>NC_054474.1:140363360-141008716 GCF_017639515.1 Carcharodon carcharias
TCCATGTTAATGTACCCCAACGTTCTTATCTTCTGCAGTAACCTTATGTGGCACCTTTTGGAAATCGAAATACACTAATCTATTGGTTCCCCTGCATCAACCTTACTTGGTACATCCTCAAAGGTGCTATAACAAATTTATCAAACACCATTTCCCTTTCACAAAATCATGTTGACTCTGCCTGATTGTATTCTGATTTTCTAAATCTGCTGCTGCTGCTTAATGAATTCTACAATTTTCTCCAATGACATGTTAGACTAACTGACCTACAGTTTTCTCGTTGGTTGAATAGTTGTGTTACATTTCCAGCAATTCACTGGGACTTTTCCAGAATCTAGGGAATTTTGGAAGATCACAAAATGCATCACCATCTCTGCAGCCACATCCTTTAACACCCTCTGATGCAGGCAATTAGGTCCAGGGGACTGTCAGTTTTTAGTTCCATTAGTTTTCCTTGTACTTTTTCCCTCTAGTGATTGTTAGGAAATAGAGACATTTTAATTAAGTTATTTGTGTTTGTGGGTGTTTGAATGAGTTTTAGCATTAATGTTTAAGTTTGGCTTGTATTTCTGTATCTGTGTTAAGAAAAAAGGTCAAATGGAGTTTTAGTTTCACTTTAAAAAGGTGTTTGCATTTCTAATGGAGCTTTATGACTCCTAAAGAGAAGTTAAACATACAAAGGTAGAAGAATTGGACTGTTGACTAGCAACAGAGGGCCAGCGAGGGAGGTCCCTCCCATAGACACAGAAGGAAAAAGACAGCAGTTTGACTTGGAAGCTGTTGGAGTTCAGCTGGTTTGGAAGGCAGCTGCCAAACAGAAGTCACATGGAAGGGACAAATAGCAAGTCCCAAGCTAAGGAAAAATCCCAAAATCCAGGGGACTGGAAGAGAGGAGTCTAAAGAATACCTTCTAGGCAAAGGAAGGACAGGAACCTGGAAAAAAGTCCTGTTAATGAAGTTAAGAGTGAGGGGCAGAGAGAAAGGCTCCAAGCTTCAGATTTAAAGGAGACAAAAGCTGCAGAAAGCAGATTTAAAGTGAGAACAGCTTGTAAGAGACACAAAGGTCTATAACTCTTTGCTATGGGCATGTGAAGCAGTGGTACTGTTTACAGCTGAGTCGGTGAGAGTCGGTGCATGGAAGAGAGCTTGAATGCATGTGGTGACCCAGGGGAGGGGAACATCAGGAGGAGAGTTCAAAACTCAAGGGCAGGAAGGTGTCTAAGAGAAAGCATCGGTTTGAGAGAGAAGATTCCAAGGCAAATTCTTGGAAAGTGGAAACGCTCATGTGAAAAACATAGTCATAGTTTGGTGAGACTGGTTGGTTCACAGTGTGACAAGCATCTGGGGGGGTGGAGGTGCAGTTGAGGAGAGATCCATAGCATCTGCTTGAGGTGGTGTCGGTCACTTGGTTTCAGAGTGTGATGCGCCTGGCCACAAGGTGCCTCTTCGTTTACATGGACTGTGCAAATTAAAAGTATAAAATAGCTTTTGTAACTTGTTATCCTTACAAATCTGTATATATCTGTGAAGGTATAGTTGTGTGAGTGAAGGAGTATTAGAATAAAGTTAATCTTTTCTTGTTGAATGAATGTTTTATTCTTTTGTTAAAAGTTCATTATCTGACCCCTGTGATTCTGTTCAGTAGCTAATCTCCACGCATCTAAACAAACAAATAAAAGTTAAGATCTATCAAGCTGGGTTCCACTCTGGGGTCAGGCTTGTCCCGGGGTAATCTCAGCTGGGGATCATAGCATGATTGTGATTGTTTTAAATTCCTCACCTCCCCTTTGCCCCCTGCTTTTCTATGACTCTAAGAATGTTTTTTGTCTCTATTGTGAAGGGAGATACAAAATACTTGTTCGAAGTCTCCGCTATTTCCTTGTTTCCCATTATTAATTCCCCAGTCTGTAATGAGTGACATGGTAAAGGATGAGACGGGATTAGTTAGTGACATGGTAGCCAAGGGTCCAACATTCACTGTCATTACTCTTTTCCTTTCTATATACTTGAAGTTTTTACTGTTTTTATATTTCTTTAATTTCTGACCAAGTCATTTTGCTGCTTTCTAAAATTGTCCCAACCTTCTGGCCTACCACTAATTTTTGCAGCATTATACATCTTTTCTTTCAATTTGGTACCATCCTTAATATCCTTAGTTCCATGAATGATGCATCCTGGAGTCTATCTCCTTAAATGTCTGGCACTGCTTCTCTACCATCTTACTTTTCAAGCTACTTTCCCAGCTCACCTTAGCCAACTGTCTTCATACCCTTGTATTTGCCTTTATGTTTAGGACATTATTTCAGACCCACATTTCTCACTCTCAAACTGACTGAGAAATTTTAATATGTGATGATCAATCTTACCTGGAGGATTGTTTACTATGTCACTGATTAATCTTGTCTCATTAAACATTGCAAGGCCTGTTCCCTGGTTCACTGACTTTTACATCATCATGAGATCTTCATGACAGTCAGACTGATGCAATACAGGTCATGTTCTTTACATCAACATATTTGGTGAATAAATTGACAGAGTTTAACTGAAAAGTAGATTGTGGTCAATTGACAATAGTAAAAGCATGTAAGATTTGTCTGAAAAATGATCAATATTAATGGCCACTACGTAGAAGCTTTAAGAAAATTAGGGCAATCTGCTGCTAAAAAGGCAAATATTCAGAGTGTAAAAGAGAGGGGGAATCCGTCAATGGTTTCAGCTCTGTTCAGAACACCAGACTAAACCGGGTGATCACGAAATGTAGAGAGTCAGAAATCAAATGTTTTGCCATGCTAAGGGTCTTGAAGATCACATCCAATCATCAATTTCCATTTATATAGGGCCAAATCTTTTCTGGAGTGGCAATCATCACTGAATTGCCATTCTACTCCTATTTTCCTACCTTAGTCTGGAGTCTGAAGCTGCACATTTCTTACCTGCATGTCCGACCTGAGCCTGCTGAGAAATGTGCAGCATAGCTGCTCCGAGAGGCCTTCAGTGCAGTACAGGATCATTGAGAGAGATGAGGCTGCGCCCCTTTTTATGGCACTAAGTTTAAAAGTTCCAGCCACTTTGACAGGAGAGAAGGAAAGTGTGTAAGAGGGGAGGGTGGGTAGGGCAGTAGTACAGTTAGGACGGATTTTAATTCTTCTAAATTTTGCTGGGTAGCTATTCTGCTATGCAAGTCAGAACCATCCAAAATCTCTGGCTTTAAAATTGAAGTATTGGAGGGTTCCAGATGCAGGGTAATTGCTCAACAGAATTTGAAACTTCCCAGGCAATTCCATGCAGTCATGTGGGGACTCCTGAAGGATCCCGCAGTGCATCTTCCAGAATATGGAAGACCTGGGCCATTGTGACTAAGAGGAAATGTTTCCAAGTTGCTTCAGAGATGTAAATAAAGATTTCAAGGATAGGGGGTGCAGACAGGAAAGCAAACTTAAGACCACAATCAGATCAGCCATGAACTTATTGAATCACAGAGCAGACTTGAGGAGTAGAATGGCCTACTCCAGCTCCTATTTTCTTTGATCTTAAAAGGACTTATTAAATAGGGAAATCAAAGGTTTAGTTTATGAGGTCAAGGGGAAGGTGTCTAGGGAAGGAATTCTATAGCATAGAGCCTGGACAACTGAAGGTATGGCTGTCTAAGGTAGGGCAAAAGGAGGAGGGCAAAGCACCAGTGGGAGGAATGGTAAGTTCAAAAAAGGGCTGTAGAGATGGAAGCAGTTGGAGTTATTCGGAGGGGCAAGATCAAAAATGAATTTTAAATTTCCAATTGTCATGTTTAATGTGAAATTTTGGATAACTGGGAGCTAATGTCAGTGGGGACAATTTTATGGGGCAAGTAGAACTTGCTGTGATAACAGCTGAAGTTTATTAAGTGTAGAGGATGAGTGGTTGAGAGATGGGCCGCATTAGCATTGTAATAGTCAGGTCAGGAGGTGACTAAACTATTGATAACAGTTTTGGACAAAGATAAAGTGAGGCAGAGACACAGGAAATAGGAGCAGGCATAAGCCGCCTAGCCCCTTGAGCCTTTTCCATGTCATTCAATGAATTTATGGCTGATCTATGGCCTAACACCATATACCCATCATTGCCGTATCCCTTAATACATTTGGTTAACAATAAATCTGTCAATCTCAGAATTAAAATTAACTGACCGAGAGTTAACTGTCATTTGCACGATAGGGTGGTAGAAGTTTGGAATTCTTTGTGTATAAAAATATTTCCTAATTTCACTCCTTACAGACTTGGATCTAAATATCAGACTATGCTCCATAGTCCTTTATAAAAACAAAAAAACTGCGGATGCTGGAAATCCAAAACAAAAACAGAATTACCTGGAAAAACTCAGCAGGTCTAGGTCTGGCAGCATCGGCGGAGAAGAAAAGAGTTGACGTTTCGAGTCCTCATGACCCTTCGACAGAACTTGAGTTCGAGTCCAAGAAAGAGTTGAAATGTAAGCTGGTTTTAGGTGTGTTGGCCTGGGCGGGGGGTGGTGGCGGAGAGAGAGAGATAAGTGGAGGGGGGGGGTGTGGTTGTAGGGACAAACAAGCAGTGATAGAAGCAGATCATCAAAAGATGTCACCAACAACAGAACAAAAGTACACATAGGTGTTAAAGTTGGTGATATTATCTAAACGAATGTGCTAATTAAGAATGGATGGTAGGGCACTCAAGGTATAGCTCTAGTGGGGGTGGGGAGAGCATAAGATTTTAAAATATTTAAAAATAATGGAAATAGGTGGGAAAAGAAAAATCTATATAATTTATTGGAAAAAAACAAAAGGAAGGGGGAAACAGAAAGGGGGTGGGGATGGGGGAGGGAGCTCAAGACCTAAAGTTGTTGAATTCAGTATTCAGTCCGGAAGGCTGTAAAGTGCCTAGTCGGAAGATGAGCTGTTGTTCCTCCAGTTTGCGTTGGGCTTCACTGGAACAATGCAGCAAGCCAAGGACAGACATGTGGGCAAGAGAGCAGGGTGGAGTGTTAAAATGGCAAGCGACAGGGAGGTTTGGGTCATTCTTGCGGACAGACCGCAGGTGTTCTGCAAAGCGGTCGCCCAGTTTACGTTTGGTCTCTCCAATGTAGAGGAGACCACATTGGGAGCAACAAATGCAGTAGACTAAGTTGGGGGAAATGCAAGTGAAATGCTGCTTCACTTGAAAGGAGTGTTTGGGCCCTTGGACGGTGAGGAGAGAGGAAGTGAAGGGGCAGGTGTTGCATCTTTTGCGTGGGCATGGGGTGCTGCCATAGGAGGGGGTTGAGGAGTGGGGGGTGATGGAGGAGTGGACAGGGTGTCCCGGAGGGAGCGATCCCTACGGAATGCCGATGGGGGGGTGAAGGGAAGATGTGTTTGGTGGTGGCATCATGCTGGAGTTGGCAGAAATGGCGGAGGATGATCCTTTGAATGCGGAGGCTGATCCTTTGAATGCGGAGGCTGGTGGGGTGATAAGTGAGGACAAGGGGGACCCTATCATGTTTCTGGAAGGGAGGAGAAGGCGTGAGGGCGGATGCGCGGGAGATGGGCCGGACACGGTTGAGGGCCCTGTCAACGACCGTGGGTGGAAAACCTCGGTTAAGGAAGAAGGAGGACATGTCAGAGGAACTGTTTTTGAAGGTAGCATCATCGGAACAGATGCGACGGAGGCTAAGGAACTGAGTTCCTTCCTTCTCTCAGTTCCTTCGCCTCCGTCCTCTCTGTTCCGATGATGGGGGGGCGGGGGAGGGGTGAAATCTGAAAATAATATTGCATGGACAGGAAGAGAGGCAGTGCAAGAGATGGTCTGGCTTTGATTGAATAGCTAAGGAGATGGTCTGGCAATGTTCAGATTGACAACAGTGAAACCAAGTATGGGAAGTGCACAGAGGTGAGTAGCAGAGGAAAGACATGGGGAGAAGGATGGTGTGGTCAGTGGTGTCAAAGATTGCTCAAAATTTGACAAAGGAGAATGCAGGAAGGTCAAAGTTACAGATGCTATTTGTGACTTTAGTTCAGGTCATTCTGGTGCTGTGGCTGGGATGAAAATCTAGTGGAGAAATTCAAACAGGAAGTTGTGAGAATGATTGGAATATATTTGGGGGACAAAAACACATTCAAGGACTTTAGTGAAGGAAGGGAGGTTCGACAGGGCCATGGTTTGCTTGAAAAGAGGGCTCGAGGATGATGACGGCAGTTTTGAAAGCAATGGGAATATTCCAGCAGAGGGGGAATGATTTATAATGTCATCTAGCATGGGGCATCCCAAGAGAGCCTGGGTGATAATCTGTTGAATGGAGTCAAGGGAGCAGGAGGTGATTCCCAAGGACACTTAGAGAGAGTGTCTGGGAGGACATATGAATGAAACAAGGAGGGCTCAGGTTTCAGGCATGGGAGAACATTTAGCAAGAGGATGAGAAAGAAGCAGCAAAGGGAAGCTGAATAATGGTCTCAATTATAGTGATAAACAAGTCCTTGCACTTGTTGTAGGTGAGGGTGTATGGGGTAGAAGAGAGAGGTTTAAGCAGATGAGTGGGTCATGAAGAAAATAAGCCAAGGTTCATCTTTGCCCTCCAGGTTAGTCCTGGAGTAATAGGTAGTTTCAGAACAAGACATTTAAGCCCGGTACCATCCACTGTGATCCAGCCAAATCTGTCAATAAATATAAAAACAAAAAAACAGCAGATGCTGGAAATCCAAAACAAAAACAGAATTACCTGGAAAAACTCAGCAGGTCTGGCAGCATCAGCGGAGAAGAAAAGAGTTGACGTTTTGAAGGGTCATGAGGACTCGAAACGTCAACTCTTTTCTTCTCCGCCGATGCTGCCAGACCTGCCGAGTTTTCCAGGTAGTTCTGTTTTTGTTCTGTCAATAAATGGTTTTGCCAGATACATTTAGGTCTGACAGCCTTGTATTTGACAGAACAAAAAAAGACCCAATGGGAGAGAATAAATATTTTGCTTCACAGTTGGGAATTACAAAGCATAGCTATAAATTACATGAGAAGAGCTTTTCCAGGGACAGATAGATGAAGTAAAAATGGAATACCTTTTTCAAAGCACCAAGCCTACTTCCATTTGGAGTATAGTTACAGCTAATTTTTTTTTTTAAAACTGCCATTCACTGACAATGAATTCTGTGCCACTTTTAATTTATTCCCCCATCTAATCAATATTTCTTTGCATCTGATATACCATGGGTTTAGTTATCAATCATCTGGTGTGCCTGTACCATATTAAACACTGTCAGGCTTGCTTTAATCTGCCAAAACTGTTCACAACATTATCCTACAGAGCAAAGATTCTATTCTTTGCTTTTATTGTCACCTACCAACCAACTTCATAAAATCCATCCCCATATTGCTCCAGCCTCATCTCCAGCAAGTGTGGGGAGCTCATGGAGTCGATTGTGTTGTATCCATCTCAGTGTTGATTTGTGTCTGATTATGCTACTGTGATGCATCTTGGGATATTTTTAGGTTAAAGGTGATATATAAATGCAAGTCATTGTTGAAATTGAATTTCTAATTATTCCTACTGGGAGAATTTTCTGAAGTTCACTTAAGAAAAGAAACATTTAAATTTGGTGAATGTGGCTCATATTGATATAGACTGCAGACTTTATTCTGCATATAGTGGGTAGAGGGGCACAAAATGTCCTACTGGTGCCTTCAAAGTGAAATTAGCATAAATATCTTCTTTATGTGTAGTATTTGTTATTGGCAACTTGATATAAGGAAAATATCTGCCAAGAGCCATTAATTATTAATACCGCAATTATCCTTCCAAAGATTAGTCATGCACTTGGAACAATTTAGAGATATTGACATTTCAAATGTATGGGTTAATTAATCACCTTCATTTTTGAGTGGTTCTAACATCTTAGATACTTACAATGTTTAAATTGGTTCAGATTTTAATCATTATTTTGTTTTTTTAAATCAGTTTTAACTGGCCCTCTTACCCTAAAGCAACATATCTTCTTGATATCATTGAACATGATTTGTTTCTCAATTATCAACATTCATAGTGACAAAAGAATTGAACTCATCTTACTTGAGCCCTCCTTCCTTTCTCATAACTTCTGTGCTGAAGTTAGCATGACATCCAGCTCCATTCCAGTTTCCAGTTATTGGTTTTGGATCCAATGTAGCCACAACTCCAAAGTCTTCACAAATGCGATGAAGGATGTATCTGGCAAGCCACAAATGATCCCCCATTTCAATCCCTTCACATGGCCCCACTTGAAATTCCCACTGGAAAAAAAAAGGTTAACAAATTCATAGTTTAATTCAATTTCCAGTGAAGTGCTAGGTATGCATGCAACCTCTGCCCAACTTAATACCTGTGATGGCATGACTTCAGCATTGGTGCCTGATATCTTCACTCCAGCATAGAGGCATGCTTTATAGTGAGCTTCCACTATATCTCTACCAAAGACTTTATCTGCTCCAACTCCACAATAGTAGGGTCCTATTATAGATAAGTTGATTAGCATGCAGTAAGTTAATGCAGAATCTACATTATAATTCTAATAGGCTATGAATTATATCTAATTTACAATGTTTTCTCCTGTGTCTCTGTATGTTATATTAGAAGTAACTTTACAAGCCAGTAGAAACTAATATTTGCAAAATTGCCCCCAACCTCCCAAGCAATTGATTGCATCACTTGTCCACTTTGGCTATCTTGGTAGATCTAGCCAAGTAAAATAAATAAGTACTAGAAATTAGTAGGCAAAGCAGATGAAGATATTATCACTGATAAGTTTTGTTTTTGTCTTCTACAATGGAGACAATATTTATAACAAGTGCAGGGTACTGTAAGATGTTAAAAAGATGAGGGATGGGGTTGGTGGTGAAGGACTCTATTAGTGCAGGACATATAAAAATTGTACCCTGGTGTTTATTTATTAAACAAATGCCCAAAGACAGTGGTAGCCACCTCAATTTGTGAGTTTAAGGTGATTAGTCTGCCACTTAGTCTGTAACGGCATTACCCACACACACATAGGGTAGTGGTGCCATAACCAACAGACACCATGGGATTAGGGGCCACATTGATGTTAGAACCTGCATGCTGTACATGCACGCTAACTTGTGTTTCATGTGTGAGAACACCTACACCTCTCTTTACTTACAGCATTCTGTGGATCTGTGGTATAGTTAGCCATAGGTGATTCCTCCTTGTAGAGTCTTCTTTTGCAATGGAATATATCTTTGTTGAGTTATGAAATAACTCCTTAAATGTCTGCTATTGTTTATCTACCATACTACATTTTACTCTATTTTCCTAGTCCACTTCAGCCAACTCTGTTTTAATACTTTTATAATTGTCTTTAAGTTTAAGACACTAGTTTCAGACTCAAGTTTCTCACCTTGGAACTGAATATGAAATTCTATCATGTTGTGATCAGTCTTCCCTAGAAGGTCCTTTACATAAGATCATTAATCAATCTAGTCTCATTACAAATGAGCAGATCTAAAATAGTATGTTCCATGCTTGGTTCCATGAAGTAGAGTGCCAAGAAACTATACAAATATATTCTATGGACCTTAAGGCTACCTCTGTCAATTTTGTTTGCTCAATTTATGAAGATTAAAAGGTGCCCACCATTGTTGCAGTACTTTCCTTACAAACCCCATTATTTCATCATTTATACTCTTTCCTGTGGATTAGCTGTTATTAGAAGCCTATAGACAACTCGCACAGGTTTATTTCCCTTGATATTTTTCATCTCCACCCAAACCAGTTCTACATAGTGATCCTTCAAGGCAAGGTAATTTTTCCCTACTATAGTGATTTCACCCTTTATTACTAGAGTTACCCACTTCCTTTTCCTTGCTGTTAATCTTTCCAAAATGGGAAGTACCCCAAATATTCATTCCTCAGCCGTGATCACTTCACAACCATGTCTTTGTAACTGCCACATTGATCTTTGGAAATAACTCGGTAAACTATTCCAAGTAAATGTATGTGTATTGTTATGAATGTTGGACTTTATAATAGATTATGTTTTAAACTGAGTTCCTTAATTCAAGGTAAAATGGATTAACTTGGAGAAGGGAATGGGAACTCCTATGGGATCTGCTCAGAGACAAGCCCATGTGACCTCATACTATGAGTCTGCCTGAAGTCAAACCCATGCAACTTGTGTTATGGAGACAGAAACTCACTTATTTGAAGTAAGGTGCTATCTTTATTACCTGGACTCAAAGGAGGAGGCAGCTGGCCTTACTGCTGTCCAGAAATGCAGACAGAAAGACTGGGGCAAGAGCAGCAAAAGCAGGTGCTGCAATGCCAAATAGAAGAAAAAATGGCTGCTTTTGGGTTGGCAACCAAGCAGAGGGCTGGTGAGAACAGAATCCCTGCTTGAATAATAAGGGATTGTGAAGTGTTAAAAGCCAAGGAGTCAGCAAAGAGTACCTCATTACAGGAGATCCATTTGATTATACTCTGAAGATTGAGTATAGGTGGCTTTGTTTAAAAGGACACTTGGAGATTCACCAGAGGGAGAAGAGAAAACAAAAACAGAATTACCTGGAAAAACTCAGCAGGTCTGGCAGCATCGGCAGAGAAGAAAAGAGTTGACGTTTCAAGTCCTCATGACCCTTCGACAGAACTGAAGAGATCTTGCTAAAACCAGGAGGGGCTTGGGATTTTTAAACACAAGACTACATTTCTGCTGAGGAGTGCAAATAATGTAAAAACACAGCATGGGAGTTTTGATTGTGTTAAGCAGTTGAGAAATACATTTTCTAGTTGTTTAGTGTATTAGTTACCTACTAAGGGACGTTTAGTCTACGTTGATTTTAGTTTGTTCCAGTAAAAGTCTCAAAACCTGAAAGTTTGAGTTGGTCATTCCGACATTCCTATCTCTTTAAGGTTAAGGCACTTTATGGGGAATGTGGCAGTATGCAAATTGGATGCATTATAATGCGCTTTCCCAGGGAGATTGGAGGGTTGAACTGGGACGGGGGTCGCAATAACTAACCGTTGTTCGGACAATCACAGAATGATGACATCATAGAAGGAGGCCGTTCGGCCCGTGCTAGATCTTTGCAAGAGCGATTTAAGTAGTTCCCCCTCCGCGCATTCCCTCATAACCCCTCCCTTTCTTCAGGTGCTTAACCTCAAATTTCTTGCTACACCTTATTCTGGGGACAAGAAACGCAGAGCATAATTGCAGTTTTAAAAAAATCTGCCTGGAGGCTTTATTGACAGGCTCGCAATGGATGTTCTGTCTCTGTGGAACGTTGAACTTTTCTGGCCGCGGCTCTTAATATCAACTAGGAGAGGCAAACTGGAAATGGGTTCTGGTCACCTCAGGGAGCGGGAAGGTTGCGCCGCTGTGGAGCGCATGACCCAAGTTATGTTCACACTTTCACGACTATTTTTTTCACGCCAGTGATACTTCCGATTGAAATGTGAGCGGCAGTTTCACAAGCCGGGGTAGAAATTACAGTCAGTGACATTACCGAAAGGGACGTGCAATATTTTGGGAGAATGTCACTGCACACGCAGAGAGGAGCAAACCTAGTTATTTTTAAAAAAAGCTACATTAAAATAAAGTATAGACTATTGTCATACAAGTCTCCAAGGGTACAAATTCACTGTATCTGTTGTGAACCCTTTTACAGGTTTGGAGCAGTTTTCAATTAGCTAAGAAAATTAACTTTAAATGCAGCGTTGGGGACATCCTCGGATCTCTCTCCTTACCTTGCGGTCCCGGAAATCCGTTTTCAGGCCAACCATAAGGATGCCCATTGATTCCTAACAGAGAGTATTCTTGTTCCAAACCGAACCAGGGGTGAGAGAGCTTCGCCTTGTCCATCGTCTCTCTACACGTGTACCTCAAGTTGGTCTCTGCAACATATTTCAGCAGTTAGGTTCCCAAGCCAAACCTATACATCGGCCACGTTGCACAGATGCATCACTATTTATGGGGGGGGGGGGGGGGGAGAGTATCCTTCAAACAACCTTGGGAATAGGGTTAAGAATTTAGCCCTTCAAGGCAAAAAAAAAGTTGTTTGGTCAAAATTTCAGGGTGTATTTTCAGTCAAAATATCAAACAGGATTTAGTCAAACCAATTCAAACAGACAGCAGTTTCACAGACTCACCTGCTGGTTTCCGATTGTATTTGAGAACCTCGCAGAGCACCAGCTTATTCGGATCCAGGGTGAAGGGATCCCTAAACATGCGAGCCGGAATCAGAAACATGTCGCTGTTGGAGCCCTCCGACTGATAGGTACTGGAGCCATCAAAGTTCCACTCCGGAATATCTGTGTGTGTGTGTGTTTTTTCGGGGGGGAGCGAGAGAAAGGGAAGCAAAGCTACAAATCAGTCGAGTTTAAAAATCATCTGAAAAGTCACACCAGTCAATGATGCAGGGTGTATGTGTGGGAAGTTTAGATTATACGCGACCTTGAATAGTTTTCGGTTCACATTTCAGGGTTCTGGTTTTACAGCGAAGACTTTCTCCGGTGCCATCAATCCACACGTAGGTAACCTGTGCCTTCCCGTCCTGGGGCAGTTTAAGGTACTGGTCCCTCACAGTTTTGTTCAGTTTGGAACTTACAGCCACTGACATCCTGACTTCTAAAAAGCGTAAACATCAGATCATTTAAAATAAAATTGAAAGTTCTTATCAAGGCTACACAGGGATGTTTCGGTACTCACCACTTCCTAACTGGAGAAGTAGCTTTAGAAAGCAAAATGGATGGCAACATCCACCATTTAGGAATATCCTCTTCGACTGACTGATGCAAGCAGGGTTAGTTGTTTTTCTTTATATAAATACTCGTCCCGCCCAGGTTGTCGAGTAAGATTTATAGGCTGAGGAGGGGTGGAGGTGGGGACAATGTTGGAATTGCTTGAGTTCCTAATACCTTGCTTGGAAATAATTACACCGTGTACAGGGCGTAGCTGACTGCTTATATTTACTTATTCAACGGGCAAGTTGAATTTGTCTGCAAGATAGGTCAGAGTTCCAATACTATGCAGAACTGAGCCTCTGTGGCGCACTGCATGAGGACTGATGAGTAAGTGCAGTATTCAGGTTGACTTGACCTTAGTTGTACTAGGGTACAGGTGAGGCTGCGTACTTGGCGTGCCTCAGAGGCCGGACAGGGGAAGTAAACTGCAGTGGCCGGTGGAATGGCAAAAACAGGGGAGGATAGCAGAAAATGGAGTCAAGGGAATCGAAAGAAACTGCAGTGGGACTGACTGGAGTGCACAGGGGGTCACAACACTTCCATTAGGTGACTGGCAACAGTAAATCTAGCATGTTGTAAGGTGTATTGTAAGATATGGATCAGTGGAATGAGAAAGTCAGGGAAAGAAAGAGGCAGGATTCAAGCCAGAAAACAGATGATGATATCTAAGAGATTGCAATAAAAACAGAAAATACTGGAAAAACTCAACAGGTCTGACAGCATTTGTGGAGAGAGAAACAGAGTCTGTATGACTTCTCTCTCCACAGATGCTGTCAGGCCTGCTGAATTTTTCCAGCACTTAATGTTTTTATTTTGGATTTTCAGCATTTGCAGTATTTTGCTTTCATCCAAGAGGCTGCAGTCCACTTTCCCACTAGATTGCCAGCTATTCACCTGGCTGGTCATTCACTCTTTCCTTTGCATTGAGCAGCCTAGATACAAGAATTTAGGAACTCCAGGGTTCTGAAGAAAATGTTAACTCTGTTTCTCTCTCCACAGATGCTGCCAGATTTGCAGAGTTGTTCCAGCACTTTTTTCACTTCAGATCTCCAGCATCTGCAGTGTTTTGCTTTTTCAACAATTTCCGATGATAACCTCTGCTGACATTTTTTTCAGATAGCAGCTGCTAATGGTTCTGCTATTTGCATATACAACTCTTTTAGACCCATCTTTTTTTTTACTTGTTCCATTATCATCTCATTTTGCCTTGCACCACCTTCTCTTCTGCCATTTAAACTCATGCTTTTTATACTATTGCAAACCCCTTTTGCTGTTTCCTCCCCTCCCTTTTTCCCTGCCTCTGAATTTGCTTAAAACATATTACATCTTTTTCTTTCTCCACTTCTGACAAAAGACCACTGACTCCCAGAGGTGCTGCTGTGTATTTAAGCATTTGCCTTGAGACTTAGGAAATAATGCTAAGGTTGGGCAGAGTCAACATGGATTTATGAAAGAGAAATCCTGTTTAACAAAACTGTTTTGAGGATGCAGCTAGCAGAATAGATAAGAGGGAATGGGTGGATGTGGTGTGGTTAGATTTTCAGAATGCTTTGAAAAGGTCCCACACAAGAGGTTAGTAAACAAAATTAGAGCACTTTGATTGGGGAGGAATATACTGGCATGGATTGAGAACTGGTTAACGGACGGAAGTAGGAATAAATGGGTTATTTTCAGGTTGGCAGGCTGTGACTAGTGGGGTAATGCAAGGATCAGTGCTTGGGCCCCAGCTATTCACAATCTATTTATTGGATGTGGGGATTAGATGTGATAGTTCCAAATTGGCAGTTGACACAAAACTAGGTGGAAGTGTGAGTTTTGAAGAGGATGCAAAGACACTTCAAGGAGATTTGGAGAGGCTAAGCAAATGGGCAGAAATTTTGCAGATGGAATGCAATGTGGAGAAATGTGAGGTTATCCATGTTGGTAGGAAAAACAGAAGTTCAGAGTATTTCTTATGGTGGGAGGCTAGGAAGTGTTGAACTTCAAAGGACTTGGGTGTTGTTGTTCATGAATCACTTAAAGCTAACGTGCAGGTACAGCAAGCAATTAAAAAGACAGATGATATGTTGGCCTTTATTACATGAGGATTTGGTATAGGAGTAAAGATGTCCTACTGCAATTATACAGAGCCTTGATGAGGCAGCACCTGGAGTATAGTGTGCAGTTCTGGTCTCCTTACCAAAGGAAAGATATGCTTGTCATAGAGGGAGTGCCACAAACGTTTATCAGACAAATTCCTGGGATGGAGAGATTGTCCTATGAGGAAAGATTAAATAGACTGGGCCTTTATTCTCTGGAGTTTGGAAGAATGAGAGGTGATCTAAATGAAACGTGCAAAATTCTTACAGGGCTTGTCAAAATAGATGTGGGAAGGATATTTCCCCTGGTTGGGAGGTCTAGAATCAGGGGACACAGTCTCAGAATAAGGGGCAGGTCATTTAGGACTGAGCTGAGGAGGAATTTCTTCACTCAGAGAGTGTTGAATCTTAGGAGTTCTCTGCCCCAGAGGGCTGTGGAGGCTCAGTCGTTGAGTATGTTCAAGACTGAGTTTTATAGATTTTTACATATTAAAAACATCAAGGGATATGGGGATAGAGCAGGATAATGGTGTTGAAGTAGAAAATTTACCATGATCTCATTGAATGGTGGAGTAGGCTCGAGGGGCTGAATGGCCTGCTCCTGTTTTTTATGTTCTTGTGTATAGCAAGGCTAGCAGTATACTTTGAAAAAGTGAAAACAAAGCTCAATAAAAAGCTTTACTGCACAAACTAGCTCATTGTTAAAACACTGTGATATTAGTCTGATTGTTGATGAGTTGAATTGCAACAGGGCTTTCCCATTACAGTACTTATTTCAATGTATACTGCCATCTATAAGATAAACAGCACATTACTGATCCATGCAGTTAGTTCTTTTTAAATAGTCTCAATCTTTAAAGCGCAGATGTGTTTGGTTCTTCAGGTTTATTAACTAAGGTAACAAGGAGGTTGGGCACCTTTGAAGAGCTTTGACTTTATTTATTTTGGAAATTACATTTGCTAGGTAATAGTTCAGCACTTTTTGAAGTGTAGACAATGGTAGCTTTTAATCAGTTCCTGTGCTGCAATTACAGGAATTATTTTTCCACTTTTTTCTGGATAGTTATTCACTTGAGAACAGATTCAAGTTACTTCAGAACAAGGGAGTGTGGCACAAAGCTAATGACCCCAACCATCCCTCCAGCACTGACTCTGTATGCAATATTTGCAATTGGTTAAGCAAATCAAGACTAGGCCTTAATGTAACATATGAGATGACATCAAACTAGACTGTAAACCATTGTTTTCACTTGCTAAACACTCAACCGTTGAAGCAATGGGAGAACCCATCATCATCAATCCATGAAGCAGAAAAGGATGTGATATGTGTTTGATCCCTGTCCAGTATTGGCGCTTGTGTCACCTGGTTCCCCAGAGTGGAATATCTTTGGGCCTGAATAACAAAAGCCAATAGGGTAGCAAGAAAGAACAAATTTTAAATTAAATAGCATGTTTCATGACCTCGGGGTATTCCAAAGCACTTTACAGCCAATTAAGTTTTTGTTAAAGTGTAATCACTGCTGTAACAAGAGGAAATATACAGAAAACATGAACTATTTGAGAGTGCATACATTGTAATAATCCAACTCAAATGTTATCTGAAAACACAACGCAGAGAATTTTCTCCCTGTTGGGAGGGCATGGACGGGTGTGCAGCCATTTTATGTGGGTGGGCCAATTAAGACCCGCCCAGCGTGATGCGCACCTGCTCTCTGTGGGGGCGGGGGGAGGAGGGCCTCAGAGATTATTTTCTTTATGAAAACCTCAAATAAAATAGAAAAAATTATTCAGTCATGTCCCCTCATGTGACAGTGTCATATGAGCTGGGACACGTCAATGAATTTTAATAAAAAAATGTATTTAATTAATAAACACTTAATGAAACCTCTTCCCACCCATGGATTAGGTTTCATGATAAATATGAAAGCTGCTTGGGTTCTTTGCCTGCCCGCCAACCTTAAGGTTGGATGGGCAGCCCTGAGAAGCAGTTTAATTAGTTAATTAGTGGCCTTAATAGGCCTTTGACAGTACGGTGGGCATGCAGCCGACTCAGCTGCGTGCCCGCCGAACTGAGGATCAGAATGATGCGCGACAACGTCAGGACGCACGTTTGATGTCACCGCAAGTCAATTTACGTGTCGGCGAGCGGGGTCCTCCCCTGCAAGCCGACCAGAAGATTCAGGCCAAGGTGGCAACATGAGCAGTTCATAGTTTGTCTGTACCCTGAGACTTAGATTGCTGTGGTGTTCTTCCTTGGTACCTGTTAACTTTCTGCTGCATAATAATACTTAATTTTATAAGTTTTAAAATTCAGTTTTGCGTATGTTGTATGACAGTAGCAGCAGCCAAGAACTGACTGAAACTGCTGCTCCACTGCATGTTATTGGTGCTTGATGCCATATGATCCACAGGAAGAAACATTTAATGCTGAAGTTTCAAACTTCTCACTAAATAATCAAAGTTAATTTGTAAGAAATTTATTGCTTATTCTCTATCTACAAGGCTTGATTTCTTGCCGTTTTCAAAGCCATTTAAACCCTTGGAATGCAATAAACTGTCAACAGTGAATCTGCTGCTGTTCACTGTAATGCACTTTTGTGGTTATACAGAGACCAAAGTCTGTCCTCTGGACTCATATTGAATGTGCATGGATTGCTCAAGTTGCTCCATTTATATACTGGGTGCTTCCATCTTTCTGTTCGAAAAATGCAGGGTGCTCTTTTTGCCCATGAAGCCCATCCATGCAATCTTATTATTTTCGAATTGACGTAGAGCAACTCTTGTTTGGAGAAAACTCAGTTTGTGACTGCAGTGTATGGTACTTAACAACAGATGCACCAGATGAAAAAGGAATTTAATATGCCGACCTTTACTAGTCTGGACCTTCATGAGTGGTGTGAATTAGTTTAGTTTTGCTAGAATAGCTTGACGTTCAAATTCCTTTCAAATCTAGTGTGAATAACATTTAATCTATTGGACAAGAACAGCTGGGCCATGTCTTGGAGAAATGATGGAGTTTAGCTTTGATCAGTGTAATGTAAATGTTATTCTTGAGTGATACCAGCATCTTTCTCTTATCAGTGTACTGCTAGTGTGGCTAGTTTTTGATCAGCTTAATGTGATTGAGGCTGTAAATTGATAGAATTCTGGAGCCAGACTTTAATCATTTGATTTTAAATATAGCGTGATGAATCAGTGTGGTGCCACTGTGGCTTTGGAGTGATTACAGTTCAGTTTTCCTTTAATCTGCATAGGGTGTTTTTTGGCCAGTGAGAGAGTTGAGGGGGTGGGAAAGGGCATGGAGGGTGGGGGGGTGGGGGGGGGGGCGGGGTGGGTGGTGGTCATTACATGTGGAGTGGCAGCTCACTCCCCTAATGCTTGGCTGCCTGTAGTGCTGAAATGTGAGGTCCAAGCTGAGCAATACTCTTCTCATTATTATTCATTCTGCGAATATGGGCAAGGCCAACATTTATTGTAAAGGCAGTGGTGGGCCTTCTTCTTGAACCACTGCAGTCCGTGTGGTAAAGATATGCCGACAATGCTTAGGCAGGGAGTTCCAGGATTTTGACCTGGTGATAATGGAGGAATGGTGACCTATGTTCAATTCAGGATGGTGTGTCAGTTGGAGATAGCATAGATCGTGGTGTTTTTAAAAAATTATTCATGAGATGTGGACTTTGCTGCCTGGGCCAGCATTTATTGCCCATCCTTAGTTGCCTTCTTGAACTGCTGCAGTCCCTGTGGTATAGGTACACCCACAGTGCTGGGAGGGAAGGAGTTCCAGGATTTTGACAGTGAAGGAACAGCAATATATTTCCAAGTCAGAATGGTGAGTGACTTAGAGGGCAACTTCCAGGTGATGGTGTTCCCATCTATCTGCAGCACCTATCCTTTTAGATGGTAGTGGTCATGGGTTTGGAAGGTGCTGTCGAAGGAGTCTTGGTGAGTTCCTGCAGTGCATCTTGTAGATGGAACACACTGCTGCTACTGTGCGTTGATAGTGGAGGGAGTGAATGTTTGTGTTTGGGATGCCAATCAAGCAGGCAGCTTTGTCCTGGATGGTGTCAAGCTTTTTGAGTGTTGTGGGAGCTGTGCTCATCCAGGTAAGTGGAGAGCATTCCAGCACACTCCTGACTTGTGCCTTGTAGATGCTGGACAGGCTTTGGGGAGTCAGGAGGTGAGTTACTCGCCACAGGATTCCTAGCCTCTGACGTGCTCTTGTAGCTACAGTATTTATATGGCTAGTCCAGTTCAGTTCCTGGTCAATGTTAACCCCCAGGATCTTGATAGTGGGGGATTCATTGATGGTGCCATTGAACAGCAAGGGGCGATGGCTAGATTGTCTCTTGTTGGAGATGGTCATTGCCTGGCACTTATGTGGTGCGAATGTTACTTGCCACTTGTCAGCCCAAGCCTGGATATTGTCCAGGTCTTGCTGCATTTGGACATGATGTGGTGTATAAGTCAACCCACATATAAGATGACCTTATTTATTTGGCACCAAAATTCATGGCTTTGCATAGACTTGGCATATAAGTTAATTCACTCCCCCACTCCCCCTTTTCAGCTATGAAATACTATATTAACATTAATAGCTCACTTCAATTTTTCACCCCAGAAATGCATATTTTACTTACCTTATAGTGTAAGTTGGTGCATGGGATGAAGCAGGTGGTAAGGGCTGTGTTGAGAAGAAGATGTGCAGGAATTTAAGACGTCCACATAGAACAGACCCCAGTTGGCGAGTGACAAACAGAAATGGGTCCTCCAGCAAAAAGAATGAAGCACGAAGCTTGTTTCAAGCGGAAAGACGTGATGTTTGCTCACTTGTCAAATAATTGCTGCAGCGAGGGAATTTAGTATGAGTGAAAATCTGATGCATGAATGGAAGATGAAAAATTCTGTCCTGAAGAAGATGCCCAGGACCAAACATGCCATCTGAACTGGGACCAGCCACTGGCCTGATCTTGAGAAGCATTTATCAGAATGGGTCCTCGAAAATCGTTAGAATGGTTACGTTGTCACCAGAAATGAAATGCGTATGTACATACGTAAGAGAGCCAAACCTAACCCTTGAGTCCAGCAAAGCTTTCAGACCAACAGCTGGTTGGTGTAGCCGCTTTGTGGAACAAAACAGCCCAGCATTACAACAGAAAACAAAGGTTGCTCAGAGACTGTGAAGAGACCTTGATGCCAAAATTACCAGTTTCCAGCAGTTCATCATCAGACAGCAGCAAAAAACACAAGTACCCGTTAAGACACATTGGCAACATGGATGGAGCACCCATTTTGATATGGCCAGCAGCTAAACTGTGGAATGAAAAGGTTCAAAACAGTTCCAGTGAAAATGACAGGGCATGAGAAAACAAGATTCACAGTGGTATGAGCCTGGATGTTTGGCAGAATGAAATTAAAACCTATGGTAATTTTCCAACATAAAACCATGCCGACCATAAAGTTTCTTGCAGGTGTTTTTTTGTGCATGTCCATGACAGCGTTTGGATGGATGAAGATGGAATGAAGTTATGGATCAATATTGTATGGAATAGGCATCCCAGTGGCCTACGTAAAGAATGCAGTGTATAAATGTGGGACATGTTCAGATCCCACATAACCAATTACATCAATAGGTGCCAATGAAGAAATAATACTGACATTTCAGTTATACCTGAAGATAAGGCTGAAGAATTTGCAACAATCTTCACAGATGCCGGTCTTCAGCCAATTCGATTAATTCCGTGTGACATCAGGAAACGGCTTAAGGCACTGGATACTGCCAAGGCCATGGGCCCGGACAACATTCCAACAATAGTAATGAAGAATCATGTTGGCCAGGGGCTGCAGCCAAACTGCTGACACAGGCAAAAGCAACTTTTGACCTGAAGTAACCTGAGTCCAGTCACTGGCCTGAGCTGGCTGGAACCGTTTGAAGTAGCTGTGTTTCTTGAAAAACAAAGGGAATGTGATAAGGCACAAGTCCTTATTTAGAAAAGGAGTAATGAGGTAATGCTACCTAAGTCCTTGGGACAGAGCCAATGAGAAGATGCCACAGACTAGGCAAACAAGCCTAAACCAAAGGGAGAGAGACAGCACAGCTTGAAGAGATAAGATTCAGTATAAGAGTGGAGAGTTTCAGGCATGGAGCCAGCGAAGACTCCGGAGAACAACCATTGCGGAAGTGGAAGAACCTATGTCAGCAACGTAGAGACAACGTCGAAAGAGAGAGAGAACGGAATGCCTGGCCAGCATCAGCTCTCCTTTTCGGGTATTAGATTTTATATTCTGTGACCACTCAGGGAGTGTCAGAGAAATCTGGTGGGTGTGCATTTAGATCCTAGTTTGCATGCCTATATTTAACCAGACATATAAGATATATGTACATGATCTAACAATATGAATAAAGTGAATTTAGAGTTAAGAGAGAATTGACTCTTCTCCTCTTTGTACTAAGCCAATAACCATTACCGGTGATCTCCGGCAACATATTTGGCGTTCCTGGGTGGGCTCGAGAATAAATCTCTCCATTGAGACAACGGGAGACTCGAGCCAAACCAAGTTGGCAAAATACTCAGAGAACAGGAGTTTGGGTTAATTCATAGCTACTAACATAAGATGATGAATCAAAGGGAATCTCCAAGCCTTGGGGACTTGGATTGTTTTGACTGGAAGGGACTCCTCCAAAAATACGTAATAGGGAAGTGGCTGCAATACGGGGAGTATGCGGGTCTCATTGGTGACAAGGAAAAACCCGCTGGGGAGACCCTTTGGAGAATTGTGCAAACAAATATGTCAGATAAGAAATTTAAAAAGGTACAGAAGTCCGTAGCGATCGGATGTCTATTTGAGGAATGGATAGAATGCCGACAGCAGGCTAGGAGGGAGAGAGTCAGACTAGAGGAAGAGAATAAAAAACTCCGTGTGGAGATAGCCCAACTTAGTGAGAAGGTAACTGATTTAAAGGGACTGAGAAATGCGGATTTGATGCACATGAACTAATATCAGTTACAGTGCGAAAAATTGGCTCATGAAAAGAGTAAGAGAGAGGGAGAAGCCCAAGCAGCTAAAGCTGAGGTGGAGGGATGGAAACAACAATGTAGTGATTTAAAAGCTGCTATGAATGTGATTCACAGAGCAGCTCAGGAAAAGAAGAGCAGTACCAAAATGTCAGAAACTGATAGTGAGGCTGCACAAAGGGGCATACTGCGTGCTTTCGCACCCTGAAGAGGTGAAGAAAATGGTCAAGGGGATATAGATTGGGATGATTTAGCAGACGGGGCAGATAGATACAGCAGCGGTGACGGGGAACTTCCACCAGAGGATCCACCGCTGGCATATATTCCAGAGCTGGAAAAACCGTCTGCCCCAATGGCCCCCCCAGAAACCACTAGAGCACAAGTGGGGGCAGATGGCCAGGGGCAAGCCGGCCTGAATATGACATATTCCACCCCACTTGGGGTACAAGAATTGAGGGATATTGTGAAAGATATTGGGACGTGTGCGCCCGGGGATGATTCTGGGGAGTGTTCCTAGCGGTCAGGCAACAGAGAGGGGTACACGGCTTAGACGATGCTGAGGAAAGAAAATTAATTCTTGTGTGCCTAGTCCCACATATACACTCCACCCTACCGGAGGAACAAAAACTTGGTAGAGGCACAAATGAGGCCTTAAAGAACCAGATATTATCTGTCATGGGCGATAACAGAGGGGACTCAGTGTAGGCGCTAATGAAATGCTATCAAAGAAAAGGTGGCACCCCACCGCATTTTCTGCTTGTATTTGGGCGGTGTTTCAAGGAGTCTACGGCCTAGATAGGGATAATTTACAGCCGGAGGTTAGGAACCAATGGCTGAGAACACTAGTTTGCATGGCACTGAGGAGTCGAGGAAAGCATTAGATCAGTTTGATCCCACTAATGCGCACATACAGAGCCCTGGATAATTAGGAAGATGGTTAGAGTATGGGAAAGGGAAACACCAAAACTACCCAAGACATCCAGGGACAGAGCAATGCCTGTTAAGAATCAGGTGACAACCTGGAGAAATGAAGTGAGGGGACCTACTCAGAGGGAACCCCCTCCAGCTTATCAGACAGTAGGTAGAGGTAGAGGAAAAGGAAACTTCTTGGGAATGGGGAGAACTCAGGGCAAAGTGTCCAGATGATATAACTGTGGCCAAGAGGGACACTGTGCAAGGGACTGCCTGAACCCGAGACAAGAGAATGCAGGTCGTGGAGGAAACCAGAGCTTACCTGTGGAAGGGCCGAATAGACCAAGCCCTCAGTGTGATATGATAGAAATACCACCAAGTTCCGGGTTGTACACCAAACTGCAATGACGGTCTCAGGCCTCTCCATTATGAGTGTGTGATACACGGTGGGATGATATGGGGAGACCCCTAGTGAATGGTAGGGTTGGAGGCCGCCCTGTTACATACCTTTGGGACATGGGGGTCCGGAACCACCGTTAACACCACTCAGATCAGTGACATAGATTGGAAAATTCAAAACAAAATTATTCTAAGCAGATTCACAGGGCATTCACAAGTAGGGTATGTGAGTATACAGTTGGAAGTCGGTGTGGGAGACATAGTGATCAAGCATTCGGTGGTCCTTATCAAATTACCCAGAGAACAAGAACACATATTAGGGAGTGACGATATGGCCAAAGCGGGACTCTGCTTTGACCCCGTTAATTGTATGATTTGGCAAATGCCTTTGGGCATAGGCAGTATAAATCACACACTCGTCCCGTTGGGGGAATATCAGGATAGGATATGCACGATCGGGGAAATGTGGATAGAACCAGGAAAAATGAGTGACGATCGTGAAGTACAACAAATTATCGCACAAAACTCAATAGTATTTGCCCGACATAAATATGATTGTGGGAAAATGACTGGAAGTGTGTGTATACAAGGTCCAGACCCCAAACCACAAAAGCAGTACGGTTTCCCAAAACAAGCAGAAGAAGAGATAGGGAAGGTGATACAGAGTCTGCTGCAGCAAGGGATATTAAGACCAATAGCTTCTATTAACAACGTGCCTATTTGGCTGGTGAGGAAACCCGACGGTAGCTGGCGACTAATGATAGACTACAGAGAATTAAATAAAATCACCCTGTTAACAGCCCCTACTGTAGCAACTAGCCCAGAGACAGTAGTTTGACAAAATGAGGATGCGCAATGGTTTACGGTTTTGGACATAAGTAACGGTTTTTGGTCTATTCCACAGGAGAAAGAATGTCAATATAAATTTGCGTTTACTTTCCAAGGACAGCAATATACATGGACTGCCCTGCCGCAGGGATTTCACAATTCCCTGTCCATATTTCACCAATGGCTGAGGGAAGGGTTAAAAGGATTCTCGAGGCCTGAATGTCTAGTGCAGTATGTAGACGACTTACTCCTACAAACTAAAACCAAAAAGGAACATTATTACTGCTAAGTGAATTACTGCAGTTGTTACATGACCTCGGATTAAAGATTAACCCTAAAAAAGCGCAAATCATGAAACAAAAAATTACTTGGGAAAGATTCTGACACCAGGGAAGAGGTACATTGACAAGCGAAGGATAGAGACGGTTGGCAGACTCCCTGTTCTGCGGGATGTAAAAGGGTTAAGGTCCTTCTTAGGCTTGGTGGGATATTGCAGGAACCATATTGATGGATTCGCCACAAAAGCGGCCCCGCTAATGGAATTATTAAAAAAGAATGTGGCCTGGGAGTGGGAAACAGAACTTACCCAGGCCATGACTGCTCCGAAGCAAGCGCTAGCTGCTGCGCCTGCTCTGAAAACCCCAAATCCAACTGAGCCGTTTTCATTGGAGGTGGCTACCACAGACACCACCCTTTCAGCAGTTCTATTACAGGAGACCAAAGAGAAATTACGACCAGTAGCGTATGCCTCACGCATGCTCTCACCAGTAGAGCAGGGGTATACGATATGCAAAAAGCACTTGCTAGCTGTATTTTGGGCAGTGCAGCATTTTACCTATATAGTGGGACTAAACCCACTTACAACGTTAACAGAACACACCCCCGTACAGCTACTGTAAGACAGAAGGATTAAGGATGGTGCAGTTAGCCAAAATAGAATCGCTAGATAGACATTGTTGCTGCAAGGGAGAAATATAACTGTAAAGGGGTTAAAAACCACTATTATGTTAGTAGACAACTTCGTTTATCAGGGAGAAAAACATGAGTGTCAATTGATGATAGGAAATGACCCTAAGGGCGCAACTGTATCAAAGAAAAAGGGGGAGAGTAAGACGGGGCCTGAAAGCAGAAAAACTAAGGAAACAGGAAAGGAAGAACCCTATTTTAAAATTTTTGTGGATGGCTCTTCATCAGTACAGGATGGGAAAGGAGAACTGGCTGTGGGATATACATGGAGGATGAACATGGACAGGAAAGATATAGTGCGGCTTTGAAATTACCTAAAACCATGAGTGCGCAGGCAGCAGAACTAGCAGCCGTCACATATGTGGTTGGCCACCCAGGATACTTTCTGCCTAGATCAATCATATATTCTGATAGCATGTATGTCTGTAACAGCCTCACAGAACATTTGCCCCTATGGGAAGAGAGAGGATTTGTCTCACCGGATGGAAGGCCCCTTCCTTCGGCCCTGCTATTACGGTACATCTTTGAAGAAGCACAGGGGAGAGGATTTGGGGTCACAAAAGTGAAAGCTCATTCAAAACTATCTTCTGAAGAGAACAGGAAAGATGATGAACTAGCCAAGTAAGTAGACAGGAATGGGGAAATCCGGGGCCAGACAGAGAAGTAGGTCAAAGGAATGGATTTAATGGAGGAGCAAAAGAAAGATGGAGAATTGAAAAAAACTAATAGAAGGAGCAGAGTCAGACACATACAAAAGGCACGAGGGGGTCTATATTCAAGAAGGAGTGGTTTTATGTGAGGGAAAATTTGTGGTGCCAGAGGGGGGATGAAACCAAATTATCCACTGGTACCATGACTTATGGGGACATAAAGGGACGGAGAGCACCCTGGATCAGATAAAGGAGGTGTGCTGGTGGCCCGGAATGAAAGGTGACATGGAACACTACTTCAAGAATTGTTTGATCTGTGCACTACACAACCCCGATAGAAATGTTAGGAAAGGGGCCCTCTGACATACTAGACCAGTAGAAGGGCCTTGGACTAATTTACAGATAGACTATGTAGAAACCCTTCCCCCCAATCCAGGAGGATACAAGTACATTCTAGTAATAGTGGATACCTTCACTAAATGGGTGGAAGCTTTTCCGACCAGAACAAACACAACCAAAATTACGTCGAAAATTCTATTAGAAAAGGTGTTTACCTGTTGGGGTTTACCCTGAAGCATAGAATCAGATCAGGGAACACATTTTACAGCCCAAGTAATGCAAGATGTTATGACTTTTTGGGGTCAGACAGATTCCACATACCCTATAGACCACAGTCTAGTGGAATTGTAGAAAGAATGAATCAGACATTGAAAAACATGATAGCCAAAATGGTGCAGCAGCACAAGACAACCTGGCAGGTCATTTTGCCCTCTGTGCTGATGATAATCAGGAATACCATGGATTCATCAACAAGCTACACTCCTTATAGACTCATGACAGGAAGGGACATGAAAGGAATGGATGGGTTGGTAGGTTTGGATTTGTCCGAACCTGAGGTAGACCACATTATATCAGAAAAATGGGTACAACAGTTAGTAGAAACAGTAAAAGAAGCAAATTATGTAGCCGCTCACCGACAGGGAAAAAAGAAACAGCAAAGCAAGGCTTATTTTGACGCAAAAGCCAGCCCGATAGAGTTGAGCCCTGGACAAACAGTAATGATTAGAATATACCAGCCCATCCCATTCTTGAGTCCAAAGTTTGCTGGCCCCTATGAGATAGTAGATAAAGCTAGCCCATCTGTATACAAGATATTAACGACACCAGATAAGATACCAGGCTGGTATCACATTAATCAGCTAAAGTTAGTGGGAGAAAAACAAGATAATCACCATTGCTATGTGCTGCTTGATGCTAATGATGTTCCGAATTCTGAAGGTCAAGGAGATCAAGAACGGACCAGTTACAGATCAAAGAGGAGGTGATTGAAAACAAATTTGATACTGTCAGCTCACATGCAAAGGTGAATCCAGGGAAAAAAAATGAAAGAAAAATAAAACAAAGAGGGGGAGTAAGTGGGTTAGAAGAAATGGATGGTTAGAATCTGAAACAAATTGGGAACAGGATATGGACGGTCTGACTCAGTATATAGAGAGACTGGACTTAAAATAGTACTCAAAAGATACTGTAAATAAGAACAGAAATTACACTTGTTCATTACAGGTCCAGCCTAAAATGAAGGGGATAATGCATTTTGTTGCTATTGGATTGACCATCATCAGAACTGCTGTTGAAACTGCCTTGGAGCCGTCATAACGAATGAATGTGCCTGAAGCAGTGTCTACGAAGAGGGATATCCCGAGACCAGGAACAACTTTGCTCTGCAGAATAAGACAGTCCAAACTAACAAAGGGAAAAGAGAAGACTTAAATTTGTATTATACGGGAATGGATGGGTTAACGTGCACGGGAAAAACTTTGAGTATCCGGAGGGAGTAGGAGCACAGTTTTCATGCAACGAATTTCTAGAAGTGACATTGGTGGTAATCCCAGAGGAAAAAAAATCATAAGTCAATTTGTGGGTCCATTTATTAAGTGACCATCAGGGAGCAACGGTCGAGGTAAAATTATGGTCCATTGGGACCACACCTATGTGCATATTGACTGGGGTAGCGACTCATACCGGAGATGTCCATTCTGCCTGTTAACAGCCAGTCCTTTTTACAATACGCCCTTTTGGGACAAACGTATTACATAGCCACAGCGGCTATGAACTATAACAAAGGATGGAAACAGTGCCCTCTGGAAGGACACAATGTGGCCATAAACAATGTGACCTTAGACCTGGTTATCGGTGGACAAGTTCTGCCTAAGCCAATAATGAGGATGGTAATAAATGAAAACCTCACAGTCCAAAGTACCGATATAGACCAAGATCTGTGGAAATATGTTCCTACTGAACAACCACCTATTCCGCACCTGACTGCAGATTGGACGCAAATAGCGAAGGAAGCCAATGAGATAATTCAGCAATGGACTAAACATACTAAAATAATTAGAACTCATGCTGATAAAGCAGAGGAACTGCAACAGGACCCCGGGTTCTGGGATAAGTTTTGGAATTGGGGATCTAATGTTCAAATACATCCATGGGTCAGGATCTTATCACATGCTGCTGTAGTTGTGATGATATGTGCATTAATACTTGTCATATTCAACATATATCAGCTTAGAAGGTGGAAAATTGAAATTTTGTACCGATTGAATGTTAGTGCTATAATGAAATAGAAGAAACGATGATCAGTATAAGGACACTGAAATATATTTTATATACGCTTCTCTTTTATATTTTTATATAACCATATGATATTGCGGATGTAACATGCCCATTGGGGGAGAATGACAACCTCAGGAGCGGTACACAGAAAGGGAGAATAATGATCCTAAGATAAGTATCTTTGGATCAAAAGGGGGGAGATGTTGGCCAGGGGCTGCAGCCGAACTGCTGACACAGGCAAAAGCAACTTTTGACCTGAGGTAACCTGAGTCCAGTCACTGGCCTGAGCTGGCTGGAACTGTTTGAAGTAGCTGTGTTTCTTGAAAATCAAAGGGAATGTGATAAGACACAAGTCCTTATTTAGAAAAGGAGTAATGAGGTAATGCTACTTAAATCCTTGGGACAGAGCCAATGAGAAGATGCCGCAGACTAGGCAAACAAGCCTAAACCAAAGGGAGAGAGACAGCGCAGCTCAAAGAGATAAGACTCAGTATAAGAGTGGAGAGTTTCAGGCGTGAAGCCAGTGAAGACTCTGGAGAACAACCATCGCGGAAGTGGAAGAACTTATGTCAGCAGCGTAGAGACAACGTCGAAAGAGAGAGAACGGAATGCCTGGTCAGTGTCAGCTCTCCTTTTTGGGTATTAGTTTTTATATTCTGTGACCACTCAGGGGATGTCGGAGAAACCTAGTGGATGTGCGTTCAGATCCTAGTTTGGGTACAAGACTATATAACCTGGTGCAAACTGCATGTCTATATCTAACCAGATGTATAAGCTATATGTGTATGATCTAACGATGTGAAAAAAGTGAATTTAGAGTTAAGAGAGAATTGACTCTTCTCCTCTTTGTACAAAGCCAATAACTATTACCGATGACCTCTGGCAACAACTCATGTTCCAGAACTTGCCGTGTCCCTAGCCAAGCTGTTCTAGTCCAGGTACAAGACTGGCATCTATCCGCCAATGTGGAAAGTTGCCCAGGTATGTCCTGCACACAAAAGCAGAACAAATCCAACCTGGGCGATTACTGCCCATCAGTTTACTCTCCAACATCGGTAATGTAATGGAAGGGGTTATCAACAGCACTATCAAGCAACACCTGTTTAGCAATAACTTGCTCACTAACGCTCAGCTTGGGTTCCACCAGGGTCATTCAGCTTCTGACCTTATTACTGCCTTGGTTCAAACATGGGCAAAAGAGCTGAATTCCAGAGGTGAGGTTAGAGTTACTACCCTTGACATCAAGTCAGCATTTGACCGAGTGTGGCATCAAGAAGCCTTAGCAAAACTGGAGTCAATGGGAATCAGGGGGAAGACTCTCCACTGGTTGGAGTCATACCTAGCACATAGGAATATCTCTGTGGTTGTTGGAGGTCAATCATCTCAGTCCCAGGACATCACTGCAGGAGTTCCTCAGATAGTATCCTAGGCCCAAGCATCTTCAGCTGCTTCCTCAATGACCTTCCTTCCATCATAAGGTCAGAAGTGGGGATGTTTGCTGATGATTGCACAATGTTCAGCACCATTCGTGCCTCCTCAAATACTGAAGCAGTCCATGTCTAAATGCAGCAAGACCTGGACAATATCCAGGCTTGGGCTGACAAGTGGCAAGTTACATTTGTGCCACACAAGTGCCAGGCAATAACCATTTCCAACAAGGGAGAATCTAACGATCGTCCTTTAACATTCAATGGCATTACTATCACTGAATCCCCCACTATCAACATTCTGGGGCTTATCATTGACCAGAAACTGAACTGGACTAGCCATACAAATACTGTGGCTATAAGAGCAGGTCAGAGGCTAGGAATCATTCGAGGAGTAACTCACCTCTGGCTCCCCAAAGCCTGTCCACCATCTACAAGGCACAAGTCAGGAGTGTGATGTCCCCACTTGCCTAGATGAGTGCAGCTCCAACAACACCCAAGAAGCTCAACACCATCCAGGACAAAGCAGCCCACTTGATTGGCACCCCATCCACAAACATTTACTACCTTCACCACTGACGCACAGTGGCAGCAGTGTGTACCATCTACAAATACACTGTAGGAACTCACCAAGGCTTCTTCAGCAGCACCTTCTAAACACACGATTGCTACCATCTAGAAGGACAAGCACCGTAGACACATGGGAATACCATCACCTGGAAGTTCCCCTTCAAGCCACTCACCATTCTGACTTGGAAATATATCGCTATTCCTTCATTGTCGCTGGGTCAAAATCCTGGAACTCCCTCCCTAACAGCACTGTGGGTGTGCCTACACCACATGGATTGCAGCGGTTCAAGAAGGCAGCTCACCACCACCTTCTCAAGGGCAATTAAGCAAGTAAATGCTGGCCCAGCCGGCGAAGTCCACATCCCATGAATGAATAAGAAAATATATACTGGAGCATCTGATGTCCGTAGTTCAACCTTTGGATGCGTGCCTCAACAAGCCGTTCAAGGATTACGTTCATACCAAATGGAATAGGTGAATGGTTAATGGAGAAAAACTTTCACAAAGAGTGGAAACGTGCGCTGTCCTGCTTGATGTTTTGTGTGGTTTCATTATCAAATAATGTCATGCTTTTGGTGCACAAAATGTCATCAGATCATCAAAAAATGTGTAATATTCAACTTAATGGATGGAGAGGAAGATAATTTGTTGTGGAGGGGTGATTTTGAAAACAAAAGCACCAAATCTGATCCAGAGTGGGATCCTTATGTTGATGTCATAGCGAAAGTGAGCTCTTTGTGTCAGATGCTGCGTACAGTTAATTTGCTGATTTTAAAACGCTTTGATTGGTGGAAAGGTATCTTTGTGCAATGAATTCATTCAATAAACTGTACGACATTAATTTATTATAAATTACCGGTGTTATTTGTTTCACATTTCAAAATGTGACCACCCATGGTTCACATTTTATATTCAGCATATAAGTTGACCCCTGTTTTTTGGAACTTCAAAGGTCAAGTTATATGCCACAATCTATGGTAATGGTATTCCACTGCCCTTCTAGGCTGTGGAGCTGATGGTTTTGGGGGTTTTGATGAAGATACAATTGATGATGGCTCCATGGTTATCATTACTGAAACTAGCTTTCAATTCCAACTTTATCATTAACTGCATGTAAATTTCATTAGTTGCCGTGATGGGATTTGAACCCATGTCCCAGAGCACTAGCCCCAGGTCTCTAGATTATTAGCCAATGATATTACCATTACACCACCATCTTCCCATTGTGTCTGATTCTCGTCATCACACTTCAGGAAAGATGTGAAGTTCCTTGAGCGAATGCAGAGGATATTTACCAGAATGGTCCTAGGGATGGGGGCTTTAGTTACAGCGTTAGGTTGGAAAAGCTAGGGTTGTTCTTCTTGGAGCAAGGGAGATTTGACAGAGGTGGAGAAGATTATGACAGGCTTAGATAAGGGAGACAAGGGAAACCTCTTCCCATTAGGTGATGGTACAAGGACTAGGAGATGCAAATTTAAGATTTTGATTAAGAGATGCAGGGGGACTGTGAAGTAGACCTTTTTTACACAGCATGTGATAATGACCTGGAACATGATTCCCATGAGGGTGGTGGAAGTAGAAACAACCAATGATTTCAAAATGAAATTGAATGGACACTCGCAAGGAATAAACTTGCAGAATTAACGGGATTGAGCAGAGGAGGGGTACTGACGGGATTGCTCCATGGGAAGCTGGTATGGACTCGATGGGCTAAATAGTCTCCACCTGCACTGTAAATAACTATATGGGCAGAATCATCCAAGATTTGCACAAAGTGTGGTAGTGGGTGAGAAAAAGGACATTTTACCCACCGCAATGGTGGCTTTTTGTACCGTATTGGCCCATTCTTGGTGCACTCTGCCTCATTAATTATGCATTCCTGGGAAACACGTCAGATAGCTGATGGGGCAGCCTCCTATTCATCTGCCCTGCCATCACCTCAGCCTTCATTAATCCGGGCACCATATTTAAAGGGCGCCCTTGCACAGAGTTAGCTCTCTCTAGGGGATCAGAAGCTGCTATAAAGTCATGGCTGCCAAGGGGAGGAAGCATGCTGCCCCCAAATTTAGCAACCCCTCCCTTGGGCACCTACTGAATGCTGTGGAGGCCCGCCATGAAGTCCCCTAACCCCGCTCTGGATGAAGACCAGCAAGCAACGTCACCAATCCAGCACAGGAGGCGGTGGCAACTGTGGTCAGCGTCAATGCCAGGCATAAGAGGATAGCCACACAGTACCGAAAAAAGATGAATAATCTTTTCCATTTCGCCAGGGTAAGTCACTCTTCTCATCACTATCAACTCACGCACTCGCAAACCCATCACCCATCCACAGGGATCTCACTCACTGCCAGTTCAAGGGACATCACCATTCAATCTCTCACATGCCTTCATCTGCCCTGAGGACTCTGCCCTCATCCCATCCATGACACCACTCACCACCCAGACATGCCAGGCATCCTTCTCATCTGGCCTGGCAGGCATCCTGTTTACACTCTCTCCAACTGTATTCATGCAGGACAAACTAGCACACAACAAAAAGTAAAGGTCGCAGGCTGATGGAGGAATGCCCAACATCATGGTCCTCACAGGCTTTGAAAAATAGAGTATTCCAGCTGGCCAGCGGCGATCGGGACCTTTCCTGTGCTGACGGTGAGGTCAGGGGTGCTCAACCAAGTGAGGATCCAGCAGTACAACATCCACCAGACAACCGTGCTGAGAGTCATTTCCCCTGTTCCGCAGTCCCCTGTCCTGCCCTATCTCTCTTTGCTTTTGCAGGCACATCCAGGAAGCAGCTGGGGGGTCCATGACCCAGGTCATTGAGTCAAGCCTGAAGGCACCTCGGAAGAAGTTTCTGATGACACCCTAGTTGAAGACCCATCACTGCGTTCACCCACACCCTCCATCAGCGCAGAGACACACACATTGGTGGCACCTAGTTCTAGAGTAGCCTTTGGGTCAAAATCTGGTGAGCACATCGCACTGTCTGATCCACAGCAGGCAGTGGCAGGGACTTCACAGGTTTCCGGCACTCAAAGGACTGCTGCAGACCAGAAATCTGATGAATCTGAGTCAGATGATGAGCCTTTGGATTCGGTCGTACCTCAGTTGCTGTAGCTGCAAAGGCAAGCTCAGGAAGGGGTGTCAGCTGCACGTCTCAGATTGCAAGGCACAATGGAAGGACGAGTCCATCTACCTTTAGTCTGAGGTGATAGCATGGCATGCCAACATATTGAGGTCAACACTGGCAGCCACCATTAAGACCTTGGTCCAGGACATCGCTCCCGTACTGCTGTGTGGGATGAACTCCATCGCTGACGCCATAGGTCGCCTCCAACAGCGTCAACGCGAGAGGGGTGCGGAACAGCTCGACCTCACTTCAGTTTCCCCTTCTTCTCAAGAAGTCAGCCAGGGGCCCTTGGGCACCCATAGGGAGGAGGATCAGCAGGTGCACACCCCAGGGCCATCCACCCAGGTGACTCCGGGGTTGTCTGACCCATTCGAATCCCCTCTTTCTGTGACCTCAGCAGCTCCAGCTCCACCGGCCGAGGAAGGTGCCACTGCCACACAGCAGGACCCCGAAAGCAGGCCAGGGTCCTCTACGTATCAGCTCTCCAGTGGACGTCAGTCAACGTCACCATAGACGGGGCGCAGCAGTCAGCAGGCTGCCTTCATCTCCACTGTGATGGGAGATCTCCAAGATGTAGTGGCAGGATTAGGAAGGTTAAGAAAATGTAGTTGCACAGCCTGGGCATGGATGTTAATCACTTATACATAATGTTCAGTATTTTAAATAAACTCCCAAGAATGTCTCCTTACCTATGGCTCCTTGTTATGATGAACAGTGTTTGTGTCACTCAGATGTGAAACCTTAGTTCCTGTACAAGATAAAGGCAGGTGTCTCAGTCCAGGGCATTTTCCCTGTGCAGTATGTAACCTTCAGACCAAAGTGATGGCCCGGCTTCACACTCACTGGACACATTACTGATGCCTGCAACTCAATGGTGCTTGTCATTGCTGCCAGAATGTCGTGGGCAGGTGTCACAGTGTTCTCTCATTCTCTCTGTGTGCTCTCAGCACTTTTAAGGTGTATCTGGCCCCCCATCGCTTCAGAATCTGTGACAGGTGATGCTGTGCTCCTGAAGGGACAGGTGCTGAAGGCAGACAAAGGATCAGGTGCATTTAAATTTTCTTGACTGCATCTCCATGATATGACTCTGATCACAGAGCACAATTGAACTGCCCTCAACCAGAGGACCTCTTGAGCATGCCTGCCTCATCTAGCCAATCGATGGCCTCATCACTGGTATCCTCGCCTTCAAGGACCTCATCAGCATTCTTCCCTTCAAGGACCTCCTCAGGATACGTGCAGCTCCTCCATCTCCTCCTCAGCCAGGTCCTCCGCCCTTTGCAGGTTGTGGAGCACACATCGAGCGATGATGATGCGTGACACCCCCTGGGGACTGTATTGCAGTGCTTCACCAGACCTGTCAAGGCACCAGAACCTCTTTTTCAAAATGCCTATCTTTTTCTCCACCAAAGACTGGGTCGCGGCATGAACCTCATTGTACCGTTGCTCCTGAGGCAATCTGACATTTCCACATGGATGTCATCAGCCATGTCCTCTGTGGGTAGCCCTGGTCCCCATGGAGCTAACCCTGCAGCCTCTCTGGATCCTGGAAGATGTCAGATATCTGAGACCTGCTAAGGATGTAGGAGTCATGGATGCTCCCTGGGAATTGTGTGCAGACCTGTAGGATGTGTTTATGGTGATCGCACACCAGCTGAACATCCAGTGAGGTGGAAGCCCTTGCGGTTGATGTAGTTGACAGCTTGTTGCCACAGAGGTCTAAGCACCATGTGAGTGCAATCAATGACATCCTGCACCTGTGGGAAACCAGAGGTGTGTGCAAATCCCAGCGCTCTTGCTTCCTGGCTTTCCCAATCCCGGGCAAAATACACAAAACTTCACGAAGATGGCATCCTAGACCTCCCAGATACACTTGTGCGTGGAGGCTTGTGAAATCCCACACAAGTCACCTCTGGAGCCCTGCAAGGAGCCAGTGGTGTAAAAATTGAGTGCCGTGTTCACTTTCATAGCCGCTGGTAGTGGATGCCCTCCATGTCCCCGTGGCACCAAATCCTGCAACAGGTGGCATACGTGACCAACCAGTTCCCTAGACATGCGCAATCTTTGATGACACTGATTCTCAGTCATCTGCAGGAATGACAGGTACCATCTATAGACCCTGGGTCCAGCGAAACGCCGATGAGCGACAGCTCTCTGCGGATCTTCAGCTGTATGCGCAGCATGTCCTGCTGGCCCTTCATCTTGCTGGAGGTGCTTCTCCCTTTGCCAAGCCAGGCGCCTTCACTGCCCTCTTCTTCTTCTTCTCTGCTCCCTATAAGCCATGAGGCATACCACTAAATCACCAGGCTTCATGATCCAGATCAAAAACAAAAACAAAAATACCTGGAAAAACTCAGCAGGTCTGGCAGAATCTGTGGAGAGGAACACAGTTAAAGTTTCGAGTCCGAATGACCCTTCAACAGAACTTAGTAAAAATAGAAGAGAGGTGAAATATAAGCTGGTTTAAGGGGGGTGGTGGGACAAGTAGAGCTGGATAGAGGGCCAGTGATAGGTGGAGATAGTCAAAAGATATCATAGACCAAAGGACAAAGAGGTGTTGAAGGTGGTGATGGTATTTTAAGGAATGTGCTAATTAAGGGTAGAAAGCAGGACAAGCAAGGTACAGATAGCTCTAGTGTGGGTGGGGTGGGGTGGGGTGAAGGATCCTTACATTCCTTAGATAATATCACCACCTTCAACACCTCTTTGTCCTTTTGTCTATGACATCTTTTGGTTATCTCCACCTATCACTGGCCCTCTATCCAGCTCTACTTGTCCCGCACCCCCCTTAAACCAGCTTATATTTCACCTCTCTTCTATTTTTACTTAATTCTGTTGAAGGGTCATTCGGACTCGAAATGTTAACTGTGTTCCTCCCCACAGATGCTGCCAGACCTGCTGAGTTTTTCAGGTATTTTTGTTTTTGTTTTCGTTTTGGATTTCCAGCATCTGCAGTTTTTTGCTTTTACCAATGATCCTGATGTTCTCCTCCTGCATGTTCAAAGAGAGAGACGCGAGGGTTAGCATATGTGTCCTAAGAACCTCTCTTGGTTAAATCTGAAGGCCCCTTCACGCATGTAGGAGAGTGCTGGCCACTACTTGGATGGCCAGTGTGTAGTGTGCCCAATGGTTGTCCGAAACCCCACCCACTTCTGTCCCACTCCACCTGACCAATTGGAGGCAGCTTTGCCCACTGGACTGCATGCTGTGCTCTCAGCTCAGGCGCAGGCATTCTCCTATCCCACACTGCAAGGCTGCACTGTTAGCCTGAACCATATTGGATACTGGTCCACACCTTAATAAAGTCATTGCAAAGGGCTCTGAGCACCTCCACCAGTGACTGTGCCATGGCCATCTTTTGCAATGGAATTGTACAACTTGCCCAGCCGGCCAATTGCTCTGCTTCCTCCTAAAACATACAGTAATTTGCAGTCTGCACCTGAGGGGTGAAAGGCTCTGGAGTATTTGTTGGCACTTTCATGCTTTTACATGGTTTAGGTGGGCAGAAAAGCTTCAGAGGCCCGACTCCAAGCATGTCAATGGAGTTGCAGCTGAACGGTCTCAGCTGCAGAAGAATGCTCGCCTTTGACAAGCTTTTTCAAGCGTGTGGCCGCTTCCCTCAACCCTCCACCCTCACCTTCCCGGCATCACCAGGGAGTGGGTCAGTGTTTACAGGGCATCGCCAGACATTCTGTCAGTATTTACAGTGCATCACCAGGAGAGTGTGTCCGTATTTACTGGGCATCAGCAGAGAGTGTTAATGCAGATGTGCACTAACATGCACCAGACTGTTCAGGTTCACCGAAGTAAAATTTAAAAATTCAATTCTGAACTGGACAGGTCCCTTAACAAGCTTAAAGAGCTTAAGAGGCCATTAATTGGTGGCAATTGTGTTTCCCACTCACTGCTCCCCATCGCCACTGCTCCCCCCACCACCCCCACAACCACACTGGCCCTTTGAAAGTTGCAAATTGTTCCAGAGGCAGCAGGATCCTGAGACACATCCCGACCCTTGAGAATCTGGCTCATAATGTCTGACCCCTTGAACAATGTAGCTAATGGCAGACAACAGTTGTGGATTTTCATCACAACAGGGGTCACACCATTCAGGAAGATTTCTAGTTTGTCCCAATGGAAGAACATAAACCTTATCACCTGTTTGCAAGTATCTAGCCAGGAGTGTTTTTCAGTAGGAGTAAATGGGTATTAATTTCTGATAGGTAAGCAATAATATCACTCTGCATACTAAGAGTAAATCGTTTCCTTTCTTTTTTCCACTTTTGAACATGCCACCCCACCCATATCCTCTTTAAAATTCTGCTGATGCACTTACCCATGTAGACCCTGGATGACGTGTTTGCTAAATTCTCTTTCCCTGTCCACCTCACTGTCTGAACCAACTGAATTCTTATCCTCAACTCTCTCCTCCCTCCACTGATTTCCTTGCCCTCCTCACTTCGCTCAACCTTTCCCTCCATATTGACTCTCCTCCCTTCATTATCGCATAGGCATTTGAGAGCTCAGAGATTGACTGAACTCTCAGAAATCACTTTCTTATCTCCCTCATTCTGCAGACAACTCAAATTCACTCAATTTTTTTCTTTCTGTCCTATGAAAAACTACCACTTAATATCCTCACTAGCGCTCTCACAAATTCCATACTCAATATCCTTTTAATCCTAGCTGTGCCAACCTCTTATACAACTGCCTCTCCTCCTCATTTTAAGTCCTTTTTCCACCAGATCTTGGATAACTTCTCCTCCTCTTCACTCTTCTGATGCCATCCTATATCCATGATATCAAATTTATGGATCACAAGCACAAAAATACCTCCTGTATATTTGGTTTGGCATGGGAAACTAAATTTGGCTAAACAATGTCACGAATTATCATCACTCTTTCAGATTAATAAAGCATGTCAGCTGCTGTAGAATTCATTAAGGTCAAAATCCAAGTCAAGTGTGGTGATATTCTGTCAACCCAGGAGATGACATGATTAAAGCAAGGTTAGAAATAAAGTGTTCTTGGTTAAGCTCCAAGTTTAGTTAGATATTTAGGCAAATTGAAGCAAACTTTTGGGGTGCAGCAAACTAAGCCTTATCTACAAGACTAGGAAACAACATGGAAACAAAAAAATCTATACTAAAATAAGTTAAACACCTCTCACAACATTACAGTAACAATGTTCTTGTGTCCAGTCAAAGGACAGAAAATTGTGGGCAGAGCCCCAATGACTGTGATCCCACTGGCTATGTGCATAACTCCACAGGATCTTTCAGAATATACCCTCTTGTATATACATTGCACACAGAGCACCACAAATAAAATGTCCTTGTAAATGGCAGGGGAGAGGGAATCTCTCTGAGTAAATCCTGAATTCACAGGAGACTGTCAGTTCTCTTAGTACCATGAACAATTCTCGAGGAAGGTAGTTTCCAAAAACTCCTGCTGATACAGATGAAAGAAAACATGATGTTACAATTAGAAACATCGAATGAAAGAAATGGTGAGAAGAGTCACCCTCCCAGGGCTCAGCAAGTTTACACTGTGAATAGTTAAGCTATGTCAATCAGGAAGGGTTCAGGCCTGCTCCAGCGTCTGAATTAGTTGCTTCCAGCCAGGGTGGTAGCCACTTATTTCAATTAGTCTCAATGCCAATTGAGACAAAACGGACATTGATTCCTGATCCTAAGTGCTATAGGAGTCCTGCTGGAAAAACATGTGTAGACTTTTGACAAACATGGGATTTTGGTTGGCTCTGTTCTTGCAGCTTGCTGACATTATCAAGATATTACTGTGACTCCTTTTAGACCTCTGTGGAATGTTACCTCTTTGAAAGCATACCCCAGAGCAAAATACCTTCAGAAAGAAAGAACTTGATTTCTTTTGCTGTTTACCCAGCCTCATGATGTTGCAAAGTGTTTCTCAAACAGGTAGTTCTTGATTGTAATCACTGTTGCAAGGTAGGAAACACAGCAGCCAAATTCTGCACAGTAAGGTCCCACAAACAATATGATAATGACAAGATAATCTGTCATAGTGATGTTAGTTAAACAATAAATATTAACCAAGACAACAGTGAGAATCTCCTTCAAAAAACACCCGGTGATCTTTCACATTCACCTGAAAAAGAGACAGGGCCTCAGTTTAATATTTCATCTAACAGATGGCAACTCTAACAGTGCAGCACCCTCTCGGTAATCCGCTGCCAAACTAAATTACATGCTGGCGCCTATGGAGTGGGGCTTGAACCTATAACCTTCTTTCTCAGAAATATGAGTGTTACCCACTGACCCATGGTTCACAGTGTGAAGAAAATAACATGGAGAATCTCCCCCACTGGCTCCTAAGGAGGAGAAGAGAGCAAGTCAGTATGTTTGTGTCAAGGTCAGTGAATGATTTGAATTGTTCTCACATTATGGGACTTCAGAATAAAGGGAAGCAGTTTTGAAAATAAATATAAAGCTGCCCTGGTTTAATGATATAAAGAATGAAGAAATGAGTGGTATTTTAGCCTCTACACCCTGACTTCAGAATTCTGCAGCTAATAGCTGTGATCCGCTCAGTCCTACCAAATGGAAATAATTGCATCCATCTGTTTGATGTTTAGCTTTGTTGCTGGAGGAGAGGGTAAATGAACGCAGGGCAGTCCAGTTCAAATCAAGAAAATATCCCAAGTGCTGATTATAGAATCATAGAATGGTTATAACACAGGTGACCATTTGGTCCATTGTGCCTGTGCCAGGTTTCCACAAGACTAACTCTCCTAGTGCCACCACCCACCCTCCACCTTTTCACTGTGGTCCTGCTAATTTCTTCTCCCAGCTAATGATCCAATTCTCTTTTGAAAGCCATGATTGAATCTGCCTCCACCACACTCCCAGGCTGTGCATTCCAGATCCCAACCACTTGCTGCATTAAAAAAGCTTTTCTTCATATCTCCATTGCTTATTTTGTCTATCACCTCAAATCAGTGCCCTCTGGTCCTCAATCCTTCCACCAAGGCAAACAAACTCTGTCTAGCCACACTGTCCAGACCCCTCAAGATTTTGAATACACCCACCAAATCTCCTCTCAGCCTTCTAACCTCCAAGGAGAGCAGCCACAGCTCCTGCAATCTATGAAATTCCTCACCCCTGGAACCATCCTTTTCTGCACTCTCTCTAATGCCTTCACATCCTTCCTAAAGTGTGGTGCCTGGAACTGAACACAGTATTCCAGTTGAGGCTGAACTGGTGTTTTATGCAGATTTATCAGAACTTCTTACTTCCAGTGCACCAGCACCCTATCGACCTTCATGCACAAATTCCCGCACCTCTTGCTGCTTGGAAGCCGACAGGTACAAGGCACCTTTAAAATACTGTGAACCGGGTGTCACATGATTCTCATCCGCCACTGACTTTACCTTGAAAATAGAACTCCATTGAAAACAGTTTAACGTTAATGAGTATTCAAGGCATGCAAAAATGTTATAAATAGGAACCCAGCCCAGGTCACTCTAATTTTTGACATGCCACTGACTTTGTCGTTGCATCGCAACCTACCATCAGGAAATCAAAATTTCACATCCTGTCTAATTAAGTCGCCATGTTTGCCACTCATGTGAGCTCCATAAAATTACCCCCCTCAAACAGCACCAGGCAAGTAATTAGTGGGAGAGGATGGGAAAAGCAAAGATATAAAATTACAACAATAAAACCCTAACCATTACCCTTGGACGATGCTGAAGTCTTTCCACTCGTTGGACAGAATCTTCTGGTCTTGAATTTAAGTTGAGATGCGGGAATGGTAGTGTGAGTGATTTCCATGGATGGCTGGCTACACACGATCTTGCACTGGTCAGCTCATTAAATATGTATGCATGAGGAGCACGGTGAAAGTTGCGACAGGGCGGGCAGGAAGTCGATGCTCCTGTCACTTCCTGCTCAGCTGGACCACAGCTCGAAGTGCAGGGTTGCCTGGATTCAGTATCATGTATGCCTGAGATGATCTCTGAACAAATTGCAATGATGCATCTAGTCAGCATATACTTTAAAGCTTTCCCTCTGGTCCTGAGCATTTCAGCCAATGGGAATCCATGTACCTAGCATCAGTCTAGCCCCTACCCCACCATGGTGAAGCCCATCCTGGAGGGCCAAGGATGAGTTTTCGTCTCATTCATGCATCGACGTGCATGGAGACTGCAGCATTGACCGGGTTAATGAAAGCCATGTCCGTGCACCCGCCTTCAAATACTATTGGGCTTCCCTCTATCACCCTCGACATATATTCGAGGGACCCTTGCCTTGCCATCATAGACTTACCACCCACCCCATTATCTGCCATGTCCATCAACCCGTGACCCTTGAGGTTCTAAACCAACACTTGTTGTCACCCAATGCCTTCCCTTCTCCCATTACCAGGCCTCAGGGAGCTAACCTCTGCCTCCCTCCCTCCATTCATTACCCACCGCCTCCCCAACCCATCTTGGTCAACTTGAGTTGCCCTTCAGCCCAGACTTTATTGCAGCTCTCGACCTTGCTGGGATCTTGATATTGTGAGACCCATGAATCAGAGAGCAACCTGCTGCCATGTGGGTTTCACTATAGAGAGAACACAACTGAGCATGGTTTTCCTGCTGTTGACTCATGATTATTATGGTGTCCCTATAGTCAGCCAATTGTGCCCAACTTTAACTCCATCCACCTGAAAAGACCCTCCTCCCACGTCAAGGATTTACATGTACAAAGCAATTGTGTTGTGAAGAAGAGCCTTGAGAAAATAGTGCGCGCACCTTTCCAGGCATACTCCACCTTCTTCTACCTTCCCCTGTCACCCACCAGCTTCCCCCATCATGCCTGAGCCACCCAATATGACCATTCCTCTCTGCTCTGTTACCCTTGAACATTCCCCCTTACCCATGAGCCTATATCCATTACCCTCCATATGCCTTCTATCCCCTCTAAACCTATACTAATTACCATCCACATGCCCATCCTAGACCCTGACCTCTCCCATTATATGTGCCATCTGTTTTGTCTTTTTCCATGACCTACCCCCAACCCCTACCATGAAACCATCCACTACCCAACCATGACTCAGGACCTGTCACACTACAGCATCCTACTACCCCTGCTCGCTGTGACTGCTCTCCCCGCTGCTCACTGCCCAGTACACTCAATTCAACCTCAGGACCCCATCATAGACAGCATCAATCCCATCCTTTAAAACCATCACTCTCCTAACATTGCTGGCTGGAAAACCTCCTCATCCATTCATAGAACCCACATACCCAACATATAAGGCCCTTCCCTCCCTTCCACTATCTCTGCCCCAGACTCTCTCCCTCCCTCGGCTAGCCTTCCTGCCCCATGCCCCCATACCCCTTAGACTATTGCCACCCAATTATTGCTTCACTGGAACAATGTAGCAGGCCAAGGACAGACATGTGGGCATGAGAGCAGGGTGGAGTGTTGAAATGGCAAGCGACAAGGAGGTCTGGGTAATGCTTGCGGACAGACCGAAGGTGTTCTGCAAAGCGGTTACCCAGTCTGCGTTTGGTCTCTCTGATGTAGAGGAAACCGCATTGGGAGCAACGAATGCAGTGAAGCTCAACGCAAACTGGAGGAACAGCACCTCATCTTCGGACTAGGCACTTTACAGCCTTCCGGACTGAATATTGAGTTCAACAATTTTAGATCATGAACTCTCTCCTCCATCCCCAACCCCTTTCCGATCACCCCCTTTTTTTCCCAATAATTTATATAGATTTTTCTTTTCCCACCTATTTCCATTATTTTTAAATGTATTTCCCTCCATTGTTTTATCTCTACCTTTTAGCCTTTTTTACCCTTCACCCTACCCCCTCTAGGGCTATCTGTACCTTGCTTGTCCTGCTTTCCACCCTTAATTAGCACATTCCTTAGCTAATATTACTACCTTCAACACCTGTTTGTTCTTTTGTCTGTGACATCTTTTGATTATCTCCACCTATCACTGGCCCTCTATCCAGCTCTACTTGTCCCACCCCCCCCCACCTTAAACCAGTTTATATTTCACCTCTCTTCTATTTTTACTTAGTTTTGTTGAAGGGTCATTCAGACTTGAAACGTTAACTGTGTTCCTCTCCGCAGATGCTGCCAGACCTGCCGAGTTTTTCCAGGTAATTTTGTTTTTGTTTTGGATTTCCAGCATCCGCAGTTTTTTGCTTTTATCTTAGTGGTGGAGTTGATATTTTTAAGGCAGAGGTGGATAGATTCTTGATGAACGAGACAGTCAAAGGTTATTGGTGGTAGGCTGAATGTGGAATTGAGGCCACAATCAGATCAGCCATGATCTTATTAAATGGTGGAGCAGGGTTGAGGGGCTGAATGCTCCAAATTCGTATGTTTATATATAGATCATAAATAGTTGAGGCCCCAGCATGGATCCCTGTGATACTCCACTAGTTACAGTTTGCCAATCTGAAAATGACTCATTCACCCCGACTCTATTGCCTGTTAGTTATCCAATCCTTTATTCATGCTAATGTATCACCTCTAACACCATGAGCTCTTATCTTGTACAGTAACTGTTAATGTGGCACCTTAACAAATACTTTTTGGCAATCCAAATACACACAATCTACTGGGCCGGCAAGCCATTGAAATCCCCATTTACATTGGCGGGAGCCAGAAGATCCTGCTGGCATGAAGGGATGGGAGAATCCCACCCTCTGATTTTCTAAATGTTGTTATCATCTCTGTAGAAACCAGTAATATTTTTAATTTTTTGGAGATACAAAAACCCAGATATTTGCTAAAGGAGCAAAACCACAAAGTTCACTGTTTAAAACAAAGCAATTTTATGATACAAAATGAAAGAGTATGAATACTAACAACTAGAGCCTACCTTCTTAAATAGTCAGTTACTGTAAGGATATTAAAAGCACAATGAACACAGTTATTTATACTCTAAATTGAACTTAACTCAAATTTCTTTCTCCATTTAACTTATATCCCCAAAAAACTCAAGTCAGATCCTCATCAGAAATTGAAGATTAACAATTTGGCCTGAGTACCGTTTTAAAGGTATAATCGTAAAGGTTAAATCATATAAGGATTGAGGTTGTCTGAGCCCTCCAATTACTTCTGGCAAGGTTGTCCCTTCAAATCTCCTCCAACTGACCCATGGTTGTGGACTCCCAGTTCAACACGGGGAACACTAGCGTCTTAAGTGTAGGCACCTCAGGTGAGAACTCTCCTGGTTCTAATGTTCTTTAATGCTGGAGCCTTGCATCTAGGAACATCCTTTCTTTCTTTCTCTCTTCTCAGCTTGGCTATGCCAGACCTCCAACTCACCGTTAGTAGAGTCTTTCAGTTACCAAGGCTTTTTGAAACCTTTTAAGCCAGCATACAGAATTTCAATTGAATTCTGCTTGAAAGAAATGTTCCCAGCCATCAGCTTGTTCTGAATGAAAACTGCTTGAAAGCAGAACCGCATCCATGGGAATTAACTCCCCCTTGTAACTTATTGTTTACCTTTTTAAAAACTATTGTCTATCTCTGAGGCAGTTTGGTCACATGATCAATTACTGGAAACAATTTGACTTTTACAAGAAATCATCTTTCAGAGAAATCTAGTTCTTAAAAGGACCATCACCTGAACATAAACTATATATTTTTTTCCAAAAGCATATGGGCCATCACAATGTTCTGCTTTTTTAATAATGGATTCTATCAGTTTCCCAATGACAGATGTTAGGCTAACTGACCTATATTTTCCTGCTTTCTGCCTCCATCAGGGCATTACATTTGCAGTTTTCCAATCCATTGGGACCTTTCCGGAATCTAGGCAGTTTTGGAGCATTACAACCAATGTATTATCTACTTCTGCAGCCATTCCTTTTAAAATCTTAGGATGCAGGCTATCAGGTCCAAGGGACTTGTCAGCTTTTAGTCCAATTAGTTTCCTAGTACTTTTTTCTTTAGTAATTGTGATTATTTAAAGTTCCTCCCCCTCCTTTTTGGCTCTTGATTTTCTATTATTCTTTTGTTTTTGTGTCTTCTGCTGTGAAGACAGATACAACATACTTGTTCAAAGCCTCTGCCATTTCCTTGTTTCTCATTATAAATTCCCCAGTCCCATAGTCTAAGGGACCAATGCTTGATTTTAGCTGCTCTTTTCCTTTTCATATACCTGTAGACACTTTTATGGTCTGTTTTAACATTTTGTGCTAGTTTTCCCTCATACTCTGATTTCTCCCTCTTTATTATTTTAGTTATCCTTTGCTGATTTCTAAAAAAAAATCACAATCTTCTGGCCCACCATTAATCTTTGCAGCATTGTACACCTTTTCTTTCAATTTGATATCATCCTTAACTTCCTTAGTTAGCTACGGATGGTGCAACCATCTCATAGAGTCTTTCTTTCTCGATAGAATATATCTTTGTTGAGAATTACGAAACACCTCCTTAACTGACTGCCACTGCTTATCTACTATCTTATCTTTTAACCTATTTTCCCTGTCTTCAACCCTTGTAATTGCCTTTATTTAAGTTTACAACTCTAGTTTTGGACCCACATTTACCACCTCAAACTGTGAGGTGTCCTCTGGTTACTGACCCTTCTGCCACTTGAAATAGTTTATCTTTATTTGCTTGCAACAGTTCATGATTTTGAATATCTCTATCAAACCTGCTCTGCTCTAAGGAGAACAACCCCAGCTTCTCCATTCGCTCCACACAACTGAAGTCCCTCAAACCTGGTACCACTCTAGTAAATATGTTCTGCACCCTCATTACTACCTTGACACCCTTCCTAAAGCGTGGCGGCCAGGATTAAATACAATAGTCTAGCTGAGGCCTATGCAGCATTTTATAAATGTTTAGCATAACTTTTTTGCATTTGTACTTTCTGCTCTATTAATAAAGCCAAGGATCTGACATGCATTTTTAATAACCTGTCTAACTTTCCCTGCCACCATCAGAGTTGTCGACACCCAGGTCTCCCTGTTTGCTTTTAAATTTGCATTAGTTACAATAGTTTATATTTCCTCTCCTCATTCTTTCCACCAAAATGTATTACTTCACACTTCTGTGCTCTAAATGTCACCTCTTCCATGTGTCATCTGTCTTATGCATTGGCATGCAGCCAAGTGGAAGGGCCTGAATATACTTCTGGCAGAACCCATCAAAGAACTAGAGGAAAAGATGTTAAGGGCAGTGAACAATTTCAGGACTGCTACTAATGTATAGCCACCAGATTGAGCAGGTCTTCTTCTGAAAAACAAAAATTAAAAAATAAAAAGTACCTGGAAAAACTCAGCAGGTCTGGCAGCATCGGCGGAGAAGAGTACGGTTGACGTTTCGAGTCCTCATGAACCTTCAACAGAACTAAGTAAAAATAAGAGAGGGGTGAAATATAAGCTGGTTTGGGGGGTGGGGGGGGCGGTGGTGGAGAGAGAGAAGGGGGGGGGGCGTGTTGTTGGGACAAGCAAGCAGTGATAGGACAAGATAACCAAAAGATGTCACAGACAAAAGAATAAAGAGGTGTTGAAGGTGGTGATATTATCTAAAAGAATGTGCTAATTAAGAGGACAAGCAAGGTACAGATAGCTCTAGTGGGGGGTGGGGTGAAATATGACTAAAAGGGCATAAAAGGTGTAGATTTAAAAATAATGGAAATAGGTGGAAAAAAATTTATATAAATTATTGGAAAAAACAAAAAGGAGGAGGAAGAAACGGAAAGGGGGTGGGGATGGAGGAGGGAGTTCTAGATCAAAAATTGTTCAACTCAATATTCAGTCTGGAAGGCTGTAAAGTGCCTAGTTGGAAGATGAGTTGCTGTTCCTCCAGTTTGCGTTGAGCTTCACTAGAACAATGCAGCAGGCCAAGGACAGACATGTGGGCAAGAGAGCAGGGTGGAGTGTTAAAATGGCAAGCGACAGGGAGGTGCTGTTCCTCCAATTTGCGTTGACACTTCCCTGCCCTTCCTTGACCTCTCTGTCTCAATTTCTGGTGATAGACTGTCCACCAATATCCACTACAAGCCTACTGACTCCCACAGCTACCTCGACTACAGCTCCTCACACCCCACTTCCTTTAAGGACTCCATCCCATTCTCGCAGTTCCTTCACCTCCGTTGCATCTGTTCTGATGATGCTACCTTCAAAAACAGTTCCTCTGACATGTCCTCCTTCTTCCTTAACCGAGGTTTTCTACCCACAATGGTTGACAGGGCCCTCAACCGTGTCTGGCCCATCTCCTGCGCATCCGCCCTCACACCTTCTCCTCCCTCCCAGAAACATGATAGGGTCTCCCTTGTCCTCACTTATCACCCCACCAGCCTCCGCATTCAAAGGATCATCCTCTGTTATTTCCGCCAACTCCAGCATGATGCCACCACCAAACACATCTTCCCTTCACCCCCACTGGTGGCATTCAGTAGGGATTGTTCCCTCCATGACACCCTGGTCCACTCCTCCATCACCCCCTACTCCTCAACCCCCTCCTATGGCACCTCCCCATGCGAACATGGCAATATGCAACACCAGCCCCTTCACTTCCTCTCTCCTCACCATCCAAGGGCCCAAACACTCCTTTCAAGTGAAGCAGCATTTCACTTGCACTTCCTTCAACTTAGTCTACTTCCTTCGTTGCTCCCAATGCGTTTTTCTCTACATTGGAGAGACCAAACGCAGACTGGGTGACCGCTTTGCAGAACACCTGTGGTCTGTCCGCAAGAATGATCCAAACCTCCCTCTCGCTTGCCATTTTAACACTCCACCCTGATCTCTTGCCCACTTGTCTGTCCTTGGCTTGCAGCATTGTTCCAGTGAAGCTCAACGCAAACTGGAGGAACAGCACCTCATCTTCCGACTAGGCACTTTACAGCCTTCCGGATTGAATATTGAGTTCAACAACTTTAGATCCTGCACTCCATCCTCTATCCCCACCCCCTTTCCGTTTCTTCCTCCTTTTTGTTTTATCCAATAATTTATATAGATTTTTTTTCCACCTATTTCCATTATTTTTAAATCTACACCTTTTATGCCCTTTTAGTCTTATTTCACCCCACCCCCACTAGAGCTATCCGTACCTTGCTTGTCATCTTAATTAGCACATTCTTTTAGATAATATCACCACCTTCAACACCTCTTTGTTCTTTTGTCTGTGACATCTTTTGGTTATCACCTCCTATCACTGCTTGCTTGTCCCAACAAACCCCCCCTTCTCTCCGCAACCCCCCCTCCCCTCCTTAAACCAGCTTATATTTCACCCCTCTCCTATTTTTACTTAGTTCTGTTAAAGGGTCATGAGGACTCGAAACGTCAACCGTAATCTTCTCCGTCGATGCTGCCAGACCTGCTGAGTTTTTCCAGGTATTTTTTTGTTTGTTTGTTTTGGATTTCCGGCATCCACAGTTTTTTGTTTTTATTTTTGTTTTTATCCAGGTCTTCTTCTATGTCTGCAGCCAACTAATGTGACAATTTTCGCCTCCATTGCACTGCTGTCAAGAGGTCCAGGAAACTTAGCCCCTGCGTGTACACTTTGATATGTGAGTATTGCCTCCTGCAAGCTCAACCTTTTCTGGCTGCTCTCCTCTGTATTGGCAACCTGAAGGTCTCTCCACAGCAGGCTGTATCAGCTCATCCAAAGTCTGTTCTGAGGCATCTAAAGCAACGCCCACTGTGATCTTAATCTCAAAGCCTCTCCCCACAAGTACTCTGAATAAATATTTACTCAGCAGTAGGTAAGAAAGCAAGTGTAAATACTAAGCTTTTATTGCAGTATTTGCCTGTCATTTCCTGAGCTCCATGAATTGCCATTATGTTCTCACCTTGGTTTCAATAGCGAGTTTAAGGAAACTTGAGAAACCCCTGTGTGTGTGTGTGAGTGTGTGTGTGTGTGTGTCACTAAATTCAATCCTTGGTTGAAATGTTGCTAGAATGGAGTGATTAACATTTTAAATTGGTAACTCTCTTCCCTGGGGTGATTTACACAGTAACCTGCTGAATATGCCTGATTTAAACTTGGAAAGTTGAAGTTGAACACAAACACATTTGTGCTGCTTTAACCATTGTTGTAAAGAAATACTTTAAACTGTGGAAACTGCTGCCACTGATAATCCTGATCTAATCTATTTAGAGAGGCAGTAACCAGTTTCCCTTTGCACTAAACTCTTGGTTAAAAACAGAGGAGGGAGAAACTTGATATGAGCGCCTAAAACATTTGTACAATTCTAAAATTCTATTGTAAAATGTCAGATAAAATGTAAATAATAGAGATGATGTTATTAAGAATGGTATGCCTAAGTCAGTATAGATGCAAGATATAATTATGGCCTGCTAATGCCCAAGGAGCCATATTACATATTGTTTAGTGAAATTTATATTGTGCAAGACCAAACCAGTTCTGCAGATGGGACTCCATCGAAAATGTTAATTGTTTTCCTCTTTCAGATTCACTATATTTTCAAAATTTTTGTTAGCTCATTTTTTTACTTTCCAGACTTTTCACAGTACCTCAGAAATTAAAAGGAATAAATTAAAAAACAATTCTGTTCAGGAGAGTGTTTCCAGTGGGAATCCCGACATGGCAAAATTATTTTTTGATTTGTAAAGAGAAAATAAGTAATATTGTTGAATTTGTGATCTCAATACTCATTCACAAATGTGAATGATACAGTGAAAAGCAGCATTGTATGTGTATTTTCATCATTGTGTGTTGGTTACTGAGTGGGGCTAGATATTTTAAGTAAATATGCACATGTACAAGAATATTCGCCTGCATTGTGCAGGTGTCTGCTAGGTGTTCTCTGCTGTTAACTAGTGCCGGTGACTAAAACAGGGTCACCATAGCCACACCTAGTCAACAGTTTCTATGTGGGTTTGGAATATATCGGATTGAAAAGCAGATTGCATAACACAGAAATGGACATGCCTACACAGATGGACTTATTCAGTGACATTCCTGGTCAGATTCTCACATAATTTTCATGTGGTGAGTATATTGCAATGAAATCTAGCTCTTATACAAGCATTGATCAGAGTCCTTAACTTTCTATTGCTTTCAAATAATCTTTTCTTTTGGTTCAGTTAAACATTTTCAGGAAGGGTGCCCAAATTATTATAAATCAGTTCCACAATGGCTCAATGAGCTTAGTTAGTGAATAATTGAGCCCCATCAACCAGGGATGTTCTAAGTTTAATGTCCGGTATATGGAATATACTAACCTTGGCAATAGTACTGACACAGGAGCTAGCTTCCTCAACCCTGTGTGAGGAATATTATCTAAGGTTCTCACTCCTAATTCCTATTGACTCTCCCTTCCCTCTGGCAGCCCTCAATTTTGCAGATTGAGGCATGCTTGTACATTTGCATCCCCAGGTTTGAATCAAACCAACTTGAAATGAATACCTTGCTCTATTATCCGAGACACTTTTGACACTCTGAATTGTGTTTGTCACGGGTTAGACACAAGAATTCTTTTAGTATGTTATCAATCAACAATGAAATATAACATCAACATTCATGAAATCTTGTATAAAAGACATGGCAATATCATCCAGCAAACTCTTAACATCCAAATGCATAGTGCTCACCAATCATAATCATATGCTGTGCCTGAAGTACAACAGAGATATTCAAGTGCTGCAGGGTTGGGGGCAGTGCAGAGAGGAGCATCAAGGCTGATCCTCAGACTCAAGACTATGCATTACATAAAAGACTGGAGAAACTTGGGCTTTACAGTCTAGAAAAGATGACTAGAATGTGTATAAGATTGTCAAAGGTAGACAAATTGAATATTACTTTGAATTATCTATGGTTGCAGAATTTCAGGACATAGGTTGACACTGGTAAAATATCATTTTAGGTCCGGTATCATGAAATTCTTCTTCATAACAAGACAAATCAATTAAATTTCTTTCAAATAGAATAGTCAGGCCATAAAGCTGGAATCATTTAAGAAGTAATTGGACATTGCAATGGGGAACATTAGGATCATTCAAGATGGATGAATGAATGTGGGCAAAAGAGCTTTCCTAATTCCTAGGTATCTTGTAACCCTTGTAAAGAACTTGGACAAGTTTCAGCATGAAAGGCGCAACTAGACAAGCAGGTTCAAAGCAGTACGTGAGGTGGAAAACCCATTGACTAGTCACGCGAACAAAAAAAAGTCTCAAGGCACTATTTGAAGAGGTGGTTCGCTGTGTCTGGCCAACATTTATCCCTCAAACATTGCCTGCAAAATTGATTGATTGGTCATTATGTCTTTGCTGTATGTGTGTATTTTTGGCTGCTGTGTTTGCTTATAGATCAACAATCTACCTTAGATATTACTTAATTGGCTGTGAAACCATTTTGAATGTCCTGAGGGTGTGTAAAACATGATATAAATACAAATCTTTGTTCGTTTTTTAAACTATTTTCTGAGTTCAGATTACTTTCCAGGAAACAAACACAGGTCCAGCAACATACTGTGTTAAAACTTGTCTTAAATCGATACTTCTCAGCCCAGATTTGGCCTGCACTTGAGCTTTCAAACTTCTTGTTAGTGTCACATACACAGACACTCTGATACTTTTATTCTGCATCCTTGTTCTGTTTAATAAATGAGCTAATTAGTGTAAATCAGAAACAAAACTCCATCATTCTTGGTGTTTTAATATGTTGGCCACAGGCACACAACCAATAAGTTATTCTAATTGGGTCAAAGCTTGGTTAACACAATTTAAAATATTCTTAGTAACTTTGTGCAGACAAAATGATTATATTACCAGATCAATGCACAATACACCCTTAAGATACATGGCCACACGATTTGCATTGTCTGAATCAAAAAGCATAACATTGGTGGTGAAGCCAATGGATCAAAAGAGAATCATGGGCTTCAGAGCACAGAACAGGAAACAGTATTTCATGGATCATTGAGGCCAGATTGACATAATGCATCCTGAAACTTTGCCACAGTTGAATAATTACCCAGGGAATATATTTAAATATAGATATATAGAGTACAGGATATAGTTTGGAAATACAATAAAAAAAAACACATAAAAAGACTTTGAGTTTGAAGCACACGTATCTTAAAAATTGCTGACGCATTCTCAGAATAGCTACATCTCGAGATTGGTAACCCTCATTAGCTATTGGTACAATGTATAATATAATAGCACCACTCTGTGACAGAATAGTGTTACTGCAGAATATTGCAACCCTGCTCTGGATCTCAGCATGGCAGACTCACAAGATGTACACAAATACAGGAGTCCGATACAGTCCTGGCAGCAGTCCTTGTTTAATGATCTGGTCCATACAAATTCATTCATTAATCAGAATTACAGAATTAATATTGTGCTTTTATTGGTACATTAAATACACTTGAAGTAAATTTATACTGTCCTTAAAAAATGGCTGGAGTATGGAACCTAGCCTATTTACAGGGTCAATATGGCTATATATCTGTCCACTCAGGTACATGACTCTATGACATCTGAATTATCTGAAAGTGTTGACCTTTAAGCATTCTCACCACATTAACCAAAACATGGCACCAAAGTGGCAACTTCCATTTGCTAAGAGAGCCTTTTGCAATAAATACCTCATAGAATCATAAAATAATACAGCATAGAAGGAGGCCATTTGGTCCATTGAGTCTGTGCTGGCTCTTTGAAGAGCAATCCAGTTGGTTCCAATCTCCTGCTCTTTCACCATACCCTTGATAATTTTTTGGGCCATACACCTTAACTTGTTCTTATGTTGCTTTTCCTATGCATTTTCTACATCTCTGTCCTGATTTAATTACTTTATATCTTTTATTTTTCCCTTAGCCAACATGCCTAACACAGAATTTCTGATCATTACTCTAATGTTCTTCCAGACACAATGACATCTTGCAAAATATGCTGTGTGACTAATTTTCTAGGATAGTAATTTAGTTCTAAATTCAAAATTTCCATCTTAAACACACAGAAATACAGAGACATTTATTTTCCACAATCTTCAGTATTTCAGAATTCCACATTTATACGAACATATGAACATACGAAATAGGAGCAGAAGTAGGCCACTCAGCCCCTTGAACCTGCTCCATCATTCAATAAGATCATGGCTAATCTGTTTATGTTTTGAGTTCCACGTTCCCATCTGCTCCTGATAATGTTTGGTTCCTTGGCCTAACAAGAATCTGTCTCCCTCTGCCTTAAAAATACTCAGTGACCTCACCGCCTTCTGAGGCAGAGAGTTCCAAATTTGCACAACCCTCTGAGAGAAAAGGATTCTCCTCATCTCTGTCCTATAAGGGTGACCCCTAATTTTAAAACAGTGCCTCCTAGTTCTGGGTGCATCCACAAGAGGAAACATCCTTTCCACATCCACCTTGTCAAGACCATTCAGGATCTTATATACTCCAATATATTCATCACTCACTCTTCTAAACTCCAGTGGAAACATGCCAAGTCTGTCCAACCTATCCCCATAAGATAACTTGCTCATTCCAGCTATCAGTCTAGTAAACCTGCTCTGAACTGCCTCCAGCGCACTCACATCCTTCTTAAATAAGGAAACCAAAACTGCACACAGTATTCGAGAGGCAGTCTCACCACTGCCTTGTATAACTGAAGCATAACATCCTTGCTTTTATGTTCAATTCCTTTCGTAATAAAGTACAGCATTCCATTAGACTTCTGGATGATATGCTGTTCCTGCATACTAACTTTTTGTGACTCATGCATGAGAAAACCTAGATCTTTCTGCACCTCAGAATTCTGCAGTCATTCTCCATTTAAGTAATACTCTTGCTTTTTTATTCTTCCTGCCCATGTGAACAACTTCACATTTTCCCAAATTATACTCTATCTGCCAGATTTTTGCCCACTCACTCAACTTATCCGTCTGCAAACTCCTTAATGTCTTCTTCACAACATACTTTCCCACCTATCTTTGTGTCATCTTAAAATTTAGCTACCATGCCTTCACTCCCCTTTATCTAAGTCATTGATGTAAATTATAAAGAGATGAGGCCCCAGCACAGTACCCTGCGGGATTCCAATCATCACAATCATCCTGCCAATCAGACAAAGATCCATTTATGCATACTTTCTGTTTTCTGCCAGTCAGCCAATCCTCTATCCAGACTAATATGTTACCCCCTACACCACGAGCTTTTATTTTCTGCAATAACCTTTGATGTGGCACATTATCAAATGTTTTCGGGGAAATCCCAAAAAAATATGTCTACAGGTTCCCCTCTATCCACCGCACATGTTACTCCTTCAAAGAATTCTAAAAAATTGATTTCTCTTTCATAAGACCATGTTGACTCTTACCAATTACCTTGGGCAGAATTTTTAGCTTGGCTTGCGAGCGCATGCCCAACCCGCTTGAGTGTGAAATAGCACATGATGGTGTCGGGCAATCGTCCCGACATCATCCCGCGCTCGCATGATATTTCAATCAGCGGGCAAAAGTCAGAAGACCATAAGATGTAGGAGCAGAAGTAGGCCATTCGGCCCATTGAGTCTGCTCTGCCATTCAATGAGATCATGGCTGATTTGATAATGCTCAACTCCACTTTCCTGCCTTTTCCCCGTAACCCTTGATTCCCTTACTGTTTAAAAATCAGTCTATCTCAGTCTTGAATAGACTTAATGACTCAGCCTCTACAGCCTCTGTGGTTAAGAATTCCACAGATTCACCACCCTCTGAGAGAAGAAATTCCTCCTTATCTCTGTCTTAAATGGGTGATCCCTTACTCTGAGATTATGCTCTCTGGTCGTGGACTCTCCCACAACACCTCAGCACCTAGCCTGTCAAGCCCCCTACGAATCGTATATGTTTCAGTAAGGTTGCCTCTCATTCTCCTCAACTCCAATGAGTACAAGGCCCAGCCTACTCAACCTCTCCTCATCAGAAAATCCCTCCATACCCAGGATCAACCTAGTGAACCTTGGCTGGACTACCTCCAATGCCAGTATATCTTTCCTTAGATAAGGGGACCAAAACTGTTCACAGTATTCCAGGTGTGGTCTAACTTGTGCCTTGTATAGTTTTAACAAGACTTCCCTATTTTTATACTCCATTCCCTTTGAAATAAAGGCCAATGTTCCAGTTGCCTTCCTTATGACCCGTTGAACTTGTATGCTAGCTTTTTGTGATTCATGCCTCTGACTGTCAAATCCCTCTGTGCTGCAGCTTTCTGCAGTCTTTCTTCATTTAAATAATGTTCAGCTCCTCTATTCTTCCTGCCAAAATGCATAACCTCACATTTTCCCACATTATATTCCATCTGCCACATTTTTGCCCACTCACTTAATCTGTCTATCCCCCTGTAGTCTCTTTGTGTCATCCTCACCACTTGCCTTCCCACCTATTTTTGTGTTATCCACAAACTTGGCGATAGTACATTCACTTCCCTCATCTAAGTCATTAATATATATTGTAAATAATTGAGGACCCAACACTGATCCCTGTGGCACTCCACTGGTTACAGGTTGCCATTCTGAAAATGCCCCCCTTATCCCAACTCTCTACCATCTATGAGTTAGCCAATCCTCTATCCATGCTAATATACTACCCCCAACACCATGGGCTCTTATTAAGTAGCCTTATGTGTGGTTCCTTATCGAACGCCTTTTGAAAATCCAAATATGTTACAGTAACTGGTTCCCCTTTATCTATCCTGCTTGTCACTTACTCAAAGAATTCTAATAAATTTGTCAGGCATGATTTCCCCTTCATGAAGCTATGCTGACTCTGCTTGATTATATGTATTTCTAAATGCTCTGCTATTACGTCCATTATAGTAGACTCTAACATTTTCCTAATGACAGATGTTAAGCTAACTGACCTGTTTTTTTGTCTCCCTCCCCTTTTGAATAAGGGTGTTACACTGGCACTTTTCCAATCTTCTGAGACTTTTCCAGAATCTAAGGATACTTGGAACATTACTACTACGGCATCCATTATCTCTGCAGCTAGTTCCTTTAATATCCTTGGATGCAATCCATCAGGTCCATGGGACTTACTTATAGGCCTTTAGCCTCATTAGTTTCCCCAGTACTTTTTCCTCTATCGATAGTTATTCTATTTATTTCCCCCCTCTTCTTTTGCCACTTGATTATTTAGTATTTTTGGAATACTATTAGTGTCTTCTACCATGAAGACTGTTGCAAAGTATTTAATCAACTCCTCTGCCATTTCCTCATTCACCATTATTATCTCCCCAGCCTTGTTCTCTAAGGGGCCTAAGGAGCAAAGAAATGGCTGACCAACTAAATACATACTTTAGTTCTGTCTTCACAAAGGAGGATACAAATAACATATCAGAAATGTTGGGGAACACAGGGTTTAGTGAGAGGGAGGAACTGAAAGAAATCAGTATTAGTTTGGAAATGGTGTTGGAGAAATTGAGGGGATTGAAGGCCAATAAATTCCTAGGGCCTGATAATCTACATCCCAGAGTACTTAAGGAAGTGGCCATAGAAATAGTGGATGCATTGTCGAGATTCTATAGACTCTGAAACAGTTCCTACAGATTGGAGGGTAGCTAATGTAACCCCACTATTTAAAAAGGGAGGTAGCGAGAAATCAGGGAATTATAGATCTGTCAGCCTGACGTCAGTAGTGGGGAAAATTCTAGAGTCCATTATAAAAGATTTAATAGCTGAGCACTTGGAAAACAGTGGCAGAATTGGACACAGTAAGCATGGATTTATGAAAGGGAAATCATGCTTGACAAATCTACTGGAATTTTTCAAGAATGTAACTAGTAGAGTTGATGAGGGGGAGCCAGTGGATGTGGTTTATTTGGACTTTCAGAAGGCTTTCGACAAGTTCCCACATAAGAGATTAGCATGTAAAATTAAAGTGCATGGGATTGGGGGTAGTGTATTGAGATGGATAGAAAACTGGTTGGCAGACAGGAAACAAAGAGTAGGAATAAACAGATCTTTTTCTGAATGGCAGGCAGTGATTAGTGGGGTACTGCAGGGATTGGTGCTGTGACCCCAGCTATTCACAATGTATATTAATGATTTAGATGAAAGAACTAAATGTAATATCTCCAGACTTGCAGATGACACAAAGCTGGGTGGGAGGGTGAGTTGTGAGGAGGATGCAGAGATGCTTCAGTGTGATTTGGACAAGCTGAGTGAGTGGGCAAATGCATGGCAGATGCAGTATAATATGGATAAATGTGAGGTTATCCACTTTGGTAGCAAAACCAGGAAGACAGATAATTATCTGAATGGCTTTTAATTGAGAGAAGGGAATGTGCAACGAGACCTGGGTCGTCCTCTTACTCCAATCGCTGATGGTAAGCATGCAGGTGCGGTGGGTGGTAAAGAAGGCAAATGGTATGTTGGCCTTCACAGTGAGAGGATTCGAGTACAGGAACAGGGATGTCTTGCTGCAATTATACAGGGCCTTGATGAGATCACACCTGGAATATTGTGTGCAGTTTTGGTCTCCTTATCTGAGGAGTGATGTTCTTGCTATGGAGGGAATGCAGTGAAGGTTTACCAGACTGATTCCTGGGATGGCGGGACTGACATATGAGGAGAGATTGAGTTGGTTAGGATTATATTCGCTGGTGTTCAGAAGAATGAGGAGGGATCTCATAGAAACCTATAAAATTCTAACAGGACTAGATAGGGTGGATGCAGGAAGGATATTACCGATGGTAGGGGAGTCCAGAACCAGGGGTCACAGTCTGAGGATATGGGGGTAGACCATTTAGGACTGAGATGAGGCGAAATTTCTTCACCCAGAGAGTGGTGAGCTTGTGGAATTCACTACCACAGAAAGTAGTTGAGGCCAAAACATTGTATGTTTTCAGGGAGGAGTTAGATATAGCTCTTGGGGTGAAAGGGATCAAAGGATATGGGGAGAAAGCGGGAGCAGGCTATTGAGTTGGATGATCAGCCATGATCATAAGGAATGGCGGAGCAGGCTCGAAGGGCCGAATGGCCTACTCCTACTCCTATTTTCTATGTTTTTATGTTTCTATGTTTCACTTTGGCCTCTCTCTTCCTTTTTATATTTAAAGAAGCTCTTACTGCCCGTTTTTATATTACTTGCTAGCTTACCCTCAAAGTTTATTTTCTCCCTCATTATTTTTTTGGTTGTCTTTTGTTGGCTTTTAAAACTTACCCAATCCTCCAGCTTACCACTAATCTTTGCCACATTGTATGTTTTTACTTTCAACTTGATACTATCTTTAACTTCCTTGGTTAACCATGGTTAACTGTTGGAAGCGCACCCGCCGCCAATTTTTCGTGGTCCGTCCAATCTTACAGTTGGAGGACAGGTGAAACTGCCAGGCGGATTTTGCATTTTTGATGATACCTCATCCAAGGGCGGAATAAGGTTTCCGTTATTTAAAAAAAAACGTTTCGGCAGAATTTTCATCATCTGTATGTTCAGGCGACTGCTTCTGATGCGTGGACTTTTTTTTTTGGATTATAAAATCTTTACTGATTGCTTTTAAATTCCTCAGCTCCCTGAGGCAGCTCTCTGCCTACAGAGAGCTCTCATTCCGCGTTCCTATGCACCCGTGTTTACGTCAGTGCCCGCCCTCCTCCTGCCTCCACCCTGGCAGCACTGAGCATTTAAGCCATTAATTGGCCAGCCAGTGTGAAATCACAGCCGGGGGCCAATCTCGTGCACCCACCAAACTAAAAATCCTGCTGCTTGAGTTTTTCTAAGTGCCCAGCTCTAACCTCTTTACTGATGACTCTAACACCTTCCTCACAACAGACGTCAAGATAACTGGCCTATGGCTTCCTGTTTTCTGCCTCCTTCTCTTTTTGAATGTAAGGGTCATATTTGCTACTTTCCAGTCTGATGGAACCTTCATGTATTTTATCTGTTGAAGAGTTCTGTTAATCTCAGTGTGGATTTGTGTTCAGCAATTTCTCTGTTTTTCTCTTCAGTAAATCTGATCTGTAGATTGCTGAGTCTCTCCAGCTGAAACTCGTGTACACAGTAATAAGCAAAAAACTAAACAGGTGGAAAGTAATTCATATATATGATAGCAGGCCAAATACTATACTCTCAGTTGTCAACTTATACAAAGTAAATCTTGTGTGACACTCAAGATCTCTCCTCCATCCTCAAGGCTTAAGTCAGGAATACTCACTAATTGCCTGCTCAGTGGATATAGGAGGAACAATCACTCACAAAACTTACCATACAGGACAGAGTAGATCCCTTGATGAGTGACCTGCCATTGGACTTAATATTCATCCCCTCTACCACAGTGAATTAAGTAATAGGTGCTATAGGTACTATCTATAGGATGCACTGCAGCAACAGACAAAATTTGCTTCAACAGCACTTCTCAGCCCTGCAACCTCTATAGCCAGCAAGGAAAAGGGCAATAATATGAAAATAGCATCACTTCCAAGATAGACACCACCCTGACTTGGACACATATCTCTGTTCCTTAAAATAAAGGCAAAATACTGCGGATGCTGGAAACCTGAAACAAAAAACAAAAAAACTCAGCAAGTCTGACAGCATCTGCGGAAAGAAAGACAGAGTTAACGTTTCGAGTCTGTATGACTCTTCTTCAGAGCTAAAGGGAAGTAGAAATGTGGTGGAATATATACTGCTTAAGGGGGGGTGGAACAGGTGAAGCTGGATAGAAGGCCAGTGATAGGTGGAGGCAAAGGAGAGATTGCAAAAGATGTCATAAACAAAAGGTCAAAGGGGTGTTAATGGTGGTAGTATTGGATAAAGGAGGTGCTAATGGTGATATTAAGTGGAGAATTTTCTCCCCGTCAGGGAGCTGAGCAGGAGTGGGCATGGGTGGGCGCTTGATTGTCTGTGCACCGCCATTTTAAGTGGTTGGGCCAATTAAGGCCCACCCAGCATGACGTGCATTCAGAAGCGCTGAGCGCTCCCTGTGCGGGCAGTGGGAGGGGCGGGGGGGAGACTGAGTCGGGGCCTGTGCTCTTTTGTGCATGTGCGCGAAAGAGCGCAGAAATCTCCCTGAGGCACAGAGCTGCCTCAGGGAGATTAGTTCGATTATGAAAAATTTAAATAAAGAAAAAAAAATATTCAGACATGCCCCCTCATGTTACAGTGTCACATGAGCTGGGACATGCCAATGAATTTTAATAAAAATTTTTATTCAATTTATAAACACTTCGTGCAACCTCATCCTGTCCGTGGATGAGATTTCATGATAAATCCAAAGGCCGCCTGAGCTCTTTGCCAGACAAGCAGCCTAATTAGATTATTAATGGCTTTCATAGGCCTTTGTCAGTTTGGCAGGCGTGCAGCCGAATCCTTTGCGCGTCCGCCGAACAGAAGATCTGATTGACTGCAGTGACATCGGGACACACGCCCAACACCACCGCGCATCATTTTACGCGTCGGCGAGTGGGACCCCGCCCCTACACGCCAACCAGAAGATTCAAGCCTAAGAGTAGAAAGCAGAATGTGATGATGGCCGGACCAGGGTAAGCGCTGTGGAAAGAACAACATGAGCAAATGACAGATGGCCATTTGGACATATATCGCTGTTCCTTCATTGTTGCTGGCTCAAACTTCTGGAATTCCCAATAACACCATCATGGGAGTGCCATGCAATGGTTTACAAAAACAGCACACTGCCACCTTAGAATCATAAGGCTGAATTTTAGACTCCCCGTATCCCATTCCACGCCGCGCCATCTCCCCCCCCCCCCCCCCAACACCACCACCACCCACCGCCATGAATTGCTGCTGTATTTGAAGGCTGGGGGCTCACAAAGTAACACAAGTGGCTTTCCCACCACCTTTCCTGACCCACAACCTGCCTCCCATGTTAGAGTGGGTGGGAAAGGGGTCAGGCAGCCTGGACCTATTCAGGCCCTTAAATGGCCAATTAATGACCAATTAAGGGCCCCATTTTGCCTCCGCTGCTATTTTACGTGTAAGGGGGGAAGTGGTGGCAAGACAGGCAGCCTGGCAGCTGTTACTGCACAGGCTGATATCAGGCAGGAAGGAGGGCACTTCCTTTGGGGGGGGTCCCTGTACCCATTGGAGGCACCCACCACCGCCTCCCCCCCCCCCCCCCCCCCCCCCCACCCACCCAAGATTGTATCCTTCCTTACTCTCCCCCATCAGCCTCCAACCTGGCCCCGCCATATTCCTTCCCCCTGCCGCTTTGCTGGGGTCCACCAGCCAGGCCTGTCCAAAAACCCAAACTTACCTTCAAGTCTGGGCTTCATTAATTGTATTCTTGGAAACTGCATGTAGTCCCAGCAGTGGCCACCGCTCGATATGGGCGCTGCTGGGACTACTTTTTGGCCAGTCGCTCTCTAGGAGCGGGACTTCCTCCCAGCTGGGGACAGAGCTCCCACTTTGAAATAATCAAGGCTGCTCCCAGCGTAATATTGCTGCAGGATAGCTGGAATTTGGGTGGGCAGGCTCACAGCTGACTTCAGCTGGGAGGGTAGGTAATATGGCACCTCGCAAAATCCAGCTCAGAGAATCATTGAATGATTACTGCGCAGAAGGAGGCCATTCAGCCCATTGTGTCAATGCTGGCTCTGTGCAGGAGCATCTCAGCAAGTCCCATTCCCCTGCCCTTTCTCTGTAGCCCAGCATTTCTTTTTCTCTTCGGATGCTCATCCAATTCTTTTTTTAAAATCACAATTGAATCTGCTTCCACCACCCTGTCAGACACTCCAGATCTTAACCACTATTTGCTCTTTTACTATGCCTTCGGCAGCATCATCTTCCTTGGTAAAGACAGATGCAAAGAACTCATTTAGTACCTCAGTAATGCCTCTGCCTTCTTGCAGTCCAATTTTTAATCCCTAATTACCTAATAACTGCTTACTATCTTTTAACTATTAATATGTCTATAGGAGATTTACAAATTCCCTTTTATGATAGGTCTCTTTGCCTGTACAAGTCACATCTCCCCCAAAAATTGGTCCTCATGTCCCAGAAATCTAAAGCCCTCCCTCCTACATTATCTCTCTAGCCTAATATTCATCTGCTCCATCTTCCTATTTCTATAATCACTTGAGCGGGCACCAGGAATAATCCGAAGGTTACTATCTTTGGGATTCTGTTTCCCAGACTCCTTCCTAGCTCCCTAAAATCTTGCCCCTCCTTCTACCTATGTTGGTAGTGCCCATGTGGACCACCACCTCTGGATTTCAACCCCCCCCCCCCCCCCACCACCTTCAGATTGCTCTGCAGCTGCTTAGTGACATCCTTGGCCTGAGCACCAGAGGGGAAATATTCTATCCTGGATTTATTTCTGTTCCCCTAATTATAGGATCCCCTATGACTATTGCTTTCCCAATCTTCCTCCTGTCCATTCTGCACAGCTGAGTCACCCATAGTTTTTTTTTAATTTCTTCATGGGATCTGGGCATCGCTGGCTAAACCAGTATTTTCCATCTCTAATTGCTCTTGGTGGTGAGCTGCCTTCTTGAATCGCTGCAGTCCATGTAGTGTAGGTACACCCACAGTGCTGTTAGGGAGGGAGTTCCAGGATTTTGACCCAGTGAAGGTGAAGGAACATCAATATATTTACAATTTAGGAAGGTGAGTGGCTTGGAGGGGAACTTCCAGGTGGTGGTGCTCCCATCTATCTGCAGCCTTTGTCCTTCTAGATGGTAACAGTCGTGTGTTTGGAAGCTGCTGTTCTAAGGAGCCTTTTTGAATTCCTGCAGTGCATCTTGTAGATAGTACACGCTGCTGCCACTCTGCGTTTGTGGCAGAGGGAGTGAATGTTTGTGGATCGGGTGCCAAGCAAGCAGGCTGCTTTGTCCTGGATGGTGTCAAGCTTCTTGAGTGTTGTGGGAGCTGCATTCACCCAGGCAAGTATAGAGTATTCCATCACACTCCTGACATGTGCCTTGTAGAAGGTTGACAGGCTTTGGGGAGTCAGTGAGTTACTTGCTGCAGGATTCCTAGCCTCTGACCTGCTCTTGTAGCCACAGTATTTATATGGCTAGTCCTGTTCATTTTCTGGTCAATGGTAACCCCCAGAATGTTGATAGTGGGGGATTCAGCAATGGTAATGCCATTGAATGAATAGGGATGTTGGTTAGATTCTCTCTTGTTGGAGATGGTCATTGCCTGACATTTGTGTGGCACATATGTTACTTGCCGCTTGTCAGCCCAAGCCTGGATATTGTCCAGGTCTTGCTGCATTTGGACATGGACTGCTTCAGTATCTGAGGAGGCACGAATGGTGCTGAACATTGTGCAATCATCAGCAAACATCCCCACTTCTGACTTTATGATGGAAGGAAGGTCATTGATGAAGCAGCTGAAGATGGTTGGGCCTAGGACACTACCCTCAGGAACTCTTGCTGTGATGTCCTGGGACTGAGATGATTGATTTCCAACAACCACAACCATCTTCCTTTGTGCTAGGTATGGCTCCAACAAGTTTTCCCACAATTCCCATTGACTCCAGCTTTGCTCGGGCTCCTTACTGCTATACTCGGTCAAAAGCTGCCTTGATGTCAAGGGTAGTCAGTCACCCTCGCCTCAGCTCTGGAGTTCAGCTCTTTTGTCCATGTTTGAACTAAGGCTGTAATGAGGCCAGGAGCTGAGTGTCAATGAGCAGGTTATTGCTAAGCAAATGCCACTTGATAGCACTGTTGATGATCCCTTCCATCACTTTATTGGTGATCGCGAGTAGACTGATGGGGCAGTAACTGGCCAGGTTGGATTTGTCCTGCTCTTTGTGTACAGGACATACCTGGGCAATTTTCCACATTGCCGGTTAGATGCAAGTGTTGTAGTTTTACTGGAACAACTTGGCTAGGGGTGCGGCAAGTTCTGGAGTACCAGTCTTCAGTACTATTGCTGGAATATTGTCATGGCCCATAGCCTTTGCAGTATCCAATGCCTTCAACCATTTCTTTATGTCACATGAGTGAATCGAATTGGCTGAAGACTGGCACCTGTGATGCTGGGGACCTCCAGAGGAGGCTGAGATGTATCATCCACTCGACACTTCTGGCTGAAGATTGTAGCAAATACTTCAACCTTATCTTTTGCACTGATGTGATGGGCTCCCCCATCATTGAGGATGTGAATATTTGTAGAGCCTCCTCCTCCAGCGAGTTGTTTAATTGTTCACCACCAATCATGACTGGATGTGGCAGGACTGTAGGTCTGATCCCATTGGTTATGGGATCACTTAGCCCTGTTTATCACATGCTGCTTATGCTGTTTGGCACATGAATAGTCCTGTGTTGTAGCTTTGCCTGGTTGACATCTCATTTTTAGGTATGCCTGGTGCTGCTCCTGGCATCCTGGTGCTGTGCACTTCGACCTGGCTGCACTCCCCAGAGGAACCTTCAATCTCCAACCGGTATTGAGAATTTGATATTGTTTGGAGAGCATGATGAGCTCACTGGATTCCTGCACAAGCTTACTGGTCCCCATTGACTGCCTGACAGTCATCCATTTCCTCTCTGCCTGTGCTCTCTTAAATTGTAGGGTTACCACATCAGAAATCTGCTACCACAGAGCTTTCAGCCTGTGGATGACTACACTGATGCCACTTGCTGCCCAAGCTCCAAAACCAATGCTCAAGTTTCTCCAGCCAACACTTCCTACACAGGTAGTTCCCATATGGAACAGGATGCACATTCCATGGAATTGCTGCACCCTGCCATGACTCTATTCATTAGACTAAGTAAGCTTTAGTAGAAACAAATTAAAGACTTATTTAAGAGTAATAAATTAAAAAACTGACAAGTTACTCACCAATCAGCAGCTTTTCTTGTACTGATGTCACTCTTAGGTTTTTTACATTACTCTGTCTCTCATGCTTCCAATGTCCGGTCTGCTGCTCCTCCCCTGAACTCCTTCAGGTCTGCTCTTCTTACCCACGGCTCGCCAAACTTGTTAAAAAAAGAAATAAATTACTTTCTGTATACTTCCCCGGCAATATTGAACTTACTGTTTCAGAATGCTGAGAATCTCTGGTGTTGGCGCTGTACAGGTCCTTGCTCAGTGCTCAGCACTGACTGGGGCTTCTAATTCACTGCTGCTCCCTTTTAAATTGGTTGGTCTACAGTTCCCGATGCTCGGCGATTCCCAGAATATCAAGTGATGGTGAATAAATACAGCCTTGCCATCATTTCCCATATCTTGACAATTTAAATAAAAGCTAGGAAAGACTAAAGAACTTCAAAACAATGTATTCTATAATTGTCAGCCATTTTAGCACACTTCCTCCAGATGTCAATCATACAAACATTCATGTCATCAAAAACTATCAAGTAATTTCCTGTACTTAATTAAAGATTCCAAGTTTCACCACTATTGATACAATGTGCTTGCAGTTAGACAAGTACAGATGTAATGTGACCATATATATTTACTGTGCGGGGAACTCTCTCCTCCATCCTCACCCCTTTTTTATCCTCTTTTTCCACATTCATTTTTATTTTTAAATTATTATTTTATATATTTTTCCACTTATTATTATTATGATTATTTTTAAAATTTATTTTCGTTTTTATATTTAGCCTATTTTCAATCTTTTTTCCCACCACCACCACCTCCCCCCACCCCACCCCCACTAGGGCCATCTGTAACTTGCTCATGTTGCTCTTTCCAGAGTGCTTACCCTTGTCCGGCTATTATCGCATTCTGCTTTCTATCCTTAATGTCACCCATTTGCATCTCCTTTAGCTGGTGCCACAACCATTAACACCCCCTTGACCTTTTGTATATGATACCTTTGGCAATCTCTCCTTTGCCTCCACTTATCGCTGGCCTTCTATCCAGCTTCACCTGCTCCAACCCCCTTAAACAGTATAAATTTCACCACATTTTTACTTCTCTCGGTTTTAAAAAGAGTCATACGGACTTGAAACATTAACTCTGCCTTTCTCGCCACAGATGCTGTCAGACTTGCTGAGTTTTTCCAGCACTTTTTGTTTTTGTTTCAGGTTTCCCGCATCTGTGGTATTTTACCTCTATTTACTCTCTGCTATTTTCGCATTTATAGTTGCACACTCTCTCAGGTCTTGGCTCTAAGACTGAGAGCGCAAAGCAAACTGTCAAGAGGGAGGAATCATCAAAATAGGGCTTATCATTTCCTGAATGCTACTCCCATAGACTTTCAGCTTGTGAAGATAAGCAGCTTACTTCTTTTTTCATCTGTGCAGCAAATGGGTGTGCCTACCCTCTGATTGCCAGTCATACAAAATATTTGATCATGTATGTATGAATATTTACATGAAATAATTTCAATGAGTTCACTTGAATCAGGACCTAAAGCCTTGCTGTTGCCCACGTGATGATTTTGTACCACAAATATCCATCCATGAACTTACGCGTTCTCTCTCTCCCCCACCACTGACACATTCGCCAGGATTTTCTGGTCCCATTGTAGGTGGGACCCACTATGGGCGAGGCAGTGCCCCTGTCAGAAGTCCATTGACTTGCTGTGGGACCGGATGCGGAAAATCCTGCCGATTGTGTCTACAAGGTGTACCAGCTACAAGATATACAACAGCAACTAGACAAAGGTTCTTTTACAACACATTCCAAACCTGCAACCTCAACCACTTAGAAGAACAAGGGCAGCAGGCGCATGGGGACACCACCACTTGCAAGCTCCCCTCCAAGCTACACGCCACCCTGACATGGAACTAGATTGCCATTCCTTCACTGCCGCTGGGTCATAACCCCCTTCTTAACAGCATTGTGGGTGTACCTACAGCAGATGTAGTGCAGCAGTTTAACAAGACCACCACCTTCTTGAGGGTGGTTATGAAATGTTGGCCTTGCCAGCAATGCTCACATCTCATGACTGAATAAAAAGCAGCTGGTATCAGTTTTACTTTTATTGAATCTCCAGTTAAAATGAGGACATTTCTCCTAAAATTAATTAATATTTTTCAGTACAGTCTTGCCCTGTGTTAATTTATTTTACAATGAAGCTCAGTTGATAGGGTACTAATCACCCAAGCTCCAATTAACCCTGAATTTCCAAATTCAGCATAAACCAAATCGATTCATGCTTTCATCTTGGCAAAAGCTGCCTGTGGTGCTAAGTTTGTCACTGGGAATCGGAGCAGCTGCAGACCCAGGCCTCGCTTAAACTACTGGTCCATGGAAATTACAGTGGTGGATGAGGACCTGTTGTATCGAGAGACTTTCCAGCCTACATCCAAGTGTGTTTATTGTTTTCAGCCCCAGGGTTTCTTCACGACAAAGCTTGGCATGATTAATGAGCCTCTGAATTTTCAACTCCAATTCACATTTGAAAGTACCTATGACTTAATGATTTTGCAGCTGGTTGAATTGTTCTGTCTGATGATCTAATTAGAATTTGCTTATTATATTGCATGACAATTGTCACCCTAACTGAATGGCCCATCTTGGGTTTTGCTGAGTTTTGCTTCTGCAGTATTGTGTTGTGGTGGTGCTTTTGCACTGAAATCTGCTTAGGCTGTACCTTGGGATCAAGGATGACTTGCATCCATTCCAGCTTGATGGATTCTGTAATGGCTGTTAAGTCCAATGTGTGATTCTACCACATGTGGGGCAAGTGGCCCTTGAAGGGAAATTTTCGCAGAAGATGGGTTGTTTGGAGGTTTGTGCACTCCCTCCGATGCCTCAACTTCGCCTCTGCATGTTCCTGATGAAGCTTGTCGATGTGTTTGGTGCCTTCCCAAATGAGCCTTCTCCATTTTGACCGGTCACAAGCCAGGATCTTCCATGAGTCAATGGGTATGCTTGACCTCTTCAGGGATGCTTTGAGGATATCTCTAAAGTGTTTCCATTGTCTTCCTGGGAGTCTCCTCCCCCGACTTACAAATCCTCTAAACAATCAACACTTGTATGTCAGCGATTAAGTGGTCAAATGGATCAATAATTTTTCTTACCGTGTCAATTAGCAACGCAAGTTAGTATTCATCACCTCACACCTTCTGTCATATATAAAGAAGCGTGTTAAACATTAAAATGAGTATGAGAAAACAAATAAGAAAAGTGAGATAGTGCTGCAATAGCTTTCTTATCTGGGACAGGATACATACTTATTATTGGCTAATAGAAACTATTCAAAATTTCCCAATATGCCCCTTTAAGTCATTGGTTGTTTTCTGAGTGAACTGTAATGACTGATAATTTAAAAACTTCCTGTCTCTTGTTCTAGACGCAAGACAGGAAAACCTAACATTCCTAGGAAAAAAACGTCCTTTCAGCCAATGTTATTTCTGTTTGCAACAGTGATATAGACAGGTAACTTAAGTAGACCTGCCACATCTCATTCAGGGTTCTTATTTTGCCAGAAGATGTTTTAGATGGAGCTCACTGTAAATTTACAAAAATTATTTTGATCCAAAAACAGCCCATGGCCTGAGTTTTTCGTTCCGCGATCGGTGGGCCTGGAAGCGGACAGGAAATGGGCCTCTGAGTGCGATCAGCCCCTGCCTGCGATTTCACGCTGTCTGGCCAATGAACGGGCAGCCAGCATGAAACGCACACTGAAAAATGCTCAGCGCTGCTGGGGTGGGGGAAGGGCAGGAAGAGCGCGGGCGCTGAACTAACAGAAGGTGGAAGTGTGCAGCTCTAGTGAGCTGCCTGAAGGGGGACAGTTGCCCCAGGGAGCTGAGCACCTCCACAGAATAAAGGAAACAGCAAAAATGCTGCAAAATGTGTCCATGCAGCACAATCAAGCACCCTAAAGCATAGCTCATAAAAAAACAGTCCCCAGATATTTCTCTTCATTTCTCACCCTGACCTGGATCAAGCTTTGAGCAAAACCATGAATGCCACCTGGGAGAATGGCCCGTCCACCAACTGTAAATGTGGATGGGCCTCATAAGATCGCTGTTAATTGCATCGTTAATGGGCTTAATTGCCCTCTTAATTGTCGGCAGGTGCTCTTCCAGCTGCCATGTGCGCCCGCCGAGCGAAATATCATGCGAGTGCGCCCTGATGTCAAGACACTCGCCCAACGTGTCTTCACGCTATTTCACGTCTGTTCAGGTTGGGCATGCACCCGCCCACGGGACGTAAAGTTCTCGCCCATAAGTACCTATCACTTATTTTGCTTGAATTATCAATCATCATTATGAATGCAAATTGAAAGGACTGGGTGGGGTTGATAGAACCCTGTAATTGGAACAGTTAAAATAGATTAATTTAAAAATATCTCTCAAATGTTCTTTGATGCTCGAATGTTCTTTGCCTTTACATTGCTGCGTAAGCGCCATATCACAAAACTCAGAAAAGCTGATGAGTAACTTCAAAAAAATGTCGAGCCAAAACACAACCTGTAATAGTGGCCTATAATGAAACCCACTGAATAAACTAAATTTATTTTCCACTACACTGATTTCAGTGTTTTATTTGGGTTTTGGGATCACGTTGCGTGATTCATTTCCTTTCTCTGTGAAGCCTGAAGTTGAAAGCCCTGCTTATGGTATCCATAAAAGTAGATATGATGGGGGAGATGAGGGACTTGCCCATGTGATAGAGAAAGCTGCAGCTGTATCCAATATTTTAGCAGTTGCATTAAGGGGAAGCAGTAAATTTTGAAATGGTCGGTTAAGAAATTTTGAAGGAGGGAGTGGTCTTCTGACAAATTTTTTTAGTGTGTTTTCTGACATTTGGAAGCCTAGTCATATGGCAGTTGAAGCCAAAATAATTTGTAATAATTTTATATATAAATAGATGAAGGAATTTATAATTTATCGGTGCCATTTATGTTCGGAAAATGTGCCACAGCTATTGAAGTATGTTTAAAATGTAGTTACTGTTGCAATGCAGCCAATTTGTGTTCAACAAGGCCCCCCCAATAACAGTGAAATAAATGACTAGATAGCCTGTTTTAATGGTGCTGGTTGAAGGATAATATTGGCCAGAGCACCCAGATAAATTCCATGCTGTTCCTCATATAGTGCCATAGGATTTATTACAACCAGCAGAGGCAGGACCTGGTTTATTGTATGGTCTGAAAGACAACACCTCTACAAATGAGCACTCTCTCAGTACTGCATTGCAGTGTGAGCCTGGATTGTGCATGTAAGCCTCCAGAATGATTAAAACAAAATAATAAATATTAAAATATAATATAATTGATTTCATTTTTGTAACTTCAGAAGACAAAACTGAGTACAGCACATGTCAGTTGGTGGGCTCATCATTCCCTGAGATACAGGACATCAAATACTTCATATTTGTCTTCCTGATTAAAATAATTACTACAAATATTTACTTATTGGATTACTTTCTTGAACAATTGAGCTTTATTCAAGCAAGGAAATATGTTACTGTCAAAAAGTTCAAAAACAAAGATAGTCTGCTTACCTTGACCTCTTCTTCTCTATGCATTGACCTGGTCCTGCATGGGGAATACTGTATGTGAAATGTGTTGGCTTGTGAATTCTGCAGAATTTGGTTACAAACACAAACTGGAGTTCAAACACTGATTCCATACAGAACATTTGCTAGGCGTATACAGAGTAGGCTGCAACAATGGATGGCACAGGCCTATGATGTACGAACACTTCAAATGATTAACATCTTTGTTAAAATGCTGTGCTGAGGAATTTAAATAAAGTGGGTTGATGCACCTTCCAATTTCATCCTATTTGAACAAAATAAGGTTACTTATCATCATCACCCGGTAGATTTTTCAGTCAAGTGCATCAGTACTTAAGAAGCTTGACCTAACAATATGCTTTGAAGAAAATATATTAACTTATTAATTAAGTCTTTTCAGAGATTCACATTCGTGAATCTGGACAAAAGAAATTTGAATCTGAGACTTTAGATTGATATTGTTTGGAGCCCATTTGCTGAATGTCATAATGGCACAAGGCTATGGAAGTCTCAGAGGAGTAAGAGACTGCAACATGCAAAACTTAAAAAGCTGACTCTTGAGTCCAGCTCCTGTTTGGCCCCGTGCCATCCCTCCCTCCCTCCACAGATCTGATTCTGCTGTTGCACTCTCCTTTGTTTAGACACCACTGAAAAACAAAATCAATCTTCCTCTATTGCAGGCTGCTCTCATTCCTGCATTTTTTTTTTCTTCTCCTGGCTGCTTCCGTTTCTGTTTATCTTCTCCGGGCTTTCCCCACTCCTGTTTTTGCTGTCCTCTACCAATTTATAATTTACTGCCATTCTGCCCATTTTCACTCCAATTCTCTATCTGACCCACCAAACCTCAGGAAAGAAAAAACATGGCCTGGGAGTCTGCCAGAATGATGCTGGTGCTAAAAGAGTTAAATTATGAGAACCAGTTGCATGTGTTCCCTTGAATATAGAAGATTAAAGGGTGATCCAATTGAAGTGTTTAAGATGAGTAAAGGAGATGGTAGGGTGGAAAAAGAGGGAAACTATTCCCTTTGATGGGAGAATGGGACATAACCTTAAAATTCGAGCTAGGCAGCTGAGGGATGATATCAGGAAACACTTCTTCACATGAAGGGTAGAGGAAATCTGGAACTCTCTCCGCACAAAGTTGTTGAGGCTAGGTCAATTGAAAATTTCATGATTGAGGTTTTGTTAGACAAGGGCCTGAATTTTCAGGTTGGCGGGCGGGCGCTATTGTTTCCTGGGTGTGACCGGGAAACGGGCCACCGACCGCAATCGGCCCACGACCACGATTTCATACTGGCTGCCCAACTAAGGCTTGCCCAGCGCAAACTGCAGCTTCCCAATGGTCGGGAAGGGTCGGGTGTGAGCGGGGCCGTGTCGCGCACCAGATCCAATGGCGACCTGGTGGGCAGTTTAAAAACAGCCCCATGAAGGCTACCGGTGAAGAAGCATACAATCTGCGTTGCGGAGATGGTACTTATGGCCTCGGCAGCGGCTGGACACACCAGGCGGGAGGGCAGATTGGGTGGGCACTTGGCACTTTTTGGACGAGTGCCTCGCCGTGCTCCTGGACGAGATAGCTGCCAGGAGGGACACCCTTGTACCAAGAGATGGAAGGAGGAGGCCACCACACCTGACCAAGAAAGCCTGGGAGGAGGTGGCAGCCCAGGTCGGCAGCCATGATGTGGTGTGGCGCACATGGGTGCAGTGCCGCAAGAGGTTCAATGACCTGCTGCGCTCAGGAAGGGTGAGTACTACGTTGGCATGGATCAGTGTGCAGAAGTGTTAAGGGCTGGCAGACTCCCATGCAGCTCAGGGGCGTTAGAGTCTGAGTGCCAACTGTCAATGATGCCGGAGTTGGCCAAGGGGGTGAGCCCTGGCTGCTTGGACTGAGCGCCTTGCAGCTCGTGGGCCGCGACCCGGATGTGCCCTGCAAGGTGTTCCTCAGGTGGGGTTGGCCAGGCTGCAATGGCAGTGCAGGTAGAGAGTGGACTAATCAATGCTCCTCTGTCCATTCAGGAGAAGACGAGCCATAACCAATTGGAGAGATTACGGACAAGCAGAGGCCCGCCCAACCTGCTGCTGCTCACCAGGTTCGAGCAGGACATCCTTGAGCTGGAGAGCCGGCACGCTCTACATGCAACCAATCATGAGGCTGGGGTGTCAGACAAAGGTAAGAGTGCAGTGCACAGAGGTGAGAGTTTCAGATTGTGCAACCATTCTAGTGTAGTCTCTTCATTGATGGGAGCCTCAAACCTGGAGTCCCCCTTGACTATTGAAAGGTGGTGGCACCGTGATGCAGATCTCCATTGTCTCACCAGGGTGACTGGTATGCACAGTGACAGTGTGATGACTTAAACTAATGACATGTCCTTGTTCTCCCTTAGATTCACCAGCATGCACTCACTCTCTGGATCCCAAAGGGCCACCCCTGATGCTAGAGGACCACTGAGATTTATCTGCACCTGTGTCACACCCGCTCTCTGAACCAGGCACCAGTGCAGAGACCAGCACCTCAGTGAGCATTAAATCATTAACTACATTGTTGGTACACATTGGTGAGGGTACTTCACACTCACTTCAGCTGCAGGTGGAGGCAAAGAGTGCCCAGGTACAGTGAACTTAGACCTGGCTGCACTTCCCAGAGGAACCTTCAATCTCCAACCATTATTGAGAAGTGAATATTGTTTGAAGAGCAGGATGAACTTAGTGGATTGCTGCACAACATTACTGGCCCCCAATGACTGCCTGATAGTCATCCATTTCCTCCCTGCCTGTGTTGTCTAAAATTGTAGGGTTACCACATCAGAAATGTGCTATCCACATCACTTTCAGCCTGTGGATGACCAGCGCAGATGCCAGGACTTCAGTAGGCGTTAGATTGTCGGCTAAATTGTCGGTACATAGTAGCCAGAGTGCCAGCAGTCAGAGGACTGCTGGAGACCAGGACAGTGCTAGGTTGAAGGCACATGATGAGCCTCTGGACTCATCCATTAGTCGGCTGATGCTGGGTGTCCAGCAGGATGTGCGTAAGGATCTGGCGGAGATCCATGAGGGTCTGCGTGCCATGGTCTCTGTTATGGAGGAGTCCCGCGCAGCATAAGCACTGCATTGACCCTCATGGCTGAACGCACTGCCTCCTCCATTGAGAGAGTGGCGACTCTCATGGAGAGGCAGCTCCAGGAACAGAATGAGAGGTTCCTGGGGTTGTGCTCGGACTGCAAGCCCTCACACAGGCAATGATCTCAGGTGGTCAGTGCCAGCGTGGGAGATGGATGAGGCACCCAGTATCCCAGCTGGGTGCCTGTCCATCAATGGCGAGCAGGGAGGTCTAGAGTGACCTCACGTTGGCACATGACCTGCTTGTCATCTCTGCGGGCTCCTCTCAGGGCACTCCGGGTGATGGTAGCAGCTCCTCCACCAGTGACAGTAGCATCTGATGAGACTGCGGTGACTGGGGAGATGCCTGCCATGGCACTGGCCACTCTCTCCCAAGCTCCACTGGCCAGAGGACAACCGCCAAGGTAATCAAGGCCAACAAGACAGCAGAGTCAGCAGGCTGTCTCCAAAGCCGCTGCCAGTGAGGTTGGGGGGCACCAAGATGCAGCTCTCACAAATGGAAGTTTAAGGCACCATGAACACAAGAGGGACTGTTCACGGGTGACCTTCTGTTCAGTTATGTTTGGTGTATATGTCTACTGGTGTGGACATCACCATCAGTAATGGTCATGTCAATGTGATTTCAATGTGACAATAACATTAAATTTGCTTTTGATGTGATGGGCTGAGTATGCGTCACCTTTTACTTGTGGTGCAGGGTACACCAGTACTTAATGAGTGGCTCTAAACTTTAATGCACAGGCACTGAGTGGACTTTGGGTTCACATGACAGGGACATTTTGGACATCCTGGATGGAGGCGGCAGCCCTGGCTTGAGGTGGGAGTGATTATTTGGCAGCCGAGCTGAAGGAGCGTTGGATCAAAAGCGTCCCTGGTGTTCCTGCCTCCCTGGGGATTACCGAGGTCTGCCTCCACACCCTCAGCTTTCTCCTCACTGTGCTCATCTTCTGACTCTCTGCTAGATTCATCGTCTGTGGCCTGTGGAGCTGCACCAAGATCCTCTTCATCCAGTGGATCCCCCTTTGCCAGTGCCAGATTGTGGAGAACACAGCATGCAACCATGATCAGTGGCTCCCGCTCTGGGGGGTATTGTAATGCACCCCCTGAACAGTCCAGGCATCGGAAGCACATCTTCAGAAGACCTATGGTCCTCTCCATCGGTGCCCTTGTGGAGGCATGACTCCTGTTGTACCAATGCCTTTGTGCTTGGGTGGTAGGGAGGCGTCATAAGCCACCTTTACAACGGATCGCCCTTGTCACCCATCCAGTCGGGCTTGAGCACTGAAGAGCCTTGGCACCTGGGAGTGCCTGAGGATGTAAGTGTCCTGGGAGCTGCCAGGGTATCATGCACAGACTTGCAGAATCTTCATCCTATGGTCACACACTATCTGCACGTTCATGGAGTGGAAGCCATTCCAGTTGATGAAGGCACCCGGCTGACCTGCTGGTGCCTTGATGGACACATGTGCAGTCGAACCTAACAATTGCTGCAAAGCCTTTGGCTCGCTCAGCCTGGCTGGCCTCGTCCATACGGAAATGAATAAATGTCAGTACTCACCTGAACAGAGCTTCTATCACCAGCTTGACACAACTATGGACAACTGATTGGGAAACTCCACACAGATCCGCTACTGACCCCTGGAAAGAGCCAGAGATATAGAAGTTTAGGGCTACTGTGACCTTCAGAGCCACTGGCATGGGGTGGGGTGTCCACCCACACAGTCGGAGCTGATCTCTGGACCAACCAATTGAGAAATGGAGGTCACAGTCTCCCTGGAGAGTCAGAGCCTCCTTTGGCATTGCACCTCTCATATGTTGAGGTAGCTGCATCGCTGCCTGTAAACCCTGGCAGCAGGATAGTGGCGGCTTCTGCAGCTTCTTCCACCTTGGACTACCTGCTGTCCCTTTGGTCCTTGTGCCTGCACCTCTCCTCCCACAGGTCCCTCCTCTGGAAGCTGCATTGGGTCACCTGGCCTCCTCTCCCTTCTGCCCCTCTCTTCCTCCTCACAGGAGTGCCATCAATGGAGAGCACAATCTCCATTACCAGGGTAACAGAAGGCTGTCCGATACCTGAAAGGGTCCACAGAATCTGAACCCTCCGGGGGCCTTGGAGACGCCAATGAGTCCTGAAATGAAGCCTGGAAATGCCAACAATAAAGCCCTGAACATTGATAAAGCTGCCAAGTATCATGAAAGCAACCAGCGATGAATTATCTCCAAAACTCCTCACTACTCACACTGGCAACGCTGCTGACCCTTTTAACTCTCCCTTGGATGAGTTTTTGCAAAATGTCGGCTGCCCGCCCGCCCATTTCGCCCATGTGATGAGTGCAAAATCGCAGGGGCAACGTGAAATCTTGGTCGATTGTCTTTTTAATCGTTTTAACAACTGTCATCTTATTTTTTGGTGGGGGGGGCTCTGACACCCGCGCGTGCCCTCGCAAGGGTGGGATGACATTGGAACGTTCGCCCGATGTCATCTTGCGCGATTTCCCATCTGATCAGGTCAGGCACGCCCCCGCCCGATCAGCGTAAAATTCTGCCTGAGTTTATCAAGTGTGATTATGTTGAGGTGGGCAGGTGAAGTTAAGTTACAGATCAGGCATGATCTAATTGAATGGTAGAACAGGTTCAAGGAGCTGAATATCTTAATTGTTCTAATGTTCCTGTTTAGGATCTGTTTCACTTTCCCCGATCTCCAAATCTCTTTTTTAATTTCAGATGTGACCTGCAGGCTTTCTGTGTTTTTAACTTCTCCCATTTTCTCATCTTGATCTTTGGGTGGGACCCTCTCTGTGTAAGCCTCCATAATTACTCTAATGCTTCTTCCTATTTTATGACTATGATAATTCTTTGCATTATCTCACAATTTTCTGTTTTTTGTTTAAGCAGGTGACAGAATATTCAACCAACACTTTTCTCTTGAACTACATTTCATTTCCTCCCCCTCCCACTCCCCTTTTATAGATGCTGTTAAAATGCTTGCTAGTCTTTCATTTTTCAGTGCTGAAGGCAGAAGTGGCCTAAAACACTGAGTCATACATTCTGTCCAAGGTGTAATTCCTGTAATTCTGGTTTCTGTTCCTGATTTGCAGGGTTGGTTTGTTTTTATTTGAACAATTACAGAGAAATGGGAGAGTGCAAGAATCATGACACCATAGTTAGAGGCAGAGCAAAGCTCTTTACATTCTGCGTCAATAATGTGCTTCAGTGCATTAAGATGGTCTAAACACCTTTCATATAGTGACCCTTAACATACAAAGTGTAGAGACATTAATCTGATCTCATGCTGTACCACAGCACGAGTCCTCTCTTTCAGCAGCAAGTAGGAATAAATAGGGCAAAAAATTGTTTTTCACTAATTTCTGAAGATGAAATACTGCCTGCAATCCCCATCACCTCCAATTAAAAATTTTGATCTTCATGTTTAAATCCTTTGCAGCCTCTATCTTCCCTATCTCTGTAGCCTCTTCTCCCCACCAACCCCCTGACTACAATCTGTCACCTTCATCCATCTCTCTAATCATTTGACTCTTACCTTACTCATTCCCCCTCCCCATTGGCAGTCGTACCTCCATCCACCTAAGACTCATGCTTTGGAATTCCCTCCCTAATCTTCTCAGATTTTAAGAAGCACCTTAAAGAATATGTCTTTTGAAGAGGCCTACTATCTCCTTCTTTGGTTTGAGATCCATTTTTTATGTGAAGTGTTTTTTGGAATTTTTCTAATTTATTTCATTATCATCAAGGTTGTTGCTTTTATCTTGCAAAAGTGAGATGTCATTGGAAGAATTGTGTATCATTTTGGTCCTCCTACATCAAGAAGAACATTTTGGTTCGAGAGAAGGCAAGGATATTCCTCATTGAAGTGAACTGAACTGAACTATTGCGAGAAAATTTGTGCCTTTTGTTTGGGTTTAATGGAGAGTCATAGACCTAGAGAGAGCTAAGTTTGAAAGTCCCTGAACACACTGGGTGAGATGACCGCCTGCTGAGAACCCCTTTCCTCCATTTTCAAGCACCTTGTCCTGCTCTGCATGATCACTCTTCATTCCCCCAGCCATGCTATATTCCAAGGGGAATGATTGATAATGCACCCATGCCTTGGTGTAACTGGTTTGGATCTTGAAGTCAGTCAAAACTCCTTGAGCATCTGTCACACCACTGCTGCGCAGGTTTCTGCAATTTCAAACAATAGCAAGCACCCCAAATGAATAAATAATAATAGCAAAGTTTGAGAAGAACTGGCATTTAAAAAAAGTGTTTGTTTATCTATCTTGAGGAAAGTGGAAAGTTAAAGGCAAAGCATGTTAGTGCTCAGTGCATAGATCAATCCCTTACTTGACAGGGAATAACAATGGTGGAAGACAAAGGCTGAGATTTTACAGGGCCCCAAGGAGCATGCTGGGAGATGAGGGGCCTTAAAATTGGTTGGGATGACAGAGGTGGCGTGCCCATCGTCTGTCTGCTGGCACTGGCATTTTAGCATTTTCTCTCAGAGGGTCGTTAGTCTGTGGAATTTTCTTTCCCAGAAAGTAGTGGAGGCTAAGTTTAAATTTAGTCAAGTCTGAGTTAGATAGATTTTTGATAGATCAGGGAGTGAAGAGTTATGGGGGGCAGGCAGGAATGTGGAGCTGAGACCACAATCAGATCAGCCATGATCTTTTTGAATGGTGGAGCAGGTTTGAAGGGCCAAATGGCCTACGCCTGCTCCTAAGTCCTATGTTCCTATGCTCCATTGGAAGGGAAGGTGGCAGATGACCCGCCCACCCAGAGGTCAACGGAGGCCCTTAAGGGGCCAATTAAGGGCCATTTAAGGTCATCTTCCTGCTGTCTCTTGTATTTTCCCAGTGGCAGGTGAGCACTTCCTCATGTGGGTGGCCTCCTTGTGGACTTAGGGCTGGAGAAGGCCCTCCCAGGAGCAAGGGCTACCCCACTGAAAGATCCCCTCTGCCCTTACGTGTGATATCCCTGCCCCACTGAGTTAGCCTTAAAGCCGTGGAAGCCCCGACTACAGGTAATTAATTGCCTGCGGAATGTAAAATGCAGTTTGGGTTTCCATGGCCAGCCAAGGTGGGGTTGCCCTCGACTTCCTGGCTAGTGGACCAGGGCCCTGTAAAATGCTGGCCCAGCTCTCAGAAGGAGAAGGGGAGAAAAATCTGGCAGCATGTCACTCCAGACATTTCTTGGCTTCCAACATTAAGTCAAAAGAGGCATTGACAGGAGCAGTTGAGTGGTTAAAGTACTTGTAATAAACTTAGAATGCAGGACGGGTTTCGTAAGAAACTTTATTTACAGACTTCAGGTGAAGCAACATGCTTGTTCCAATGCAATAGCTAAAAAGCTTCACCCCTATCGCCTAGGGCTGATTGTTTTCTACAGTCACATGATCCCTGTAACAGTAAGAAATGGTTTAACTTACAATTACTACATTCCTCCCCCTTTAATTTTGTTCTTTCCTCTTATTTACAAAGACATCTTAACCCATATTGTACACAATTATATACAGTTCATGCCATTATAAATTTAGTCTTTGAGGAGGTTTTCGGATTCAGGTAGAGCGATGCAACTCTACAACTGGAGATTCTTCCACTGGATTGACTTGGACAGCTTCAGGGACATCCATACATGATGGCAGTTCAGAATTATTTACTCCAACATAAATATTATGTATGTCTATTCTTTGTCAATCCAGCACCTCAGGGCTCAAAGTTTCTGCTTCGATTTCAGGTGGATTAACTGGTTGTTGGAGGGTTTCTCGACTCCTGAGATGATCCATGTGTTTCCGAACAACCCTGTTTTCCACTCCTACCTGATAAGGTAAAGTTCCTGTTTCAGAGATGATTGTACCAGGGACCCATCTCGGTCAAATTTTGCCAAATTTTGTACAAAAACTTTCAGGCCGACCAGTAAACCCTTGATCTTTACTGTGAACATTATGATTCACTTTCTGAGTACCCTGGTTTTTCTCCACCTTCCCCCCAATATTAGGGGATACTATACTTAACCTTACACAAAGTCGGTGCTTCATTAACAATTCTGAAGGTGTTAAAACAATGGCCGCATGAGGAGTTGTGGGATAGCTGAACAGGAATCTTGAAATTCGTGTTTCTAATGTTCTCTCTGGTAGTTTCTGCATGCCTGTCTTAAAGGTTTCTATTGCTCTTTCTGCTAATCCATTAGAAGAGGTATGGTACAGTGCTGTGCTGATGTGTTTAATCCAGTTTAGGTTCACAAATCTTTGGAATTCAGTGCTAGTGAAAGGCTTACCATTGACTGACACAATAACTTCAGGTAAACCATGGACACTGAAACTCTGGCACGGTTTTTCAATGGTTGCAGATGAAGTAGATGATCTCACTTCAAACACGTCCATCCATTTGGAACGTGCATCAATAATCACAAGAAACATGGTACCGAGAAATGGACCTACATAGTCTATATGTAGTCTAACCCAGGGTCAACCAGGCCATTCCCATGGATGCAGTAGAGCTGCAACTTCTGCTGTTGCTGACACTGGAGACAGTGTTTCACCACTTTTTCTACATCACTGTTTACACCTGACCACCAAGTATAACTTCATGCTAGCATCTTCATTTTCAAAATACCAGGATGCACACTATGAAGTTCTTTCAATAATGGTTCTCTTCCCTGCACAGGGATAACAACTCTCGCTCCTTATGACAAGACACCATCTTGACAACTCAGTTCAGATCTATGTACAAAGAATTGTTTTAATCTTTCAAGGACTTGTGCATTTGACCATCTTTGTAATACTTGTTCACGGACTCTTGCTAAAATTGGATCCCGATTTGTCCAGTTCTTTATCTGTCTCGCACAGACTGGTGAGGCGTCCATGAAATTCAATGCAAGCACTACCTCTTGAGGTACTGGAACATGTGTAATGCTATCTGGTAAAGGGAGATGACTGAGGGTATCTGCATTTGCTATATGCACACCCGGAGGGTGCATTAAAGTGTACTTGTACGTCAACAAAATTAAAGCCCTTCTTTGAATTCTAGCAGAGGCCATTGGTGGAAAGGCTTTACCTTCACTATACAATCCTAACAGTGGTTTATGACCTGACACTATGGAGGAGTGTTGACCATGCAAATATTAATGAAACTTCTTTACTCCAAATACAATAGATAAGCCCTCTTTTTCAATTCGCAAGTAATCTTTCTCAGCTGCAGAAAGGCCTCTGGATACTTATCAAACTGGCTTTTCAGCTTTGATTTCTGCTTTTTCCTCTTGTGTTTGCCACATGGTTTTATCTCGTCCTTCATTTTGATTTCACAAATTTCTCTCTGACGAAATCTTAACTTGGTTCGGTTCAGGGGGTTGTTACCCATTTGCATTTTGGAAAGTTCTTTCTACTGCCTCTTTTGTCTCCATCAACTGATTTTTCAGTTCTTCTGTCTCTTGTTTATATCTTTTGGCTTCCTTTTGGAACATTGAACATTGTCACATTTTTTCTTCCAACTGTTTTTTCAGTTGGTTCATTTCGCTTCTTTTCATGCTTTTCCCATGGAACCAACTCTAACCTGAGCGATCCTTGCTTCCTGTGAAGGTCCCTTAGTTCTTCTATCTCACTCCAAAAGACACCATCATATTCCCTTGTCAACTCAGGATTTCTTCCTGTCATGACCTGAAAAAATTCTGACCAATTCAGTCCAATTTCTTTCAACCAATCATGGCCCAGAAGGCTAAGTCCTTCTCTATTTACAACAATTATTGGTAGCTGAGCTGTCTGTTGCTTGTATGATCCAGGTACAGAGATGATGCCTTTCACTTGCATTGTTTCTCCTGTATTTGTTTTTAACTGAGCAGTGGTTTTCTTCAAACTCAATGGCTGGGTACCTTCTCTGAAGTATTTTAAAAATGTGTTCTCCCACCACTGTGGTCAATCCTCCTGTGCCCACCTCCATGAGCAGAGGTTTTCCAATTACTTGAAGTGTAGCAGTGATTGGCTCAGTTTTCCTGGCCTTCAGACTGTGTAGGGAATAAACGTCAGCTTCAGTAACTTCTGACTCTTCTATATTATGCACTTCATTTAACTTGACCTGATGTCTGAATGGCTGCCTTGATCTAGTCCTGCACTGTTTAACAACATACCTTTATTTGTGGCAGTAGTGGCATTCTGTCTCTTTCAATCTACAGACTTCGGGTGCGTGATTTCCCCCACAGCTGTAATATTTTAACTTCTGGCTTCCAGCATTTCTTTTTGCTTTTCTAGCATTAGGGACCGTGTCCTGCTTCATGGTAGCCTCCCTGATCTTTACGCCACACCTGGCAGCTGGTTCCTGCCCTAGCTGTAGAATGGCACCATGTTGCACACTCTGCAAAGCCTGTGCGTTCCCTCTCAGCACTCTCCATTGCTTGTGCTATCTCCATGACACGCTTCAGGTCTTTCTCAACTTCTGCAAGCAAACGGCGCTGAATGGCATCATTGTTTATGCTGCAAATCAAACGATCTCGCAATGTCGTTTAAAGTATCACTGGAGTCACAGTGCTCCATTGTACGTTGCAATCAGCTCACAATGGGCTCTTATTTGAGAATTAAATTTGAATCTTTGCATGATCACAGAGGGTTCTTTCACGAGGTCAACTAGCTCGGTGAACGGTCTGGAATTTGTCACTTTTGGAGCCGTTGAGCTACGGATTAGGTTATAAGTTTTGCTGCCGCAGATACTTAGGAGAGTTGCCTTCTGTTTCTCCTCTGCAGTTATTTTGTTAGCTACAAACTGGAAACCCTAAACGCTCAATGTATTGACTCCAGTCCTTGATGGATGAGTCATATGGGTCAATTCTGCCAAAGAGAGGCATTGCTGGTAAGTATACTTCTTTTCTTCCCTTCAAATATCTGAATGCTGACAGGTGCTGTGTAGGCGCTGTCTATCCTCATCACCAATTGTAATAAACTTGGAGTGCAGGATGGGTTTCTTGTAAGAAACTGAACTTTATTTACAGATTCCAGATGAGGCTACATGCTTGTTCCAAGACCAAGGCTAAAAAGCTCCACCCCTGAGATTCCCCTTAGATGCTTAGGGCTGATTGGTCTCTACAGTCATATGATCCCCATAACAGTAAGAAGTGGTTTAATTTACAATTACGACAGCACTCGTCTCTGCCATCAGGCATTTTGACTGGGAAACAAGAGAAGCAAGGAGAAACCAAATGCTTAAAGGAAATGTAAGGTAGTTGGATTTTGCAAAGCCAGGACAGTCTCATAATAATGTGAGAATTCAAATTTGTTTAAGAGGGCAAGCTAATGGTTGGAAATATTTATATTTCTCTCTTTTACTGCTGTTATGATGGTGATGAATAAAGCCATTTAAAAAAAGGTTGAAAGTATTATTGCAGTGAAAATGCATCCTAAACATGCACCCACCATATAACAATCAAACCCTTCAGGGTGAATATTTAAAGTATATCAGCAAAATAATCAAATCATAATCTTCTATAACTTCAGCAGATGTTTACAATTTTATTTGCTATACAGCTATTTAACATGTGACAACATCATTTACAAAAGGCATTTAGAAGTAAGTTATGACATGCTAATATCACAATGCTATTTTTGTCTCCGATTTCCATTTTGACTTGTCACAGCACAACAAATCATAGCTCATTTTATTCTTGAAGCTATGGGACAGAATAAATTTACACACATGTTCAGCATGTTAGTAATGTTGCTTCAAAAAGGGTTATCAGAAATTGTTATATCCTGTCTGTCAGGTTTGCAGATTTTTCTTCTGGATGTTGCCAGAAAGAACAAGAACAAGCAGTTGTCAATACAGGGTATGTGCAGATACAACGAGGTGTAAAATCCAACCCTAACTTTCAGCTTCTGTCTTACTTTCTGCACTAAATTTTTCCACAAAATCCACACACACACAAATTTTGACTTTAGGTACTAGTGTAAAGGGGACAATATCTGATCAGTTATCTTTTTATGAACTGAAGGAAGGATATTATAGGAAGGATGTAAACACATTGGAGAGAGTACAGAAGACGTTTATGAAAATGGTTCCAGGGATGAGACACTTCAGTTATGAGGAAAGGTTGGAGAAGCTGGACTGTTTTCCTTGGAAAGGGGAAGGCTAAGAGGAGACTAGATAAAAGCTTTCAAAATCATGAGGGGTCTAGGCAGAGTAGATAGGGAGAAACTGTTCCTGCTTGTAAATGGATAGAGAACCAGAGGGCACAGTTTTAAAGTGTTTTGCAAAAGGAGCAAATGCAAGGTGAGAAAAAACTTTTGCACACAACGAATAGTTGGGGTTTGGAATGCACTTCTGGAAGTGTGGTGGAGGCAGGTTCAACTGAGGCATTCAAGAGGGCATTGGATGAGTAAATAGAAACAATGTGCAGGGTTGCGGGGAAAAGGCAGGAGATTGGCACTAAGTTAAAAGGCTCAGACAGCCGGTATAGACACGATGGGCCGAATGGCTTCCTTCTACACTGTAACAATTCTGTGATTCTGTGATTGTGAAGTCAATGGAGATTAAAATCAAGAGAGATGTATAATGGCGGCTGAAAAGAAATCACTTGTTTAACATTATCGCTGACACCAAACAAACTATTTAAACATGAAACAGTTTCCATCTTAATCACATTAATAATGCAAAGCTTTTTTTATTCACAGGATCTAGTTTTGGTAGTTATTTTAAAATGAGAGCTATTAAGCGTATAAACGCTTTAGAAAATGAAATGAAGGAAGCTCAGTAGGGGGAAATTTAAATCCCCCAGAATGGATAGAACCCAATCTGTTTTGAAGTCGCCAACTTGGTTTTGATGAAGGCCGGATGGGGGTGCACAATCAATCCACTCTCAGGAGTGGGAGTTGGGGGGTATTTGAAAACTCTTATGGAGATTGTGTTCCTCCATCGTAACAAGGTTTCCATTTTTAACCCTTGTCAGTCAGATTTCCTGGGCCTCAGGAGACCTGGGTAGGTTAAAGGAGGCAACAGGACTGGATTCATCAGATAAGTGCCTTTACAGCATTGCTAGCAAGCCAGCAGGAGCAGCATTATTTCCTCCAGGCCCAATAAGCTTTACCTCCTGTAAAGTCTCTCCCCCATGTCAGTGATCTCTTCTGATGCCCTCATTGCTGACACCCCCATCACCTTCCCCAACCCGCCCTCAATCTCTCAGTTTGCCACCCCACCCCTGATCACCTCTGACATCAACCCTTTCCTGCCCCAGCCCCCACAATATTCTTTCACCACCTGGCAACATCCACACTCACCCTACAATTTGTCAGCTTCCCCAATGTCCCCACAATCAACCTCGACCCATGAAACCATCCCTGGCCCCCGAAAACACGCTTCATCCACCCAATCTCCCCTCTCATCACCACTAAACTACAAACTCCCTGGCTGCAGAGGAGACTTGATAGAGGTTTTCAAAATCATGAGGCGACAGGACAGAATAGATAGGGAGAAACCTTCTGACATGGCAGCAAGCTCGTCAATCAGGCTGGCTTTCATTCGGGCCACCAGAAGGATTACATATGTTGTAGAATTAAACCTAAATAGCATTTGGGAAATCCCACACTCAGAACAAAACTAATTATAAAAACCACACTCAGAAAAGCAGGGATGAAGTGTGGGTTTTGCCTTTTGAATACCAAGATCGAAGCTGCCTTCATCACCCTCTCAAGAAGTTCATTCCAGACTCCAACCACCCTCTGGGTGAAAAAAATTTGCCTCACATCACTTTTACTCCTTTTGCCAATTATTTTAAATCTGTGCCCTCCAGTTCTTGATGCTCTCTTGACTGGGAACAGTTTCTCGCTATTTATCTTTTCCATAACTCTCAGGATCTTGAATACATATATCAGGTCTCTCCTCAGCCATCTATTCTCCAAGGAAAAGAGTCCCAACCTCTCCAATCCATCCTCATAGCTACAATTGTTTATCCCTGGAATCATTTTTGTGAATCTCCCCTGTACTCTCTCCAATGCCTTCACATCCTTCCTCAAGTATGGCACTCACAACTAAATGCTGTACTCCAGATGAAGCCTAACTAGTGTCTTATACAAATTCAACATGACTTCCTTATTCTTGTACTCAATGCCCTTATTAATAAAGCCTAAGATGCTGGTGATATTTCATTTGACAAAACACTTTTAGGTCTGCAGAATAAAGAAATAACTTGCATTTATCTAGCAACTTGCACCACTTCCAGATGCCCAAAAGCAATCACAGAATCACACAGTGCAGAAGAGGCCCTTTGGCCCATCGAGTCTGCACCGACATGTGAGAAACACCTGACCTACCTAGCTAACCCCATTTACCAGCACTTGACCCATAGCCTTGAATGTTATGACGTGCCAAGTGCTCATCAGGTACTTTTTAAAGGATGTGAGGTAACCCGCCTCCACCACCCTCCCAGGCAATGCATTCTAAACCGTCACCACCCTCTGGGTAAAAAGGTTTTTCCTCACATTCCCCCTAAACCCCCTGCCCCTCACCTTGAACTTATGTCCCCTTGTGACTGACCCTTCAACTAAGGGGAACAGCTGCTCCCTATCCACCCTGTCCATGCCCCTCATAATCTTGTATACCACGATCAGGTTGCCCCTCAGTCTTCTCTGCTCCAATGAAAACAACCCAAGTCTATCCAACCTCTCTTCATAACTTAAATGTTTCATCCCAGGCAACATACTGGTGAATCTCATCTGCATCCCCTCCAGTGCAATCACATCCTTCCTATAATGTGGCGACCAGAACTGCACACAATACTCCAGCTGTGGCCTCGCTAAGATTCTATACAACTCCAACATGACCTCCCTACTTTTGTAATCTATGCCTCGGTTAATAAAGGCAAGTGTCCCATATGCCTTTTTCACCACCCCACTAACATGCCCCTCCGCCTTCAGAGATCTATGATCACACACGCCAAGGTCTCTTTGTTCCTCAGAACTTCCTAGTGTCATGCAATTCATTGAATGCTTCCTTGTCAAATTACTCCTTCCAAAGTATATCACTTCACACTTTTCAGGGTTAAATTCCATCTGCCAGTTAACTACCCATTTGACCATCCCATCTATATCTTCCTGACCATCTTTGTGTCATCCGCAAACTTACTAATCCTACCCCCCACATAGTCATCTATGTCATTTATATAAATGACAAATAATAGGGGACCGTGCACAGATCCCTGTGGTATGCCACTGGACGCTGGCTTCCAGTCACTAAAGCATCCTTCTGTCATCATACTGCCTCCTACAACTAAGCCAATTTTGAATCCACCTTATCAAATTACCCTGTATCCTATATGCATTTGCCTTCTTTATAAGTCTCCCATGTGGGACATTATCAAAGGCTTTGCTGAAATCCATATAAACTACATCAACTGCATTATCCTTATCTACACACCTGGTCACCTCCTCAAAAAATTCAATCAAATTTGTTAGGCATGACCTCCCTCTGACAAAGCCACGCTGACTATCCCTGATCAAACCTTGTCTCTCCAAGTGGAGATAGATTCTCTCCTTCAGAATTTTCTCCAATAGTTTCCCTACCACTGACATGACACTCACTGGTTTATAGTTCCCTGGCTTATCTCTACAACCTTTCTTAAATAGAGGAACCACATTAGCTGTTCTCCAGTCCACTGGCACCTCCCCCATGGCCAAAGAGGAATTAAAAATTCAGGTCAGAGCCCCTGCGATCTCCTCCCTTGTCTCCCTCAGCAGTCTTAGACACAAATCATCTGGACTTGGAGATTTGTCCACTTTTAAGCCTACCAACTCCTCTAATACCTTGTCACTCCCTATATCAATTTGCTCAAAAACCTCGCAGTCTCTCTCCCCGAGTTCGATGCCTTCATCCTCATTCTCTTGGGTGAAGATGGATGTGAGGTATTCATTCAACACTCTAGCGCTGTCATCTGACTCCACCCATAGATTGTCCCCTTGGTCCCTGATGGGCCCTACTCTTTCCCTAGTTATTGCAGCCAATGATGTTCTTTCGAAGCATCCTTATTGTTGTAAAGTAGGAAATACTAAAATATTAGATCTATTGCAGTTCCCTGGTTCTAATAGGTTTATGATTGTTTTCAAGTAAAATATAATTATAAGCACAATGATAGGTTATTTATATTAGTAAAATTGTAGCAAAAACATTTCATTGTCTAATCGGTGGGTCTTGCTGTTACAGCTGAATTATCTGCATTGAAACTTGCATTCTGCTGTTTGCATTGACATCTGAATAAACTTAGAGTACTTTTGAAAGCTTCTTGGAATTTCTTACTGGACAGCCAGTAGAGTAGAGGATCAAAGCAACAGTTTACATTGGCTAGCACAATAGATACATAATAAATATTTTCGATCTTGTATAGCAACTGGCACATCTCAGGATAGAACTGTTTCACTGTAACAGCAACAGAACGTGAGACCTGTACCGGTAAACAGCAAACAAGGAAGGTAATCAGAGACACGACAATCATCCCCATTGATTTCACTTTCATAGCTTTTCCCCTTGAAAGGCTGGTGTCCATTTTAACTATATAAGACCCAAGTAGAATATAGCAAGTGACCGAAACTCCAAAGGGGATGATGAACCCGGGGAATAGAATGACCATACTCCATGTAAAGTATACAGCTGACATTTCAGTTTGGTGTACACATAAGCATTGCGTAATGTTGTTCACTTTAGATGTTTTGAGGACAAAAAAGAATGGTAATGCATTAATAAAGAGGAAAATCCATATGCCTATGCAAATTAACTTCACAAACCTTTGGTTCTTAAAAATACTATGTTCGGTCAGGCTTACAACTGTGACATATCTATGCAGACTCACCAAAGTGAGGAAGTAGATACTGCCATACATGTGTATGAATAATAAGAACACTTTTAATTGACACAGGAACTGTCCAAATGGCCAATGATTCGCCATCGAAAAGTAGATGATCATAAGTGGTGCTGCTGGAATGATGCTAATGTCTGATAAAGCCAGGTTAAACTGGATGATCATTCCGGTTTTCCATTTCTTGAAGCGAAACCAAAACGTATAAAGGCTCAAGACACTCAGAACGAAACCAATTATAAAAACCACACTCAGAAAAGCAGGGATGAAAATAACTAGCTTCTGAGGTTTGCATGTGGTATTACTGATTGAAGTATTAAAGGTCATTGCAAGAGGTGTTCCTGCATCGAGAATATCAGAGCTGTCAAATCGGGTCCCTTTGGTTGATTTACCTAGGAAAATAAGCAAATATGCATATTTAAATTGTAATACAAAATTGTAATCATTTCAGGGTTTAGAAATGCACATTGAATATGAAATTAGAATTATGGCACAGCCCTGGGGGGATCTTCTCAGGCATAGGCAGGGTTGCTAACCCTCCAGGATTGGCCTGGAATCTCCAGGAATTGATGCTCAACCTCTAGGACATTGCTGTGTGCAATCTTGGAGAAAAAAACATAGGGAAATTTACAAAGATCATTTTTCTTTTTAGTTTTCTTTGAACATTTGTCTTTACCAGGTACAAAAATATTGAAAATGGGGTGGGAAAAAGGCTGTTTGGCTGACAGTCAAGCATCAACCAATTGGGTAACAAGTCTTTTTGCTTTTCAATTGGCGTAGGAATGCAGTGTGTCACCAGGATGGATGTATTGGCTGACTAATGGCAAGAGCATGGGGGCAAGTCATCAAATCATGTGATGAAATCTCCTAGAACACATTTAATCACAGTTAATAACCCTAGGGACAGAAATTCTGCCCCCTCCACCCCCAGTAGGGGGGTTGTGTGGGGATGGGCGCAAAACCAATCGGCGCCCCCAATCGGATCCGCGCTGCCATTTTACGTGTGTGGGCCAATCAAGGCCCGTCCATCGTGATGCTGTGTGCTCCCTGTGCGGGTTTGGGGGTGGGGGGGGGGCTGGGGTGGGGGAACTTCCTGAGAGGTTCCCTGTGCTCTTTCATGCAGACACACGAAAGAGTGAAAAGATCTCTATGCCTCAGGGAGGTTTGTTTCAGTGATAAACATTTAAATAAAGAATTTTTACACTTTTGAAATATGTCCCCTCATGTGGCAGTATCACATGAGCTGGGACGTGTTAATGAAATTTTGGAAAAAATTCTACTGATTTTTAAACACTTCATGAAACCTCATCCCGCCCGTGGATGAGGTTCCATAAAATATGCAAAGGCCGCCTGGGCTCTTCGCCTGCCCGACAACCTTAAAGTTGGACAAGCAGCTCATTAAATTGTTTTAATTAGTTTTTAACAAGCCTTAATAGGCTGTTGACAGTTCGGCGAGTGTGCAGCTGAGTCAGCTGCATGCCCGCCAAACTGACAATCTAAATGATGCGTGGAGACGTCGGGACGCATGTCCGACATCACCATTCATCATTTTACACTTCGGCGAGCGGGACCTGCCCCCCTGCTCCCCGACAGGAAATGCTGCCCTAGATGTAGGAAAAATCATTTTGGTTTTGTTGGCTAAACTATGTTTTGATAATCGTACCAAAGTTCTGGGTGAATAAATTAAATAGAGCTTGTCCTATAGTTGGCACTGATTTCCAAATCACATGCGGGCCAAGGTCAAGATAACAAAATGGAAGGACAATAATGCAAAACATGGGCTTTCTACTAAGGAGTTGCACATTACATCTAGCTTTACAACACTGTTGAGTGTAAAATGAAAACAAAAATCCATTTCCAAATTATCTTCCAGTTAAAGAGTTGAATTGGTTTTTGGATTTCCTGGATGGCAGCATAGTATTGTCAGATCACTTCAACCTTCACTGTGTCTGCACAGAAATATGAATCTCAGAGAACCACCTCCACACAGTGTTGTTTCAACTTGCCAGGCATCTGAGATCTCTTGAAAGTGAATTCTTTCACTTGAGGTAAAGGAAGAAAGACTGGCATTTATGTAACACTTTTCATGACTTTGGGACATGCTAAAGTGCTGTTGAAGTGTATTCACCGTTATAATATAGAAAAAACAGCAGCCAATTTGAACACAATCTCCCACAAACAGCACTGTGATCATCTATTTTAGTGAGCTTGGTTAGGGATACATTTTAGCCAGGACACTGGGGAAAATTTCTCTGTTCTCCTTCAAAATAGTGCCACTGAATCTTTTCCATCTATCTGAGAGGGCAGAGGGGACCTTGGTTTAACCTAAACAACAGCTCAACTACATTTGTTTCTGACTTATATAATATTGCTTGGCTACCTTCCCCAGTCTTCCAGGCTTCTTTTAGTGAAATCTGGAACCCTTGGAATTAGAGAACAAAGCTCGGCAGTTTATTGACTTAAACCAATGCATTGGACAGCTTTCCATTGTTGCAACTTAGAAAACTAATACTGAACACTGACATTTTGCCTTGAGATATCATACAATTAATTTTTGAAATAATTTCACATGTGACCAGCACCATGTAAACTCACTGTCAGTGTGGGGAAAGTAACAGTGCTCATGGTGCTTGCTAGATGAAGCATTCACTGGCATAGACTCATTAATCGAACACAAGCAATAAAGGCAGGATTTTACATCTCGTGGCTGGACACGTGCCCAACCCGATCGGGCATAAAATCACGCGCTATGACGTCGGGCGAGCATCCCAACATCAACTTGCACTCTCGCCATCTTTTGGTCGGCGGGCGCGTGTGAGAGTTGGCAGCATGGCCGCCAACAATTAAGAGGGCCTTTAAGCCCATTAAAGTTTCAATTAACTGCCATTTTTGGCTGCACGCTCAACCATTCGGTTGGCAGGCAGGCGAATAGGCCAGGCGGCCTCTGTAATTTTTTACGACACCTCATCCACGGGCGGGATGAGGTTTCCAACAGCAAATAAAATAGCAGGATAATTTTTTCACCTTCATTTCAAACATGTCCCTCTTCATGTGACTGAGTCATGTGGGGACATGTTTATAAACATCATCTTTTAAATCTTTATTTTTGTTTCTCCAATTCTTCAGCTCCCTGAGGCAGCTCTTTGCCCTCAGGGAGCTTTCAGCGTGTGCTCCCCCGCGCATACGCAGACTTCCACGGTCACCCTCCTCCTGCCCCCACCCCAGCAGTACTGAGTGTTGCAGTGCGTACTTCATGCTGGCTGCTGTTAATTGCCCAGCCAGCATGAATTCATGATCGGGGGCCGATCGCGGGCAGTGGAGCTTTTCCTGGCCGCTCCCAGGTCCGCCCCACAAAGGGTAAATCCTAAGATTCCTTTTTGTGTCTTATTGCATGGTCCTGCTTTGCAGTACGAGATTTAAAAATGTAATATTAACAGAAATAGCTCTTGGTATTCAAGGCTAATTATGCTTACAAACTAGGAACTTATGTTGAGAAATGGTAGCTGAAATTATTCAGATAAAGATTAATTATGTGAAGGAAATTATTTCATTAAGCTGTTTAAAACCTATTCTGACTCTGCTTAAAATTTAGGTATGATTTAGCAGCACCAGTAGAGGTTATCATAGCTGCAAAACCAGTGTATGCTGACCTGCCTATGCAAACTGGGCACAGGGAATGGTTCCTGTGCTAGAATTGGTAGGTCCAAGGCTCACTCGGTATAGGACCTGGGCCCCATTTATGTCAGGCTGGCATGCTAAAGTTGCCTGCTGGACATTACAGACATCTCACTAGCTAAGGGGGTGTGAATTTTGGACAGTTCATTGCATCAGCAACCCTCAGGACTGTTCTGTGGAGAAGTGGGTGTAGGTTCAGGAGGCTGGGGAGGAGGATGGCAGCAATCAGGAGAGCACCAAGTGGAGGAAAGTAATGGCCTTTGGCACTGCAGTGTAGCTGAGCAGAGCAGTACTGTTCTATCTGGTTCCACATTCAAGTAAGTAAATTATATATTTTAAGCTGGGAGAGATGCAGACGGTATTTTCATGAATGCAGCTGGCCCAGCCCTGGCTATGTTCAGGGCAGGTCAACTCAATGAAGAAAATCTCAAACAGGCATTAGGCCCCCAATTTGTGTATGCCTATCCTAACATTTATTTCATGCTCGGGCCATGGATACCTCTTTTCTTGCCGTCCCCAGTACAGTATGCAATACACTTCCAGCACATAATGAGTGCACACTTTCCATCCACTATATTGGATGGATATGTGTCTATTTTGTGCCTGAAAAGCAACATTGCTATCAAATTTCTATGAGCAATATATTGCTGTAAAGGAATTTGTTGAATTTTGGTGATTGTTCTATGGGCTTGACTAAAGCAAAAGTCTTTCAATGATTAGAGGTATGTCAAAAATGCTGTTTCAAGTTTCAGTATCACTGACGCTGAGTGTGTGTCTCATATGCTCAAAAATATATGCACCTTATTTTATGTCAGAAAATTATAAAATTATTGTTTGCTTTTCATAGCCTGACTTAGGTAATGTTAACTGGCAAAACAATCGATTGATGTAACACACAGCAGTCAGGTAAATCACTCATCTCAGATTAGTAATTTGAGAAAGAGCCTGCATGCGATTGTGTATCACCCAGCAGCTGGTTACTGAGTGAAGGAGGCAATGGGGTTAGATCTTAACTTTGTGCAATTTTGTAAAACAAGCTCTAGTGAGTCCGCAGCCTGATTAACTCAATTTTTATTTCCATTGACTTCAATGCAAATAAAAATCAGGAGAAATGTACAATGGGCTGCCGACCCACATCATCACTTAAAGTCAAGGATCGGGATTTTCTGGCCCCGTTGTGGCGGGATCCACCTTAGGAGATTGACTTTCAGCGGGACCAGACAATCCCGGCAGCGGGTGGGGCAGGAAAATCTCGCCCAAGATCTACCTCAGTGGCCCATAGGAAATTGCCTGTCCCATGGGGGAACATCGGTAAATTTTGTTGAAGAGGAGAGAACCATGTTGCAATGTGTGGCGATGAATAACTTTGTTTTCTTCAGTTCTCTGCCCGAAGGCAGGTCTGACCCACAATGCTGCAATCTTCACCATGGATGGGTGGGGCAAGGAAGCAGGTCCCAAATCCACCCCAGCCGAAAAAGGGATCGACCCTATCTTGTCGGCACCAATCTAATCCATACCAGCCATACAGCCAACTGGCCCCCCAAGGAGTCCAAGTTTCTGTGGCAACATGCACTTTTACATGCATATTGCAGTCTGGAGCTATGAATAGTGATGATAGAGGCTCCAACTTTCTTTCCATCACATGGCTGACTAGGAATCTCTCTCACTCTTACCACCTTCCATTGACATGTGCTGGAGGTGTCTACCTGTTTGGCCACATTATGAACGCAAGTCCTGGAGTGGGATTAGAACCCAGAGCTTCTGGCCACTAGCCACAAGACTTCAGGTGTTGAATACCTAAAAAGGGGCAAATAATTAAGGGTGCTTATAAATATATAACATAAATAATGTATTATATAATTAAATTATCACATAAATATGAATAAATATATAAAAGCGGAGCAGTTCAGCCATTTAACTCAGCAAGATCTGGACAGAATAGATATGGAGAAGTTTTTCCTGCTCATAAAAGGCTCAAGAACAAGAGGCACAGATTTAAAGTGATTTGCAAAAGAAGCAAATGTGACATGAGAAAAAAAACTTCCCACAAAATGAATGCTTCAGGTCTGGAATGCACTGCCTGGAAGTATAGTGGAGGCAGCTTCAATCAAGGCATTCAAGGGGGCATTAGATGATTTTTTGAATAGAAACAATGTGCAGGGGTACAGGGAAAAGGCGGGGCAATGGCATTAAGTCATATGCTCATTTGGAGAGCCAGTGCAGACACGAATGGCCTCCTTCTGTGCCATTAAAATTATGTGATGCTGTGAAGATCTGCAGAAGTAAACATATTATGCCGTTGACTTGGTTCCATTCATTGTCAGCTTGGTGCAGGAACAACAACTGGTTTCCTAGGCTTTTCACAGAAATGATGATAAACTATAAATAATATTCATTTTATTTGTAAGACTGTGAAAAACAAGAGTAGTGGGTAACTGTTTATTGAAAATATGGACCACAGGACCTGATGCAAAGTTTAATACCCCAATATCGCACACCTAATGGTGCAGAATCAATATGGGTACAACTGGTTTTAGTTTACTTACTTTTTCACTTATATTATTGCACCTTTCTCCATGGAAGCCAATAACTCTCTGGTACTTCCCCAAGTTACCACTTTTCAGAGACAATGCAAGGGCCAATGAGGCCCTGTCAAATAGGTTGATTGAAGCGTGGGATTGTGGACTTCCATACATATTTGTGGTTTTAATGGATGGAGGGTGAAGGGGGTGAGGAATTGTGTGAGGAATGCTGAGGGGCCCTCAAGAGTTCTTAGTTTCCTTGACAACAATCAGAATCATCTGAGATGCACTGCAACAATGACTTTTTCTTTGCATCTTGCCAAACTTTCACAGCTTCTTTTCCGCCAGATAACATGAATGATGCAATCAATCTAATATTTAGAATTTAGGAATGATTTTGAACGAGCCCACACAATTCAATGTTAATGGTTTATAGATGGTACATGGGAGTAACCTAAATCCCACTTCGTTTTGTAATGCTCAATGCAACACAATAGCCCACAGTTTGAGGTGTTTTATTCCATACTTCGCCTTAACTTATTAAACTTTTAGCAGCAATTTTCCATTTTTTGCTCCCAGTCTGGCTGGAAAAACACAGGCTGGAAAAACACGGGAAAGCAAAAATGGTAAGTCACTGCTAATATACATCCGCTTGTACTGGCAAAAGGCTGCTGGCATGACCGGCATGTTTTGGATTATATTTCTAGACAATTATTAAGAAACTAGCTAATATTTTCTTATATTGAAAGATCTTTAAATGAATTATTTTTGTCTATTTAGTACATGAATATAGAAAAAATTAATTCTTGTGCTCATTAAGATAAATTAAATGAAGGGCCAGTAATTTATGCTATTAAAAACATCTCAATAGTTTTAACAGAGCTTAATTTAAACCATTCCTTTCCTTGTTGAATTTCTCCTCTCTGCTTATGGGGTTATCAACTGCCTTGTATATGGTTCCATGGCAGCCACCTGCTCCCCCGTCCCCGCACCCAACACTTACGCTTTTTCAAAGTGAACCTTCTTCATATAAGAACCTTGTCAATGAGTGTCCATGGGCTGATTGACTGCAGCGGGGTGGGGGGGCATGGTGGAGTGCATCCGGACCAAGTCCAATTCTGTCCAGATTCCCAGAAGGAACTGCTGGATAGCAATCAGAAGAGTAAATGCTGAACAATTTCCCTTCCACCCCCAGGGGTGTTACAGTCACTTGTACCTGAACCCTGGCCTGTTTGAAATCAGCTAACTTCATGGCTACTTCTTCTTAATGCCTCCTGAGCCTATGTCTGGGGGATGGGGATGGGGATGGGGATGGGGATGGGGATGGGGATGGGGATGGGGATGGGGATGGGGATGGGGATGGGGATGGGGATGGGGATGGGGATGGGGATGGGGATGGGGATGGGGCATCCTCCCCCTTGCGCCCCCCCCCCCATGGATATAGGATGTCTCACTCTCCTCGCCACGTTTTGCAACAAGACCGCCAATGCGCTGTTACAAACTTTGCTGCTTGTCCTCTTCCAAGCCCAGCCATTCCTCAGAGCACCAGGGCCTGGATTCATTTTTGAAAACATTCCATCCATTTCCTACAGCCACAACGCACCTCCCCTTTAAGAAGTGCAGGCTGCCTTTAAGCAGCATGAGCTATGTGCAATATTGGTGGACGCTTGCTGATGCTTGCGGTGACTGAACAAGCGCGGGTAGTGCTGCCTGCACACAGCAATCGTTTAAACCAGGTTTAACTTACTGCCTATAAATGAAATTAATGGACACAGGTTAAATCACAAACTGGAATCCCCAATTCAGTTTTTTTAAACTTGCAGGGCCAAAGAGCATTAAACCATCTTTAAAGAGAAAGATCCCCTCTCTTGCTCTGACCATCTACAACTTTCTTTACTCCATTTCCTCTACTGAAGATGTGGTGGCAAAGTTCCCAGGATACCAGCAATCATCCGGTACCTCACCCAAGTGGCCACTCTTTGTGTATCATAGCTGAATTCAATCTGTTCCTTGTTCTCCATCACAAACACTGTCCAGAAGATGTCAATGGAAAACAATCAACAGAGAGATTGTGCCTAAATTATTTCCTTAGCTTGGCTCTAAAGCCGTTGTGAAATCCACTGTCACCCTGACTCAGAGTAGCAAACTCAGCGGAGATGCATTTATTTATCTGTCGGGATGTGCATGAAATGACAGTTTGCACGATTACACATTGACCTGCTGCATTCATTTCGACTTCTGTATAAATGAGTACTGTACTGCAAAAATATTTCCACTGCTAAATTTATAATGAACTGGTTTAAGTAAGGAACATCTAAACCACGACCATTACATTAGTCCGAAAAGTTCAACCGTACTGACAGATAAATGTATATTGTGCGCACATAATGGAACATACAGTGCTCAGTTAATTTTACTCCCTCATGCCATTTTGAAAAAAAAACACTCCAATGGCAGAAGGACATTTGAATGAAATGAGCAACTGAACAGTTTTAAAGTTATTGTGGTCACCAAAAATTAAAACTGTTGCAGCCCAATTTAGAATTCTCTAAACTAAGAGGCCCGAACAATCCCTATCCACTACTACTCTCCTCCATCTGGCTGAACTTGTTCTCACGCTGAACAATTTCTCCTTCAACTCCTCTCACTTCCTCCAAATAAAAGGTGTGGCTATGGGTACCCGCATGGGCCCCAAGCTATACCTGTTTCTTTATGGGGTATGTGGAACATTCCTTGTTCCAGTCCTACTCCGGCCCCCTCCCACAACTCTTTCTCCGGTACATCGATGATTACTTCGGTGCTGCTTCATGCTCTCGTCAGGACCTGGAAAAATTTATTAATTTTGCTTCCAATCTCCACCCCTCCATCATTTTCACATGGTCCATCTCTGACACTTCCCTTCCCTTCCTTGACCTCTCTGTCTCAATATCTGGTGATAGACTGTCCACCAATATCCATTACAAGCCAACGACTCCCACAGCTACCTCGACTACAGCTCCTCACATCCCGCTTCCTGTAAGGACTCCATCCCATTCTCTCAGTTCCTTCGCCTCCATCGCATCTGTTCTGATGATGCTACCTTCAAAAACAGTTCCTCTGACATGTCCTCCTTCTTTCTTAACTGAGGTTTTCCACCCACGGTAGTTGACAGGGCCCTCAACCGTGTCCAGCCCATCTCCCGCGCATCCGCCCTCACACCTTCTCCTCCCTCCCAGAAACATGATAGGGTCCCCCTTGTCCTCACTTATCACCCCACCAGCCTCCGCATTCAAAGGATCATCCTCCGCCATTTCCACCAACTCCAGCATGATGCCACCACCAAAAACATCTTCCCTTCACCCCCCCGGCGGCATTCCGTAGGGATCGTTCCCTCTGTGACACCCTGGTCCACTCCTCCATCACCCCCTACTCCTCAACGCCCTCCTACGGCACCTCCCCATGCAAACGCCGAATATGCAACACTTGCCCCTTCACTTCCTCTCTTCTCACTGTCCAAGGGTCCAAACACAACTTTCAAGTGAAGCAGCATTTCACTTGCACTTCCCTCAACTTAGCCTACTGCATTCGTTGCTCGCAATGCAGTTTCCTCTACATTGGAGAGACCAAACCCAGACTGGATGACCGTTTTGCAGAACACCTGCGGTCTGTCCGCAAGCATTACCCAGACCTCCCTGTCGCTTGCCATTTTAAACACTCCACCCTGATCTCTTGCCCACATGTCTGTCTTGGCTTGCTGCCTTGTTCCAGTGAAGCTCAACGCAAACTGGAGGAACAGCACCTCAGCTTCCGACTAGGCACTTTGCAGCCTTCTGGACTAAATACTGAGTTCAACAATTTTAGATCTGGAACTCCCTTCTCCATCCCCACCCCTTTCCGTTTCTTCCCCCTCCTTTTTGTTTTTTCCAATAATTTATATAGATTTTTCTTTCCCCACCTATTTCCATTATTTTTAAATGTATTTCCACCTATCGTTTATCTATACCTTTTATGTCTTTTAGTCTTATTTCACCCCACCCCCACTAGAGCTATCTATAATTTGCTTGTCCTGCTCTCCACTCTTAATTAACACATTCTTTTAGATAATATCACCACCTTCAACACCTCTTTGTTCTTTTGTCTGTGACGTCTTTTGGTTATCTCCTCCTATCACTGCTTGCTTGTCCCAACAATGTCTCCCTCAAACCAGCTTATATTTCACCCCTTTCCTATTTTTACTTAGTTCTGTTGAAGGGTCATGAGGACTCGAAACGTCAACTGTGCTCTTCTCCGCCGATGCTGCCAGACCTGCTGAGTTTTTCCAGGTATTTCTGTTTCTGTTTTTGTTTTAGGATTCTCTCAGTTGTGACAGTAAACAAAGAAGCACGGTATTAGTGTGGGATGACTCCATGGTTTCAAAATGACAGCTCTCAGAAGAAAATTGAAATGCTACTGCCCTTGGCTTTTAACTAACTAATCTTGTGAGAAGATGGTCTTTAATAGGAGATAGTCACAAATCTGACCATGAACAAAAGTTATTTTCTATAATTAGGAACAATAATCAAAATTAAAGTGTCTCAGGCACGTTGTCAAATTTAATATCCCTATTTATAAAAACTGGAAGAACACACACCCGTTGGCTGTGATCCAGTGTGACGCTTTCACTAGTTAAGAATCACATTCTGTTTCTATTAACTTACTTTTTTTTTAAGATAATATACTTTTCATTCAAGTACACAAATTACAACACACATTTGGCTCAATACATCATGTTAGTGTTTGATCTATATGCCCACACTATTCCCATGCACCTTTCATTCAGCCACCCATCTAACCTATTATTAAAAGTTGGCGTGAATTTTCACCAAGATGGAGAGCCTCTAAAAATGGTGTAAGTGTCTAAATATCCTAGGGCAGAATTTTCCCCTCGTCGAGCGGGCGCGCACCCAACCCGAACGAGCGTAAAATGAAGCACGATGACATCGGGCAAGTGTCCCGATGTCATCACACACTCGCGCATTATTTCGATCGGCAGGCGTGCGTGGGAGTCGAAACCACTAATTAATTAAGAGGCAAGTTAAGGCCCTTGACAACACAATTGCCAGTGATTTAACACTGCCTTACGATTTTTCACTCGTCATACGAGCAAAACGGGCAGCCCACAATTTGCAAAAGCTCATTCACAGGCGGGATAAAAAGGGTCAGCAGCATTGCCAGTGTGAGTAGTGAGAAGTTTTTGAGATAGTTTGCTGCTGGTCATTTATTGGTACTTGGCAACTTAATCTCTGATCAGGACTTCATTCTTAGCATTTCCACGTGCCATTTCAAGACTCATTGGTGGCTTCAAGGCCTCCTGAGGATTCAGACAGACAGTGTGGACCCTTCCAGCTATCAGACAGCCTTCCCTTTCCCTGGTAATGGGGATTGTGCTCTCCACTGGAGGCACATCCTCTGAGGGGTGAGAGAGGGGCAGAAGGGAGAGGAGGCCAGGTGCCCCTATGCAGCTTCCATGGGAGGGACCTGTGGGAGGGGAGGCACAGGCACAAGGGGTGCAAGGCCAGCAGCAAGTCCAAGACAAATGGGGCTGCAGAAGATGCCACTATCCTTCTGCCAGGGTTTACAGGCGGCAATGCAGCTACCAACATGTGTCCGACATGCAATGCCAAAGGAGGCTTTGTCTCTCCAGGGAGACCGTGATCTCCATTTGTCAGATGATCAGGCCTGAGATCACTTCTGATTGAGAAAATGGGCACCCCATGCCAGTGCATCTGAACGTCACAGTGGCCCTCAACTTCTATGCTACCGGCTCTTTCCAGGGGTCCTCGGGGGTCTGTGTGGAATCTCCCAATCAACTCTCCACAGTTGCGTCAAGCTAGTGACTAAATCTCTGTGCAGGCAGGGATTGACTTTCATTCATTTCCATACACATGAGGCCAGCCAGGCTGAGTGAGCCAGTGGCTTTGCAGTGATTGCTGAGTTCCCCCGTGTCCACGGTGCCATCGACAGCAGGGACACCAGGGGCGCCTTGATCCAAAGCTCCTTCAGCTAGACTGCCAAATAAGAGCTACCACCTCATGTCAGGGCTGCTGCCATCATCCTGGATTGCAGAAATGACCCTTTCCTTTTCCCCTCAACGTACACTCAGTGCCTGTGCAATAAAGTTTCGAGCCACCCACGTCCAGCATTACATACTGGCATACTCTGCGCCTACAAAACAAATGAGCATACTCAGGCCAATAACACAAAAGCAAATGTAATTTAACGTTGGAACTCACAGACTATTGAACAGAACAATATCCAGTGTTGATGGTCACACCATTAAAAAAATTAAAACACAATGGGAGAACAAAAGATCACCCTTGACCAGTCCCTCTTGTGCTTAAGGTGTTTTAAACTTATGTTTACGGGTGCTACATATAGGTGCATCTCCCTGTCCACTCACTGGCACTGACTTTGGAGGCAGCCTGCTGACTGTGCTGTCCTGTTGGCCTTGATGACCTTGGCAGTCGTCCTCTAGCCAATGAAGCCTGTGATGGCCCCACCTGGGTGTGAGCGGCCAGTGCCATGGCTGGCATCACCCCAGTCACTGCAGCCTCGTTAGATGCTACAGTCACTGGCAGAGGGATGGGGAGCTGCTCTCGTCATGCAGAGCGCTCCGAGAGGAGCCCATAGAGATGACAGGCAGCTCGTGTGCCAACGTTAGGTTGCTGTGGACCCCCTTGTTCGCCATTGATGAACAAGCACCTAGCTGGGTACTGGGTGCCTCATTAATCTCACACGCAGACACTGACCACCTGAGCTCATTGCCTGTGTGAGTGCTTGCAGGTCTGAGCACAACCCCAGGAACCCCTGATTCTGTTCCTGGAGCAACCTCTCCATGAGAGTCATCACCCTCTCCATGGAGGAGGCACTGCACTCAGCCATGAGGGTCAACGCAGTGCTCATGCTCCACAGGGACTTCTCCACAACGGAGACCATGGCATGCCTACCCTCTTGGATCTCCATCAGATCCTCCCGCACACCCGGCTAAACATCCAGATGCCTAATGGACAACTCCAGAGGTTCCTCATCAGCCTTCGACTGAGTGTCGTCCTGGGCTCCAGCTATCCTCCGACTGCCGGTACCCTGGGCACACTCTGCCTCCGCCTGCACCTCAAGCGAGTGTGAAGTGCCCTCACCAATGTGCGCTGAGATGCTAGCCGCTGAACTAATGTCCACCGAGGTGTTGGTATCTGCACTTATGCCTGGTACAGAGAGTGGGTTTGATGCAGGTGCTCCTGGGGCATGGTGGGCCTCTGGGGTCAGGGGTAGCTCCTGGAGGTCCTGTGCTTGGCTGCTTGGTAGCAGATCTAAGGGAGAAGAAGGACATGTCATTAATTTAAGTCATGACACTGTCACTGTGCATTCCAGGCACCCTGGTGAGACAATGGAGATCTGCATCATGGTGCCATCGTCTCTCAATGATCAATGAGGAATCCAGTCTGGAGGTTCCCATCAATGATGTGACTGCACAAGAATGTTTGCAGCATTCACCTCGGTGCACTGCTCTCTCACCTTCGTCTGACACCCCAGCTTCACCGCGGCTGGTTGATCGAGGTGCATGCTGCCTCTCAAGCTCAAAGACTTCCTGTTGGTACCTGGAGAGGATGAGGTGGTGTGGGGGACCTCCGCTAGTCCGCGACATCTCAATATTGTTATGGGATGTCTCCTCCTGAAAAGACAGAGGAGCATTAATTAGTCCACTCTCTACCTGCAGCACCATTACAGCCTGGCCAATCCCAGATCAGGATCACCTTGTAGGGCAGTTCCAAGTTGTAGCCTTTGAGCCACAATGCACTCAGTCAAAGCAGCCGGGGCTCAACCTCTTGGCCAGCTCTGGCATCATTGACAGTTGGCACGCTGACTCTAACACTCCTGAGCTCCATGGGAAGATGGCCAGCCCAAAACAATTCAACACACTGATGCATGCCAACACGATACTCACCCTTCCTGAGCGCAGGTCATTGAAGCGCTTCCGGCACTTCACTCAGTTGCGTGGCACCACATCGTGGCTACTCACCCAGGATGCCACCTCCTCCCATGTCCTCTTTGGGAGTGCGGTGGCCTCCTCCTCCCATCTCTGGGGAGGAGGGTGTCCTTCTGGCAGTCACTAACTCCAGGAGGGCGGTGAGACACTCGTTGGATAAACAGGGCGCCGGGCGTCCAGCCGACCTCACCTCCCGCCTGCTGTCTATATCTTCATTTCCAGCTGTGTCGCTGCAGCAACTCCGAAACAGGCAGCATCCCTGGGGCTGCCTGCGCCATTTTTGAACTGGCCACCCTGTCGCCATTGGACCCGGTGGCCAACAGCTCCCCTCCCCACCCTGCCTGCCCCTCCTCAGACGTTCTGCAGCCGACGTTCATGCTGGGCAGGTCTTATTTGGCCGGCCAGCATGAAATCGCAGTCGCAGCCCAATCGCAGGCGACGGTCAGCTTCCCGACTGCCCCTGCTCACCTCCACCGAGCCAGCCCAACGAGGGCAAAATTCTGTCCCCGAACATGGCACTTCCTATTTTCATGGGATGGGAATAGGAGCAGGCAGGGGTTCATGCACATACAGCTCACAGATGTAGCTGGCCATTAAAAGCATCAGCTGCCTCCACTCAGTGTTGATTTTTGTATCCCTGTAGTGTGAAACCTGAAGTGTGCAAATTAGACCAGGTAAGAACAGGTCTGAACTTGGGGGCTTTGTTTGGACAGACAGGGTACCCCTTTGAACAGATAAGGTACCCCTTTGGATCTGGTTCCAGGGCATCTTTGTGGGGGGGTGGGGGGGGGGGGGGGGTGGCGGTGGAGGGATAGGGTGCCCTTTTGGGGCAGGTCAGGTGCCCTTTAGAATTGTTAAAATTAGGCATAAATGTGGGTAAGAAGTGCATAAACTCATTACTCTCAAGTTCACTGGAACTGTCAACAGCTCCGTCAGTTTTGACAGTTGATTCTGTCAGAAGCACATGCCAAATGGGACCTGTCAGAACTGTTAAGAGGTCATGTCAAGACTAATTGTCAAAGTGAGCTCTCAAGCTATCAAGGGATTTAAAAGTCCTGTCCTTTAAATTTTTGAAGAAAATCTCTAGAGTGTTTAAAAAAAAACACTGCCTGCTTTGGGTACAGGGGCATAGGTTGCATGGAGAGTGTGGGGTTTATGGGGGATGGGCGGGTGCATTGTGGCATGGAGGATATGGGGTCATGAGGTGGCATGGATATGACCTTGGGATTGTGTTGGTTGGGGGGGTGGGGTGGTGGTGGTGAGCAGGTGAGGGTTGGAGAACTGATTTTTGTTCTATTTTCAACTTTGACAATGCTTTCCAGCCAGGCTGCCTCTGCACCTGACAGCCTCCGCTCTCGTTCCGATGTGAGGCAGGCAGGGGGTGTGGGTGGGAGGGCAGTGCACCCGACTGCTGTTCACCTTGCTTCCTGGAATGAGACAGGAAATGTTCCAACTCTGCACTGCTGATCCAGGAGCAAAAGCCCAGGCCAGGGTCTCTGTTTCAACCATTAGTGCAACCTCACAATTCTCTGCATTCCTCGATTTCTTACATCTCTCACATTTATTTATTTTTTTAAAATCAATGGCTCCACACTTGTCTCTGAATCACAAGATCCCAGATTCAAGTCCTCTGCAGGGCTTGAGCACAAAAAATCAAGGCTGACACTCCAGTTCAGTACTGAGGGAATGCTGCACTGTCAGGTGTGCCATTTTTCAGATGGAATGTTAAACCAAGGCCCCACCTCCCTGCTCAGGTGGATGTAAAAGATTCCATGGCACTATTTTGAAGAAGAGCAGAGGAGTTATCTCAGTGCCCTGGCCAATATTTATCCCTCAATCAACTTCACAAAAAACAGATTATCTTGTCATTATCACATTGCTGCTTGTGGGCATTTGTTGAGTGCATATTTGCTGCCACATTTCCAATATTACAACAGTGAACACAATTTAAAAGTACTTCATTGGCTGTTAAAGCACTTTAAGACACCCAGTGGTCATGAAAGGTGCTATATAAATGCAAGTCTTTCTTTTCTTTCCTTTCGTCATTCTAGATGCTCCACCAGTGAAACAGTTTGTTTCTCTGTCCCAGCCCTTCATAATTTAAAACATCTATATCAGGTCACTGGGTAAATTTTTCTGTTAGAATGAAAGCAGCCCCAATTTTTCAATACAAAAACAGAATTACCTGGAAAAACTCAGCAGGTCTGGCAACATCGGCGGAGAAGAAAAGAGTTGATGTTTCGAGTCCTCATGACCCTTCAACAGAACTAGGTGAATCCAAGGAGAGGGGTGAAATATAAGCTAGTTTAAGGTGGCGGGGTGGGGGGGGCGGTGGAGAAGTGGAGGGGGGTGGTGTGGTTTTAGGGACAAGCAAGCAGTGATAGAAGCAGATAATCAAAAGATGTCACAGACAAAAGAATACAGAGGTGAAGTTGGTGATATTATCTAAACAAATGTGCTAATTAAGAATGAATGGTATGGCACTCAAGGTACAGCTGTAGTGGGGGTGGGGGGGGCATAAAAGATTTAAAAATAACAGAAATAGGTGGGAATAGAAAAATCTATATAAATTATTGGAAAAAACAAAAGGAAGGGGGAAGAAACAGAAAGGGGGTAGGGATGGAGGAGGAAGTTCAAGATTTAAAGTTGTTGAATTCAATATTCAGTCCGGAAGGCTGTAAAGTGCCTAGTCAGAAGATGAGGTGCTGTTCCTCCAGTTTGCGTTGGGCTTCACTGGAACAATGCAGCAAGCCAATGACAGACATGTGGTCAAGAGAGCACGGTGGAGTGTTAAAATGGCAAGCGACAGGGAGGTTTGGGTCATTCTGGCGGACAGACCGCAGGTGTTCTGCAAAGCGGTCGCCCAGTTTATGTTTGGTCTCTCCAATGTAGAGGAGACCGCATTGGGAGCAACGAATGCAGTAAACTAAGTTGGGGGAAATGCAAGTGAAATGCTGCATCACTTGAAAGGAGTGTTTGGGCCCTTGGAGGTGAGAGGAAGTGTAGGGGCAAGTGTTGCATCTTTTGCGTGGGCATGGGGAGGTGCCATAGGTAGGGGTTGAGGAGTAGGGGGTGATGGAGGAGTGGACCAGGGTGTCCCGGAGGGAACGATCCCTACGGAATGCCGCCAGGGGGGTGAAGGGAAGATGTGTTTGGTGGTGGCATCATGCTGGAGTTGGTGGAAATGGCGGAGGATGATCCTTTGAATGCAGAGGCTGGTGGGGTGATAAGTGAGGACAAGGGGGACCCTATCATGTTTCTGGGAGGGAGGAGAAGGCGTGAGGGCAGATGCTCTGGAGATGGGCCGGAAACAGTTGAGGGCCCTGTCAACGACCGTGGGTGGAAAACCTCGGTTAAGGAAGGAAGACATGTCAGAGGAACTGTTTTTGAAGGTAGCATCATCGGTACAGATGCGACGGAGACGAAGGAACTGAGAATGGGATGGAGTCCTTACAGGAAGCGGGGTGTGAGGAGCTGTAGTCGAGGTAGCTGTGGGAGTCGGTAGGCTTGTAATGGATATTGGTGGACAGTATCACCAGAGATTGAGACAGAGAGGTCAAGGAAGGGAAGGGAAGTGTCAGAGATGGACCACGTGAAAGTGATGGAGGGGCGGAGATTGGAAGCAAAATTAATAAATTTTTCCAAGTCCTGACGAGAGCATGAAGCAGCACCGAAGTAATCATCGATGTACCGGAGAAAGAGTTGTGGAAGAGGGCCGGAGTAGGACTGGAACAAGGAATGTTCCACATACCCCGTAACGAGACAGGTATAGCTGGGGCCCATGCGGGTACGCACAGCCACACCTTTTATTTGGAGGAAGTGAGAGGAGTTGAAGGAGAAATTGTTCAGCGTGAGAACAAGTTCAGCCAGACGGAGGAGAGTAGTGGTGGATGGGGATTGTTCAGGCCTCTGTTCGAGGAAGAAGCTAAGGGCCCTCAGACCATCCTGGTGGGGGATGGAGGTGTAGAGGGATTGGACACCCATGGTGAAGAGGAAGCGGTTGGGGCCAGGGAACTGGAAATTGTTGATGTGGCGTAAGGTGTCAGAGGAATCACGGATGTAGGTAGGAAGGGACTGGACAAGGGGAGAGAGAAGGGAGTCAAGATAACGAGAAATGAGTTCCGTGGGGCAGGAGCAAGCTGATATGATCGGTCTACCGGGACAGTTCGGTTTGTGGATTTTGGGTAGGAGGTAGAAGCGAGCCGTCCGAGGTTGGGCAACTATCAGGTTGGAAGCTGTGGGAGGAAGATCTCCAGAGGAGATGAGGTCAGTGACAGTCCTGGAAACTGGAAACAATGGCTTGATGTTCAGTGGTGGGGTCATGGTCCAGGGAGAGGTAGGAGGAAGTGTCTGCAAGTTGACACTCAGCCTCCGTGAGGTAGAGGTTAGTGCGCCAGTCAACAACAGCACCAATTTTTCAATATTATCCTTTATGTTTGTTCAAGCCAGACAACAGCTTAGTGATAAAAACAAAAAAACTGCGGATGCTGGAAATCCAAAACAAAAACAGAATTACCTGGAAAAACTCAGCAGGTCTGGCAGCATCGGCGGAGAAGAAAAGAGTTGACGTTTCGAGTCCTCATGGCCCTTCGACAGAACTTGAGTTCGAGTCCAAGAAAGAGTTGAAATATAAGCTGGTTTAAGGTGTGTGTGTGGGGGGCGGAGAGATAGAGAGAGAGAGAGAGAGGTGGGGGGGGGTGGTGTGGTTGTAGGGACAAACAAGCAGTGATAGAAGCAGATCATCAAACGATGTCAACGACAGTAGTACAATAGAACACATAGCTGTTAAAGTTAAAGTTGGTGATATTATCTAAACAAATGTGCTAATTAAGAATGGATGGTAGGGCACTCAAGGTATAGCTCTAGTGGGGTTTTTTTTTAATAATGGAAATAGGTGGGAAAAGGAAAATCTTTATAATTTATTGGAAAAAAAAGGAAGGGGGAAACAGAAAGGGAGTGGGGATGGGGGAGGGAGCTCACGACCTAAAGTTGTTGAATTCAATATTCAGTCCGGAAGGCTGTAAAGTCCCTAGTCGGAAGAACAGCTTTATGATTTGGAACTGTGACCTCATCATTGTCTCAACTTCCCTCCTATAGTGTAGAACCCACAACTGAACACAGTACTCCAGCTGTGGGCTTCGTAAGGTTTTATATAGATTTGCATCATTTCTCAACTTTTATATTCTATACCTCTTCTAATAAAACACACTATTCTGCAAGTTTTTTTTTACATGATCTTTTTCACTAGATGCTGATGTTAACATTTTGGGAAGTGGAACTTCAAAATCCCTCTGCCCTTCACCACAATCAAACCTTCCTTTCAAAGTATAGTTATTTTTATTTTTTGAACCAAAATGTGCCATCTCATGTTTGCTGATATTAAATTCCATCTGCCCCTTGTTTGTCCCTCCAACCTTCAATCTCAATATCCTTTTGCAGCTTCCTTGCCTTCAATCGGCCCCCTAGTATAGTCTGCAAATCTGGGCAACACTCCCCCTTGACCGATACCCAAATGATTGGGATGCACAGTGAGAAAGGTCAACCCAGGGCAGAACCCAGTGAGACATCACTTCCAAACCGCTGAGAAACTGCCCTACTTCCTATTATTCCTTTCCACTCTTTGACTCAAATTCATCATTTCACACATTGCAACAGAATTCGCCAGCTCAAGAGAGACTTTTTAAACACAAGTATATCTGTTATTCCCATGAGACACAATGAGTTTTCTCTGGCACCACACTATGGGCAGAATTTTCAGGTCATTGGGTGGGCGCGGCGGGCAGGTCCGGGAGTGGCCGGGAAGCGGCTTCGCCGCCCGCGATCACCCCCGACTGCAATTTCATGCTGGCCGGCTAATTAACGGCCAGCCGGTGTGAAAGGCGCGCTGAGAAGCTCAGCGCTGCCGGGCGGTGGGGGGCGAGCACTGAAGTCATCGCAGGCGCGGGAGGAGTGTGCAATGAAAGCTCCCCGAAGGCAGAGAGCTGCCTCAGGGAGCTGAAGTCTTTTAAACTAATGAATAAAGTTTTTAAAATTCTGGAAAAAAAGTGTCCACACAGAGGACTCACTCATATAGATTTGAAAAATCCGGCCCCGAAATTTTAATTGTTTAAATTTAATTATGGAAACCTCATCCCGCCCATGGGTGAGGTTTTCGCAAAAATCCAAACCTGGCCGATTTGTCCGCCTGCCAACTGTAAAGTTGGATGGGCAGCGAAAAATACAGGTTAATTAATTGATTAATGGCCTTAATAGGCCTCTTGATTGTCGGCGGGCATGCTGCTGACTCTTTCACGCGCCCGCCAACCTGAATATCACGTGAGTGTGCGATGATATCGGGACACTCACCCGATGTCAGTGGCGCTATTTCATTGCGGGATGTATCGGACATACGCCCGCACGTCAAACAGAAAATCCTGCCCTATGTAACGTTAATATAGAAGTTCTTGTACAGGTCATTATATTTCATTAACACATTTAAAATACTCTACACAAACTGACACAACCAGAGAAAAGAAAAGGTGAGTGATCCTGAAGTATGTTGAATCTGAAAATATAGTGATGACATATAAGAAGACGGTATTACACAAACGGATGCAAACATTAATGATACAAGTGTAAATCTCAATTATTTTGTATTACTGTTTTTTTTTCAATTTATTAAATCTAAATGGATGGACTCTATTGCATTGCTCTTGTTGAAACTATAAATTAATCCCCTCAGACCTGCGGCCATACTAATTCCCATTTACAGCTCACTCCTGCCAGGCATAATTTTACCAGTAAAGTGATAAGCTGTTCTTTCATTAACTTTTACTCCATCTTGCAGTTCACTTTCACAGCAAATATTGACATTCAACATCTGTCTAATACAAATCATCACCATTAGATAAATTACTTACTTATATGAGAAAAAGCAGCATCAAAATATCTTTCTCGACTTGAGTCTTTGTTTATGGCTCATTTATGCTCTGTCACCGAGTACTACTCTTAGATGTAAGCTGTGGGTTTGCCTGATAGTCTTATATGGGAAAAGGTGTGTGGGAGGCCTGTGAGGTAACACGAATGGCCAAGTTATGACTCAGTTACGGCCAGCCTCAAAGTGGATCCAAAAATAAAAACCCAGTTGCAAAGATCTATTATATAATGTGGTCTGCATCCAACATTTGTTCGAGGCCTACTCCTGCTGCCTTTTCAGTCGGATCTGGTTCCATATTATTGTTTGAGTGGAGTTCAAGGCCTTTGCAAACGAGACCACCCAACTTGATCCATTGCTTTTATATTTCCTGTGGCGTTCCTCCAGGACCATTTTCAGGAGGCTGTTGTGACGTTGGCGTCAGAGGGAGTCTCCACTGAGGATTGACACCGTGGGATTGATTTTCACTCTGATCTCACTGAACAGCAGAATGCTGTTTTAATAGTGCCTCTGGACAGGCAGCTGACCTATCAGCCCAACATTAGCAGGGCCCTTCTTTATAGACGCAAATGAAGGTCCAGGTTTAATTCATGAAATAGAGCCCCGGGTGAGACAATTGCATGCTCGTGGCAAATGTAAAGCAGCTAACAGAACATTGTGAGTTTGGTATGACTCTGAATGACATGCTCAGAGATCGTTTAGTGTGTGGTGCGAATAAGGACTCTATTCAGAAAAGATTATTGTCCAAAGTGAATCTCGATTTCAAGAAGGCGCTAGAGGTAGCACTGGCCATGGAAAGCACAGTAAGAGATTCAAAAGCAATACAGGGTGCGCAAAATGATGCCGTCCTCCACATCGGGAGGGAGAACCCAGCCAAAAAGGGTGCAAAAATGCAAGACTGCCGAGAAGTGGGAAACAGCCTCTGCTAGCTGAAGAATAAAGAAAAATAACTTAGCATAGAAATCGAAGAACAATTTTAATGGAGGTGGAAACAAGCAGTCTTTTAGCAATTGGCAGTTTAAAAAATCGAATGCCACTATTGTCACAGAAATGGATATATAATGAGACGGTGCAAGGAAAGATTCAAGCAGGCTTGTAAACAAAAGAAGAAGCCCAATGAAATCTACAATGTTGAAGAGCCCGAAACAACAAATACAGACATTTACACATTGTTTAATCTGAAAGTTGGAAAGACAGAACCAATATTTGTCACAGTGAAGGTAAATGGCAAACCTGTTAGGATAGAAGTGGACACGGGAGCTTCTACTACAGTAATTGGTGAACATACCTTCAGATATCTGAATAATGGTGAACATCAATGAAGTTTAGAAGAAACAACTGCCAAACTCAAAACATATACGGGTGAAGACATTCAAGTAAAAGGCATACGCAGAATAACTGTCCATTATGGAAGCCAATCAGCAAAGCTATCAGTGTTGGTATTTAAAGGCAGAGGACCAAGTCTTCTAGGGCAAAATTAGCTAAGGGAAATCAACCTTGATTGGCCACTGAGATTCCAAAAGGAAGCTGGAAGTGGTCCTGTTTTGAAAAAGGAGTGTGTAAGAACTCAACAATCTAAAGGAATGCAGGCTGTCTTAAACCATAACCTGGAAGAACATCAGAAGGAACTCAAAGAGACTCTGCTTGATGACAGAGTTTGAGGCAAGGTGAGCAACCTTCACACTGCAAGATTCCCTCAAGTCAGGGTTTGTACCCCTGGAAAAGTATGAAGAGAAACAGGAAGAATTCAGCACTTCTCTGAACAAACTGAAGAATGAGCTGGCAGAGAAGACTCAATAATGTTCAATTTTCCAGGAGGCAGTAAACAAATACGAGAAAGAGACAGAAGAGCTGAAGAATCAGCTAAGTGAAGTCAAAGAGGCTTTGGAAGCAAAAGTCACAGAATTTTCCAAGAAGCAGACAGATAATGAAATTTTGGGAGACTCAGCCACTGAGCTCAGACAAGTTGAACTGGCATCTGGGAGAATCTGGCCAATAGTGAAGTCAAGAAGAAAGCCGAGATTCGAGTCCGTGCTAGAAAGAAGAAGATACAAAAATACAAATAGAGCTTTAATCCTGGCAGCATACAAATACACTTTCATACATAGGCCTGGCAATCAAATTGCAAATGCCAATGCTCTTTTCATTTTTCTTGTAAAGGCAAACGACTGAGCACATCCCAGTTCCTCAGGAACTTGTCTTATTTTAAATTTCTTAGATTCCTCACTGGCATGTGCTCAACAGATCAGAGACTCGACAAGTCAAGATCCGATCCAATGTCAAGTATGAGAACAAGTGTTGCATAGTTGGTCACAGGAGCCCGTATCTGATGAAATGAAACTGTACTTCAACAGAAGACAAAAAACCAACCAGGATGGCATCTTATTGTGGGGGGCACGAGTGATAGTTCCTCCAAAGGGAAGGGAGCCACTTTTAACTGAACTACAGAGTGCCCACCCAGGAATTTCCTGAATGATGACCAGCTATCTATGGTGGCCTGGGATGGATGGCAAAATAGAGAGTTTAGTAAAGCACTGTGTGCAATGTCAGCAACTGAAAAAGTTGCCAGCGATCGCTCCGTTACACCCTTAGGAGTGGCCAGGTAGACTCTGGGCACAGTTACATATTGACTACTTTGGACCTTTGCTGGGAACAATGTTTCTGCTCATTGTCGGTACCCATTCAAAATGGTTGGATATATGCGAGGTGAAGTCGCCAACGTCGGCAACTAAAATTGAGAAACTACGTCAGAGTTTTGCCATTCATGGACTACCAGAAGTAGTCATTTCCAATAACGGAACAGTATTTACAATAGCTGAGTTTCGTAGTTTATCAGCCTCAATGGTATCACTCATGTAAAAACTACACCGTACTACGAAAGGGTGGTTCAAACGTTCAAGGCAGGCATGAAAAAGCTAACTGGTAACTCCTTGGCAACCAAGCTAGCATGCTTTCATTACAGGACTACCCATCACACAACAAGTGTCACACCTGCTGAGTTATTGTTGAAATGCTGTCTCAGGACCAAATTGAGCTTAATAATACTGAGTTTAGAGGGGAAGGTGGATGGGAGTGAGGGAAGCCAGAAAACTGGACATGACTGGCATAGTCATATGAGGAATTTTAATGTGGGAGAGCTGGTATACGAGAAGATCTTTAGGGAAGGACCAAAGTGGTTGCTGGGTGAAATAAGTGCAGTGACTCGACTTTTATCTTACCATGTGGAGGTAGAAGGCCGGATCATCTGGAAACATATGGACCATTTAAGGAAACAAGAGACAAATCACAAAGAATTGGATCCATCAGTAGTCATGACCTGGTTTGCGTTTCCTGTTGAGGATACTCAACCCAGGGCTGACATGTCTGATGTTCCTGTAAGAGTTGAGGATTCAGAGCTACAAGTGCCCACCGAAGCACCTGATGTTCAGGCAACTCTGGAAAAGGAGGTTCCTGGCAAAGAATCTGAAGTTGTGGAGCTGCGATATTCCACATGTACCAGGAAACCACCTGCACGGCTGAACTTGTAAATTCTTTACCTAGTGTAAATATTATGCAGTCTTGAAAAATTTGCACTTGTAAATATAATATGTATAGCTGAGATAAAGGGGGGGGAATGTAGTGATTATTTAGTGTGTAATGTACCTTTAAGAATAATACTTGTTAAGGAAGATCACACGATCTGTTGTAACCAATGGGAGAGTAGCACGGGCTATCTCAACACTCAGTGTAGAGATAGAATTGGAGTTGAAAGCACACGTGTAGGTGCTGCTGAGTATATTGTAAGTAAGTGTCTGCAGATCAACTCTATCATTAATAGTAGCAACTCGGCCACCCTTACAACAGTCCCTGCCCCACAAACTCTTAACCTTCAAGATGCTGACTCCCCTGGTACAGAATCGTCACTTTACTGTAATCATGTTGATGAATTTCGAATTAGAATTAGAAATAGTCCTGTAGCAGGAAAGAGAAAAAAGATTCTTAACAGCCTAATTCTTTTGTAATGGTCTGGCATAGTGTCAGCAAGGTCAACAAGTCTATGCTAAAGAACGCCAGAGAATGCAGCTAGCTGACTGAATATTCATTCAACCATGCAAGCAAGTACAGGACAAAACAATTAATTAGCACTACAGTGCTTGGAATTGTACCTCATACCAGCACTACAACCAACAAATTGCAAAGCTAAACATGGTCCCCAATTCTATTTTCTTTAGAAAAATTATGTAACATGCTTATCAGTCAGAAGTCCCTCTGATCAAATATGCTCTTAGCACTCTCTCAGGACTGCAGTAGGATAAAGATCCATCCAGACATAACTCAAGATCTCGGTACTATTTTGGAGAGCAGCAGCTATACCAGTTCTGTCCTTTAGATGTCACCTCATAATAAACTGGTGCATACTCAGCATCCATGCAACCCAGTCTCGCTGGTGATGAATTTTTAATGTTTCATTATATTTAACTTCTGGATTATTAACTTTCTTGCTGATTGGATACTTTCAAATGCAAAATACAAATCATAAAATATTTAAATTGCAGGATCTAATTAACAGAATATTTGTTTTAGTTTACTTTAGTAGGTCCAGTAGAATATCCAGCATATGAGGGTTAACAAAATTATTTTATTTAAAGTATTAATGCAACACAAAGGTGGATATAATACTGGAGTACAATATGTGTGAGCTATTGATACCCTTTTTTGCCATTTCTGTGTTAATTAAACCATTGTTAAAAGATTCCATGGTTATAGTTCTTATAAACACTCAATTTGCTTTTGCACCTGGCTTTACAGACAAAACATTTAGTTTAGCCACACCACTGATATACCACATCTTTTGCAACACTTACCTTTACTGCTGAAAACCAAAATTTATCCGTATTCGATTAAATCATGACTGAAGCACGAAGTATTTAACTAGTGCCAAAAAGGGAAGTGACCCTCATGTGATTAACCGAGTGTATATGAAAGGAAATGAAAAAAATCACCATAAATTTAACTGTAGCTATAATTCAAAGTACTTCATTAAGTGTAAAGTACTTTGTAAATTCCTTGTATTAGATACAATATAAATGCAAGTTCTTTCATTCTTGTTTCCATATTTGGGTTTCAAAAATTACTGTGGAGGTTCAAAAAAAAAGAGGCTGCTGCCTACCGTTGGCATCAATCTTTCTTCCTGAACAATGCATAGTTTCAGCTAATTGGATTTCCCCACCTTTGAACTTCCTGTTCTTATTGTTTCAATCTATGAGCCTTTGATCTCATTATCACACAATCCGGAAACAATCCTGGATGCTCTCTCTGCAACATTTCTTTTGAAGACATTTCCACAGGCTGTTCAACTATGATAGGCATCACCCATATCTGTGATCCAGCTATAGCATCACCCAGAATAAATTGAACTCCTGCAATGGTCAATTTTTCCACTATTCCAACAATCACCTTATCTGTTTTCCACTTACTCTTTAAATTTACCTCCCACAATGGAATAGGTTTAGCATCTCCAAGTACCCCACTTATTATCACATGTTCCTGCAATACTCCCTCTGAACAACAAATATCACTATCCCACAACATTGAGGATTGGCTAGCCCCTGTGTCTCTTGAAATTTTAAGATCTTTACCTACCCCACCCTGTATACATGGAAAGACTTTCCCTTCACATAAAAAATCTTTAAACATTTCTGCAACCTGCTCCTTTGCATTCTCTTGGGTAATTTATGAACACATTCCCACCTCTTTGCTTATCAATGATTCCCCCTGTTTTACCTGTACACAAACCATTGGTTTTTCCTGTGCCTGAACCTCAGAACCCACAGTATTTTTATTTCCAGAACTTTTCTGCACCCCAAAAATCCCAACAGATTTTCCCTGCAATTTCCAACACATGGATTTTTTATGTCCAATTTTATTACAATGAAAACACTTCAATTTTCAAATGTCACTTCTACCCTCAGCACCTTCCTTTTTAGTCTGAGAAAAAACTTCCTGGGAATTCCTACCTGCTCCTTCTCTTCCCTGACTACCCACCTTCCTTTCACCTTCCCACTTTCTACCCTTCTCTGATTTAAAATGGTGATGAAAAATAGGCTTAGTTCCATGAACTAACTCATAATCATCAGCTATCTCTGCTGCTTGTCTTATCATTTCAACCCGCTGTCCCTCCACGAGTTCTCACTGCTGAAGGAATTGAATCTTTAAATTCTTCCAAAAGAATTACCTCTCTAAGAGCTGCATATGTCATCTCTATCTTTAATGCTTGTTTCCACTGGTTAAAATGACTTTGTTTTACTCTTTCAAATTCAATATAAGGTTGTTTTCTCATATTCCCAAATGTCTGCCTGTGCACCTTAGGAAACAACTCATATGCACTCAAAATAGCCTATTTTTTTAAACCACATCATAATTCACTGACATTCCTTCTAACAGTGAAGATCTAACCCCATGTGCTCTACCCACCAGCCTGGATTGTAACAACAATGTCCAGTTTTCCTGTGGCCATTTCATCTGCTTTGCTATCTTCTCAGATGAAATAAAGAATGCTCCCACATCTCTTTCATCAAATTTTAGAAGAGCTTGTACAAATTTAAACTCTTCCCCTCTGCGTTTTAGGTTAAAGGTTTTTCTTCATCAGAACATTCCTCAGAATCTGAGATATGTTTTTTCACCTTCCACCCTTTTAAGCCCTTTCTCTTTCCTTTTCTCTTTCCCTTGCCTCTCTTTCTTTATCCTTCTCTCTTGCCTGGAATCCCAGTTACAGCTTCCTTTCTTTCTCCTGCCTTTCCACTTGCTCCCTTTAAAATGGCCTTTCTTTTTCTTTTTTTGCCCTTTATTTTCTGGTGCCTCTAGCTCAAGTTTTTTCACTTCCTTTGCTTGTTCAAGTTTAAGCTTCTTCACTTCTAACTGAAGTCTCACTACCTCCAGCTGTGGCTCACTAGTGTCAGGTATCACTTCCAACTTTAAATGCTGTGCTATACTTTCAATTATATCCACATTCTTTGCACCTGCAGGTAATCCCAGTTGTAATTTATCCACCAATTCCATTAACTTAACTTTACTTACCTTTTTTAAACCAGCCAAAGTTATAACTTCAACTCCCAAACAAGTCTGAGCAACTGCCAAAACCATATTGCAGTCTCACCGCTATATAAATAAATCTCACAGCAATTCTTGAAGTCAAAGTGCTTTTCGTGTTCATAACCTTAAGATTCATTAACTCCAAACCAATCAAGGAATTTCAAATATATCCCGCAAAGAGCCCCCAACTATGTTATGGCACAGCCAGTGGTAAATGCGGAGTTGTTCAAATCCCAAAGGAAAACTTGAAACAATTGCCACAGCTTGTTTTGCAATTTGTATTTGAGATGCATGTCTTGAATTCAATAGTAATCAGACCACCAAGTCTTATAGGGTTTTACAAAGCTAGGTTAAACATTGATTAAAAAGAAAAATGATTTTTAAGCACATACATATGTCTACAAATTATTACTATAATAACTCCTAAATCCCCTAATTAATCTAACTCTCAGTTACACTTTTATTAAAGCAACAGTAAGACACATAGATTTTACAAGACCCAGGCAAAGAACCATGATACCCTGAACAATCCAATTCAAAGTGAGTTTCCTTAACTTCAGTTTGTTGTAGACAGCAACTTGAGGCATAGATGCTGAAGGCTTTTCACACTTGTTAGACTCTAAAATGCATATCCTTACACACAGCCTTCACTCCTTTATACATGTTTTCCCCTTTGAATGCAAATTCCCATTTGTTTCACAATGCTTTTGGACTTTACCTTTCTGTTCATAAAAAATTATCATAGCCCCAATTTTACCAGTAATCTTTGGGAAAATAAACACACTGGGCAGAATTTTACAGCCCCATTTCAGTGGGGACAGGGCCGTAAAATGTGGCGAGCCATTGTAAACTCCATTGACTTCAGCAGGAACATAAAATCCCACTGCCCTAAAATTCTGCCCACTGTTTCTGAACATCACCTGGCAAGGTGACGCATTTCATTCCTCCTTTGAAAACAATCTAATCTGGTTTCTTTAAAAATACATATGTTCCCTTGACACCTATGTTTACCTACTTAACATTTTCAAACCTCGCTTATCTTTTAATACATCAAAGCCTCAGACAAGCTGCCTTTAATCCAATTAAGTCACACACACACACACACACACACACACACACACACACACACATATAGACACATTCCACTACATTATAATTCCAAAAACATTATTATACCTTCCTGAGATATCAAGGAAGTGTGAGACTAGCTGCTGCAAACAACGAAGACATGAATCACAGTCATGAGGGTTTTGAAAGACATACTAGATCAAGGTATAACTGGCAGAACAATGAGTTAATTACTGACCAATCAAATGGTTAGAAAAGGAGTTTTATCTAATATGGCACAGAGCCAGGGCTGGAAATAGGCAAAAGTAAGAGCTTGTAAGATCCCAAAGCGAAGGATAGAAGACAGAAGATAGACCTCAATCAAGAGACGAGCATCACAGTCAAGCGGAGGTCGCAGGCTGGTGTTCCAACGGAAAGCGACTGCTACCACTGCCTGTTCTTAAGTATTACATTGAGTTTTTCCAACATCTTTTTTTATTTCAGGTTTCCAGCATATTCAGTATTTTGCCTTTATCTTAGTGTTTAATCTGCTGCTACTTCTCTTCCAGGAATGTCCACCTTGAAGAAGCACTGCTCTTCACTCCAACAGGATTTCCGTTTGTCTCTTTTGTCCTGTTCACCTTCATTGCTTTCCATTTCCCTCCTGGTGTTTGACAAGGTGTTTACCAAAACTCGCTTTCACAGACATATTTCCTTCCTCAGCATCTGTCTCCATCCCCGACTTACCCCACGGGGATTCCAGTTGAAGTTTCATCCCTCATGTTTCGAATCCATCCAGGATTACAGATATCTCCAGGACACACAACATTCTTTGGACTGCTGTTCTCGCTGCATCCTGAGATCCACACTTAGTGCCGTGCATCGCTATATGAACACACTCGACCTCTCCCTCCAGCCGCGCGAACTCACCTTATCTCAAAGCTGTCCTTGTCCCCAGTTTCATTTTATTCTTCGTCTCATCTGACGCCTTAACAAGAAAATTTTTGTCTTCCTTTCAGATGCTAAGGAATGCAAGATCCAACAATTTATTGATACCAACACCCATCCATGACTCTCCACCCCTTCCCATCCATCTGACCCCATCATGTCTTCTTCTGCACCCTCTGACCTTCCCCTCTCTAATGCTGAATGTTCTATACTCAGCAAAGGACTCAGTTTCATCCCCTTACGCCCTCACCTCAATGAATTTCAGGCTCGACATGATGCTGAACTCTTCTTCCACCACCTTCGTCTCCGTGCTCACTTCTTTGGGCATTTTAATATTAATATTTAATTTAATATTTAATATAATCTTTCCCCTGTTCAACAGATCCTTTCACCCACCCCCAGTAGTCTCCTTCCAGCTGGACCCCTCCCTCTGGCCCCTTACCTGCTTTTGATGTTTCATTGAGAACTGTCGATGTGACCTCGGCCCTCTCAATCTCTCTGCTCCTCTCATTCATTCTAACATGTCTCCTTCTGAACTTGCTGCACTCCGTTCTTTCAAGTCCAACCTTGACTTTGTTATCAAATCTACCAACAAGGGTGATGATGTTGTTGTCTTGCAGGGGCTGAGTGCCAACTCTCAGACACTTCCTCCTACCTCCCCCGGACCATGACCCCACCACCGAACATCAAGCAATTGTTTCCAGGACTGTCACTGACCTCATCTCCTCTGGAGATCTCCCCTCCACAGCTTCCAACCTCATAGTCTCCCAACCCTGGACAGCCCACTTCTACCTCCTCCCCAAAATCCACAAACAGGACTGTCCCGGTGGAGCGATCATATCAGCCTGTTCCTGACCCATGGAACTCATCTCTCCCTAACTTGACTCAATTCTCTCTCCTCTTGTCGAGTCTACATCCACAATTCCTCTGATGCCCTTCGTCATATCAACAATTTCCAGTTTTCTGGCCCTAACCGTCTCTTCTTCACCATGGATGTCGAATCCCTCTACACCTCCATCCCTCACCGGGATGGTCTGAGGGCTCTCAGCTTCTTCCTTGAATAGAGGCCCGAACAATCCCCATCCACCATTACTCTCCTCCACCTGGCTGAACTTGTTCTCTCACTGAACAATTTCTTCTTTAACTTGTTTCACTTCCTCCAAATAAAAAGTGTGGCTATGGGTATCCACGTTGGCCCCAGTTATGCCTGTCTCTTTATAGGGTATGTGGAACATTCCTTGTTCTAGTCCTACTTACGCCCCCTCCCACATCTCTTTTTTCAGTACATTGATGAATGTATTGGTGCTGCTTCATGCTCTCGTCTAGACCTGGAAAAAATGATAAATTTTGCTTCCAATTTCCACCCTTCCATCACCTTCGCATGGTCCATCTCCAACAATTCCCTTCCCTTACTTGACCACTCTGTCTCCAATTCTGATGATAGACTATCTACCAATATTCATTACAAGCCCACCAACTCCCACAGCTACCTCAACTACAGCTCCTCACACCCTGCTTTCTGTAAGGACTCCATCCCATTTTTTCAGTTCCTTCGCCTCCGTTGCATCTGTTCTGATGATGCCACCTTCCAAAATGGCGCTTCTGACATGGCTTCCTTCTTCCTTAAGTGAGGTTTTCCCCCACTGTGGTTGACAGGGCCCTCAACCATGTCCGACCCTTCTCCTGCGCATCTGCCCTTACACCTTCCCCTCCCTCTCAGAACAATGGTAAGGCCCCCCTTGTCCTCACTTTTCATTCCACCAGCCTCTGCATTCAAAGGATCGTCCTCCGCCATTTCCGCCAACTGCAGCACGATTCCACCACCAAACATATCTTCCCCTCGCCGCACGCATCAGCATTCCATTGGGACCGTTCCCTCCAGAACACCCTGGTCCACTCCTCCATCACCTCATCTGCTTCCCACGGCATCTTCCCATGCAATCGCGGAAGATGAAACTCCTGCCTGTTTACCTCCCACTTCCTCAATGTCGCAAGGCCCAAACATTCCTTTCAGCAGCGCTTCACTTGCACATCTTTCAACTTAGTCTACTGCTTTCACTGCTCCCAATGCAGTCTCGTGTACATTGTGGAGACCAAATGCAGACTGGGTGACCACTTTGCAGAACCCTTTCAGTCTGTCCTCAAGCGTGACCCAGACCTTCCTGTTACTTGCCATTTCAACACACCATCTTGCCCTCATGCCCACCTGTCCGTCCTTGGCCTGTTGCAATGTTCCAGTGAAGCCCAACGCAAACTGGAGGAACAGCACCTTATCCTCTGATTAGGTACTTTACAGCCTTCTGGGCTTAACATTGAGTTCAACAACTTCAGACCATGAACTCTCTCCTCCATCTTCCCCTTTTTAATTCCTTTTTAAAATTTATTCATTTTATTTTTCTTCAGTTATTCATTATTTTATCCCTTTTTCTATCCCTTTTCCCCAACCACTGCCCCCTCCCCCACCCCACCCCCCAAAAGGACCACCTGTCACAAGTTCTATGTTGTTCTTTTACAGAGTGCTGACCCTTGTTCTGCTATTCACACATTCTGCTTTCTTAGCTATCAGCACCTTCTTCAGCCCTTACCACGACCATTAACACTCCCATTGTCTTGTGTCCATGACATCTTTGTCAATCTCTCCTCAGCCCCCACCTATCACTGACCTCCTATCCTACTTTACCAGCTCCACCACCCCCCCACCTTAAACAGTATAAATTACATCACTTTCTACTTCTCTTTAGCCCAGAAGAAGAGTCATACAGATTTGAAACGTTAACTCTGCTTCTCTCTCCACAGATGCAGTCAGACCTGCTGAGTTTTTCCAGCATTTTCTGTTTTTATTTCAGATTTCTAGCATCCACAATATTTTCCTTTAAATTACATTTTTGTACTCTATTGTGATAAGACTTAGTAAGTTCTGTGAAAACACATTTGTACTTAGCGTGATCTGTAGTTAGTCTGAACTGAAAGTCCCTTTTAAACCAACTCTTCAAATTTAGGCTGTAATTGTAATTTGTCTAAGTCTTACAATTAAATTAAAGTAAACCTCAGATCTTACACTTTCTCTGCAGCATCCTCCAGCCCTAAAAGAACTCTGCATTCCTCCAATTCTGGTCTCCTGCATATCCCTGATTTTAATTGCAACAACACTGGTGGTTGTGCTTTTAACTGCCTGGGCCCCAAGCTCTGGAATTTCCACCCTAAAACACTGTGCCTCTCTACCTTTCTCTCCTTTTTTAAGATGCTGCTTAAAAACCTCCCTCCTTGATCAAGCTTTGGGGAATCTTTCTTGATTTCTCCTTCTATGGCTCAGTGTCAAAAAATGTCAAAAGCGTTTTCATCATTATTGCTCTCATAAAGCACCTTGTCAAATCTACTATATAAATGGAAGTTTTTGTACACCCCTCATGAAACAATTCTGATAAATATTTTAAATATTAGAACAAGGTATTTTGCAACTCAGGAAACAAAAAGAACAAAGTGAAATGGGAGTGTTAAAATAGAAATGATTTGAATGCTGGTCATTTTCTTGCCAGAACATTTCTAGCAATGAGCTCTCTCCACATCCTAAATGTTTCTGAAGTTCCCCAAATGTTCACCCACAGATCTCTCCGCTTCCTCAGTTACCTGTTGGCACGTACATTTTAATGCATTCTCAGGAAGTGGCCATTGCTGGCAGGTTTGGCATTTATTTCCCATCCCTTGTTGCCCTCAGAATATGGTGATATAATGTAGTGGATCGTTGAGCAACTTTTTCTCCTGCCATTAATCCTGTATCTTTGTCACCAACTGCATCTCATTTTCTAGCCACTGTCTCAGGCTGCACCAGACTGCTCATCATTTTAATGTCCTAATTGACCCTGAGCTGTATTTCAAACCTACACCATATCCATCGCAAGCACCATCTACTTTCACCTCCATAATTTACCCCTACTCAACCCATTTGCCACTGAAACCCTCATCGATGCCTTTGTCTCTTTGGGCATATTACTCCACTGCACTTTAGGATATATTCTTATCCTCTATCCTCCATGAAATTCAGATCATTTCTGCTGCTAATAGCCTATTGTACACCAAACTCTGGTCACCTCATTAAATCTGTCCTTTCTAACCTATTTCAGCTTCTTGTCCCCTAATGAATTGTATTTAAAATTCTCATCCTTACGCTCAAATCTATTCATATCCTTCCCCTTCCCTACCTCTGTCATGACCCCTTCTTTTCCTTTACCCCACAAACTCTCATTCCTGAGTATTGTCAAAAAAAGAGATTTGACAAAGCTTTTTGTCTTGCACTCATCAGGACGCTTTGCAAGAATACCAACATAAGGACAAAACAACAACTTATCTGACATAAAAAGAGGATGCTGATTGGTTGCCAAGTGGGCTACAATTGGTAGAGGTGTTGCTATGGCGAATGCATTCTCATTCTTCTTATTCTTCCCCTTTCACATCAGCCTAAGATTCTGGCCATGCCTGCAGCTACTGAGTTCACACTCTTTGGAATTTCCTCCCTAAAGCTCAGACTTCTCCACCTCTCTCTCTTACTGTAATATCCTGCTTAAAACCTAGCTGTTTGACCAAGTTCTTTGCGCCCCCCCCCCCCCAACTTTTTAGGAACATTTGTTAAAAGTACAATCAAAAAAAGCAGGCTTTTACTGTTGCGCTAATATATTTTTAAAAAGTGCTATCATAGCACCCTCTGCTGGAACTAACTCAAATTACATTGAACACTGAAGTAAGATCCTAAGATGTCCTGAGCTCATCAACAAAAAGAGCTGCAGAGAGTACTAAGCAAAAGAAGGCTGGTTGGTCTATTTGTTCTCCACACAGCAGTCTCTCTGATCTTGGGCATTATTTAATCCAATCAATCACTTGCATTAAAGTGTTACCCTGGTCATTGAAAATAAGTCAAACTAAAACCCAGAACACTTCTCTAATCTACACCCCAGTTTCATTATGAAACTGTTGTGTTCGTTGGTGACATATTTGCTTTTCTGATTGCTCTTTTCTTGGTCTTTAAACTCAGACATCTATAGTGCCAGATTTAAAGAGGCCCGTTCCATGATTTCACACACAGAAAGTTACAACCAGCCCAAAACGCAGTTTGAACTAAAAGCAGGAGAAATTCCACAAGATAAAAGCAAAAAACTGCGGATGCTGGAAATCCATTGCTTCAGTGAAGCTCAATTCAACTTGGAGGAACAGCGCCTCATCTTCCGACTAGGCACTTTACAGCCTTCCGGACTGAATATTGAGTCCAACAATTTTAGATCATGATCTCTCTCCTCCATCCCCACCCCCTTTCTGATCCCCCTCTTTTTTTTCCAATAATTTATATAGATTTTTCTTTTCCCACCTATTTCCATTATTTTTAAATGTATTTCCATCCATTGTTTTATCTCTGCCTTTTAGCCTATTTTGATTCCTTCACCTCAACTCCACTAAGGCTATCTGTACCTTGTTTGTCCTGCTTTCTACCCTTAATTAGCACATTCCATAGATAATATCACCACCTTCAACACCTCTTTGTCCCTTTGTCTATGACATCTTTTGGCTATCTCCACTTATCACTGGCCCTCTATCCAGCTCTACTTGTCCCAACCCCCCCCAAACCAGGTTGTATTTCACCTATCTTCTATTTTTACTTAGTTCTGTTGAAGAGTCATACGGACTCGAAACATTAACTGTGTTCCTCTCCGCAGATGCTGCCAGACCTGCTGAGTTTTTCCAGGTATTTTTATTTTTATTTTTGTTTTAGAAATTCCACGAGGTTACTCATGCCATTAAATGGGCAGAGTTGTCACATTTTCTAAGATGTCAGATTCCCCAGTGTTCAAGGGACAGGCAATAGGTAGCTCCACTTAATCAGCTGCCCTACAAAGTTTCAACTCTAGTGCAGGCCTGTCTCTGATCCCATCTTACCCTATACCACTCTTGAACAATTCCTTGTAAGCATCATTTGAGTCACAAAATCTAAACTGAGGTCATTGAAAACAAATCTGCTGCAGGAAAACAATTTTCTTTAAATTAAACAGGGCTCAATTCCACAAGAGACTTACAATGGTCTTCAGTTTCTTGCAAGCACTTTAAAAAATGCTTTATGGGATTTTTAGAAACAATTCTCATGGGGTCATGATTTGTACAAATGTTTTAAATGTTTTTTAAAACGGTATCCCATAACCTCAGCTCAAAGTAAAACAAAAGAGTGATAAGAATGTGCTAATTTATTGTTTCTTCTTAAATACATTGGATCACAGCATATAAGTCAACCTTTGAAGCTTCTAAAAAACTTTCCAAAGATGGGGGCTATTTATATGCTTTGAATGTGGACATTTAGCATTTTGTATTCAGAAACTCAAGAAGCCTATATTGCAGTTTTTAAATTTATGCCTAGGAATTAATTTAGTTTCCATTTCCCATTCATTTTAAATATTCCAGGACAAATGTGGGAAATCAGTGTCTGTACTTAACCGTTTACATGCTGATTGCAAAGAGCTCAGTCTGACAAGCTGTCTTGAGTTTAAACACAAAAGTGGATAGTTTTTATTGTGCTAAAAACCCACCCAAGTAAGGATATCCAAATATTTAATAAGGTAAACGTACGCCCCAACACACACAGACACACACACACGCAAGCACATGCACATGCACAGAACCAAGCATGTAAAATTATAAGTTACAACGTAGATGGGGTTAATGTTTGGCCTAATTAAGATTCAACAATAAAAGGCAAATAAGTACAGAGCTCACTGATTATGAGTCCTTCTCTGTTGTTCATGGCTGAGCCAGTCCTTTAATCAGTAGCCCTTGTTTTTATCTGGAAATGCTGCTTTGGAATTTGAAGTCTTCTGTAGAATTTCTCTGTCTGTTGTCCACGCAGAGTTCACTTTAGTTGAAAGAAAGAGAGGGAGGCACAGAGTCTCTCAAATGTTCCTTTTCCAGACTGCTCCGAAAGGGAGCAGGATGTTGTAATAAAAGACATTTCAAAATGATGATCTTGAACGTATGACCTCCCCCTCCATCATGTTATGGCATGGCAGATGGTAAATGCTGAACTGCTCAAATCCCAGAGGGAAACTTGAAAGCTGTCAAAATGTTTTTTGCAAATTGTATAGTATAGGTTGCAGTTTTGAAATCAGGAAATGATGTTCCAGACTACATGTGATGGTTTTATAGTAAAGTAAGCATTTATTAAAGGTATAAAGAAAAACAGCACAATTACATTTAAACACAAGAATGGCTTTACACAGTAAATAGCAGTTTAAAACAGTTCCACAAATCTTAAATTAATTACCCTTTGAGCTAACCTTGACCTTTTCTGTTCAGCAACTATCCTTATAGATTTGAGAATCTATAAAAGTGCAGTAATTTTTACCACACAGTGTTTTTTCCTTGGGGTGTCCTCTGAGGCTGACAGCACTGGGTCTTCAGGTCTGGCCTTGTTCACACTGTTTTCTTGGAGTTCTACACAGCAATCCTGCTATCTTCTGGAAGATCTAAGCTGCTATCCCCTCACATAGGCTTCAGTATTTCCTGAGATGTGTTCCTTCCCTTTGATCTCTCTATGATTTCAATTAGTCTCTTCAGAAATGCTTTCTTCCCAGAATTGATTAAATCATTCTATACTTTAGCTCTTAGACTTGTAAAAATAAACTTACCCTATCTTTACCTCATTTCCTTATGCCTTTTTACAACCTGCATATATCCCCCTTTGAACTAAACAATTCAATTTGAATTATTCATATTATTGCTTTATGTAAAACTCTGATTGAAGTTCCTCTTGGTTTATTAACATATCAAAACAACTTCTTACTGTTGACTTTAGGTCCTTGCTGTTACTCTAGCTCTTAATCCAATTCCAACCTGACTTCCAGTACATAAGAAAATATGCCAAGGTTATTACCAGAAGAAAAATATTACAATTTCTTGTTCCCTTGACACCTTCTCCCTTTTTTTCAGAAAATGAAATATCATGAATCAAAAAGATGGTTCCATTTTCTTAACCTCTTTCCTATTAATCATTACTTATCTCTTTCTATACGCTATACTATAATATTATAAGATGCATGCATTAACATATTATACCCAAGGTTTCAGTAAAAATAGAGTCCATTTCAGCCCTTTTCCCCAGGTTTCACATGTCCAATCTTCTTTACACCTTAAATCCTTGATAATGCTTTCACAATTAGGTTTTCACGTCCAGCCATGTGTATAATTTGCAAGTTAAATGGTTGTAACAACAGAGTCCATCTAAACAATCTCTCATTCCAATTTCAAAACCTTTCCAAAAAATCTTAATGGTATATGGTCAGTGTAAACAATTGTTTCAGATGAACTGTTGGCAACATAAATTTCAATATGTTGCAATACCAGTACCAAATACAGTGTTTTCTTCTTAATGGTGGAGTATTTTTGTTGATGGATATTTAACTTCTTTGAGAAATATCCCACAAGCTTTTCAATACCTGTGTCATCTTCCTGCAACAGTACAGCACCAATACCCATATCACTTCCATTAATAGCCAATTTAAACTGCATTGCATAACCCTGTGTCACTAAAACTGGCGCTGTTATCAACACAAATTTCAGATTTTTGAATGTATTTGGCTCTCTGAAGTCTAGTTGAATTTCTTATTCTTTCTTAAGAGTTCAGTTAATGGAGCAACTATGCTGCTAAAATTTGACATGAACTTCCTGGAAAAACCATTCATGTCTAGAAATCGAAAAACTTCCCTTTTCGTTGAAGGCAGTGGGAACTCATAATCGCCTTTATTTTTACAGCTTGCGGGGCCATTGTACCATGTCCAACAGTATGGCCTAAATATGTGACCTGTTCTTTCACTAATTCACTTCTTAGCCAAGTTCACCGCCAACTTCGCTTCTTGTAGACAATTAAATAGTTCCCTACAGATGCTGTAAGTGTTCCTCCCATATTTGGTTGAATACCACCAGATCATCAATGTACACAGCACAGTGACTCAGTCCAGCAATAACCTTATTCGTTAGTCTCTGGGAGGATGCTGTTGCATTTTTCAAACCAAACAGCATGTCTTTGAACTGATAGAGCCCATCTGGTGTTAGTAAAGCTGAAATCTCTTTCGCCCTTTCCGATAGAGGTACTTGCCAATATCCTTTCAGCAAGTTAATCTTTGTAATGAACTTTTATTGTCCCACTTTCTCAATGCAGTCTTCCAAACATGGAATAGCTTATGAATCCACTTATGTCGCTGCATTCACTTTTCCATAATCCACACACAGTCTTTGTGTTCCATCCAGCTTCGATATCATCACAATAAGTGAACTCCAATTACTGCACCTCAACTCGATAATGTCATTCTTCGGCATAAATTCAATTTCTTTTTACACTTGTGATAATTTTACTGGATTCAACCCAAAAGGATGTTGCTTGATTGGAACAGAATTCCCCACATCTACATCATGTACAGCTACCTTTGTTTTTCTCAATTTATCTCCACAGATAGTTTTATGTGACTGCAATAGCTCTCTCAAGTCACTTTGATTCTTATTAGAGGTAACTCAGTATTTCATTCAAATCCTTAAGCACTTCATTGTCCAATTGAATTTGACGAAAGTCGATTTCAGTACCTTCCATCCCTACTTCCTTTACCTGATTCATCACTCTGAATACTTCTTCTTTTTGGTTATCGTCCCTATCATAGTACTTTTTGAGCATATTTATATGACAAGCCCTCTGAGTTTTTCTTCTTTCTGGAGTTCTTACCAAATAATTCACTTCACTTTTTTTCTTTTCAGTTTGGTCAGACCCACTAAATCTGGCTTTTAATGGTTCACCTGATACTGACACTTTATCCCCAGCTACAAAGCTACGAGTCTTTACCTTCTTATCTGCTTTTGTCTTCATCAGCTGCTGTGATATTTTTAAATACTCTTTAGCTAATTCACATTCTCTGATCAATCCTTCCCTGAACTTTGATACATGGTCCAAGGGTGTAGTTTCTGAATTCCTACTCACTAACTTCACTTCAATTAGTTTAAGTGGTCCTCCCACGTCATTCGCCACCATTCTCTCTTCCTGAACAATATCATCAAAGATAGCATCAGCAGATTGCACTTAAGTCTCTTTGCCCTGTCTTCTAGACTCCTCTTCCTCCTGTCTCAACTTCCGAGTCTGTGGGCAGAATTTTCTGGCTGGTGGGCAGGCAGGGCAGGGGCGAGTGCAATCGGGTCCACGCCACCATTTTAGGCGGGCGGGCCAATTGAGGCCCGCCCAGCATGAATCATGGCTCCCGATGACAGCAGGAGTGGGCGAGCGGCGGCTGCCTGGTCCAATGGCGACCCAGCGGTCTGTTTAAAAAAGTTGCTGCAGCCTTTTAAAGGCAGTCAAACATGGCTACTGGAAGGGCTCCCCAGAGCCCTGCTGATGAGCAGGTCAGGGGGTAGGGCAGGGGGACACCGTGCCCCTCGCTTTTCAGATGTTTGCCTTGCTGTCCCCCTCGAGGAGGTGGCAGCACAATGGGAGGTCCTCATACCCCAGGATAGGAGGAGGAGGCCCACTCACATGACCAAACGTGCCTGGGAGGAGTTGGCGGAGGTGGTGAGCTCCCGTGACGTGGTGTAGCACACCTGGATCCAGTGCCGCAAGCACTTCAATGACCTCTTGCACTTGGGAAGGGTGAGTACCATGTTGGCATTGGTCACTTAACCCATCAGATAGGCTTTCCCTCCTGGCACCAATCCCCCCACCCACACACACACACACACACCCCTCCCCCCAACAGTTCTGAGTGTAGTGACTGCGTTAAATCATTGAAGGCATGTGCCCTTCGCTAGGTGGGCCAGCAGATATTGCCCATGGCGAGGTCACCCTGAGATGGTGGTGATGAGATGGGTTCTGCACCCGCAGCATATGGTACACTGAGACCCACATTACTGATTTGGGGGCAACCTTGAGGAGCTGTACCTAGGCGCAGTGCTGGAACTCCAGGTGATGTCCAAGTCAGGGTGATGACATGCTGGGAGGGGAACTTCCAGGTGGCGTGGCTACCCTCTGCGCTCCACGTGCTTGCACCTCCTTGCTATGGAAGGTTAGATCATGTGGTGCCAAATGTGATGTAGGCAGCTTTTGGCCAAGGTGTGGGGACAGGCCGGGCATCTTTGTGTGAGTGTTCGGCAGCAGCGGGGTGAAGAGGCTCTGGAACCCTGCAATATCCCACTCTGGTTGGGGTGGGCCGGCCATGAAGAGAATCCATGTACGAGTAGCACTAATCAATGCTCTTCTCTCCTTTTCAGGAGAAGAATGTACATAATGCCATTGAGTAGGTAAGGACTGGCAGAGGGCCGGCTCAGGTGGTAATGCTTATCTGGTTCAAGCAGGAGGCCCTAGATCTGGAGAGGCACCATGCATCCAGGTCCATCGGTGTTGGTGAGGCTGGAGTGCCTCACTTAGCCCAGCACTGAGGTCACCATTGTTCTCCCAACAGCCATGGCACTGTTGAATGTTTAGTGATTGAAGTTTGCAGCATGGTTTGACCATTGCTTATGGAAGGATGATGTGCATAATGATCTGGGGGACAGGAATGCACATTGATATTGTCTCCACGTTAACTGATCCACTGTCCTTGTTCTTCCTTTCAGCATCAGCGGAGCAGGGCTGGGAGTAGGAGGCACAGGTGCTCTCCATTGTACCTGCGGGCCCTGAAATCTCGGACTCACCAGCGTCACACCATCTCTGCCAGGCAGGCACCAGCACTGATACTAGCACCTCGGTGGGAATTAGATCATCAGCTGGTGTTCCAGGGCACAGTGGTGAGGGCACTACATGGTAGCTGGAGGAGCTGGCGGAGACAGAGAGTGCCCATGGCACAAGCAGCTGGAGGACATCAGGAGACCGGGCACATGCTCAGTTGGTGCCTGATGATGTGCCTCCGGAGTCGTCTGCGATGTAGCAAACGCAGGAAATGCAGCCGGGTGTGCAGGAGCACCTAGTGGAGATATATGAGGCTATGCTTGGCTTGGTGTCCGTGGTGGAGGAGTCTACATGAACCATCTTCGATGCAATGAGCCTCATGGCCGAGCGCCATGTGTCCTCATGGAGAGGCTCCTCCAGGAGACCAATCAGGGCTTCCTGGGGGGGCACTTGGACCAGCAAGTCCTCACATCGGCATTGACCTCAGCTGGTCAGTGCTAGTACGGGAGATGGTCTGCACACCGAGTTTGCCAGCTCGGTGCCCATCCATCCACAGTGAGCAGGGAGGACTGAAGCGACCTCACGTTGGCGCAGCAGCTGCCTGTCGTCTCTGCTGGCTTCTCTCAGGGTGCTCCAGATGAGGGCAGCAGCTCCTCTGCCCCTCTGTCAGTGACCGTTGCATTCGATGAGGCTGCAATGACTGGGAAGATGCCAGCTGTGGAACTGGCAGATCCCTCCCAGGCGGGGCCAGCACACGTTCCACAGGACACAGGATGGCCGCCAAGGTCATCGAGGCCAACAGGACAGCAGAGTGAACAGGCTGTCTCAGATGTCAGTCCCAGCGAGGGGGCATCACCAAGATGTAACACCCAAAATCATAAACATAAGGCACCTTAGGCACACCACGGGTTTATCACTGGTGCTTTTGTGTTGGCCTGCAAAGAGGTCTTTATGAGTTGGTGTGATGTTGAACACCTTTGTCATTTTGTTCTCTTAAGCTCCTTTTGTTGTAGCATTAAATTCAGACATGTCACCATGGCTCGGGGTGCCTCTTTTCTTCTGCAGGTGGTTGGTTACCAATAAAGTTATTGTGGGACATTCGGCTTTATTGACAAGGCCCTTAGTTAATGTTCCTATCCAGGCAGATTTTGCACTCAGCTATCGAGTGTGGAGCCTGCAGCCCAGGCTTGTCCTGGACGTCCATATGTGGTGGGCTAGCTGAAGGTTCATTGGATTAAAGCCTCCCGGGTGTCCCTGCCTCCCTGGAGTATGCCCAGATCAGAGTCTACCCCCTCAGCATTTCCCTGTGCGTGCTCATCCTCGGACTCACTGCTGGACTCATCGTGTGCAGCCGCAAACACTGCGTCTACATCTTCATCATCCACTGCGTCCCCCCTTTCCAGCACAAGATTGTGGAGAGCGCAGTATGCAACCACTATCACCGAAACACGATCTGGGGGGTACTGGAGTGCACCCGCTAAATGGTCCAGGCATCAGAAGGGCATCTTGAGAAAACCGATGGCTCTCTCCACCACAGCCCTTGTGGTGCCGTGGCTCCTATTGTACCACCGCTCAGCTTCTGTTCTTGGATGGTGGAGAGGCGTCATGAGCCACCTTCTGAGGGGATAGCCCTCGTCACCCAGCAGCCATCCATCCAGCCAAGCCGGAGTACTGAAGAGCCCCAGCACCTGGGAGTGTCTGAAGGTGTAGGTGTCGTGGGAGCTGCCTGGGTACCTTGCACAGACTTGTAGAATCAGCATCCTGTGATCACACACTATCTGCACGTTCAGGGAGTGGAAGACTTCCTGTTGATGAAGGCACCGGGCTCACCTGCTGGCATCTTGATGGCCACATGTGTACAGTCTATTGCTCCTTGGACACGGGGGAAGCCAGCAATGGCCGCGAAGCCTCTGGCTCACTGTGTCTGGCTTGCCTGGTCGCAGCGGAAGTGGATGCAGGTCAATGCACACCTGAACAGAGCATCTGTGACCTGCTTGACACAAGTGTGGACAGCTGATTGGGAGACACCGCAAAGATCACCCACCAACCCCTGGAAGGAGCCAGAGGCATGGAAGTTGAGGGCAACTGTGACCTTCAGAGCCACTATGTCTGCCCACATAGTTAAAGGAGATCTCAGGCCCAATCATCTGACAGATATAGTTGACTGTCTCCCTTGAGAGTCGGAGCCTCCTTCAGCACTGCACCTCAGGCACCTTGAGGTAACTCCTTTGCCGCCTGTATACCCTGGCAGCAGGATAGTGGTGTCTTCTGCAGCCCCTTCTGCCTTGGACTACCCCTTGGCCCTACGCCCCTTGTGCCTGCGCCTCTCCTCCCAAAGGTGGCTCCCCTGGAGCCTAAATGGCACTCCTGGTCTCCTCCCCCTTCTGGCCCTCCCTTCCTCAGAGGATCTGCCTCCAGTGGAAAGATTGGCTCACATACCCAAGCTAAGGGAAGGCTTCCTGAAATCTGTAGGCCCGGAAATGTTTCCTCACTGCAGAGAGCTGACCTGAAGTTTAAGAGTCCAGGAGAAGCTGCTGGAATGTATTCTGAAATACTGCAGATCACACAGGAAAGTTTGAAGAACTTTCAACAATAAATACTTCACAGAGCAGATTCACGACCCCACTGAGCCCTCTTATTCCGCACATGGATGAGATTAATACAAATGTCTCCTACCCATCTGTCCATTGCGCCCATGCACCAGCCCGAAGATCGCACGGGCACTGAAAAATCGGCATCAGTTGAAGATGAAAGGGCCTTAAGTAGCCCATTAATTAATGGCGGGTGCGCATTGGACTTCATTGCGTGCCCGCCCAGCGAAATATCACAATGGCGCACAATGACATCAGGACGCTCGCCCGACATCACTGCCCGTCATTTTACTCGCGGACGTGTGGGGCCTGCCCCCTGCACATCAAACAGAAAATTCTGCGTGTTTCATGATCCAATTCATACAACCAAATGGGAGAGAAAAATCCAGCCCAATGTGGTTTGGATAAGCAGTCGAAGAAAGTCATCTGAATGAACGTTTTTATTTACTTAATTTACTTTACTGCTTATTTTATTATAGCTATTTCTCAAACATGAAATTTGCAGTTACAGGTCAACACTTCAAACAGTTTTGCACAATGAATTCTTCTAAAGTGCGGTGACTTTGTGCTACTCCTTTTGGACAAAACCCAAGAGTTTCTTCTTGGGAAAACCAATGGAGGAGGGGGAGGCAGTTGTATTTTATCTTCTGTAAATTCAGGGCACTACTGAGTTGTCAAAGGCATGGATATTACAGGAAAAGTTTTTTGGACAGGCCTCAATCTTCTCATCATCTACTGCATAAGCCAATATAACTCGCCAGACTTTTCCAATCCAATCTGGAGGAGATTTACAAATTGGCTAAAAATAAACCAACTGGTCCCTGATGAGAGAGATGTTCAGCAGCACTGAGATTGGCCTGCCAATCTAAGCATGAGTTCTGTCATCAGTCAATCAATCATAGTGATGATATCTTGAGCTACTTAATGCCCTGGTGCAGGAACAAATTGACACATAAGCATTACATTTTATCTTCAGCATTCCAGGCACAGAGAGTGTAAAATTATGAATGCCAGGAGCATGACACACATGCCGTGACTGCTTATGCATCCGGCTAATTTGTCTTTTGTAGAATTGGGGATGGACGGACGGTGTTGCCTGAATGGTTACTGGGAGCAATTAGCAGCTCAGTCATTTTATCTTGAGGATGCTTAAATGTTCAAGAATGAATAAGAGAACCTTGCAGCTACCTTCCATTTCATATTCTCCAATAACATTTCAGAAGGTGCTATGATTGGAAATCTGTAATTTTTATTCAGCATATTTTATAGCAGTGTTTGTATATTTAGCATCCTTTTTTGACAAATACTGTCTAGTTTGGGAAAGTAGTTGAGAAGCTTCATCTGAATGACTGACATTTAAAGCCATTTAATTCAATATATATTATTCACCATTTAGATGATAAAAACAATGGTTTATTGAAAAAAAAATCTGTGTTATGCATGTAAAATCTTTGTCTACAAACGCAAATTACATAGCAACAACAACTTGCAGCTATAGCACCTTTAACATAATAAAATGTCTCAAGATATTCCACAGAAGCGTAATCAGAAAGAAATGGATTCTTTTAGCACTAGAAATTGTGACAAATGTTTACTCTATTTAAATATTGAATTTGAGTGAAAAATACCTAAACTTTCCTGCTATTTTTGATCTCTCCACGCATCCTTTCCGGTTTAAGGGACACCAGCCATTCCTCGTTGCAACATCGTGCAATCACACGCCATCCTGACTTGGAACTATAACACTGTTTCTTCAGTGTCCCTGGGTCAAATCCTGGAAATGTCTTCCTAATATCACTGTAAGTGTACTTATACAACATGGGCAGCAGCAGTTCAGGAAGGCAGCTCACTATCGCCACCTTCTCAAGGGGAATTAAGGATGGGCAATAAATGTTGCCCTTGCTAGTGTTGCAGAATTTAAAAAAAACACAATTTTTAAATTACTAAGGCAAAGGGAAAGCCACATACAATCACCATGGCTTTTCGTCCTCCAGGACTGTTGTTTAATCCATGCACCACGCATGGGAGTGAATGAGTATTTCATGTCCTCAGACACACGGCTTCACAAGAAAGGGGCTTTCTCTGGTGGCAACCAAAAGAAATTAAAATAAACCTACAAATAGAAAATGGCAGAAATACACCGCAGACTCATTGGCATCTGAAAACAAACTAACATTGCATGTGTAGGCCCACCATCAGAACACTGGTGAGATAGTTTCCAGCTGAATTTTAAGTGCTAATGAACCTGCTGTATATTTCCAGCAACATCTGCTGTTATTTGTAGTTATAAGTATGTTAATGGCAGTTTAAAAAAAACTCCACTTCTTCCTTCCACTATACTTTCTCCTTTTCATCATTGCATTTTTCAAACAAGGCCCTGACCTCCTGGTTTAGGGGAAAATGTAGCTTGAACAGCACTAAACAGTCTCAATATCTATCCGCCACAGGTTTTTGATTGTCCACAATATAATTTGTAGTAATTGTAAAAGTTGGTCGATCTGCATAAATTCTAACTTTGCCAAGTTTTAGACATAAAAAATACTTAATTGTGTTTTATTTAATCTAAGGACAATTAGAAAATCAAATACAAATGCAAAATCCTAGGAATGCTGGAAACCTGAAATAAAAATAGAAAATGCTGGAAATATTCAGCAGACATGTCAGTGTCCGTTGAGAAAGAAAGTGAATTAATGGCCTGCTTCCTTGAATACAACTGAGTGGCTTGCCAGGTCATTTCGAAGGACAGTTAGGAATCAAAGACATTACTGTACGCTAAAGTTACATATATGCCAGAGCAAGTATGGATGGCATATATCTTTCCATAAAGGGCATTACAACAGCAATAACTCCCAACTCTCCTTTCTCTTTTAAAGTCCTATCTGAGCTCATCAATTCCATGAGACCTACCTCCTGCTCTCTCAACTCTATTCCCACTCTACTACTGCCCTTCTTGGCTCCCATGTTAGTTGGCATTGTTATGGTTCTCTCTTCTCAGGTACTGTCCACCATTCCCTCAAATCTGCTTTTATCACCACTCTCCTCAAAAAAACGACTCCATTCTTGCAAACTACTGCTTCATCTCCAACCTTCCTTTCCCCTCCAAGATCCTTGAACATGCTGTCACCTCCCAAATTTGCACCCAGAACTCCATTTTTCATTTGCAAATCTCTCTACTCATGGCTCCCTCCCCTCCCCCACCCACCATAGTATCAAAACTGCTCTTATTAAAGCCATAAATGACATCCAAAGTGACTGTGACAAAGGTAAACTATCTCTCCTTGTCCTGTCTGCAGCAATTAAAATGGCCGACCACACCCTCTTCCTCCAATGCTTCTCCACTATTGTCTAGCTGGGTCAGACTGCACTCACCTGGTTCCAATCTTATGTATGTATGTAGCCAAAGAATCAGCAACAATGGCTTCCATTCCTACTCCCACACCATCCCCTCTGGTGGCCCCCAAGGATCTATTCGTGGCACCCTTCTATTTCTAATCTACTAGCTCCCTTTGGTAACATCGTCCAAAGGCACAGTATTAGTTTTCACATGAACACTGATGAAAGCCAGTTCTAACTCACCACCCAACTCCCTTAACCCTTTCATTGTTTCTAACTTATCAGACTGCTTATCCAACATCCAGCCCTGAAATAGCAGAAATTTCTTCTAATTAAATATTGGGAAGATCAAAGCCATTGTTTTCAGTCTCCATCACAACATCCACTCCCTAACCATTGACTCCATTCCTCTCTCTAGCAACTGTCTGTGCCTGAACCAAACTGTTCACAACTGTGGTGTCATATTTAACCTTGAGCTGAGCTTCCAAACGTAGAACCATGCCATCACTAAGTTCTTATTTCCACCACTGTAATATTGCCCAACTCTGCCCCTGGTTGAGCTCATCTACTGCCGGAATCCTTATCTATGTCTTTGTTACCTCTACAATTGTCCATTCTGATGCATTCCTGGCTGGTCTCCCTCATTGCACTCTCCATAAATGTGAAGCCATCCAAAGCTCTGCTGCCCATGTCCTAACTCACACCAAATCCAGTTCACCCATCACCTCCATACTCACTGACCTACACTGGCTCCAGGCTAAGCAATACCTTGATTTTAAAATTCTCTTTTTTTTTCTCAAATCCCTCCAAGTCATCGCCCCTTCCTATCTCTCATCTTCTCCAACTTCCCAACCTTTTCAGATATCTGTGCTCCTCTAATTCCTGGCCTCTTGAGTATCCCCAATTTTAATTGTTCCACCATTGATGGCTGTGCTCTCAGTTACCAGGATCTTGAACTTTGGGATTCCTTCCCGAACCTCTCCACTCTCACTTTCCTCCTACAAGATGCTCCTTAAAATCTATCTCTTTAACCAACTTTTGGCCATCTGCTCTAATATGACACTGAACCACATATGGAGATGTCTTATTTTATAATGCCCCTGTGTAAGACCTTGGAATGTTTTAGTATGTTAAAGGTATCATTTAAATATAAGTGGTTGTTGTTGTAAAGATATTAGTGAACCAAATGGATTTTTAATGATAATCCAGCAGTTTCACAGTCACCGTTAATTATACTAGCTTTTTAATTCTAGATTTATTTAATTAATTAAATTTAAATTTCTCCAGCTCTGTAGTGGGATTTGAACTTGTTGCTGAGCTGTTAGTCCAGGTAATGTGAGGAAATATTCCATTTCACTCTGTTCTGATGAAAGGTCATTGACCTGAAATGTTAACTCTCTTTCTCTCCTCAGATGCTGCCTGGCCTGCTGAGTATTTCCAGCACCTTCTTGTTTCTAATTCCCATTTTCACCTCTTATTACAGCTCCTTATAGAACTCACAATACTGCTTAATGACTCCTTGAATTTCTTAGAAGCAAAAAAATATAACAACGGGTCCAGGCAACAATTTGAGCTTGACAGTGCCAAACACTTGTAATAAGCAAGTTCGACAATGCCCAATGTTTGACACTGATCAGGATAAAGGAACTGAAGCGTAATCCCAAATGTTCGGGACACATGTACAGGCAGGAAGCAGATCATAAAAATCGCCAAGGACACTAAAATCATTTGCATGGACTTCATTTTCATATTTTTACTGTTAAGTTGATTGGAGTTCAATTTTACAATGAAGATGGCAAGTAAGGTGTAGCAAATAATGGAGGCAAAAAATGGAATGATGCACCCAGTGAATAAAATAACTGTGTTCCACACAAAGTATAAAACCACCAGCTCATTCTGATATATGCTCAAACAGTGAGTGGTATTGTTCATTTCAGTGGTTTTGAGGACAAAAAAGAATGGAAAGCCTTGGGCAAACAGGAGAACCCAGACTCCCGCACAAATAATCTTTACAAATTTCTTCTCCTTTAAGATGCTTTTCTTTGTGCAGTGCACAACAGTGAAGTACCGGTGTATGCTAATTAGGGTGAGAAAGTAGATACTGCCGTACATGTTGGTGCTCAGTAAGAAGACTTTCAGCTGACAGAGAAATTGGCCGAAGGGCCAGTGCGACAGTGAGAAGTAGACGATCATGAATGGTGCAGCTGGAGTTATAATGGCATCTGCTAAAGCCAGATTGAACTGTAGAACCATTCCAGCACTCCACTTCTTGATGCAAAACCAGAAGATCCATAGGCTGATGCTGTTCAAAATGAAACCCATTGAAAAGACTAGACTTAGGAAAATTGGAATGAATGCACCGAGCTCCTCAGGTTTACAGGGAGATCTCCCTGTTGAATCATTGGCCTTCACTTCCCAGTTGAGATGAGCAAAGGATGTGTCATCCATCTTGAGTACTCGAATCTAAGAGAAAGCTGAAATTCATTCATTAATGATATTCATTCAAAATATAATTTATTAATACATACAATTTTCTCTTTTAGAAAACAGACAGTTCCTGCGGAAATTAAGAGATTTGTTTAAAATGGTGGCTGTGTGCCATTTTGTCAAGGTGGACTCTGTGATGTGTGAATCTGCTAGAAGGGAACAGGCCAACAAAAATCCACTTGTAGTAAAGCTGTAAGTGTCTGTTTGAATGGGACCCTTAGTACTTTGGAGTTAAACAAATGCCATTAGGGAAAAGTACTTAAAATGAAAAAAGGAAGAAAACTGCATAAAAGCAAGAAAATACTTGACGGTATTTGTAGGTACAATCATTATAAAACATGAACTGGCTTGTTGTCAGCAAAAACTTTAGAGTGATGGTGAAAACCAGTTAAACACATAAATCAGGAAATAGAGTGTAAATGACAGCTCTCTTAATGGTTTACACTTACAAGCTAAAACTTGTAATTAAACATTTGTTGGTCAAATAACTTGTCATTTATTTGAAAAATGGGAATTATTCATTCCCCCAGCAATAGAGTGTACAGGTTCTGAAGGGAACACTTTCTTTAAAGTAAGGTTCATTGCCTGGTGCCTAAAGGCCCTCATAGACAATGTGTGGGCCAATATATGCTGCACTTCATGATATGGGGACTGTCCATGAGGATGCCTGATGGTAGACCCTAAGGTGACATACTCCAATCACAAATAAGAATCTTAAACTTAAACAAAGCCAATGAAACAGGTACGAGGGGAGAACTGGCTTCGGTTAATTGGATAAATAGACTAAAAGGTATGGAGGGAAATTAACAGTGGGAAACATTAAAGAAACAATACAAAATCTTCAACAAAAATGCATTGAAAGACAAAAAATTCAGTGAGAATGGCCCATCCATAGCTTACTCCGATTAAGTTCTTTCTTCTCTCTCTCTAGTATTTATTATTCTAACAATAATCTTAAATGATTAATTATAGAGCCGGCTTGGCTGATATGAACTAAATTTACAAAGCAAAGGATTTATCCTGACCATCTTGGTTTATTCAGCTCAGCGCATTTACCCAGAACCACCAAGGGATGGCTTGATCATTTCTTTCTCCACAGGTCCAAACTACCAATCTCTGGATCGACTGATGTACCTGGAAACAACTTAAAATGAACTGTTCTTAGACTGGATAATTAGAATAAATTGTGGATAGGCCAGCCATAGTAAACTTTAAAATTATGTTTGGAGTTAAAACAAAATATCATTCTTGTCCTCTAGCTAGAAAGTTATTCAGTCAATAATTGGTCCCCACTCCCCTCCTGATATTCCCCACTGATATTCAACAGCAGATTTACCAATGGTTTTGCTGCTGGTAAATCCAGATGGCCCACAATGTTCACATCTTTCCTTGGAGCCACTTTGACTTTTTATAATGTTTAAGAAGCACAGTTGCTTCAGCTGCCATTTGGGATAGTAATTATAGATATTTAGAGTATCATTTTCCTTTCATACTTAATTATTAAGTTGATTTGAAACATACAGAGCATCTGGTTAAAATGTAGTTGGTTACAACTGCACTTTCAAATTTCCCGGTCTTTAAGTCTCTATTCACCACAATCCTGCAGCCATCAATCTGGTCAACCAATCCTTCATCTCCACTTTTATGTCCTTATCCCTAACAAAACCTTTATTATCTCTCATTCCCTGGTCTGGCCTCCATTTTCACTCCCTCAAGTCTGAACAATGTAGGTTTCAGCACATCTGGTGAACCACTGTTTAGTCGTGTATCATCAGGCATAGATGCATTCAGAGGAACTGTGGCTCTCTCAACTGATGCTGTATTTATTAATTCACCATAGGCTGGGAGTTGAACCTTGGACCTCGAGTCAACATGCAATCTATTTACTCACTAGATCATTAAGAGAACTGTCGTTTACACTTTATTTCTTGATTATTGTGTTTAACTAGTTTTCACCATCATTGTAAAGTTTTTGCTGACAACAAACCAGTTCATGTTTTCTTGTGATTGTACCTACAAATACTGTCAAGTATTTTCTTGCCTTTATGCACTCCTTCAGTTTTCTTCACATTTTTCATTCTAAGTACTTTTCCCTAATGGCATTTGTTACCTCCAAAGTACTAGGGGTCCCCTTCAAACTGATATGTAACCATCTTCAATCAGAAGTGCTAAGTGATGATCCATCTCGACATCATCCTGAGGTCTCCACCATCACAGATGCCTGTCTTCAGCTAATATGATCAACTCCATGTGATATCAAGAAATCAGAGTGCACTGGGTACAGCAAAAGCTGCAGCCCTGATAATATCCTGGTTGTAATGTTGAAGACCTCTGCACTGGAACTAGTTGCCCCCCCCCCACCGACTTAGCCAAGCTACTCCAGTGCAGCTACAACACTGGCATCTCCCTAACAAAGTGGAAAATCACCCTGTCCTGTCCACAAAAAGTAGGACATATCCAATTCAACCAATTATCCCACCAGTCTACTCTCAATCATCAATAAAGTGATAGAAGGTGTCATTGACAGTGCTATAAAGTGACACTTACTCAGCAATAAACTGCTCAGCAGTGGTCATTATGGGTTCCACTTCATTCCAGACCTCATTACAGCCTTGGTGAAAACATGAACAGAAGAGCTGAATTCCAGAGGTGGGATGAGAGTGACTGTCCTTGACATCAAGGCAACAAATGACTGGGTGTAGCATCAAGGATCGCTAATAAAATTGAAGTCAATGGGAATTGAGGAAAGCTAGCTGAAGTCATATCTAGCACAAAGGAAGGTTGTTGTGGTTGTTGGAGGCCAATTACCTCAATCCCAGGATATTTCTGAAGGAGTTTCTCAGGGTTGTGTACTAGCCCAAACCATCTTCCGCTGCTTTGTTGATGACAGTCCCTCAGAAGTGGGGATGTTTGCTGATTATTGCACAGTGTTCAGTACCGTTTGTAACTCATCAGAATATGAAGCAGTCCACGTCCGCAACAAGACCTAGGGCAGAATTTTGCCCTTGGTGAGCGGGCTCGGCGGAGGTGGGCGGGGGCGGTCGGGAAGCTAATTAAGGCCCATCCAGCATGAAATGCGAGTGCTGCCTGTGCAAGCGGGGGGGAGGAGGAGGGCGAGCGGGCTGAGTGCGAACTTCACGCATATGCGCGAGCGAGTGCTACATAATCTCCCTGAAGCACAGAGCTGCCTTAGGGAGATGAAGAGATATGAAAAAATATTAAAAAGTAAAAATGTAATGAAACATGTCCCCTCATGTGACTCTTCATGTTACTAATGAAAAATAAAAGTTTTTATTTTATTTTTATTTGCTTTTGGAAACCTCACCTTGCCTGTGGATGAGGAGTGCAAAAATTGCAAAGGCTGCTTGGCCTTTTCGCCTGCCTGCCAACCATTAGGTTTGACGGGCAGCAAAAAATTTAAGTTAATTGATTACTTAATTGTCGGCTGGCGCGCTGCCAGCTCCAGCACGTGCCCACCAACCGAACTATCATGTGACTGTACATTGATGTTGGCAAGTTTAACTGATGTCAACATGCATCATTTCACACTCGTGCAGGTCGGGCATGTGCCTGCCCACCGAGCAAAAATTTCTGCCCTAGACATGTTCATGCTTAAATGATAAGTAGCGAGTAACATTTGTGTCACTCAAGTGCTAGGGCAATGACCATATTCCACAAAAGAGAATCTAACCGCTTCCCCTTGACATTATTGAATCCCCACCATCAACACCCCAAGGGTTACCACTGACCAGAAACTTAACTGAAACAGTCTCACAAATTCTGTGGATACAACAGCAGGTCAGAGACTGGAAAGTCTGCAGTGAATAACACACCTCTTGACTCCCCAAAGCCTGTCTATCATCTACAAAGCAGAAGTCAAAAGCAACATTCCTGCTAAGCTGCACTTGTGTGTGGCCATGCAGCAACTGAAAGTTACCATGCAACTTCTGTTCTGTGCTAAATAACAGCATGCAAAAAGATTTAAGGGGACTGCGCACTCGACATCATCCAAGACCAAGCAGTCCACCTGATTGGGACCCCATCCACCACCTTAAACATTCACTCCTTCCACCAGCACACAGTTGCAGCAGTGAGTACCTTCTTCAAGATCCACTGCACCATATCACCAAGGCTTCTTCAACAGTGCATTTAAAACCCACAACCTCTATTACCTAGAAGGACAAGGACATCAGGTGCATTGGAACACCACAACCCACAGTTGCCCTCCACGTGACACATCATTCTAACCTGGAAATGAAACACTGTCTTTTCATCATCACAGAGTCAAAATCCTGGAACTCCCTCCCTAATAGCACTTTGGGGGTACCTAGACCACAGCAGTTCAAGAAGGCATCTCGCCACCACCTCCTCAAAGGCCAATAGGATTGGGCAATTTTTTCTTTAGTGTATCTCATACACATTTTTTTACCTTTTGGTAAATAATGGGGAGGTGGTGAAAGGATTCCCTGGCTGACTATCAGCCCGTTGAAGTGCATCCTGAACACTCCTTCCGTGGTTAACAAGTCCTGGTGTGGAGCTTGAACCCAGAGTTCCTTCCCCAGACGTAGGGATGCTGCACAAGAAGACCCCCTTGACTGGGTAATAAATGCTGACTTAGCTGACAACATCTATGCCCAAAGAACAAATAAAGACAAATTCTTTGAACTCTATGCACCTTTTTATACCTAATGCAGTGGCCAGAATATTGGGCTACTTTTCAATCCCAAGACTTAATTTAATTTTAAGAACAAAAACGATCATTTCAGCAGTTTGGTGGAAAATAATTTCTAACCAGCGCTTAACTCAACTTTGTCCTACCTTGTCTCTCTCCAGCGCAACCAATTATAAGAAAAGAGAAGTGTTCTGAATACAGTTGTGAATCATTATGTTTGAGCAAATATAAAGCGGAAGTATGTTCTTCTGGGGGTGTGGGTTATGTTGTAACATACATTTAAAATATATTCAGCTATTAGCTTGCAAAGGAGAAAGGATAAAGCTCACCGAAGAAATAAGATCAGCAGAGTCTTTACATTCAAGCACTTCGCAAATGCTTTATCGAACCAGATTTACCACTGAGTTACACAAGGAGCTATTAAGGCCTGTGGAAAGTGAGATTTCAAGGGATATCATAAAGTAATAAAGAGATGTAGAAACCGGGAGAGGTTTAGGGAGGGAATTCCTGAGGTTAGGGCTCAGGCAGCTGAGAGCATTACCAATGCAATTAAAATCACGGATGTACAAGAAACCAATATTGGAGAAAAGCAAATATCTCAGAGCGTTGTGGGGCTGGAGGAGGGGTTACAGAGAAATTACATTGATTGGCCACTTAAGGGGTCTCAATTGGCCCAAGGGTGACCGGGCCACCCACCAGCTACCCTTCTGCTTGCAAATACCAACAGAGAAAGGCAGGTGATGCTCCCGGATGGGGGATGGGTGAGGTGATGGGGGGATGGGGGAGTGGGGGGGTGGGGGGGTGGGGTGTTAAATTCCAGCAAAAAACTTTGTTAACAATGCTCATGTGTCCCTTCGGATGGAAAGTACTAAATGGCAGTTTCTATTTGATTGGTACAATCTTCTCTTCAACGTGTCATACGTGGCTCCTTAAAGATTAGGTCTACCATTAGAACACTGTAATTGTTCCTCTTTGGGCAGTCCCCCAACTTTCAAATTTGCTCAGTCTCAGCTCATTTTAGCTCCAGTGAAATGAAGTCAGCAACAGTGAGAAATTCCTTTGTTATTTTAACAGAAAGATTAACCAATCTGTATTTAAAAAAATTATATCTGCACATACTTCCTGTTTATAAAATGTTATTTCTTATTGTCACATGCTACTGCCAATGTGCCCATTATAAATTCCTATGTTCACATTTATAATTGTAAGTCTTGTCACACTCTCCTATCAGTCATGGCAAACTCATGGATCAGTTTTGATGGCCCAAATTCTATCCTGCAGCAAAACTCCTATGCTCCAACCAACTCTGCTTTTCAAGTTGCCATAGGTTTTGCCAGTGAAGCCCAACGCAAACTGGAGGAACAACACCTCATCTTCCGACTAGCACTTTACAGCCTTACGGACTGAATATTGAATTCAACAACTTTAGGTCTTGACCTCCCTCCTCCATCCCCACCTCCTTTCTGTTTCTTCCCCCTTCTTTTTGTTTTTTTCCAATAAATTACATAGATTTTTCTTTTTCCCACCTATTTCCATTATTTTTAAATATTTTTAAATCTTTTATGCTCCCCCCACCCCCACTAGAGCTATACCTTGAGTGCCCTACCATCCATTCTTAATTAGCACATTCGTTTAGATATATATCACCAACTTCAACACCTATGTGTTCTTTTGTTCTGTTGTCTGTGACATCTTTTGATGATCTGCTTCTATCACTGCTTGCTTGTCCCTACAACCACAGCCCCCCTCCACTTCTCTCCCCCCACCCAAACCCCATGCCCCCCCCCTCCCCCCCAACACACACACACATACCTTAAACCAGCTTATATTTCACTCCTTTCTATTTCTACTTAGTTCTGTCGAAGGGTCATGAGGACTCGAAACGTCAACTCTTTTCTTCTCCGCCGATGCTGCCAGACCTGCTGAGTTTTTCCAGGTAATTCTGTTTTTGTTTTGGATTTCCAGCATCCGCAGTTTTTTGTTTTTATCATAGGTTTTGCTACTTAGCTATGGATAATATAACATCAAAGTGTCATATAGAAGTAAGGGCACAATATATGACTTTAAAATGGGAACTGAATTGCGTCTGTCACCTTCGTCCAGTTATTCCCTGGCCTCTAACCCACTTCACATGGAGATTTTATTCCCTATATGCAATGCTACAGGAGGTTGACTAATTCAAAATATTATTTTGCATAATTTCTCTCATTTAGTATGTTGGTTTTATGTGAAGGGTACACTTAGCCAGTTTCTCAATGTAGATTTGTATTTCATTAACAGAGAAACATTTGCCTGAATTATCACACCATGAACTCTGTTCATCTTCTCATTACTTAAAATTTATTTTGCAATATGATTTCCTGATGTGGGCTCCCCAAGCTTTTAGTTGTTTAATTGATCACTTCATGTAGTTCTGAGCTGTTTGTGTGCCGTGGTGGGGAGCAACATTCAGGCCATATCCTGGGACTAGAGAATGTAATTTGAGGGACAGTACCTAGGAATTCAACTGGTTTTATAATTCTCCCTCATCTTCAAACTGGAGATTTTCCATTGTGTAGAAAGAAACCTGTTTTTCCAGAAATGTGGCAGCCTTATTCCTCCCCTCCAGGATAGCCAAATCTTAGTCTGTTGATGGCCAAAGAGCAGTCAACAGATTAATACCCATGGATATTTTAATTAATGAAAACATGGATTCCTTAGAATCAATTGTAAGAGTTTAACAAGTTTTGGCATCTTACACTTAAATTTCGGTAATAAAGTGAATAAATTTGCATTCTGCTAAATCTCTTTGAAATGTCATCCAAAACATTGCTGTCAATATCCCAACTTGCACCATGTCCTGTTCACCCATAACCTCTGTTCTCGCTGACCTACTTTGACTCCCAGTCCAACAATGCCCCAGATTTGTTTTCAAACGCCTCCATGGTCTTGACTCTCCCTGTCTTCATAATCTCTTCTAGATTTACAACTCTTCGAGATTTCTGTGCTTCTCTTATTCTAGCCTCTTGCACATGCCCTGACTTTAATCAGGTCACCATTGCCCAGGCCGTGTATTAAGCTGCCTAGGCCCTAACTTCTGAAATTCCCTCCTTAAACATTTCTTCCTCTGTACCCCGCTCTCACCCTTTAAGACATTCCTTAAAACCTACCTCTATGAACAAAATTTTGGTCACCCATCCAAATATATCCATATGTGTCTTGGTATCAAATTATGTTTTATTACACTCCTGTCAAGCTCCTTGGGACATTAAAGGTGCTATATAAATGCAAGTTATTCTTGTTTGTTGAGTAAACTAAATCTGTCACTAAACAAATGCTATCGATACTACTTGATTACAAAAATTTGTGATCAGAGGATAAGCTATCTGGGACAATAGAAATTCCTCCATTTGATAAAATAACATAAGATCATAACATAAGAACATAAAAACTAAGAGCAGGAGTAGGCAATTCAGCCCCTCGAGCCTGCCCCGCCATTAAATATGATCATGGCTGATCTCATTTTGGCCTGAACTCCAATTTTCTGCACTCTCCCCATAACCTTTCAACCCGTTACTAATTAAAAATCTGTCTATCTCCTCCTTAAATTTATTCGGCGTCCTGGCATCCACTGCACTCTGAGGCAGTGAATTGCACAGATTGACGACCCTTTGAGAAAAATAATTCCTCCTCATCTCTGATTTAAATCTACCACCCCTTAGCCTAAAACTATGGCCTCTCATTCTAGAATGCCCCAGAAGGGGAAATATCCCCTCCACGTCTACTTTGTCTATCCCCTTTAGCATCTTATATACCTCAATTAAATCTCCTCTTCTAAAGTCTAGCAAGTATAGGCCTAAACTGCTCAATCTCTCCTCATAAGTCAAGCCCCGCATCTCTGGAATCAATCTAGTGAACCTCCTCTGAACCGCCTCCAATGTAACTACATCCTTCCTCAAGTAAGGTGATCAAAACTGTGCACAGTACTCCAGGTGCGGTCTCACCAATGCCTCGTACAGCTGCAACAACACATCCCTATTTTTATACTCTATTCTTTTCACAATAAGTGCCAAAATTCCATTTGTCTTCCTTATGGCCTGCTGTACCTGCATACTAGCTTTCAGCGATTCATGCACGAGGACACCCAGATCCCTCTGCACTGAAGCATTCTGAAGTTTCTCTCTATTCAAATAATAAGTCGCCTTTATATTCTTCTGACAAAAATGGATAACCTCAAACTTATCCACGTTAAACTCTATCTGCCAAATTTTGGCCCGTTCACCTAATCTGTCCATATCCATTTGTAAATTTCTTATTTCTTCATTGCAACTTACTTTCCCACCTATTTTGGTGTCATCTGCAAATTTAGCTATCATACCTTCTATAGTTGGGACCCAAGGACCGAACCCTGTGGCACCCCACTCGTTACAGCATGTCATCCAGAAAAAGACCCACTTATCCCGACTCTCTGCTTTCTGTTGATTAGCCAATCCTCTATCCGAGCTAATATATTACCCCTAAATCCATGTGATCTTATCTTGTGTATTAATCTTTTGTGCGGCACCATATCAAAGGCCTTCTGGAAGCCCAGATATACTACATCTACAGGATCCCCATTATCCACTTTGCTTCTCACATCTTCAAAGAATTCTAGCAAATTAGTCAAACATAATTTAATCTTCATAAAACCATGCTGACTCTGATGGATTGCATTTTGACTTTCCAAATTCTCCATTACTACTTCCTTAATAATGGATTCCAACAATTTCTCAACAACAGACGTTAAACTAACTGGTCTATAGTTTCCTCCTTTCTGTCTCCCCCTTTTTGAATAAGGGCGTTATATTAGCATTTTTCCAATCCACTGGAACCTTTCCAGAATCCAGGGAATTTTGGAATATTATAGGCAATGCATCCACTATCTCCGCTGCCACTTCCTTTAAGACCCTGGGATGTAGGCCATAAGGTCCTGGGGACCTGTCACCCTTTAATCCCGATAGTTTGCTCAGTACTTTTTCTCTAGTGATGGTGATTATTCTAAGTTCCTCCTTCTCTATACCCACTGCACTACCTGTTACTATTGGGGTGGTAATAGCGTCCTCCACCATGAAAACTGAGGCAAAATATTGATTAAGCATCTCTGCCATTTCTGCGTTCCCCATTATTAACTCCCCAGTCTCATCCTCCAAGGGACCAACATTCACTTTAGCTACTCTCTTTCCTTTTATATACTTATAGAAGCTTTTGCTATCAGTTTTTACATTTTGCACTAATTTTCTTTCATAATTTACCTTTACTCTTTTTATTATTTTTTTAGTAACCCTTTGTTGATCTTTAAAAGTTTCTCAATCTTCCAGCCTGCCACTGACCTTTGCAATTTGGTATGCCTTAGTTTTTGCCTTTACACTATCTTTAACTTCCTTGCTTAGCCATGGATGCTTTTTCCCCCTCTTACCATCTTTCTTCCTCTTTGGAATATATTTTATTTGGGAGGAATTGAATATCTCCTTAAATATCTGCCACTGTTCATCAACTCTCCTGCCCAGTCCACTGGGGCCAAATCTGCACTCATGCCTGTGTAGTTACCTTTGTTTAACTCCAGAACACTAGTGTGGGTCACAAGTTTCTCACTCTCAAACTGAACTTAAAATTCTAGCATGCCATGATCACTCTTCTCTAGACAATCCTTTGCTATGAGATCATTACTTAATCCCATCTCATTACACAAAACCAAATCCAGGATAACCTGCTCCCTGGCTATTCCACAACATATTGCTCCAAGAAACAATCTCTAATACACTCTATGAACTCTCCCTCAAGGCTACCCTTGCCAATTTAATTAGTCCAGTCTATTTGCATATTAAAATCACCCATGATTATTGCCGTGCCTTTCTTATATTACAGTGTTTCCTGGTGTATACTGTGCCCTACTGTTTGGGGACCTATAGATTACTCCCACCAGGGACTTCTTTCCCGTGCTATTTCTTATTTCTACCCAGACTGACTCTACATCTTGCTCTCCAGTGCCTATGTCATTCCTCACTATAGCACTGATCTCTTCCTTTACAAACAAAGCTACACCGCCTCCTTTTCCTTCCTGCCTATCCTTCCAAACACTGAGTACCCTTCAATATTCAACTCTCAAACCTGTTCTCCTTGTAGATACATCTCAGTAATTGCCACCAAATCATACCTATTTATCTCTATTTGCGCTGTTAACTCATTAGTTTTATTCCGAATACTACGCACATTCAGATACAAAGCCTTTAAGTTTGCCCTACTGTAAATTTTCCCTACTCTTGTATGATTCTTTGGTGCAATATGGCATTCACACACTCTGTCCCTTCCTTTCACTTTTTGGTAACAATCAGCCTCGTCACTAACCTACACTCTTACCCTCTCCTTAAACTTTGATTTTTTATATTTCCATGCAAGTGAACCCCCCACCACCGCCCCCCCGCCCCCCCACCACCTCCCCCACCCCCCCCCACCCACCCACTATTTAGTTTAAAGCCCTATCTACAACCCTAGTTATGCAATTCGCCAGGACACTGGTCCCAGCATGATTCAAGTGGAGCCCATCCGAACGGAATAGCTCCCTCTTTCCCCAGTACTGGTGCTAATGTCCCATGAATTTGAACCCATTTCTCCAAATCCAACCTTTGAGCCATGCATTTACCTCTTTAATATTATTGACCCTGTAGCTTATGGCTCAGGTAGTAATCCAGAGATTATTATCTTTTTGGTTCTGCTTTTTACTTTAGCCCCTAGCTGCTCGTATTCCCTCAGCAGAACCTCTTTCCTTGCTCTACCTATTTCGTTGGTACCTACGTGGACCATGACAACTGGATCTTTCCCCTCCCACTCCGAGTTCCTCTGCAGCTCAGATGAGATATCCTTAACCCTGGCACCAGGTAAGCAACACAGCCTTTGGGACTCTCGATCCTGGCTGCAGAGAACAGTATCTACTCCCCTAACTATACGATCCCAGATTACAACTACATTTGTCTTTTCTCTCCCCACTTGAATGGCTCCCTGTACTATGGTGCTATGGTCAGTTTGCTCATCCTCCCTACAGTCTCCACTCTCATCCACACAGGGAGCAAGAATCTCAACCCTTTTGGATAAGGCCAAGGCTGAGGCTCCTGCAGTGCTACTTCCTGGATCCCTCTCCCTGCCTCACTCATAGTCACACCCTCCTACCATTGACCGCTGGCCAAATTTAAGATAGTTAATCTAAGGGGTGTGACTGTCTCCTGAAGCACAGCGTCCAGGTAACCCTCCCCCTCCCTGAAATGTCGCAGTGTACGGAGCTCAGATTCCAGCCCATCAACCCTGAGCCAGAGTTCCTCGAGCAACCAACATTTGCTACAGATGTGGTCACTAGGAACCACAATGGGGTCCACCAGCTCTCACATCATGCAGCTAAAACACATTGCCTGGCTCTGCATCTCTATTTTATTTAATTAGTTTTTCAATTTGTTTTTAAATTTCCTACTGGTCTTTAGCTAATCAATCTGTAAAATATTTCTCCTATTTATCTTTAATCTGAAAGCAAGTTAGAATAGAGATTCAAAATACACTTTTAAAATCAACTGGAACTCGCTCTCTCTGCTGAGTTGAAGCTGAAGTGTTAGGCCTCTGATCCTGGGCCCCAGTAGTCACCTTTAATCTGAAATCAACATAGAATAGCAGTTACTTACCAACCAATGAACTTACTGTTTTCCTGTGATGTCACTCTTTGTTTTTTTTCACTTGGCGACGGTGACTGCAGAGGACACTCTTCCCAAACTGCTTCACGGCGACAGCGACCGCAGAGGACACTCTTCCCAATGCCCAGCATATTTAAACTAAATAGGGTAATTATTTTCTTAAAATAACATGAACGTAATTTATCCAAATGCATTTACCAATTACTAGAGAAAATATTACACTAGAAATTTTTGAAGTGATTGATTATTGTAATGAAAAGTACTGTTGGTTTATTAACATACACCTGCACAGTTGTTGAAACATTTAGTTGCAGGATTTTCAACTGTGAGGGGTTAAACAAAGACAAATGAGTGAAGAGTTTAGAGTTTGTTCTACTACCGCAAGTTTAACAAAATGTATTTTTTACTAACTTGACTAACCCTACCAAGGCTTCAATCCAATTTTAATTGAGATAAAAATAAACAAATGTGTACCATCAGTTCAGTTCGAGTGACATAACAACATCATATTACCAGTCAGGGTGCTACATCCTTCCCTGTAAATAAATCTTGCCATGGTGACACATCACAGTTAAAAACAAGCCGAAGCAAATACAATTGTTAAACCATTTGATATATTTTAAATTTCTTTTTCTCAAGCTTATTCTCCTGTAGACTCTTATAACCAATATCCAATTTAGCACCATTGGCTGATGGACACACATGAATAAAATCTACCTAAACTATTTGTTGTTTATTAGGAAATGACTGAATTTTGGACCAGTGACAGTGAACTCACAAGTTATGGTAGATATATTTGTGTAGAGGGCAGCCAGTCTCTTCATTGTTCCTGCATAAAATAATTTTCTTTGATGATTAATTGTATTACAAGACCCACACAAACTGTAATACACATTACATAACTGCATCCTATTAATATCAACCCAGTATTATTCATGTCATGTTCTGAGATCCATTTAAAGAAATGATTTGATTATTTCTGACTCGTGAATATATTGGAATTAAATTAGGCAATGAGAGGTGCTCCATTTTTTTGCTATATTTATGAGTTATGTGTCCTTCTCATGGATGAGGGAACAAACATCACACCTGGAATATCCTTCAGATATGTCAATTTACATTACCAACCTCTATTGCTTCAAATTAAAAGTGTACATCAAAACAAATTCTGTTTGAAGCAATGGATGAAAGGCAATGATTAGTGGGAGGACATAAATATTCATAGACATGAAAATTTCAAGTGAAATTAGAATTGAAGTTGTTGGGTTCAGATCCATGTAAATACTCCACTGAATGGTTGTCCTGTGAATGGGAAGAAAATTAAAAGAGCCGAGGTTTCTGAATGGTTGAGCACTCCTTTTCCTCGAAACGTTTTAAGTGGATCTTTATAGTTTTAATAAAGCCAATGTGAGAATGAAAGTCGAATCTGAAAATTTTGGGTTAAGATCAGAACTGGATTGCATGGAGATTTCCAATACCCCACATTAATGACAGTCCACTTTGTCAGTTTGTCTTGACAGTTGACTTGAAATGGAGCCAGGAATTTTACTCTTTTTAAGACAAGAAGATGTGACAGAGGTTTGTAAGATTATGAAGGGCTTCAGTGAGTTGCAAACAGATTTTTTTTTGCTGTATATAGAATTCCAGAACCAGGATCATAGATTCAGGAGGACAAAAAGGCAACTCAAACAATGCTTTTATAATCAAAAGGTGATCAACACATTAAACAACTTGTCAGGAAAGAAAGAGGATTAGATCATAGGTTATACCAACCATTGCATTCTTTATTCTGAAATACTTGACTATACAACAAACCAATCAAAATTAAATTTTCTTCCAGCATACATTTGCAAAACATTTATTGGCAGCTTATTCCACATGTTATAACTCTAAGAATTCCATTTTCTTCTGTAAAGTTACTCAATGTCAAATTTTGTTTTATAACTTTCCCGTATAGTGCTTTTAGGACTTCTTATTATGTTAAAAGTGCTGTATAAATACAGTTGTTGTTGTTGCCATAGATCCATGCATTAATCTGGGTGATAAGTTGTGAGGAAAATTATTAATTTATCATAAAATGCCCGATAAATAACATGACTACTATTCTAATGAGTTTCCTCTAGCTATTTTTATGCTACAGAACTATATTCTTCCAGTTCATCTCTCAGACAGCAACAACTAGCATTTATATAGTTCCATTACATAACAGGGATGTCCCAAGGCACTGCACAGGCTACAGTTGTCTGTAGCTAAGTTTAAAACTGTAGAAAGCACATCCTTAAGACATTTAAATTAGTGGTGCCTCAATTTACAAAATGGCTTTGGAGGCTTTGAGTACTTTTTAAACTAGAATTGGCCCCACACTGGAGTTTTACCCCATGTGATCTCAGACCAAAACAATGCAAGAAAGAGCTCAGTACAAACACAAAAGTGAATACAGAACTGCACCCACAGACAATTAACCTGGCCTCTGATCTATTTCAGTGTCACTCAGAGATTGCTGCTAAAGTGTGATGTGGAACTCCTTTCCTTATTACCCATCTCTTTACTCTTGCTTTGTCACATAGAAGTCACCTTCCAGCTGATTCATTCCATTCATAATTTTAAACTCCTGCATCAAAATTAGCCATCAACCTTTGATTAAACTTCTAATCAGAACAAAATGCTCAACAGATCAAGAATGCTCCCAACTTCCTCCTCGTTAATTTACTACAAGCCAAGCCCTTTATACAAGTTCAGAGATATTTGCTCTTCTCATCTTACTTCTATTAATATTGTACATTGTTTGCCAAGCACTAGCAAAGTGTATCAGTCTTAGCTAAAAATGCCATTGAATGCTATTTCTTTTCCTCATTTTATATTGCTTACTCAGGCAATTTAACAGCAGATAATATAAATATTTAGTTCACAACACTGAGTTAAGGCTGTAGTTTAATATGAAGAACAGCATTGGCTCCACAATTGACTCCAAGGAATAAACTCCATCAAATTACTCATTCATTATTCCTACTTTCTGATCAAGCCAAACTGTATTCTCCTGTAATGCCGGCACTTCATTTATTTTACTTCTCTGTCATGGGATACATTGACAGGTATCTGAAATTCAAGCTAAAGGTATTAACCCTATTTTCCGTTGGCCAATTCAATCATCTCCTCAAAAGATGCCAGCTGATTTGTTGAAAATGCAAAGTCTCTCTCCTTTGCCAATGCCATAAAACTTACCAACTCACATTGATTGCCCCTAGACTTGCTTACTGGTATTTGCTTCCTTAAACATTGGCTGCAAGTTTGGATTGGTTTTCAACTCAACTAGCCTGTAATCCTGAGAGTGCTACCTACATTATTTCTTAAAGACTGCAATCAAATTAGTTAGTTTCCATTAGTTCCATTAGTTAATCCCTAATTTTAAAAGCTATAAAAATTTCCATAAGGGGTCTCTCTGTACCCAAAACATTCTCTCATGATCAGTTCTATTTTCAAATGTCAACTGCAGTTTTTCAGTTACAAGCACATTTTAATTGGCAGCCTTGTTCTGGTTAAAAGTATATGCTGTCAAGTAATCAGCCTTCAAACAATTGGCTGCTAGTTTTGTTTAGCTCAATCATTCTTAGAGACCGTTGTGTGGGTGGCATCATTTGATGTTCTTTATCACTGGGCATACAAAATCTTGTAAAATAGATGCAATAGTGAGTTTGTTTTCGCAGAGTAACCCCAAAATAAAAATGAAGGCTTAGGAGAAAACAAAAGTTACTTCTGTAAGTCTGATTAATCCTCTTCTCTTTTTCATTTCCGCAAAGAGCTTTTGCAAGTATTTATGAAAAAAAGATGTTAAGGTTCAACCATAATTTTCTCTTTTATTAACATTCCCTCTCTTGCTGCCTTAGACTGTTTTATTTCTGTCACAATGTTTTCTTTCCTATAACATTTTTGAAGGGCTTCTTTCATTCCTTGTTATCCATTGTCACTTGTTTTTCCATTTTTTCCTTCTAGTCTGTAATATTCTTGTGTTGTTCTTACAATTCCTAAACTTTCAATTAGATTTATGATAGTCAAAAATAACCTGACATTCAACAGCTCACTACTTCCTTACAAACTCCATTCATATTCAGCCTGATTCATTCATTAAACCTGTAACGAGCATCAGTAACAGTGACAATGAACTTTTCAGATTATCGTTAAAAAAAACCCATCTGGTTCACTAATGTTCTTTAAGGAAGGAAACCTGCCATTCTTATCAGTTTGGCTTATATGTGACTCCAGACCCAAAGCACTGTGGTTGACTCTTAACTGCCCTCTGAAATGGCTTAGCCCAAGTAGTTGTGTCAAATTACTTTGCTTGAGGCATGGACATGATGGACAGAATGGCCTCCTTCTGTGTCATAATCTTTTTGTGTTATGTAAACAAAGTTACCACACAGACTGCAGTGGTTCAAGACGACAGCTCACCACCACCTTCTCAAGGCAATTAGGGATGGGCAACAAATACTGGCCTAGCCAGCGAAGCCCATTTCCCACGAATGAAGAAACAAAATGAGTATTTATAATGTAACTGACGCCTACTTTTTAAAGTCTCCCTCTTTTTTTCCGGCAATTTTCTCCTTCCCTCTCACTTTATCAGTTGCGCTCAGCTAGGGTACAATGCCAACCATCCTCTGACACTTAGCTTGTATGGTAATTTTCTTTAATAATGAATCATCATGTAAGGCTTGGCAGTATTGCCAAGCCTGGTATATTTTTGTAATTACATCATTTAGTCTTGATAGTTTGCCATTAATTTTATGTTTACATTGCATTGCATATAAAGTTGGACGTTTTTCAATTGTGCACAAGACATGTGCATTTCAAAAATATTAGAGTCAGCTCCAACCAAGATCACACCTGAAAGACTGTACTAAATTGGATCCTATTCAATAATGAGCATGTTGGCTAGAGTCTTTCTTTAGCTCCCTTACAACATCCGGCTACAAAGAGGTAATTGTGATTGGCACCATCTGGTATACTTTGTCATTGGCTGCACAGAGCTTTGTAAAATCAATGCTATAATTAGCTTATTTTCACAGATTGCAGCAATTATTTTTGAAATGGAGCCTTAATGATTTATAAAATGGTTATATAGGAACATACGAAATAGGAGCAGGAGAAGAACATACAGCCCATCAGGCCTGTGTGCCATTCAATATGATTGTTATGGCACAGCAGATGGTAAATGCAGAGCTGCTCAAATCCCAGAGGGAAGCTTGAAACAGTTGCCACAACTGTTTTTCAATTTGCATTTTATTTTAAGATGTGTGCCTTGAATTCACTAGCAATAAGTCTACCCGATCTTAGAGGTTTGTTACAAAACTAAATTAAATATTTTATTAATAAAAGAAAAGATTTTAAGCACATATATAGGTCTACAAATTACTACTATAATAACTCCTAAATCCCCTAATTAATTGGCTCCCAATTACACCTCCTTTAAGACGACAGTAAAAATAAATAGATTTAAACAGAAATACCCTGGCAAATACCCTAGACAGTGATATTCAAAGTGAACTTTCTTAGCTTCGGTTCCTGTAGACAGCAACTTGATGCACAGAGGCGGAGTCTTTTCACACTTGTATTAGATCTTGGAATGCTTTCTCCTTTATACATAACCTCATCTCCTTTATACATTTTTCTACCTGTTAATGCAAATTCCATTGTTCCCATATGTTTTTGCAACTGAAGTAATATAAATCCTTTCATAATACTAATTTTATCAGTAACCCTTGGGAAAAATAAATACACTGTTTAGCTTAGCTTCTTGTGGCTAGGTGTAACATCTTACCATCATTGAATTACATCAAACTAACCTAATTTATCTAAAAGTGCAAATGATCTTCACACCTCACATTCTAAAACTATTTATCATTTCAAACATAGCTTCCCTTTTAATAACTCAAAGCCTCCAATCTAGTTGTCTCCAATTCAATTAAATCCCACACACACAAACACACACACACTATCCAAACCCCACTATTAACCTATCTTCACAATAAATCACAATAATATTATGAAAATTATTATATTTTCATGACAATGATCTTGGGCTTCAACTCCACTTACGCACCTGCTCCCCATATCCCTTGACGGCCTGAGAAAACAAAAATCTGTCTGTCTACCTCAGCCTTAAATATATTCAATGATGTGGCATTGACAACCCTCTGGGTAGAGAATTCCAAAGATTCGCAACACTTTGAGTAGAGAAATTTGTCCCATTCTCATTCCTAAATGATCAGCCCCTTATCCTGAAACTGTGTTCCCTTGTTCAGTGTTACAGCCCTGAAGGAAGCCATTTGACTCACCCTGTCTGTGCAGCTCATTTCAAGAAAAGCTCAGGTGGTTCCATTCCTCCACCCCATTCCCATTACCCCGCAAATCGTTTCTCTTCATGTGCTTTCCAATTCCCTTTTGCAAGGCACAACTGAACCTTCTGACACCACACTCTCAGGCAGTGCATTCCAGGTCCTAACCTCCTAATCACTCACTGTATCAAAAATAAGTTTTTTCTCACCTCACCATTGGTTATTTTACCATTCACCTTGAATTAGTGTCCTCTGGTACTTGACCAATCTGCTAATGGAAACAGTTTCTCTCTATCTACTCTGTCCAGACCCCTCATGATTTTGAACACCTATGGCATATCTCCTCTCAACCTTTACTTTCCCAAGGAGAATAATCCCAGTTTCTCCAATCTGCCCAAATAACTGGAGTCTCTTATGCCTAAAATAATTCTCAGAAATCTATTCATACTGTGCTACCTGGAAAATCTAGTTCTGATAAAATTAGCAGGTTACAAGTGTCACAACAATGTGGTGTGTGCAATGTGGAATATTAATCATTAATTTCATCAGCGGGTGTAATGCCTTGGATTGTTTTTAAAAAGGTAAGAAACAGCTAGAACTGCAATAACACTGTTTTTTAAAATGGCTGAAGAAGTCACCTGACCTACAAATTGGCCAAGTTTTTAGAAGGATCCGAAAGCAGATTGCCAGTTGACATGCCTAAGCAGTCCCCTGATAGACTTCATGCCTGCCATTGTCTGAACTCTCTGCAAAACATAAGGACACTAGGCCACTTGACTTCCTGACTCCTGAAACTATCAGGAACAAAGAAGGACTAATGAAACTCATTATGCAAGGAAGGTGCAAATGACCCCCTATTTGTTGCAATTGCATCTTAATAGCTTTATCTTTAAGAGATCAAAGCACTTTCTTTAATATGGATTACCCTCCATTGTGTACCAATAGCCAGCTGTCATGTGATAGGAACCCCATTTGTGAAAAGCTATGACTATAAGCTTCTCCGTTTGTTACAGTAAGAAAGGTGTCTACAGGATGCATCAGCAACATCAAGAAATAGTCTTCAGAATGCAGCATCACCTTTCACTCTGCTATAAGGTTGAGGAACTTAACTCTGTTACATTTTGAAATGCATCACAGAGATAGCGAATTTTAATTAAAAGGAACTTCATGTGTCATAATAACCCCTTTGGAAGAAGACAGATAACAGTTTAAAAGAAACAGCTGCAGGAAAACAACCAGCTTACACCAGCTGCTACACCACTGGAATTTCAAGACCGCCAAAGGAACGTCAGAAACTATGACTGAGGTTTTCTGTGCCTGCCGGGCATGTTTGGTAGCATGAGCAGACAATATGGAGAGAAGACTAAAAATCTATTTCACAATGTTGTGAAACCAGTTTGCTCCACCCGCTAACGGCGGTATATCAGCATATCAACATATGGCCAGCCCGCCGGACTCATCCCCCACTGCTGGATCATCCACACATGCCAGCAGGAAAACATGTGACATGTTTCACAACAGCAGTTATTAGGCATGCACTTGGTGGGCTGCACTTCACTCAGGACTTCAAGGTTTGTTTGCCTACCTTGCTTCGGTCAGCACTCGCAGTCATCAGCGCCAGGCTTCACAGACAAAACTACATCATTTTTAGGGGGCTCACAGGTAAGTCTCTACCTACCAGATCAGCCATATGTGGGTGGCTTTTCAATGGCTGCAAGGTCTTGCTTGGGGAAGGGGGAGAAGTGACCTCAAGCAAGGGAAGAGGCTGCAGGATGAGAGCTGTACTGGGGAAGAAGGGTATTCCAGGGTGTGTGTGTGGTACAAGTTGATCTGTGCAAGTGGCCTCAAGAAGGTGAAGGCTAAGGAGGCAGTCTCCAGAGGAGGTGAGCCCAGATGGACATGTGAGGGTATGGGTGTGAGAATGGGCGGTGATGTCCCTTGAGCAGGCAATGAATGAGATACCAGTGAATGTGTGATGTGCTTAGAGTGAAGAGATGGTTGCCACACCCTGGCTGCACAGATGTGATAATTTATCCTCTATCTGCAATGGATGGCCAACCTCTTCTGTGCAGCATTGGCACTGATCACCACTGCCATCACCTATCAAGCCGAGTGGTAATGTAGCTGCCCCTCATGCGGCCAGAGTGAGGGTAGACGAAATCACAGCGGACCTCCACGGCATCCAAAAAGTACTTAGGGGCGGCAGTCTTCTTGCCTTTCAGGGCCACGTCTTCTTTGCTGCAGTCCTGGGCTGGAAGCACTAAGCTCGGCTGTGCTTTAAATGTGGTGCCTGGCGTGATGAAGTGATGAGGTGATGGCGTGGCAGGCAAATCAGAGCCCGCCCGTTATCGAAATGGCATGTTTCCTGGGAATGAATAAGTAATGTGGTGGGTAGGGATGATATGGCGTGAAACCCGTCATTGCAGCTGGAGGGTAAACCGTTGTTTTACCGGCCCACTACCGCACTCAGTGCAAATCTGGGATGATTCTGTCTTTTTTTTTAACTTATAGAATTTAACTTCTCAATTCCACATCCTCTACCCTGTAACTTCTTCTGTTTTACTTGTGAGCACGGGTGTGCATATGTTGCGGGATTTGGGACCTGCTTTTACCTTTTTAATGAATCTTACACTTTTACCACAGTCAGTTTTTAACAATAAAACTTACTTGTTAACTCAAGAAACCTGGCTGGCTTATTTCTTCACGAAGCTTCACATATGATCAGGTACATACTGAATTGAAAAATCACACCTTTTTAACAATTCAAACTCTGTTATAATCCATCTCAGGAGTGGAAAGGAGAGGAATTTGTTCACCCCTTTCGGCTTGGTCATAACACAAGGAAGAAGGCAAGATTTGCATGTACCTATGGAGAAATCTATAGTACATGATAAATACCTCCGATAGAGAGGGCACAAAGTTCACAGCATTTCACAGAGGATTTTGTTCAGGACTAAACCTATAAAATGTACTAGTATGCACATGACACAAGATAGAAGTTCCTTTTTATGAATGGTTTCTACATGTTCAGTCCAATACCAGCACCTAAGCCCTTGTTGACCACAACATCCAATATGCCACACTTGACAATGGGGATTTCTTTGAGGTTTTCATTTCCTTATTCAAAAGTTCTGGTGACACAACAAGATGGATTTGAGTGCAGAGCAAGGCACAGCTTCAAGGGTGGAAGTAGCAGGATGAAAAAATAATGAGGAATCTCATCAGAAGCCAAGAGCAAAGTATTGCAGATGCAGGATGCTTGAAAAAAACACAGAAAATGCTGGAGTTACCCAACATCTGTGGAGATAGAAACAGAGTTGACAGACTTGAAACTTCAATTTTGTTTCTCTCTCCGCAGATGCTGCCAGGCCTGCTAAGTATTTCCAGCATATTCTGTTTCTATCTGCTTTCCTTGATAACCAATAGTGATTTTCTTGTCTTGAGATTGTTTGTATAACATGTATGACTGTAGATTGATAGTTTGTGCTTCATGGGTTATAGTTCTGTTCAGTAGCCAAAGGACAGGATTGTTTCATTTGTTATAAATCACTCCTCCTGTCATATATTACGTTGACTTGAATACATTAAATCTGATATTAAAACAATATAATTGTTGAACTGAACTTTTAGTCAAGTCCAAAACCAAAAAGTGCTGGAAATACGCAGGAGGTTACTCAGCAGCTGCAAAGAGAAAAGCTAGGTTAATGTTTCTGGTAAAAGACCATTGCTCAGTTCTGAGGAAGTGCCTTGCCCCAAATTTTAATTGATGTTTTATCTATATCTTCTGTCAACTGACCTGCTGTGTGTATTTTGCAACAATCCCTATTTATGTTTCAGAATTTCTGTTTTTATTTTCATTTTATTTAGTACAGCATTTTCAAGAGGTTCTAAAATTAGTGGCATCATCTGACTGATGGATTGTCAAACCATCCTGCCTGTGATAAGAATCTTTATGCACTAACCAGGGACATAATTAGACAATCCTGGTGCTGCAGTAGTCGTGCCCCTGAAGAAAATTTACTTGCATTCGACTGCTGCTGGGGACCAGGTGTAAATCAAGTGAACTGTGTCACTGAGCTACACTACCAAAACGTATTTGAAAAATTAAAAGCTCTAACACCTATTCAAGGTCTGAAAATAATTATAAATGGTGGGAGAGACTCGAGGGACTCAAATGGCTACTCTTAGTCCTACTTGCCAACTGAAAAATCATTGGATTTATCAAATGGTTCATTTAGATGAGAATATCTGAACATTACCCACAGAGGGCAACCAAGGATGAAAGACACCCTTTGCTTGAATTCTGACGCTCTACTCTTCAATTGGAATTCTATTGTTTAGCCTAAGCATTGTATTGTTCTTGTATGGCAACTGATTTGTAGGGCAGAATTTTTATTTCAGGGTTGGGACCCTGATGTTGGGTGTATTTCTCGGTCCTGACCCAGCATCGCAATGACATACACTTTGATTTTAAATCAGCAAGCCAATTAGAGGCCAGGGCATGTAGTAGACAACCAATTAGGAGCATCGGTGTTGGGAGTAGGCAGGACAGCAATGAGGTTTAAAAGGGGCCAGCCGCTATTATTATGATTACCAGTTTAGGGGAGATGGCAGGTGAAGATCAGCAGGCACACAGGACAAACACCCATGCCAGGGCAGCCTCATGTTTCAGCAATACTTCCCCTGAAGCTCCCTTGGAGGTGGCATCAACATGATGTGACATTCTATTGTCAGCAAGTGGCAAGAGAAGGCCAGCCAACCAGACCAAACAGGGTTGGCTGGAGGGAGCAGGGGATGTGAATGACTGCAGTGTGGTGAAGAGGACACGGTTTAAGTGCCGCAAACCTTTGAACAGCGTTCTGTGGGCTGGCAAGGTGAATGCAATGCTTCATCCTGATACCAGGCCACCAGATCTGCAGTGACCAGCATGCATCAGCTGTTGAGCAGCCTGAGGGCACAAGGTTCTCCTGAACAGTCAATACATGTGTGCCCAGGGGCATCACTGAGCCATGGACAGAGCTCGCCTCTCTAGCAGAAGTCAGGGGGCAATACTATTGCCAGGAACATCACATGTTTTGGTGGATCTAGATGTAGTAAGGAAGGGCACAGTGGTCTTCTTTCTCATCCTCTTGATTTTGCAGGAAAAGAGACCACATAAACGCAGCACTGGAGTGCTGATTTGGGCTGCTTTTGAGTGCTTCAGTTGGAGTTTGGTGAGTGAGGGAGTTCGATGAAGAGAGAAGGAGGTAATCTTTTCATTTTCTACCTTTCCTCAGGAAGAAGAGCAATGGTCTTGGTAAGAAGGACCTGGTGAGTATTTCTACTATCCTTAATAATATCTAAACTAGAGGAAGTAAAAGTAAAGGGAGTAATTTAAGCGTAAGTCATGATAGGGCAGCTTGGTCACATGGAATTCTCCTCCTGTGCAATGTGGGGAGTCAGGGACACTTCCCGTGTCCATTGTGATGTGTGCAGGAAGTGTGTCCAGCTACAGCTACTTGAAATCCGCATTTTGAATCTGGAGCAGCAGCTGGAGTCACGGTGTAGCATCTGCAGGGCTGAGATCTTCGTGGATAGCACATACAATGAGGCAGTTATGCCGCAGGTAAAGAGTGCACAGGCAGAAAGGGAATGGGTGACTGCTAGACAGAGTAAAGATACTAGGCAGGTAGTGCAGGGGTCTCCTGGGTCCATCTCTCTCTCTCTAACAGGTTTTCCATTTTGGATACTGCTGGGGGAGATCATTTCTCAGGGGAATGCAGTGAGAGCCAAGTCCATGGCACCATGAGTGGCTCAGCTCCTCAGCTTCTCAGCAGCATGAGCTCCTGCAAGCAGAACATAGGGAGCTAGGAAATAAATCAAAAAGCAGGACCTCAAAGGTAGTAATCTCAAGATTACTCTCAGTGCCAAGAGCTAGTGAGATCAGGAATAGGAGAATAGACCGGATGAATGGGTGGCTGGAGAGATGGTGTAGGAGGTAGGGATTTAGATTCCTGAGGCATTGGGACCAATTCTGTGGAAGATGGGGCCTGTACGAGATGGACAGGTTGCACCCCAACAGGATTGGGACCAATGTCCTTGCAGGGGTATTCGCTAGTAGTGTGGGGGAGGGTTTAAACTAGAGTGGCAGGCAGACAGGAACCTGAGTGGGGAGACACAAGAGAGGGAAACAAAGATAGAAATGGAAGCCAGAAAAGCAAAAAGCAAAAGTGGAAGGCAGAGGAAATGGGGGCTCAGCGCAAACAAGGCCATAGTACAAAATAAAATGTAAAAAGACAAGTCTAAAGGCACTGCATCTGAATGCAAAGAGGATTTGCATTAAGGTAGACAAGTTAACAGCGCAAATAGATATAAATAGGTACGATATGATTGTGATTACAGAGATATGGCTGCAGGATGACCAAGGCTGAATATCCAAGGGTATTTGATATTTAGAAAGGACAAGCAAAAAGAAAAAGGGGTTGTTGGTTAAGGATGAAATCAGTGCAATAGTGTGAGAGGATATTGGCTCAGAAAATCTAGATGTAGAATCAGTCTGGGTGGAACTAAGAAGCAACAAGGGGTGGAAAACCCCTGGTGGGAATTGTACATAGGCATCCAAGCAGTAGTGGCAAGGTAGGGGACAGTAAGTTAGAGATGCATGTAACAAGGGTGCTGCAGTAATCATGGGTGACTTTAATCTACATATAGACTGGGAAAACAAAATTAACAATAATACTGTGGTGGATGAATTCCTGGAGTGTTTTAGACCAGTATGTCCAGGAACCAAGTAGGGAACAGGCTATCCTAGATTTGGTTTTGTGCAATGAGACGGGGTTAATTAATAATCTTGTTGTGTGGGGTCTCCTAAATCTAAAGAAAGGAAACTACATAGATATGAGGTGTGAGTTGGCTAAGATAGATTGGGGAACTTCATTAAAAGGCATGATGGTGGAGAGGCAATGGCTAACATTTACAAACTGCAACAGTTATATATTCCTTTCTGGCGCAAAAGCACCAAAGGAAAAGTGGCCCAAACATGGCTAACAAAATAAATTACTGATAGTATTAGATCCAAAGAGGAGTCATATAAAGTTTCTAGAAGAAATAGCAAGCTTGAGGATTGGGAACAGTGTAGAATTCAATAGATTGATTGAGAGGGGAAAAATAGAGTATGACAGTAAACTTGCAAGAAACATAAAAGAAAAATTGTAAAAGCTTCTATAAGTATTTAGAAGAAAAAGATTAGTGAAGACAAATGTGGATCTTACAGTCTGAAACAGGAGGATTTATAATAGAGAACAAGGAAATGGCAGAGCAATTAAGCAACAACTTTAGTTCTGTCTTCACAGAGCAAAACACAAATAACTTTCCAGAAATACTAGGGAATCAAAAGTTTAGTGAGAAGGAGGAAATGGAGGAAATTAGTATTGCTAAAAAAAATAGTGACGGAGAAATTAATGGGACTGAAAGCTGATAAATCCCCAGGGCCTGATAATCTACATCCCAGGGTACTAAAGGAGGTGGCCATGGAAATAACGGATGTGTAGGTTGTCATCTTCCAAAATTCTGTAACAGTTCCGGCAGATTGAAGGATGGCAAATATAATCCCGCTATTTAAAAAGGGAGAGATAAAATGGGGAATTACAGACCCATTAGTCCAATATCAGTGGTAATGAAAATGATAGAGCCTATTATAAAGGATGTGATAACAGGACACTTAGAAAATATCAATGAGATGAGACAAAATCAACATGATTTATGAAAAGGAAATCATATTTGACAAACATACTGGAGTTTTTCTGAGGACTTAACTAGCAGAATAGATAAGGGAGAACCAGTGGATGTGGTGTATTTGGATTTTCAGAAAGCTTTTGATAAAGTCCCACATAAGAGGTTAGTATGCAAAATTAAAGCACATGGGATTGGGGGTAATATATTGGCATGGATTGAGAATTGGTTAGCAGACAGGAAACAGAAAGTAGGAATAAAGGGGGTCTTTTTCTGAATGGTAGGCAGTGACTAGAAGGGTACTGCAAGCATCAGTGCTTGGGCCCCAGCTATTCACAATATATATCAATGATTTAGATGAGGGAACTAAATGTAATATTTCCAAGTTTGCTGGTGATACAAAACCAGATGGTAATGTAAGCTGTGAGGAGGATGTTAAGAGGCTTCAAGTCGATTTAGACAAGTTGAGTGAGTGGGTAAATACCTGGCAGATGCAGTATAACATGGATAAGTGTGAAATAATCCACTTTGGTAGGAAAAACAGAATGGCAGAATATTATTTAAATGTTGATAGATTGGGAAATGTTGATGTACAAAGGGACCTGGGTGTCCTTGCGCACCAGCCACTGAAAGCAAGCATGCAGGTGCAGCAAGCAGTTAAGAAAGCAAATGGCGTGCTGGCCTTCATTGTGAGAGGACTTGGGTACAGGAGCAAGGATGTCTTACTGCAGCTGTACAGGGTCTTGATGAGACCACACCTGGTGTATTGCATGCAGTTTTGGTCTCCTGACCTAAGAAAGGATACACTTGTCATACAGGGAGTGCAGCAAGGTTCACCAGAATGAATCCTGGGATGACGGGATTGTTGTATGAAGAGAGATGGGGCCAACTAGGCCTGTATTCAATGGAGTTTAGAAGAGTGAGAGGGGATCTCATTGAAACATATAAAATCCTGTCAGGGCTGGACAGGCTGGATACAGGGATAATGTTTCCTCTAGCTGTGGGGTCTAGAACTAGGGATCACAATCTCAGGATACAGGGTAGGCCATTTAGGACTGAGATGAGGAGAAACATCTTCACTCAGAGGGTGGTGAACCTGTGGAATTCTATACCACAGAAGGCTGTGGAGGCCAAGTCACTGAATATATTTAAAAAGGAAATAGATAGATTTCCATATTCTAAAGGCATCAAGGGGTATGGGAAGAGTGTGGGGTTATGGCGATGAGATAGAGGAACAGCCATGATCATACTGAATGGTGGAGCGGGCTCAAAGGGCCGAATGACCTACTCCTGTGTGTATTTTTCTATGTTTCTATGAAAGGGTTCAATCACTGGTGCAATACCAAATCTGGCCATTCTGATGCCAAAGGAGGAGGCAGCCCCTGAACTGACCAGGGTAGCACCACATGATGCTGTGGACGATGATGAGATGGGAGGCCATCCAAGACAGGGCAAAAAAATCGGAAAATCTTCAGGTGATGCGGATGGGGCTTCCTCCTCCCCGGTTTCCTTCGCACCAAAGCAGTAGCTCTGAGAGCCTGCTCCAGCTCTGCAGAAGCAGCTGCAGACAGAGGTGATTTAACCCCCTTATGTCTCCCACAAGAGCTGATGTTATGGAGATGGCAACACAGGCAAGAATGGCAATGTTGGCATCATTTGCAGGGGAAGAAGTTGGGAGTGAGCCTGAACCATTGCATCAGTCAAGCCATCGTTGACACACTCACTTTGGTGGGCCCTCAAACAGATCATAGAAGAGGTGGAACATAGTTAGCAACACATCATAAAGGAGGTGGGGGAGATAGAGGCAGCTGTGGATAGACCCCTTGGAGGATCGAGGCCAGATACGGTCATGCTCGGCTGGGTGGAAATGCAGAGCCTCAGGAGTTACACACATGGTATGTCTTCTTGGGGAAGCAGCGAGAGATGTGTGCCCAAATCTTGGAGATCCCTGAGGCTGTGCTTAGTCACGGTTAGAGAAACAGAGTTCATCCATGACATATGCTCTGCCAAGTCTCAGACTTATGAGGACATAAGATCATCCATTGGGAGACTGGTCAGCCTCTTGTAGACCCATATGTGGTATCACAGGAGCAACAGTCTGACGGCCAGGCAATGAATGCCGCTTTTGAAGCATTAACCAATCAGTGGCACAGATGGTGCAATGATGTATTGAGTAGACACCAGGTGCACCCAAGTTGTTTGTCTGCTCTGAAGTCCATGTCACCCATGAAAGGGTCAAGGCAGGTAGCGATGAGTGTGAGGGGGAAACCCCTTCTGGGGCACTTCCATCATCTGACACCACCTTGGCCCCTCCAATCAATCAATGCAGGAAGGCCCTGTGGCAGTGGTTGCCCTTGTACCATTGTAGTTAGAGCAGCCTGTTGCAGTGCATACAATGGTACCATGAAATCAAGCATGGCCACCATCTCAGCCTTACCCACACACACAAATGGGCAGCCTGCCTGTATCTCAGCTACAGGTGGAGCACCATGTAAAAGCAGCTGAGAGTGAAGGGTGCCAGACTGGTTGTCTTACAGTGGACTCACTTGGGTGTGACACTTTTGTTAAACTTTCAGTTAAAATGCTTCAATGCATTGGAATGAAGATGATTATGATTGCAGCCAGACTTGTGTGAATTTAATTATTGATGTGTTAAAACAAACTAACTGAGAGATGGGGAAGGTATGCAAATGAGTGTGTTAGTTTGATGTAGTCTTGCCTATGACTTGTCTTCCAGGCGATGTGGGCGCCAATGCAGCATGTTGGATTCACATCCTCCCCCATAGAAAGATGAGGTTATGAGCTGTTTGTCTTCCAAGATGAGGAGACCTCGGGAGAAACGTGTCTAAAATAGTGCGGCCCGAACATCTTTACCATCATGATTGGTGCTTTCAGGCCTCAGACATCCTGCTCCGCCACTTCTCCTGCTCCCCATTCTCATCTATCGAGGAAATTTGCCACTCCTCCACTGCTGCTTCATCAAGATTCACAGCTCTCTGGAAGACTGTAGTGAAGAGCACACAGAGCACTACAATCCCAGATAATCTTGATAGTGCATACTAGATGTTACTCCCCGCTGCCAGTTAAGACACCAGCATCTCATCTTGGACACTGCAATGGCCTGCTCAATAGTGGCACTCATGCTGGAGAGGGCAGCGACTGTAACAACTCTGTGTTTCTGTTGAGGGGTTGTGCAACCTTTTACACTCAAAGGCCACTGTATGCCTCCGCCTGAGCAGCTCTCTGAGTCATTTCCCTTTAATGCTAATGTTAAAAGGACCTGCCTCCATTGATCACTGTGCCTGCAATCAAAAAAATCTTCCTGTCCTTTAACTAGCTGTTAGGTTCCACATGCTAAAGTGCTGACATTCTCTGTTTGTACGGCTTGCTGGCATGCAGATCCCAATACCTCATCAAAAATCACTGGAAGATGGAAACTGCTGCTCTGGGATCTGATTTTTTGTGTCTTCATCCACCTCCAACCCTGCCTCCTTCAGGGATTGAAAGCTCATCCCATATATTTAGTATTTAAATTGCAAATTAACCAAACACATTGTCCATGAAATCCGTACAGATTAGAATGAGCACTAAACAGTAGATCATTAAACACAGATATTTAATAATCAGAGGATAAATATCCAGAATCACATGTATAATGCCAGAAGGTGCAAGTTTGGATGTTTTTTGTGGCATTCCCACAGATTATGCAAGACTGTTTTGTAACACAGATATTTTTCATCAGTAATAAACATTGAAGTAACTGGAATCTTATTCTGTTATATCAAGGCTTTTTTCATGTAAATTTGAGGCATTTATTGCAATAAAAATCAAAAATGTTTTGATTGAAATTTAAAACTTAGTCCAGGGATATTATGAATTTCTCTGACTCCATAGATTTTTGTATGTCCTAACGTTCACTATTTGAAGCTTGAAGAAAATATTTTGGCATATTTTATGAAAGGAAGAAAAAAATGCATGTAGTATTTAGAACAAAATAAATGAATTCACAGCACAAATAGAGGTTAATGGGTATGATCTTATAGCCCCTATGGAGACATGGTTACAAGGAGATCAAAGCTGGGAACTAAATATTTAGGGGTATCTGACTTTTTGAAAGGACAGGCAGGAAGGAAAGTGTGGTGGGGTAGCTTTGTTAGTATGAGATGGAATAAGTACTATAGCAAGAAAGGATCTTGGATTGAAAGATGTAGAATCCATATGGGTGGAGGTAAGAAATAACAAGGGGAAGGAGACACTGATGGGAGTAGTCTATAGGCCCCCGAACAGTAGCTATATTGTAGGACAGAGAATAAATCAGGAGATAATGAGAGCATGTAAAAAAGGCAGTACATTAACCATGGGTGACTTTAATCTTGATGTAGATTGGGAAAATCAAATGGCAGAGGTAGCCACAGGCAAGAATTCATAGAGTGTATTCGGGGCAGTTTCCCAGAACAATAGGATGTAGATCCAACCAGGGATCAGGCTATTTTGGATTCGGTAATGCGTAATGAGGCAGGTTTAATACATGATGTCAGAGTAAAAGATACCCTCAGAAACAATAAACATAATATGGTAGAATTTAGCATCCAATTTGAGAATGAGAAACTTGGGTCAGAAACAACTGTGCTAAACTTAAATAAGGGTAATTACAAAGGAATGAGGGCAGAGTTGGCTAGAGCAGACTGGGAAAGGAGTTTAGCAGAAAAAATGGTTGTTGAACAATAGTAGATGTTTAAGAAAATAGTTCATGACTCACAACAAAGATATATCCCAGTAAGGAAGAAGGATTCAAGGAAGGGTATAAGCCAACCATGGTTAACCAAGGAAGTTATCAAATTAAAAGAAAAGATGTACACTGTGGCAAAAATTAGTGGTAAGTCAGAGAATTGGGGAAGTTTTAAAAACAAACAAAGGAATAATAAAGAGGGAGAAAATAAACTTTGAAGATAAACTAGCAAGTAATATAAAAACAGACAGTAAGAGCTTCTTTAAATATATAAAAAGGAAGAGAGATATCAAAGTGAACACAAGTCCCTTACAGAATGAGGCTGGGGAAATAATAAAGGGGAACCAGGAAATAGCAGAGCAGTTGAAAAAATAATTTGCTTCAGTCTTCATGGTAGAATACACTAATAGCATTTCAAAAGCACTAAATAATCAGGAGGCAAAAGGGAGCAAGAAAATAAATACAATAACTATCACTAGAGAAAAAGTACTAGGGAAACTAATCTGGCAATAAGTCCCCTGGATCTGATGGGTTGTATCCTAGGATATTAAAGGAAGTAACTACAGAGATAGTGGATGCACTAGTAGTAATTTTCCAAGAACGCTTAGATTGTGGAAAAGTCCCAGAGGATTGGAAAACTGCCAATGTAACTCCCTTATACAAAAAGGGAGAGAAACAAAAAACAGGTATCCATAGGACAGTTAGCTTAACATTTATCATTGGGAAAATGTTAGCCTCTATTATAAAGGATGTAATTGCAGAACATTTGGAATTATATAATCTAATCAAGCAGAGTCAGCATGGCTTCATGAAGGGGAAATCATGCCTGGCAAATGTGTTAGAATTCTTTGAGGAGATAACTAGCAAGGTAGATAAAGGGGAACCAGTGGATGTAATATAGCTGGATTTCCAAAAGGTGTTCGATAAGGTACCACACATAAGGCTACTTAATATGAGAACCCATGGTGTTGGGAGTAGTATATTAGCATGGATAGAGAATTGGCTAACTAATTGTGGACAGAGTTGGGATAAGGGGGGCATTTTCAGAATGGCAACCTGTCATTAGTGGAGTGCCACAGGGATCAGTGCTGGGGCCTCAATTATTTACAATCTATATTAATGACTTAGATGAGGGAAGTGAATGTACTATTGCCAAATTTGCGGATGATACAAAAATAGATGGGAAGGCAAGTGGTGAGGATGACACAAGGAGTCTACAGAGGGATATAGACAGGTTAAGTGAATGGGCAAAATAGTGGCAGATGGAATATAATGTGGGAAAATGTGAGGTTTTGCACTTTGGCAGGAAGAATAGAGGAGCTGAACATTATTTAAATGAAGAAAGACTGCAGAAAGCTGCAGCACAGAGGGATTTGCTCCTACATCTTATGGTCCTATGTATATTTCAAAAACAGAAATAATATTTCAATCCTAAGAACTAAAAGTCGATTCTTATTTGAACTTGCAGGTTCGTGATGTGAAGGTTAGCCTCAGTGGCTCTTTAAGTCCAGTTGATTTGTCTTCAATGAACCAGTAAGACATGTTTGATGTGAACCGTAATGTATTTTATAAATTTGTGAATGGCACTCATCCCAGTTGAAAGTTATTTGTGACAGAAATAGAATTCCAATCATATATGAAGACACTGGTTTATTTTTTTCCTCCATTTGATTGCTAATTTGGCCTGACAGTGCAAATAGTGTGTTTTAGACGTCAGCTCTTGACTGGTTACCAACGTATGCTGTGCGAGGTCAGCAGCCCCGTGGGGCACTGTTTCAGCTTTGTCACTCTCACCTACCCTTATGCTTTACAACATGGGGGGAAGGATTGGTGTTATACTTCTCCTACCTTTCTCCTTTCTAATCACTCTGCATGCCTGCAATTTTGGAAATGTCACATCTGGAGGACACAAGCCATCAAGACAGAAATTGGTGCAAAGCATTACCCTTTATCAGCGGATCATAGCAATTAATCATACTACTGATATCACTGCAGTTCTGTCATATGTAACAATTTTTTTACTCATCACAGCATTCAGAATTACAATAAGTAATGCAAAGTATTTTGTTTCTTGTGCAAAGTAATGTATACATCAACATTCGAATTGTTTTCATATGACATGCTTCCTTTGTGGACACTACAAGACACTGAAAGGATGTTTTATGTGGCAGACTGCATCAATGTTCTCTGGAGGTTGGTAGACAGCTCCTTGGGATTACAAAAATCATACACAAATTAGGAATGTGATGGATTTCCAGGTTGATAATCAGTTCTGATTTACATTTTGTGTTCATGCTTTTCTGACTATGCGTCCAGACTTTTTCCAGTCTCTGTATTTTTCACGTTTCATATAACGGATCGGAGACCTGGAGTGTGCTATGCTTCCGGACTTCACATAACTGGAATTAGAGAGACGAACATGTTTAATACAGCAAAGCCAGACTCAAAGTGCTTCACATAAGAAATTACATTTTGAAGTGTGGTGATTTTTAAGTTGGCAAATGCAAGCCACTACTTAAAAAAAAAACATTGTCTTTTCCTTTGCTTGTTCAAAATTTCTGCTCAATATCTCAAATCTAAATTTTCTAATTCAATTAATTAATTCCTTATTCAAATTGACATAACAGGGGAGAATGACTTCCTTCTGCGCTTTAAATTTCCGAACAGGAGAATGTCCTTTATTAGACAATGCGGCAAATTAGTGCTTTTAATCACAATTGAAAATGAACAATGAACTTTCAATGACCAATATTAATACAGTAATGTGTCCCAAATGGATTGATTACCACAGCAGGTTCTAGTTACAATAGAATTAGGGAAGAATGGTGTTCTAAGAATAGGGTATATATTTGCAGATAGAAGTACCAAAGCACCTCTATACAAATCAGTCCAGATTGAGCGAAATGGTGAATATTAAAAGCTTGTTGATGTATTCTACTACTCATCTGGGTTCTTGAATCATGCATATTGTAGGAATGTTGATATGATTTTACATGATTTTTATTTGTAACAAAAACAAAACAGTGATGTAAGCAGAATAGATTTAAACCCTTTTCTTGAAAGGCCTGCCTTTTCCCTGCAATGATGCTAATAACACTGGGGTAGGATGAATTTCAGGGCCAAAGACATTGTAGTGTAAAGAAAAGCACATATAGATTATCAAATAAATAAGCTGTTAGGATTGAAATGCATAGGCTTTTGAAACAGTTTTATCACAACAGGATAAACAACAAAATGATATTTCATGCAAAGTTCAGTTTCATGGGGTGTGCTCAAGCTCACGTTCTTTAATGAAAATATTATCTGGGTCTTCAGGTGTCTAAAAGGACACCTAAAGGAAGAGAAGAACATATTCTGGCAAAGCCCTTTAAAACAGCACACAAGGGCTGTTCCGTGACAGGTCTCAATAACAGGCATAGTGCAGCTTTAGGAAGTTGTCAGTCAGGCTACAATAAGTTCATTAACTTACTTTCCCCCAAGGCAGCAATAATGAACGGAGCCAGTAAATGGCAATCTGCTATGCAGGATATAATCAACACATCTCAAACAGCAAGGATGTAATGAATGGGAAGTGGTGATCCAAGCAACACTCATTGAGCATCTGGAATGCTGTTCAGACATTATAGATACTGGTACCATTCCAGTAGGTATTGCTTTCATCCTGTCATAGTAAACATGTTTGAGACAGTGACAGAGGGGGGATGAGTTGTTGTTTCTATCCAATTTGCTTAGGTAATAGAGGTGCTTAATATTGATCAGCAATTATTTGCAAAAGAATTGATAATTTCCTCAAAGCATTTCCTATTCTGAAAAGATCTCCTTTGATTTGGTTGCAGGGATATACATGGTTGTCAGCTCTCCTGGGTTTTCAGTTCACTCTATTCAACCATTTTTGTTTAAAGATTCTCAGAAAGAACTCAATTCTGAAACATATTACTATTCTTTAGTCAAGTAATACGTTGTGTGTAAGTTTAACATTCTTCTGCTGTTTTTGTGTTGTCTCTGTGTGAATTTGTTTATTGTAATCAATTGAGTTGTTTTATAACCCTACACCATATTGTCTGACAGCATTCGGATTTGTATCTATGTAAGAGATCAGAAGGATATGATTGGCATCCCATATGTTTTGTGACTTGTAACATATGCATACAGGGATGTATAAGATCTATAGGGGTGTATTGTTAAAACTGAAACACACAATTCCTTCTCACTGCATGTTTTAAATTGTAGGTTTTAGAAAATTGGAATGCAGGTTTACGTACAGAAATGATAACATGCTGTGACCATGAATAAAAGGAGCTGTGGTATTCTTCAAATTGTTATAATATGGATGAAGAAGGATAAAGGAAGATAAGGCTCAAGTATTCGCAACAATCTTCAGCCAGAAGTGCCGAGTGGATGATCCATTTCGGCTTCCTCCAGAGGTCCCCAGCATCACAGATGCCAATCTTCAGCCAATTCGATTCACTCCACGCAATATCAAGCAGTGGCTGAAGGCACTGGATACCACAAAGGCTGTGGGCCCTGACATTATTCTGGCAATAGTACTGAAGATTTGTGCTCCAGAATTTCCTTTGCCCCTAGCCAAGCTGTGCCAGTACAGCTACAACACTGGTATCTACTCGGCTATGTGGAAAATTGCCCAGGTATGTCCTGTACACAAAAAGCAGGACAAATCCAACCCAGCTAATTATTGCCCCATCAGCCTACTCTCCATCATCAGTAAAGTAATGGAAGGGGTCATCAACAGTGTTATCAAACGACATTGCTTAGCAATAACCAGCTCACTGATGCCCAGTTTGGGTTCTACCAGGGCCACTCAACTCCTGACCTCATTACAGCCTTGGTTCAAACATGGACAAAAGAGCTGACCTCCAGAGGTGAGGTGAGAGTGACTGCCCTTGACATCAAGAACATAAAATAACATAAGAACTAGGAGCAGCAGTAGGCAATTCAGCCCCTCGAGCCTGCCCCCGCCATTCATTTTAATCATGGCTGATCTCATTTCAGCCTCAACTCCAATTTCCCACCCTCTCCCCATATCCTTTTAACCCTTACTAATTAAAAATCTGTCTATCTCCTCCTTAAATTTATTCAGCATCCCAGCATCCACTGCACTCTGAGGTAGTGAATTCCACAAATTCACGACTCTTTGAGAAAAGTAATTCCTCCTCATCTCTAATTTAAATCTACTACCCCTTAGCCTAAAACTATGGCCTCTCATTCTACTTTGCCCCAGAAGGGGAAACATCTGCTCCACGTCTACTTTGTCTATCCCCTTTAGCATCTTATATACCTCAATTTGATCTCCTCTCATTCTTTTAAACTCTAGTGAGTATAGGCCTAAACTGTTCAATCACTCCTCATAAGACAGGCCCCATATCTCTGGAATCAATCTAGTGAACCTCCTCTGAACTGCCTCCAATGCAACTACATCCTTCCTGAAGTAAGGGGATCAAAACTGTGCACAGTACTCCAGGTGCGGTCTCACCAATGCCTTATGCAGTTGCAACAACACTTCCTTATTTTTATACTCTCTTCCTTTAGCAATAAATGCCAAAATTCAATTTGCCTTCCTTATTACCTGCTTTACCTGCGTACTAGCTTTCAACAATTCATGCACGAGAACACCCAGATCCCTCTGCACTGAAGCATTCCGAAGTTTCTCTCCATTTAAATAATAAGTCACCTTTTTATTCTTCCAACCAAAATGGATAACCTCACACTTACCACTTTAAACTCTATCTGCCAGATTTTGGCCCATTCACCTAACCTGTCCATATCCATTTGTAAATTTCTTATTTGTTCAGTGCAACTTACTTTCTCACCTATTTTGGTGTCATTTGCAAATTTAGCTATAGTGCCTTGTATCCCTGAATCCAAGTCATTAATATAGATTGTAAATAGTTGGGGCCCAAGGACCGAACCCTGCGGCACCCCACTAGTTACAGCTTGCCATCCAGAAAAAGACCCATTTATCCCGACTCTCTGCAGTCTGTTGGTTAGACAGTCCTCTATCCGAGCTAATACGTTACCCCTAACTCCGTGTGATCTTATCTTGTGTATTAATCTTTTGTGCGGCACCTTATCAAAAGCCTTCTGGAAGTCCAGATATACAATATCTACAGGATCCCCATCATCCACTTTGCTTGTCACATCTTCAAAGAGCTCTAGCAAATTAGTCAAACATGATTTACTCTTCATAAAACCATGCTGACTCTGATGGATTGCATTTTGACTTTCCAAATGCCCCATTATTACTTCTTTAATAATGGATTCCAAAAATTTGCCAACGACAGACATTAAACTAACTGGTCTATAGGCCGCATTTGACTGAGTGTGGCCTCTCAAAACTGGAGTCAATGGGATTCAGGGAGAAAACTCTCCGCTGGTTGGAATCATTCCTAGCACAAAGGAAGATGGCTGTGGTTGTTGGAGTTCAGTCATCTCAGCTCCAGGACATCACTGAAGGAGTTCCTCAGGGTAGTGTCCTCAGCCCAACCATCTTCAGCTGCTTCATCAATGACCTTCCCTCCATCATAAGGTCAGAAGTGGGAATGTTTGCTGATATTTGCACAATGTTCAGCACCATTCGCGACTCCTGAAGCAGTCCATGTCCAAATTCAGCAAGCCCTGGACAATATCCAGGCTTGGGCTGACAGGTAGCAAGTAATATTTGCACCACACAAGTGCCAGGCAATGACCATCTCCAACAAGAGAGAATCCAACCAATTCCCCTTGAGGTTCAATGGCATTACCAACACTGAATCCCCCACTATCAACATCCTGGGGGTTGCCATTGACCAGAAACTGAACTGGACTAGCCATAAACATACTGTGGCTATAAGAGCAGGTCAGAGGCTAGGAATCGTGTGATGAGTAACTCACCTCCTGACTCCCCAAAGCCTGTCCACTATCTAAAAGGAACAAGACAGGAGTGTGATGGAATACTCCCCACTTTCCTGGATGGGTGCAGCTCCCACAGCATTCAAGAAGCTTGACACCATCCAAGACAAAGCAGCCCGCTTGATTGACACAAACATTCACTCCCTCCACCACTGACACACAGTAGCAGCAGTGTGTACCAGCTACAAGATGCACTGCAGGAACTCACCAAGGCTTTGTCAACAGCATCTTCCAAACCCACAAACACTACCATCTAGCAGGACAAGGGCAGCAGGTAGATGGGAATACCACCACCTGGAAGTTCCCCTCCAAGTCACTCACCATCCTGACTTGGAAATATATTGCCGTACCTTCACTGTCGCTGGGTCAAAATCCTGGAACTCCCTTCCTAATAGCACTGTGGGTGTACCTACAGCACATGGACTGCAGTGGTTCAAGAAGGCAGCTTACCACCACCTTCTCAAGGTCGACTAGGGATGGGCAATAAATGCTGGCCGGCCAACAAAGCCCACATCCCGTGAATGAATTTAAATAAAATTGTCCACCTAAGCTCACTCATCCAAAAAAGAAACCCCTTTACTGCATCTGTTTCTTAAGTTATTCCAGGGATATTGCTTCCTACCAGATGCCCATCCCAATTACTGATCACTTTTTCATCACAAACACTGACTAATATCAGTCTTAAATTTACCTTTCACCAATTAGAACTTATGGGCTCCTGTTCTACTCTCACCATTGAGCTTGAACTAATCTTTTGCCTTTATCTTTTCAGTGCAGCCTCTACTGTGGGGTTGCCTCTGTGTTACCTCTTTTTTAAAGTGGAATAACCCAAAGATGTACTTAAGGAGTTAACAAACTTCAAACTATAGAGAGTCTCTCATAAAGAATTCATTGCATTAGTTCAAATGAATAACCCTAGCAGCTGCTGGATTCATGGTGTGCACTTCAACGGAGATTTATTTCACAAATGCCTATAAAGGTCTTACTAATAACACAGCAATTATCCAGTCCGTCACTAATAAAATAGCCCAACCACTGAGACTGTCACCATGTAAGGTGAAACATGTAATTGTGCATACATTGGGAGGATACCAATTTTTATAAGCGGAAGATATGAATATCTGATGTTCAAGAGGGCATTGGCTTCACAAAGAAGCTGATCATTTCTTTCAATATGCTGGAAAACAATGATATTATTCACTTTGAAATGTTATTACATATGATGGCAGTGATAAAATCAACACTTGGTACTCTCCTCCGAAACAAAAAAAGCAAACACAATCACAAAATACTACCCTCTTGAATCATTCACTATATTTCCTATTCTTCTTTTCATTTGTTCTAAGCACGTTGGGTTGAAGGCTATTTATTTATTATCTGATATTTTAATATTGTACATTAATAAAAGCGGTGATAAGTCCAGTTGCATTGAATGACAACATACATCACACCAAGGTTACAGGTCCCAGTGCAACAACAGTTAGACTTGATGTTCCATTTGATGCTGAGCTGAGTATTGCACCCTATAATTAACTACCATTAAGACAGTCTATATTCACCTCCATGAAAAATGTATGGCTATTAATACCTCTGTCTGTATCCCATGCTCATTGCTGCTGAAACTCTTATCACCTGCATCATTTCCCAGCTTGACTCCACCAAACGCTTTGTACCAGAATCCCAAATTCCATTCTGCAGAAACTATCATTCAAAGTTTATGTCCGTATCCTATTCCTTGTTAAATTATGTTCCTTTATCATCTCTCTCCTCTCCCATTTCCACTAGCTCCCCACCTCTCAATGAAATCAATTCAAAATCATTTCTCTCATTGATAAGTCCCTTCCTGGTTTTATCTTTCCCCATTTGCACAACTTCATCCTATTTGCCTTGAGAAACATGTGCAACAGGAAAAGAACTAGGCCATAGGGCCCACTAAGCCTGCTCCGTCATTCACTAAGACAATGGTTTAACTTCTACATCAACTCCACTTTTCTGCCCTATCTCCATTAACCCTTAATTCCCTTCATGCCCAAGGATCCATCGATCTCAGTCTTCAATATAATCAATGACCGAGCATTCACAGTCCTCTGAGGTAGGGAGTTTTAAAGATTCACAACCCTCTGAGTGAAGAAACTTCTCCCTATCTCAACCTAAACAGCCAACCCCTTACCTGAGATTATGGCCTCAAGTTCTAGACTCTACAGCCAGGGGAAATAATCTCTCAGCATCTACATCCTGTCAAGCTCTCTAAAAAATTTATACATTTCAAACAGGTTGCCTTTCGTAATTCTAAACCCCAAAGAGTATAGCCCGATCTTACTCCCCTCATAAGACAGCCTTCTCATCCCAAAGAACATTCAGTGAATCTTGATGAATCTCTAAAGCAAGTATATCTTTAGGTAAGGAGGGCAAAATGGTACAGAGTGCTCTAAGCGTTATCTCACTAAAGTCTTAAATAATTGCAGAAACACTGTGATACTCTAAATCCTTTGCAACAAGGTTGGTATTCCATTTGTCTTCCGAACAGCTTTCTGTGCCTGCATGTTAGCTTCCTTTCAGTTCCTCTAACTAGATTCTTTTCACCATTCCATTGCTGGTTGTTGAGTTTTTAGTTGTCTTGGTCCCAAATTCTGGAACACCTTCTCTAAACTCTTCCATCTTGCTACATCATCTGAAAATATGATGCCAGTTTCTACATGTACACTGACCACACCAAGCTCTATCCCATCATTACCTTTCTCAACCCTTCCACTGTCTCTCAAATGTCAGGCTGTTTGTTCGACATCCATCCTGAATGACCAAAAATTTCCTCCAATTAAATATTGGGAAGGCTGGAGCCATTGGCTTTTGTCCCTTCACAATCTCCACAGCAGCAACCCCCCGCCCCCCACCCCCCCCCCCCCCCCAACCCCCCACACCACCCCCTCCCCAACATCATCGTTTCCATCCCTCTCTCTGTCTGAGGCTGAACCAGACTGTTTACAACTTCAGTGTCTTATTTCACCTTGTGATGATCTTTCAACCACATATTCCTGCCATCACCAAGGCCATTTATTTCTACCTTAGTAACATCACCTGACTCTGTTCTGCTACTGTTGAAACCTTCAGCCAACCTTTGTTACCACCAGACATAGTTATTTCAACACACTCCTGGCCAACCTCTCACAGTCTACACTCTAAAACTTGAGATCATCCCAAACTCTGCTGCCCATTTCCTAATATATATCAAATCCAATTCATCATCAACCCTGTGCTCGCTGAACTACACTGGCTCCTGGTTATGCAACCCCTCAACTTTAAAATTATAATCTTTCTTTTCAAATCCCTCCATGGCCTCACCTATCCCTTTCTCTCTAATCTCTACCAGACTCATAACCCTCTGAAATATCTGTGCTTCTCTAATTCTGGTCTCTTGAGCATCCTCCATTTTAATTGCCCCACCACTGGTGGCCCACGTCAGCTGCCTAGGCCTTGAACTATAGAATTCCCTCTCTACACCTCACCTTCTCTTTAGCTCACTTTTCTCCTTTAAGACACTCCTTATAATCTGCCCCTTTGACCAAGTTTTTGGTCCGCTACTTTAATATCTCCCTATGTGGCTGGACTCTATGTTCTGTTTTCTAATGCTCTTGTACAGTGCCTAGGGATCTTTCATTATTATAAAGGTGCTATATAACGAGTAATAAAAAACGAGTTGTTGCTGGCTCAGAAGTGCTTTTAGAGGTCCTCTCATGAGCTATATAAAACACAAGTTTTGAATTTTAATAAAAATAAACAATAGTTAACTGGAAGCACAGATACCATCTACTGTCTACTAACAAAATCTTCGGTTGAAATATCAATAAATAATCCGAATATTTGAAGTAAACATTTACTGTTTTATTTTAAATCTCATTATGTTAATCGTATTGAGTGAAAAAAAATTATGGAAACATGAAGATGTTTTGCAATAACTACTCACCTCGAACACCAGACGGGACGGGCTTGCTTTTTGGGTTTGGCCGCCTGTCTTTTATACTCCATCCAGCCACAAACCAATTCATGGACGATCATCACGTACAGGAGGAAGATGAGGACACTCGGCTCCATCCTGGGATGCTGGGAATTTGAGACATTTGACAGGGGAGGCATTGAGTGAGGCTGAGGTGCCTGCAGCGGCGGGTGTCTGTGATGTGGCGTTTGCCCTGAGTCACGGGGCTGAGCTGAATCAAAGAAAGCAAGATTAAAGCTCATATCTCCCTGAGAATTTAAGAGGAGCGTCACCGAGTTTCACAGAATAGACGCTCACCATCGATACAGTTACACCGGGGAAGCCAGAGACCATTGACAATTTCTTCACTGGTAGGAATAGGGAAGACCCCAAATTATCAGAGGTTCAACTTTGTGCACGTTTTCCAACTTTGCTGAAGGCAGTAAAGAGTTGACAGGAAAGAGCCAGCTGTTTAAAGGTTACCCAACCCTCTGTATAACCCCAATAATACTGAGGTTTGTATTTAAAACTCCACTTGGGGGAAAAGCGGTGCATCTTTTGTATGTTCTATGTCAATGAAGTGTGCCACCTTGAACCACTCTGTTTGCATTTAAGCTTTGGTTGTCGAGCTTGCTTTGCTGCAAAGACCCTCAATAATAAATCAATGCCAAAGTAATGGTAAAAATTGTGTATTGATAAATGTAGAAATTACTTTTAATCGAAGGCGGGAAGAGCAGACATCGGTGAGACAGTGATCAGGTAATGGGCGGGAGGAAGAGTTAACGCCCTTGAAAATTTCCTCAAGTGCACACAATGTAAAATATTCATGCCTTGGCGTGCCTGCGTGAATGTGTATGCGGGGATGTTTGTGTCTATATATGTCAGTATGTGTGTCTATGTATGTCTTTGTCTATATACCTGAGTGTGTATCTATGTATATATATGTGTGTCTCTGTATGGGCGTGTCTGTATACATGTGTGTACATGTCTGTTGTATCTGCCTGTGTGTGTGTGTGTGTGTGTGTGTTTGTGTGGTGGTGGAGGTTATGTGTGTGCGTGTCTGTATGTATGGGGGGGATATAAACAATTGACCGTTCTGCTCAATTGCTTGCGGATGTTGGAAACCTTTGTTTGCTGAATAATTAGACAAGGACGTTGTGAAGTTGAAGTGAGGATGAAAGGATGATGCCGTCTCCATGGAAACAGCTGTACTCGTTAAGCAACAATACCTGCTCGAACTGACTTTAATTGAATCGTGTAAGAGGTGAACTGAGCCTTGAACTGTGTATTTCCAGCCCTGCTGGCAATTGTTGTGTACGAATCTCTCTGGAAGAGGTGATGGAAAAACAAAGTTCAATCGCACAGAACCACCATGACTGCAATGACCGCTCAGTGTGTGGATAGACTCAAAGCTGCTGACTTTCCCTGTAAACAAGCCCCATAGAAACGGCCTGTGCCATCTGATTTTGTGTTTGTCTTTTTCAGCTCTGTAACAGCCCGTGTCACAGTGTTGGTTTCATCATTACTGATTGTCACCATACATCCACTGAGTTTACAGGATTCCTATGAAACAGCGGCAGAAATACTTGGGGCCAAAAATCTGAGCTGGATGGAGCCACATGAAATGTTAGTAAGAATATGGACCCCTGAAGCGTGAAGGGGTCTAACACTCACTGACCTCACATTTAGATTTAAGTGTTGCATGCGTATATAAAATTGCATGGAACAAGCAGCACAGAAACAGGCCATTCAGCCCAACTAATCCATGCCAACTGTATAGAAGTTTCTTCTGAATTCTCTAGTTGGTGACTTGCTGACTATCTTATATTGATGAACTTTAGTTTCGCTCTTCCCCACATTCTCTCTGTATCCACTCGATCAAAACATTCCATAATTTTAAGGACCTTTGCTGGTCCCTCGGCCCTCTCTTTTCATGAATATGATCATCTTTCCTGATGGCTATAACCTCACAATTCTCGCATTATCCTTGTGAGTCTTTTTTTGCAGCCTCTCCTCTATCTCTATATCCTATATATGGTGACCAGAGATGGGCACTGCATTCCAGGTGTGGCCTACCCAAGACTTGATACAAGTTTGGCAATAACTTCTTTACTTATCAATTCTGTCTGTCTGGAAATAGCCCCGTCACTCAGTTACCTTTCTTACGGTCTTGTTAACCTATGAGGGCACTTCTAGTGGTTTATAGACTTGTACTCCCAGCTCCCTTTGCTCCTCCATCCGATTTAGATTCCTATTTTCAAAGTAATGCGTAACCTATTTTTTCTTACCAAAATGTAATACTTCACAGTGGTCTGCGCTGAAATTTATTTGCAAGTTATATGTCCATTCTACCAGTTTATCCACTGCTACAGGAATATTTTGTAGGAAATGTCGGTTTATGATCCATTAATCTAATAATAATTGTTTCACTTTTGCACAACATTAGGAAAGACTTGGAATTCATTGGGACCCCTATCTGCTCCAGACCAAGTGATGTTTCTCTCTCTCGCTACTCCCCGGAGCGAATCCGCGCATCCCCATCGGGTTAAAACATTTTCTGTTATTTTCTCAGCCAGAGATGGGTGGACAGGGGTTAATCTTAATGAAATACCATGTGGTAACCTCTCAGTTTGGTGAAACTGATGGGACAACGAATAGAAAAATGAATATTGCACAGATTCAGATTTTCCCTACTATAAATTAACACATATATCTAAAGCCCAGGATCGAAGGACTAAGAGCAGAACTAACCAATAGGGAAGGCTTTGCATGTCTGTCAGTTAAAGATCGACGCCACCCAGAGAAATACGATAAATAAGGTGAAAGAAATTCGATTTAACACCCAGGTACTATAAGTGTTTTCTATCTATACCTGGGGAGGAGGGAGTCCTGAAAAATCAAGGAAGTGAATTGCCAGCACTTCATTGGGTTTTCATTGTGTGATTGAGCAGAATTATTCCGAAATATAGGAGGTTATGAACGCGTCGGACAGTCTCCCTTTATTCTGCTGTAATCCGCGAATGATGGAGTCCATCCACAATTCAGTCTGAGACCCGGCTTCATTCCGTGTCGGATGGCAGAGTGTGTTCTGGGATGGGTGGGAGGGTGGACACAGTACCTGGCGCTCAATGCTGGGAATGTAAAGGGGAAGGTCCAAGACGAACCGAGCCAGCTCTCCCCTCGTGTGAGCTGAGGCAGACACTGGCACAAGTCAACATCTCATAGATCCCCCTCTCATCCCCCAGCAGCTTCGCGCCGCTGCAAATGGCTAGTCTCTCCCTTATATGGCAGCCCGCCTGTATAGTTTCAGCAATAATATCTCATGCGTATTTACAGGGGGCATAGACACCCCATGGAGGGCATTAAAACATTTCACAGGGACATGAAAACAAGATACAAAACACGTTACGCGGTCTTATCCGCTTTGCATTAATCATACTGCACCAAACGTTTCCATACTGCGAGATTAGAATGCTCGGATGGGATCCAGCACGTTCCGAAGCCTCCGAGGAGATGGAGATTTACAGTCAAAATAAAAGGACCAATTAGGCTGTGCAGAGCTCGGAATGGAAATAGCAAGAGGGAAGGTGGATGCAGCAGCTTCGGTCTTTCAAGTAGGAGCGAACCTCCCCTATAACAATAGGAGGGCTGTTCGCTGAGGATATTGCTGATGTTGATGCAGGCTTGGGCCATTGGGGTTGGGCTATTTGTGCCAGTCCCACAGCTTGCTGCATTTCAGTGCACCTTACATCATTTGCCTGACTGGTTAGCCCATTCAAGTCGGTGCCGCAGCCTCGCGTTGCAAGTCACTCATTAATTTCGAGCCAGATCGCTCAGGTAAAATCGAAAGAAACAGATTTTCTCGACAGAAAAATCAATCATACACTGAGCCACTTATTGAATAGCGGGGCAGGCTTGAGGGTCCGAATAGCCTATTGCTGCTCCTATTTCTTATGTTCTTATATTTTACACCATTAAAATATGGGGGTGGGGTGGGGGGGGGGACAATAAAACGCGAACCCCAGGGAATTGCTGTTAAAACCAGGTTGGCAAGTTGCTTTTCTGATCATTCACTCGGTATTCCATTCATTTTTCAAGGTTTAAAATGTTCTGCGCCTGTTTCCTATGGCTGGTCTGCATGGCAACCGGGAACACAAAAAAGGCTGAATTCTAAGCTTCGTGCAACAAACTCAGTGCAGAATTACAGCGCTGTGTTGCACTCTGATTTTTCAATGTGAACCTGTTTCACAGGGAAGGTAACTCCAGCCTAAGTTTCTGGAATGTATATGGGCAGCAGATACAATCGTGGATAGAAGCTGTACAGCCTGTGTGGAAAGAGCAGGTACCGGCAGCTCCTTCTCCCAGACCAGTAAGAGCAGTGTAAGTCAAGGAGAACACTCCATCCCTTTTTCAGAAGCTTGAATATGCTAATCAACACATGCAAAAGGCAGTTCACAAAGCATACTGAAGGGCAGTTCATTATATATATATATATAAAACTATAGGTCGAAAACTATTAAAAATTGATTAAATGTATATATTTATTTTCATCCTGCTAACATTGGTGTACAATTTTATTTAGAATGAATAGCAAAAAATATATGTTGACATTTCCTTAGAATTAAGAAAGAACTCTCAAAGAGTGACATATCCATTTTCCACCCCTTGTCTCAAACACGTTTAAATGTTTCAGTTTGCAAGTATCATTTTTTTTCGGTTTAAAACTATCATGCGGTTTTGCTTATGTCACTGTTTCTGGTAGGGCAATGGATAAAATCCTAAACAACTCTGCATAAAAAAGACAACCTCTCCCTTTATTCTTCGAGTGATGAACTTAAGCTCAAGATCTCTAGTTATAACTAGCGAAAATAGCTTTGCCCGATTTACCTTTTTAAAGTCCTGCGTACTTTCTTCATGACTAATATATGTCAACATATTAAATGTCAGATTGGACCACAAGATATTAACTGCCCTGTATCAAAAGGAAATGTAACATGTAGAACAGAATAATTTTACTGTTAAATGTCATTTCCTTTAGGATCGGTGTATAATAATAACTGAGCTACCTTTTTTATTTATACTTCTCATTAACATCATTTTCTCCTAGTCTTGAGATAATGCCCAGGCCACAACAGCTTTGGTGATTCCGATACCTTTCCTTATTTTCACTGCCTTATTCTAATATATTTTGAGTATAATAGTAAAATGCCGTATTAACAAGAAAGTACCATATTACACAGGCATGAACTGAGAAATAATAGTAAAAGCTACTCAGAGGCACATGGAGAGTGGTAAGAGACTCTACTGGAATGCATTATAATTTCAGTGCATGGTTGCATTATAATTTCACCCAAATGGAAATAGTAAAAACACTGGTAAGTTGTGAGCATTAATCTGATCCCAAAGTCGATAATGGGTTGAAAATGTACAACAACAAGTTTTAACTGAGTTTCATATAGTCATTGGAACAGGTAATGTAACAGTTCAATGTCGAAGCCCAACGCAAACTGGAGGAACAACACCTCATCTTCCGACTAGGCACTTTACAGCCTTCCAGACTGAATATTGAATTCAACAACTTTAGGTCTTGAGCTCCCTCCTCCATCCCCACCCCTTTTCTGTTTCCCCCTTCCTTTTGTTTTTTTCCAATAACTTATATAGATTTTTCTTTTCCCACCTATTTCCATTATTTTTAAATATTTTTAAATCTTTTATGCTCTCCCCACCCCCACTAGAGCTATACCTTGAGTGCCCTACCATCCATTCTTAATTAGCACATTCGTTTAGATAATATCACCAACTTTAACACCTATGTGTTCTTTTGTTCTGTTGTTTGTGACATCTTTTGATGATCTGCTTCTATCACTGCTTGTTTGTTCCTACAACCACACCAACCCCCTCCACTTCTCTCTCTCTCTCTCTCTTCCCCACCCCCCCCCCTCCCCCACCCCGCCACACCTTAAACCAGCTTATATTTCAACTCTTTCTTGGACTCGAACTCAAGTTCTGTCGAAGGCTCATGAGGTCTTGAAACGTCAACTTTGTTCTTCTCCGCTGATGCTGCCAGACCTGCTGAGTTTTTCCAGGTAATTCTGTTTTTGTTTTGGATTTCCAGCATCCGCAGTTTTTTTGTTTTTATTTTAGTTCAATTGTCGGTACTGTTAGTTTGTAAACTTTTGTTATAATGTTAATACTGTAATTAACTGATTTGTTGAAAAGAAAGTCTTTGGTGAATAGCAAATCTTGACCCATTTTAACAGATCACAAACCTCCAACTGCCTTTCAACATCCTCTTAGAGGCAATTTTGCCAATACCACTCCTGACTCAGAGCCTCATCCAATATATGCGCTAAAATGAAGCATGATGATGAGAATAAGAGAGAAGAAGCAACATGAGAAACATGCCTAAATGATATAGCACACTAAAGGGTTTTGTGGGTATTGGTGGAAAGATCATTGAAATTATCTAGCAGCAGTAACTAAGGCAAACAAGATCTTGGATTGGTCACCACATAGATAGAAAAAAGGTTACAAGAGATTATCCCGAGCTACATGGGACATTATTGGTTTGGAGTTCTCATCTTCATAGTACAAGATGGACATCATAGCACTGGAAAAGGTGCAAGGGCTACCTAACTAATACCTGACATCAAGCACCTGAGATACAATAAAGTTTGTTCACAATCAGAAAAAGAAGATTGAGAGGGATTCTTGTCACAATATTCAAGTTCCTTCAAGGTAGTAACAAATAAATTCCTGGGAAATTGTTTGCCATGGTGCCAAGAAAAAAGACAGCACTAAGAAGCCTGGGGTTACAACGTATAGCTGTGGTTCTTTGCTTTTCGAAGTACCAGAGTGTCTTATATTTGTTGTTAGAAAGCACAATGACCTAGTTTTTGTGGGAATGCTTAATATGCTGCATTACCCAGCCAAAATTCATCAGTACCAAATGATTTATTTATGCTATTGCAACCTGGCTCAGCTTTATTGTACCTACCACCATCTATCTGGCACTGGGGATGTACTGCAGTGCATAGGTGGAGGAATTATTCCATCATATTTTCTTAAACTGCCCCAAAGCACAATGGCTTTGAACTGATTCCAAGCCCACTATTGCACACTTCAACTATGGACATCTCCCTGAGGAAATTTATTGAGTTCTTGGCCTCCTGCAAAATCAGTCAGGTCAAGGATACTGGATGATCAATCAACAAATTAGTTATGGCAGCTTCTCAATGTATAATTTTTCACTTGGAGAATAGTACACTCTCCACATGAGCATATTGAGCTGGACTTTGTGGTTGTGGTGTTTGCTACTGATCTTGATGAAAGCTGCCCCACAAAGATCTGTCTCTGTGGAATGGGCTTCCCCTTTCCCGGGGTCTGTTTGTTGTTGGTACCAAGTCAAGGGCATCGGCATGCATTTAGCAACAGTGATGTCATTAAGCAAGACAACCAGTTTATCACATTGTTATGTGTGCAGCCCTATTATTTATTTCCCAGCTGTAAAAATTTAAAAATAAAACTGAGGACATTTGGTTTTAACTTCCTTATTTGCTGTCTGTGGGAATAATACAATGTGATAAACTGTTTTTTTTCTGAAGTTCTTTTTTAATGTGAGAAACATTAATGGAGAAACTTGATATTCAACAAATCTAAGATTACTCTTTCAGAGCTAGTGAGGCTGTTTGACAGTAATTATGAGTTTGGTACACCATTAAAACACAGATACACCTCTTTGAACAAGATGTAACCTTTTCAAGATTTCTTATAGTTGGTCTAAGAGCATAAGGGCAGAAGCTCTCACCAGTTCACAGGTTTGACTGCAGCCGGGGGGCGGGGCCTCAACAACACACCCTCTGAAGAAGTGTAGCATCACTGATAGCTATGTTTGGTTTTCTGTATTTAACTGCGTTATATGCAGACTTCAGAAATTGCTATCAATTTCAGATATGTAACGATACTGAATGTTGAGTTTCACGCTCATTACTAGCCAGGTAATCCAGGCCACATGCAGTTAAATTATTCTCCCTACATTATTATTTGCTAGAGGGAGATAGGGGTAGATATGTTTTCAACAGCTGAATACAACATAAAGGTTTTTTAAAAATCAAGGTTTTGGTACTAGGTAGTTGAGAATAGATGAAATGCTGAGTGATGGGACTCACCTCGTACTCATGCTTCGTATATTTTAGAATGGCAAATCACCGATGGGAGGACGGGCTTCAAAGAGTGGGCGTGTCACCTCTCCAAGTTGTTTCTACAGGTTCGTTGTTTTATGGCTGTTTTTCAGACAGGTATATCCGAAACCTTGCTTTGTTTGCTTTAACTTGATAAAATTAAACAGAAATGGACATGAAGAATCAATAAAGCTGTGTGAATGCTGTTTGAACCAGCTGAGCGTATTTATTGTACATGTCCTGCTTTGACATCAGGTGTTCTTTTTTGCCATTTTCGGTCCATTGGATAAATTCTGCACCACTCCATCGTTGTGACAATGCATAGTGGTTGGGGGGGGGGGGGAGTTGCTGTATATGAGTAAGAACTAGTTGAAGGGAAAACGCTTTTTTCAAAAAAGAACTTGTAACTATTTAGAACTATTTTTGTTTAAAATAGTACAAATAGCCAGGAGATTAAAAAAAGGACAATCTGCAGACTTCAAACTAAATAAGAAAAACTAGATCTGGAAATTGTAACACAATCGCCAAAAGAGGCTGGTAATACAAGCCTCTTAAAATACCACTTAAGGAGGTAAAGTAGTTTTGTCATTTCCACCAATGTATAATTTTGCTAGTTGCTTCTCCATCTGCCAAAGCAGATAAGAAATAAATACACATGATGGAGTTTATTTTTGGCATCAAATTAAAGGGTTGTGGACATGTGATTGCATTTGATTTAAAACGGTACTCACAAAGAAAAATTTTGATAGGATAAGAAATGTGTTTAAGATGCCATTGCCCTGCAAGTAAAACCACTAGAATTGTATTTGTGACAAATTATGATCATTTTATTAAATTCATCAGTTTTCATGGAGGTATTGTTTTATATAAATCTACTTGAAATATTTCATCAGCTGGGGAAATGTTACTTTAGCCTTTTTCATGTCATTACACCAACTTTTGACATATTCTCCAAATAAGTTTAGTCAAGTGGCTATTAGATGATTCTCTATGCTGAGCTGAACTGAACATTATTAGAATCTGCGAATAAACTATCTTCTTTATCTCAACATCTATTTTAATGTCCAATGCCAGCCTTTCAGGCACCAGCCTTGGAACAGTGGAGCAAATCAGGTTTCTGAGTCATAAGGTTGTGAGTTCAAGTCCCAGTCCCAGGCTGACACTCCAATGCAGTACTGGGGAAGTGCAATGCTGAGAAAGGTTTTGTCTTTTGGATGAGATGTTAAAACTGCCCTCTCAGCTGGACTAAAAGATCCCAACACGCTTTTTAAAGAAGAACAAGTGAGCTCCTTCTCAGCCAATGTCACAAACAAATTATCTGGTCATTATCTCGCTGGTGTTTGTCGAAACTAGCTGCGCACAAGTTGGCTCATGTTTCTTAATTTAAAGCGGTGGCTACACATCAAAAGTACTTCACTGGCTGTAAAGTACTTTCAGGCATCAAGTTTTAAAAACACACTTGCAAGTTCTTTATATTACACCCCAGCAGAAACAAGAGCAGTGAATTATCATAGTGCTTCAGCAACTCAACTAGGGAGTTGTGCAAGGTTCAAGAGGATCAGGACTTGCCCAAACCAAAGTAGTGATATCCAGTATGTATGTATCAAATATGAAAATTAGGTGTGTTCCAATGAGTGGATGATATAACTGTACCTTGTAATGTACGAATGTCAGATGTGTTTGCTCTAACAATAGGAAGGGAAACTGAGATCTTACCCTGTCCTGCAATAAGTTCTAATTGCCCAGTCATTGCTCAGCAATGCAGCCTTTCGGCCTCCAATTTAAATAGCACATCCTTGAATGCAAATCCTTCAACCACATTGCCTTAACTGTGTAATTTCCACCAGCCTTAAATTCCCCCCATTATCTTGGATGCCCTTTTCCTTTGTCTCATCATTGGTTGCAAAATCAAAAGTTACAATAGCCATATTCTGAAACTGCATCACGCACATCAGCATAAAATACATGTATATTTCCATATTTTATCTTTAAAAATCTTATTTCCCAAGATTTTCACACAAGTTGTTGATCAGCTTTACAAATTCACTTGTTTTCTCCTCAAGTCTGTTCCTGTATTTCCGATGCATTTCTTTCTCCCCTCTGTAAAGCATCATGAAACATTGTCTTAAACTGTTTTTGAGTTTAAGTATGATTGCTCAATGTTCTGATTCCCTGTTTAAATAGTGTTCCTGGGTTACACAAGGAACTGCTAAAATGTGTTGCATGAATCTTGGTCCAAAGTCTGAGCTCTTTACTCCAAGGATCAGTCTGAGTAATCTGTGAACTCCAACTGGCGTCAACCCTAGGAGATGTGCTGCTTTTATAGGATGGCATAGTATTTATAGCATAAAAAGGGCCATTCTGTCCAATACGTCTATGCCAATGTTGCTGCTCGCCTCAAGTTTTCAACCACCTTACTTCATCTTACATGAACAACATACCTTTCTACTCCTTTCCACGTACTTATCTAGCATGCCCTTAAATGCATTCCTGATGCACTAAAAAACCATTTGTAAAGTACAAATGAATTGCTGTTTAACTCTGTCAGATGTTTTCCTAATATATTTCCTGATCTTAAACATTTCAGTAGGAAAATTCACGACTTGTCAATCTATGTTATTTAAATAAACTTATCGGTTAGATTGTTCTTTGATTGCAACATTCACTGATCTGACGACATTGCATGAGGTCATTGTAGATTATACGATACAGCAGATCCAAGTTTTTTGCAGCTGAAACTACTTGTACCTTGCAAAATGTTGCCACATAAAAATGACATATAAACATTTATGAACATTGGAGCAGGAGTAGGCCATTCAGCCCTTCAAGCCTGCTCTATTTAACTAGATCATTGCTGATCATCTACCTTAACATCATCTTCCCGCACTATCCCCATATCCCTTAATGTCACTAGTATCTAAAAATCTATTAACCTCTGTCTTGAACATAATCAATGACTGAGCCTCCACAATCCTATGGGGTAGAGAATTCCAAAGATTCACCATCCTCTGACTGAAGAAATTCCTCCTCATCTCAGTCCTAAAAGCTTACCTTTAATTCTGAGGCTATGTTCCCTAGTTCTGGACCCCCAACCAAGGGAAACATCCTTCATGCATCTACCCTGCCAAGCCCTGTAAGAGTTTTGTACACTTCAATGAGAGCACCTCTCATTCTCCTAAACTCTAGAGAATACAGGAAGTCTCCTCAATCTCTCCTCATAGGACAAACCCATCAGCCCAGGGATTAGTCTGGTGAACCTTTGTTGCACTCCCTCTATGGCCAGTATATCCTTCCTTAGGTAAGCAGGCCAAAACTGTACACAATACTCCAGGTGTGATCGCACCATGGACGTACAACTACAGCAAGACTTCCTGACTCCTGTATTCAAATTCCCTTGCAATAAAAGCTAACATAACATTTGCCTTCTTAATTGCTTGTTGCACCTGCACGTTAGCTTTCAGGGACTTATGAACAAAAACACCCAGGTCCCTTTGGGCATCAACACTTCCCAATCTCTCCCCATTTAAGAAATACTTTGCATTTGTTTTTTCTACCAAAGTGGTTAACTTCACATTATTTTGCATTATATTCAATTTGCGATGTTCTTGCCTACTGTCTGTCTAAATCTCCTTGAAGTCTCTTTATATCCTCCTCACAACTTACATTCCCACCAAGTTATGTGTCATCAGCAAACTTGGAAATATTACATTTGGTCCCCACATTGATGTAGCTAGGGCTCAAGCACTGGTCCATTCGGTACTCCACTTGTCATAGCCTGCCAACCTGAGCATGATCCCCAGTCCATGCCAGTATATTTCCTACAATCCCATGAGCTCTAACTTTGCTTGCTAACCTCCCATGTGTGACCTTATTGAAAGCCTTCTGAAAATCCAAATATACCACATCCACTGGTTTTCCCTTATCTATCCTGCTAGTAAATCATCAAAAACGATTCTCTCATTGAATATTCTCTTCATTGGGAAGTCAGGACTGTAATAATAGGTGATTTGTCATGAAAAGTATTTTATTTCTCTACAGGCCCTGTGCATTTCTTTTTAAAGCTTACTGTTATCTCTAAAATGCATGCTGCACATTATTCACTCAACAGATTTGCATTAGGATGTTTTTATTATTTATAATGGACAAATTCTTCCACTTCACTAAATACCTACCATTTAGATTCAGTTATTACCCACTAAAGCAAGGAGCCATCATAAAGATCACAAACTTCTGAATCAAAGATATCTAAGTGTCATACTATCTAATCAGAGAAAGGTACTAGATTTGATTTATCTATTTAGCGGCTATTGTCAGATCAAAAGCAGGAGTTACTTGTTTTGGTTTGGACACAATAAGTTAGTTATTTGTAATCACAGTTATAACGCAAGGTAAAGCACAAGGTTTTCCATTATAAAGAATAACTTTTCAACATATAAACATACTGAACAGTATTACACATATTAAGACAATGGATACCCTTTAATGAATCTCAAGCCAGTCATCAATAAGGGTCCCCATAGTAGCAAAATCCCAATATTTGTTTAGTGCATTGTTAATTTTGAAATATCTTATTTCTGACATTTAAAAATGGCAAGGACCCACACCAGTATTCATTTTTAAACTCGGCGTCTATGTTGGCCCCCATTTTTGGAGGGATTTTTCAAGGCTGACATCTATAGTATGTGGACAAGGTGAACATAATCATTAACTGATTGACAGATTGAGAACTAGTCATGAAAGAAACAGGCAGCAATATCATAATTGAGTACGCAAGGATGTGCTTTTCAGTTAAATGTTAGTGAAATATGTCCCTTTTCAATTTCATTTTTGGAGATGGTCAGTCATTTTTCTGATCAAGATGAAGGTTGTTAGTGCTGAGGAGCAAACATATTTAGTCACCCATGACAGAGATCAATTATTCACAGGCCGTACTGTGACAACCAAACATAAATCAAAGCTTCCTTCACACTGAATATTCTCTTCTTCAATAATATACCTTAAGCTGAACAGAAGAGCACCCTCTACTGCACCAGTGTGATGATACTTTGCCGTACTTTGATCCTTGCAGCCTTTCCGAATGTGACTGAATTTTGTTGTTACTCGTTGGTAGTATAAACAGAATTTTTTTCTAATAATTGCTTCCATTATTTTGGTATAAAGTCCAAATACAACCAGGAACTCATTTGGACAATTAGTACATATTAAAAAATTCCAGGATTAAGAGTGACCAATATTATCATTAAATACACATTATCTGGTCAGTTACTTCAAATTGGCTGCTGCGTTTCCTACATAACAACAGTCATGACACTTCATAAGTACTTAATTGGCTGTAAAGCACTTTGGAACATCCTAAAGTCAAAGATGGTACTATATAAATTCCAATTATTTTTATATAGAATGAAATAAAAAGGGAAATAACTTTCAGAACTAAGAAGATTGCAGAAATATTTTTGGTACTTTCTAAAACCAGCCTGGAGGTTACAGTTGCCAAATAAATCCATTTTCAACATCTTATTATAAAGTACAGCTTTTTGACCGAGAGGGACAGTGCCACACATCAGGATGGCGCTTCAGGGGACATATTGACTGAAATATGCCTGGGAATAATGAGCAAAATTACACTGTGACACTTGACTGGCAGATTGCAAAATTGTGTTAAGTCAAGATGCTAAAGAAATGAAGTGGATTTTCCAGTTTACAAGATATTGTGTTAAAACAAAAACAGTTACTCAAATTATGCTTTACTTCTAAAGCTTTAACATGCTTATTAAAATATTTACTCTACTAAAATCTTAACTTACTCTTCAGCAGGTTCAAATTAGTCTTAGTCAAGGCTCCTTCAACAGCAATTTCCAAACCCGTGAGCTCTATCACCAAAAAGGATAAAGGGCAGCAGATGCATGGGAACATCACCACCTGCAAGTTTCCCTTCAAGCCACACACTATCCTGACTTAGAAGTATTTCGCCGTGCCTTCACTGCCATTCAGTCAAAATCCTCAAACTCCCTCCCGAACAACATTGTGGATGTATCTACACCACATGGACTGCAGCAGTTCAAGGTGGCAGCTCACCATCACCTTCTCAAGGGCAATTAGGGACGGGCAATAAATACTGGCCTAGCCAGCGGTGCCCACAAACTCTGAATGAATAAATTTAAAATTAATTATTGGTGTTTCTCTTATTTGTTCCAGTTGCAAACAACACTGGCCGAGTTGCATTTACAGTACAGCACATCCAGAGCAGTTGTGGCTTCTCCCACAAAGCTTCTGAACTCTGCTTATTCCAAGAACGTCAGGACTTAAATAGTTTTCCTTACTGCAGAGTTCCACAATTGTAGGTAATTGGAAATAGAGAGTTGTTTTCACAGATATTAAATCAAAACTCAATATTTTGTGAAAGTCCATCAAGCATAGTCAACACTTCAACAATAAAAATACATTTATGTAACATCAAATGTTTCATGGAAGCAATGATCCAATAAAAATTTGACATTCCAGCAAAAGTTTAGTCAGTGGGCAGGTTTTGAGAGAGAGAGAGAGAGAGAGAGAGAGAGAGAGAGAGAGAAAGACAGACACTCAGCCAGTAAGTTTTAGGGAAGAAATTTGAGAATTTAGAGCAAAGATTAAATATAGACTTTATTAGACAGTTGTCTAATCCTGTAGACCAAGCTGTAGTCATATTGGCATGTGAGATAATGTTTCTCTTCAGCTACTAAGTATCCAGGTGCCCCAATCCGCTAACTGATTCCACCTCAGCATTACCAGTTAACAAGAAAAAGCTGGTTCAATTTTAGTTTCCCTTCACTGTTGACAGATACTAATAGCAGCATGATCAATGAGTGGAGAAGGAAAAACCTATAATACACATTCCATCCAATTAGGGCATACCCCGTCTTAGCATCACATGACTTGCCAGCTTGTCTTTCCATTTCAAAGACTTATGGTGTTCTGACAATGTGGGAGTCAACAGGGGCTGTAGACCAATGTAATTAACTTTATGTTGTGGATGAGAACAGTTTATCCAATGTGCATACAACAACAGAATGTCAAAATTTCAACTTTATTTTACAAAAAAAGTGTTACAAAGTTTTTGCACCTATCTTGTTGCTTAATTAAATAAGAAATGAACCATTTTTTCCGTTATTCGTGTTGAAATAAACACATTTACACTTATTTGTTCAACATTCCACTGTTGCTAAACCATTAAGTCCATGTATTGCAGTACAATACACAAAATTTTTGACTTCACTGATCTGGATCCTGAAAGTGGCTCCTGTCACCAATACTCTTTAAAACAAAATGTCTGAATGGTTCCTTTTTAAAAACTATGTTTTAAAAGTTCAAGATCCTGAATCAATATTTTCACTGACAAATATATTGAGAATACATTCCTCTGGCCGTTAAATTAATTACTCTTCTGGGCTGTGAACACCTGACAGGGTAAACCAAATATTATTTGTAAGGGAGAGTAAATGCCGATAATAGTAGAAACAGTTGAAAAATACCACCAAAGAGAATTGCAATGATAATGACTTTCAGTAATTCAGGATCTTTGAAGTTTGCCATTTGGACTTTTGACCAGCTCTGATACGTTCATGCCATTGTAAGATGTTAATCTGCAGCTTCTTAAAAATATTTATCACGGAGCTATCTGTCCAACATGTAATTCTCCAGCTCAATGGAACAGTTCATTTGATTTAATTTTAGTTTGTGACAAATGGGACAAAAAATTTTAATGAGCAAATGTACCACCTTGTGATTATGCATAAGGGATGACACAACAGAAAGATAATGTAGCTACTGTGCTTCATGATTCACCTTACAGTAAAGGTTCCTGTCAATCACTAACACACAATAATGCTTCAATCCAAGTAGTAAGCTGGAACTATCAGATGGCAGCTGGTGTAGAGACGGTTCTCAATGGCAGTTCCAGTGGTGGCGTCTCCACTGTTTGCACAGGGCTCTGCTTAAGACTTTCTAGCTTTTCAGTAAGTTGAGTATATAAGTCCTTCACTGCTTCAGCGCTCTGCAAAATTAAAATGGAATAAGAAAATAAGTGCTAAGGTCAAACAAACATTTTTTCTAAGATCTGTCGCATCCTTTTCAATGCTCATCCCTGGCACCTTGGCAAGATTCAATTTCAATGTGAAGGCCCGAATGTTTTTGTTTCTACCACCCTATCAGGTAAATGATTCCAGACATTTATCAGTGAGTGAGGACACTTATGTAAAGTATACAAATCTACACAGCACCTCCCTTTAATTAAAAAAAACAAAGCCTTGGGTTTCTTATGGCCTGAAAAATATACTCTTTACAGTACCAGCTCTTACAATCTAATCGACATTTGCTCCAATCAAGCTTTAAAGTCTTGCTCAGGCTCAAATATTAATGCTCTTTTTAAGATCAACTGAAAAGAATGTTATTTATTCATAGTACTGATCTGCATCTCATTTCCCACTTGACTCCCATATCTTGTTATTATCTCTCATTTCTGATCTTTATACAAACAGCTACCTCACCTGTTTGGTAGGTTCCAGTGCCTTTTGCAATGAAACCATTTTTGAAGGTACCACTTTATGGTGAAGGTGTAGCAGTAGTCGAAGGATATGTCTGTGCACATTTTCTTTACTGTAATAGAACATGAGACAGGATATTATGATCATTACAAAGGATTAGAAAATGAAAATCGCTGTTGCCATTTCAAGGAGCAGGTACCTGTATTACTTAGATTCTAACATTACATCTGGTCATTATCTTATTGCTGTTTGTGTGAGCTTGCTGTGCATAAACTGGCTGCCTACAATTATTTAGTAACTGCACTTGAGAAATACCACATTGGCTGTAAAGCACTCTGGGATATCCTAGAGCCATAAAAAGCACTGTGCTAATACAAGACTGTGTCAGCAGTTCACTTGTTTGGAAGACAGTTGCTGAACAGTAGATGTTTCTGGTACAAGAGAACTTCAAAAAATACTGCTGCTTTACTTTCCTGAGATCCAAGCAGCTGACATTAAAACACAAAAACAGAACCTGTTTAATGCCACATCAGCATCCTCAAGTTAAATCACAGCATTTTATTGTACATTAGCCTTTGTTCCCAACTTTATCAGACCACTCCTCACTTGGTTCACTGATAAGAATTCATAATAGACAGAAATAGTGTGGCCCAGGTTCTTAATTCACTTCGCTACATTTGCCTAGACATTTACAAAGGCACTCTCTGACTTATAAAGGATCTCTTATTGGAATCACTGGTGATGTTGAACCCAAGGAAAATTCATTCATTCATATGTTCTCTGCTCGAAGACAGGTTCTTGGCTCATTCTCTGCTGATGCTTCATCCTGAGCCTTTTTTCTTGGCAGTTTTTGTCAGTGATGGTTTGCCATAGCCTTCCACTTTCAGGCACAGGATGAGGAGGCAGGTCCCAAGTCTCCTCCAGCCAGACCAAGAATCAAATCTGTGCTGTTGGTGTTATTCTGAACCACACACTAGCCATCTGGCCAACTGAGCTCATGGCAGCCCCGCACCACCATTCCCCCCGTGAAAAAGGAAACTATCCAGTGTAAAAAGCTAAAAGCTGAACTGGTGAGTAAGTTAATAAAAAAAGCACCAATTTAACTGACATGAGGAGAATGCATTAACATATGTCAAAGGCTTACTTTCTGATGAGCCCAAATAACACCCACACTCTTGGAAGATAAAAACTGCTGTCACAAAAATATATTCCAAGAAATTTATCAAGACTTGAATTGATCTGCACACTTACTAAAATAACCTCTCAAATCAAAGTACAGAGTCAACTTTACAATCAGACAAAATGATTGAAGCCATTAGCCAGGCAAAAAATAATAGTAATTTTCTGTCACTAGATTTCATTCAAACACTCGGTTAACACCAAGCTTGTCAAGACATCTGGCTCAGAACTCTGAACTACACAAACCCTTTCTCATTTCATTTCTGGAATCAACTTCAGGAACACATTTAAATTGATGGAATCCTGAATGGACTTAGTTTCAAAACCCGAGATCAGTTTGTGCATTTGCTGGAATACAAATTTGAGTTAACTGTTCTCCCTCATTGGTTTCAGCATGAGATATGTCCAAATATTCCTTGGTAGCTAAAGCCCTTCTTGCAATGCATTCTATAAAGTGGACTGGATGTACAATTTTAATTTTTTTTTACCTGGAGAATGTTGTAAGGATGAAGCCATCAAACAGTGCAGTACAGAATTCCTCTGTAGCAAATTCCTCCATCAATAATGTTAAATGGCTGGTAAATAGGTGCAAGAAAATATCGCTAAATGCCATGTCATTGTAGGTTTCCACTGCAATGAAATACAAAGGACACTTAAGCACCTCAGTTGACATCAAAATTCGTTTTTAAACTGCAGCACTTTCAATTTCAGGGGGAAAACAAGAATCTACATGAATACAAAAGACTACAATTTTAATTTTAGAAGTTACCAAAACTTCAAAATTATAATTATTCTGAGCTCCGATATAAATTTAGACAATAATTGTGGAGGTTTCATTACCTACCACAATTGAAGAACCCACCTCCCTTCCTGTGATGAATGGAAATGTTCAGAGCAACACTTGGTATTGCGAAACTACAGCAAATCTTGACTTTGCCACAAGTTACCTAATATATACAAATTGTGGAGCGAGAACCCGCATCTCTTTTCTGTAGATTTGTGTCTATGATGAATGAATCCAGACCTACTCTTATTAATACTTGAAAAAAAATGTTTTAGAAAATAAGTTTAACACTAGCTCTTACACTTGTAAAGTTTTAAGAACATTTTCAGATCACACAATGAGTAAAGGCAGTGGCCAATATAGCATTAAGCTACAGGGACTGGAAAATCACAGACCAATTCCTGGTCTGTAGTGAGTTAGCAGACTTCACCTTGGCCAATGGTTGCGCTGCTAAACTGGCAGCTGGAATATATGAGTAAGGCCAAAAAAAATAGAAGCCAGAGTTTCCACTCTGGATTAAAACCCAGTGTTCACCTTGGCTGCGATGCCCTCCATAGTTCAACAGCCTGCCAAAAACTTATTTTCCAGGCCCATACACAAAAAATAGAAACTGGTAAAAGTACTTGATTGTGTCAATGGGACTGTCGACACCTTTCAAATAAATCCTTCCTTTTTCAATATATTTTATTTCTGCATTGAATCCACAGGCTCTATGTCTAACTATCACCAAAACTTTAGACATCACTAATAGATCTCCTGGTGCGTTGACCATGGAAAATTAGGATGCAGCAAATTTAGTTCAGTAGAATTGTGATGCTGTAAGTTTTTGTTTGGGAATCTGCAGATTCTGGAACTTACGAAACTCTGTTTAATATAAGACAAGTATGTAGCTGCAGGCATGACTGTAGCACAGAAGGGTGATGCCCAAATAAGGAAGGTGTGCCACACATAGAAATATATTACAGATTCTAATTTTTATTGCATGTAAAAAAAATTAAGTATGACAGTAATTTAATTAATTAGGTCTCTGGAGACATCTATGAAGTAATATGCAGGGCTGTAGCCAGTATTTATATGGGGACTGTGAAATCTATAGCTTCAGCATACATTTGGAAGATGGACTGAGGCTGCTCAGCACCAGTTACATGTTCTGAGAATTCTGTACAGTTCTACTGCCAAATACAACATATAAAGTTTCATAAGGAACTATGGTTGATTCTAGCACACAGCTGAAATCTTCTCTCCTACTTTTTGATATTATGTATACAAGTAACTCGCTGCATTTACAAATTTACTGCTGCAAAAATGAATTAATTGCAAAGAAAATGTGCACTTTTAGAGGTCAATTCATCTTCATGATGAATTTTAAAAGTACTTGCTATTGTTCTATCAGAATCATCTGCAAATCCACTCTGAAAGTTAACAGAGAAAAACATATAGCACCAGTGTTGTCATTGATCTTATTTTGGTATCAATATCCTGTCATGGGAAAAACATCTCTTTGTGACAGTGTTAACTTGTCACAAGTTTCTCCCACCATTGATGGATCAGTCCTTCAAGCTGGTGTTATACATCTCAAAATATCAATTTCATGCACCTCTGCCTTCATCTCTTCCCCTCCCTCCCAGAATGCTTGCTCTTACTTTCCACTCCATTAGCCTCCGCATTCAATGGATCATCCTCCACCATCTCCAGTTGATGCCACCAAACACATCTTCCCCTCCCTTCTCCTTTCAGTATTCTGCAGGTGCCGTTCCCTCCATAGTCCACTCTGTCATCACTCACAACACCCATTCCCCTCCCTCCAGCACTCTGATGCAACACCTGCCCTTTCATCTACTCCATCCTCACTGTTAAGGGCTCCAAACACATTTTCCAGCTGAAACTGTGATTTACTTTGTATCACTGCTCACAATGTGACCGCCTTTATACTGGGGAAATCAAATGTAGACTGGGCGATCACTTTGCAGAACACCTCCATTTAGTCTGCAACCGTGACCCCAAGCTTCCAGTCACCATTTTAATTTTATGTTCCACTCCCATGTCTAGTTCTAATGAAGCTCAAATGGAAGCTCATGGAACAGCACCACATCTTTCAATTAGGGACCTTCTCAACATTGATTTTAATAACTTCAGATCATAACCTCTACTCCTATACAGACAACAGGTATTGATAATGGTTATGGTGTTGCTGTTAACAGTTCCCCCAAGGCCCATCTTTTGTTTATTTGTCCAATTATCATCCTTTCTGCCTTGCACCATTGTCTCTTATCATTTAATCATTCCTGTCTTCCACCTTATTGCAGAACTTTCCTTTTGTTCTCTTTTCCCCTTCTCCTTTCTCTGCCTCTACATTTGCTAAGAAATTGTCAAATCTCCAACTTGTTCCAGTTCTGACTAAAAGTCACTGACTGGAAACATTAAACTCTGCTTCCCTCTATATAGGCTTGCCGAGTATTTCCAGCATTTTCTGTTTTTATTTCAAAATACTCTCTCCAGACGCTTCCCAAATTTGGAAGGACAAAGTTATTTTAATGTAGGGTTCTTTTCCATAATTGGAATGAGCACACTACAAAGATGTTCCACATTTAGTACATTTTCCTGGAATTCTTGTAAGTTTTAAAATATAGTCATTCACAGTTCAGTCCAAGTATTAAAACTCTGAACATTGCTAGTCAGTAAAAGTAATTATTTGTGTGTCCACTACAGCATAGTCATAGCGTGTGTACTGAGAGACTATGCCGACACTTGTCCCCTTTCACTCTGAACCACAGTATATACATCAAATGTGCACTTGACACAAATCAGGATCCAATTTTTTATGTATTAATTTTATATATGATTTATAAAGCTTTGTGGTAGAGCTGGTGCAATATTTACAAAGGAATTTGAAAAGAAACCTAAATGATTGCCACATCATTAGTGCAGCTACTCACCCAGTGAAGGTAGTAAGCGGAGAATGGCATTCTTGTTCCTCTGTTTCGTAATATGCAGTACATAGTACAGTGCGATTTCACAAGCTACACGATTCTCCAGAACAAACCTAGCAATGGAAGAAACCCAAAATTTTTGTTTTATCTCCAGTTATCTTGATTAGAATGCAACATGCATGACTTGCAATATTTCACTTTCTATACATCATTTAAATCTAAATTATATTTCCTACTTTATGCTTCCTGGTTTTGATCCTATATGTCACAGAGAGGAAAATTCATTCTAATTGGATGAGGAACCGCAATGTTGCTTGCTCTGTTTACAAATGCCAGAATTGCCCTTTAGAAGGTCCAGCACTTGAAAATATGTGGGATAAGATGAAACTTCTGTTGACAAGCCTGCAACAAGTCTCTGGCAGACATCAGTCAGTGCTGTTCCTATGGCCTCTGAGAGCAAAATCCAGACCATTGCTTCACAAGAGATTTGTAAGGAATACATACGTTACATACTATTAGTACTAATGTTCACTTTTCTTTAAACATGAACATTCATGTTACAGATATTCTCCTCCTTCATTATTCACTCAGTTGACTAAATAGCTAGAGTGTGGTACACAATGACACAAACAGCATGGGTTCAATCCCTGTACCGGCTGTGGTAGTTCATGAAGGCCTGCCTCCTTGCCTTGCCCCACGCTTGACGTGGAGTGGTGTGGCTCCAGCTATATAACAAAATGTCTCTCTCTAATGGAGAGAGATGCCTATGATCCTTCATGCACCATGTCTAACTACCTCACCTTCACTATTCAAAAGGTGGGGGCATTCTACTAGTAAATTCAGTCCCATTTATTAAATTGTCATTTGTGACTGAGAAATAATCATAATTTAATTTCATGCTTTGTTAACCTTGTAACTCAGAATCAAGAAGCTAATTCAAATCTTCTACATATTCTGTCCAAATCCTTCATAACAGTGTTAATGCTCTGTGAACACTATGCAATACTTTATGAACGGTTCTCATCGAGATAATAAACTTATTTCCAAAATTTAAAAGGTAAAATTGTCTCCTGGACAATAGCGTACTTGATGAAAGATTCTGGGAGGCTAGTGGGATACAAGTTTGCAGCCTTCTCCTCAGTTGGCAGTTTTTGGTCCACATTGAAACTATGATCATCTACCACAAATGCCATCAGATTGGGTAAGAACTTAGTGATCAGTTCTATCTCCTACAGAAAGATCACAAACAGAAATGGAGTATGTTTACAAAATAATTTATTCTTTGAACATAAAGATTATTTTAGATCTTCTACGATTTATTTGTCCACCCATCATACTATGTCAAGCTATTATAAAAAATTACAGACAAAGAATATTAAAAGTTAAATCTATGCAGGCTGCTAACAGACTTGTTATGTTCTGAGGCTTTCTGTCCTGACTGCAGACCGACAGAAGGTATTTAAGCATCTTGTCACAATATGAGGTTAAAAAGTGACACTGTGATAAATCAGTAAGTAAATGCACTAAATGGTGTGCACAAACCATGAATTCTCAGCCAGGAAATGTGGCAACAATACAATTGACCTATCACCAAATTAAGAAACATGTTAAAAAAAAAGTTGTCATTTGGTTAGAGTCAGTCAGAGTCAGAGTCAATCAGCAAACTCTGAAGGAAGTAACACCTGCGAATACTGGGTGATGAGAGCCAGGCTAGATTTTTTATTGGATTCAAGTTTCACCATCTGCTTTGGCAGGAATCGAACCCAGGTCCAATAAAGCATTACCCTGGGTCTCTGGATTACTAGACCAGCAACAATACCACTACGCCATCGCCATTGATGGCCGAGAGCCAGGCTAGGATGTACAGCTCTCAGGAAGCTGTCAACAATCACAATGAACAGCTACTGAGGTGTTGCACTGGGTTTCCCCATCTGTAAAACTGGACCAGGAAGGGCAATTAAAGGAAAAGTAGGGATTAAATGAAATAGTAAATCTGTGATCTGAGGTCTGTGCCAGCAATTTATCAGTAATAAAATAAAAAATAGGTTTCAAATGTAATACTTTTCACAGCCCCTATTTTAGCCCTTGTAAATCTATTTACTTCAAAAACAGACCTTCTCTGTTAACACCTCCAAAAGGAATTCGCATCCACCATCTGCTTTTTATCATCAACACATGCTGAGACCATTAGGCCAAAGGTGAGCAGTTACCTTTTTGGAATCTTACCTCTACGACAATGCATCGCAAGTTTAATGGAAATGAATTTAAAAAAATATATTAACAAAAAAAAAATTCCACACAGTCAGTCATTCAGTTGGAGGCACAGACATGAATGGCAACAACCTGACTTACTAAAGCTTGATTATGACTGCTGTTACCAGAGGTGGCCCAGCACCTTACCCATAAACACTGTTCAGTGATTAAAATACATTCATGTGTATAAATATGGAGTGCTTGAGACTTTCAATTGTTGCTTATCGATGGCGAGCTTTCGATTTTTCCTTGTAAGTTAAATAGACAAATGCCAATGTAGACGTGGCAATAAGTGGCTTGGAGGGGAACATGCAGCTGTTTGCCTTTGTCCTTCTAGGTGGAGAGATCACAGGTTTGGAAGGAACCTTGCTGAGCTGCTTCAGTGGTACACACTGCTGCCATTGTGTGTCAGCGGGGCGAGTGAATGTTGCAGGTGGTGCCAATCAAGCAGGCTACTTTGTCCTGGATGGTGTCGAGCTTCTTGAGTGTTGTTGGAGCTGCACTCATCCAGGCCAAGTAGAGAGTATTCCATCACACTCCTAACTTGTGCCTTGTAAATGGTGGGCAGGCTTTGGGGAGTCAGGAGGCGAGTTATTTGCCGCAAAATTCCCAGCTTCTGACCTGTTTTTGTTGCCACAGTATTTATATAGCTGGCCCAGTTCAGTTTCTGGTCAATGGTAAAGCTCAGTATGTTGATAATGGGGGAATTCAGTGATGGTAATGCCACTGAATGTCAAGGGGAGATGGTAATTGCTTGTCAATTGTGTGGCGGGAATGTTACTTGCCACTTATCAGCTCAAGCCTGAATGTTGTCCAAGTCTTGCTGCAGGCTGCTTCAGTAACTGAAGAGTCACGAATGGTGCTGCACATTGTGCAATCATCAGTGTACATGATTGTATGTTATGATGGAGGGAAGGTTATTGATGAAGCAGTTGAAGGTGATTGGGCCTAGGACACTACCCTGAGGAACTCCTGCAGTGATGTCCTGGGACAGAGGTGATTGACCTCCAACAACCACAACCAACTCCTTTATGGTATGTATGACTCCAACCTGCTAAGTCTATTCAAGTCTTTTGGGCTATCTGTGAAGATGTTAAACATTCAATATAATAAAAAAACATTTTGTATAGTTCAATGAATTAAGTATAATAAAGTAGAAATGGGATGTAATGTCAGAAATGCAATCATTTCAGATCGAGCCAGGACGTCACAAAGAGCTTCAATAATCTGTTACTATGTAGAATGTTAATAACCAATACCATTAAGCAGTGGATTAGGTTTCGTAACTTACCATTTTTGGTTCCTTGAACACCTGACTGTCAATCATATCCCAGGCCCCTTGACCCAGCGAGAGCATACGCAGCAGGAGGAGAAGGTCTGGACTGTCCTGTTGAATTCCACAATTACTAGTCTTCAGTAATCCATTAATCTCAAGACAATCTTAATTTAAGAAAAACTAGATTTTGGAAGAATAGACATCTTTCTCACTTTATAAAAATAATATTCAAATAAAATCATTCTAAATATTACAAAAATGCAAAGCAATATAGAATACTATACCTGTAGCAGACAAAAATATGGATGCTTGCATATTAAAACTGCAACACTTGTATTTATCCAGCAGCTTTAACATAAATTGGCTCAAGGCACTACACGGGTGTGTAAGCTAACAAAAACTGATGGGGAGCCAAAGAGATCTTAGAAGAGGGTGACTAAAAGATTGGTCAAAGAGGTAGATTTTAAGGGGGATCTTAAAAGGAGGAAAGAGAGGTGGAGCAACAGGAGATTTAGGGAGGGAATTCCAGAGCTTATCGTCTAAACATTAAAACAAGCCCCCACTACCGTGCCTTGAAAATTAGCATTTTGAGTAGAAAAGAAATGCTTTGCTAACTCAGTAAAGAGCTCAAAGTAACAAGCTTTCACAATTTATTTGATCAGAGATAAAAAGCATGGCTGAAATTATACAAATAGGAATACAAGCTAGCCACAAAATGGTTCTGGAAAACAAATACTTTATAAGCTAATGTGATAACCATTGCAGCAAATATATTTTGATAACAGATTGAAGGTAACTGTTGCAACTATTACAAATATCTTATAAGATCTGTTTATTTTATTTAGTGCTTTTAGTTTTTACACATGTTAATTCGTTAATGTCTCACTCTTTTGGCAACTTTTAAAATGTCAAATTACAAAGAATTATCAGTCACAACATTTTTTCAATAATTATTTAAAACAAATGTGTCCACTCCATCTCATGATAACTAATTTGGCTTAGTCTGAGTTCAGCTTCTGAGAAAACCAAACTGAAACATTTGGTATGAAATCACTGCTTAAGTACTGGGTAATATTGCTGTCAGACCTTATGTCAATTATATGCTCAGGCTCAATAATCCCTCAGAGTTCTTTCTGCAATAATGTTACAATTTAAACAAAAATAATGACATGGTTGGTGGACGTAGTGGTGAGGTGGAGTTTAGGGCATGAAGAAATGAAAAGAAGCAAAAGGAAGTTCAAATTTTGCAGTTTTACCAAAGGTCCGAATTGAAAAAACAGTAGCTCATCACATAACAGGATGCAAAAGGCATCCTGTCATTTTACAAGACAGTAAAGGACATTTTCTGCTTAAAAATATGAAAACCATCTTCAACAAGAGCATAATCTGTATTATGGGGGTTAAAATTTGGAAACAAAAAGATCAGCCTTTTTTGAACTACTGCATCAATTCTTTGAAAAAATATGTATTCTCTAATTAGCATTTTTCAACACCACTTCTCTATTCTTGTTGAAACACCTGATAACTAACATTAAATCCAAAGCAACACTGGACATATTTTGAACACTACATAATGATCACTGCATTTTGCAATTTGGCCAAAGCCAAACCTTTGGGATGTGAAATTATCTGAACTTCTGCTTCCATGAGAAAATTGACAAAAAAAATCCAAACCTTAAATCACATTTCTGTTTCAGGCACTGAACGATGCCAAAAGTTCAATGTCAACTTTAGGTATTGCGTTGCCCTTATCTAAACCTGCTCACGGAACTAACTGGGTGGAACTGTGTGTCACGTTATGAACTTTAAGGTCAAGTGAAACAGTGGTGAAATAGCACACTAGTCTTCAGGAATTAGCCTATGAGTACTTACTCTGGGTAATGCATCCTGGCTGACCAACTCCTGCAGGTTTTTCACAGTACTCAGCGCCAGAGTATTTATTGCAAAGGGGTCGCAAAGGATCATCGAGAGGTCACTAAAAAGAGACAGTGTTACCCAAGAACTCCAATAATAAAACAGATTGTACCCATATAACGAAGGATAATTGTTCACTGGGAGAGCACTCACCCTAACACCTGCTCCTGTCCCTTCTTAACTCCATCCAAGAAACCTTGCAATTCTCGAGCTCTCTTTGCATCTACAAATCTCTCTCGAATGCAAGCATCCAGACACCAGGTAAACTGCAAACAGAGGTCATTTTATATATTTTCAAGTTCTGTTTTTAAGGTGGGGGTTGTTTAAATTGCAAAAACGAATATACTGCAGCTGCTGCAAACCTTAAAATAAAAAAAAAAGAGGCCTTTCTAGGCCATGGTCACTTCAGGCGATGGATTCACTTATTCTGGACTTGAAAAACGCTAGACTAACTGGTTAAGACACAGGAAAAAAGTTATTGCCAAGTAAAACTGCAACTTGTTGCCCAGTCACCAATTCTCACTTTAAAAACAATGTGCCAGTAAAATGGATGGGAGATCTAATTTTCAGTTTGTATACGTAATGTACTTGCCGAAGTGTCACTATACCTTGTGGCAAGGATCCACAGAGCATATTTCACTGATATCTAGGTCGTGCAAAGACATCAGAAGTTCTGCCCGCAGAGTGCAATAATGGACGTTTCTTGTCCGCAGGAACAGAGTGCGCAGAAACTGGAGAACCATGTCATACAACTTCACATTTTTCCCAATCATGTTGGTTAATTTCTGGACAACCTAGACATACAAGGGGAACAGAATCATGAAAACATTGCAAACAAAGAACGTTATCTTCAAACAAACAATGAAACCTTGAAGGCTTGCAAAAGATAAAGTATACATTTACTATTAATCAGGATGAAATACAACTAATGTACAATAAATAATATTTTAATCATCCTTGTGATTAGAAAATCCAACGGCAAGCCACTGAATATAAAATGTACACACCCCAAGTACTAACTCCCAAGTGCCTATTCATTTTCTACAGAACTGTGGAACCAATTTCTGGTTTATTTTTGCTGAATGTTTTCTCTCCTCATTTCAAAGCACTCATTTCTAATTGGTTGAAGTATTACAAGCCAAATAAAGTGGCTATTTTCACATTTAGACAAGGAGATGGTAGACTACTTGATCGATCTAGTCCTCAACTAGCATTTACACAAGTTACTTACAGCTTGACTCACTGGGTAGCCATGAGGAGCAGAAATCTCACCCTCAAGAGTGCTGAAGCAAAATATAGCATCACCATCAAATACAACAGTTTAGCATCCAGGATATCCCACCATCATGTCCACATCTATGTGTTTCTTTTAAGTGTCCATGATTTTATGTATCTTCTGAAAGCTAACATGACTAAGTTATTGCCCAGGTGGGCTGGGGGTGAAAAAGTAACCCTTATGTCCCCAAGTAACTCCTTTTTTTAAAAATCATGACACAAAGCCCCTCGGTAAAATTTCAAAGGCTAAATCTGCACCAAGAGACAGAATAAAAATCTAAAGGGTACAAGAAGAGGAGAATATTTATAAGTTAGCTAGAACTCCCTTATGCACTACACCAAAGACACACAACTCATCTCTACACAGTTTAAACAATTTGCGTTTTTGACCGGGAATAAGAATTTTAAAATTTTCTACAATTTACAAAAAAAAATTGAGGTGAAAACATACATCATCTAGTAAACAGCATCATCATGCTAAGTGCCATTCTGAAAAAAAATTTGAATGCTTGTCAAACACCTAATTGCTCAACAATCTCTCTCATACTCCTTGCTAAATCATTGCTCCCTACCAGGCACTCCATTAGCCTAACCTCTGACTTGCCTTGAACAATGCCATGGGGATCCACTTGGAGTCTACACCACTGATTTTCACAGGGAGATGGGAGGGAGATCGCAGGGCTCCATAAGATCCTCAGACTTACATCAATATGTAATTGTCAAATTTCTGTACTTGTTGACTGATTACACTGTCTACCCATAAAGCACATGATTTGGAAAGTTGATACTGCTGGGAACAATGTACAATCTTTAAGTTGAATATGTATGTGTGTGTGTTAAGAAAGGTAAAAGGGCTCCAGTTTCATTTAAGTTTTGTTTATGAACTTTGGTGCCAGAGTGTCTGAATGGACCCCTGCCTAAAAGGTTAGGTATGTATACAAACAAACCCAACAGATATTTTTAATGAGATTTTACAACCCCTGAAGTTAGAGATAGTCTTAAAAAAAAGGGGCTAGAAGCTTAGGGGAAAAAAAACTGGGCTGTTGTCTAGTGACACAGAGAAAGACACAGGACAGTTCAGTGTGAGTCAGGGAGAGGAGACAGGGTTTTAAGCTCTGATGAGAAAAACTAAGGCGATTGAGAGACTGAGTTCAGGAAGCTTGTGCTTGATCTGCAGTTAAAGCAATAGTGAGTTTAGAGTGCAGTTTTTGGGCGTCTCGGGGAAAGATACAAGTTGAGTGGGAAGCATTGAGTGAATGCTGAGGAATTCACTGGAAGAAACCATTTGCAACTGTGCCAGTCTCAAGCGAGAAGCCTGTGTGTCAAGATAATGGTATATCTTCACAGGTTTGTGTGTCTATAAAGATATTGTTGGGGTGAAGCAATAATGAATATCTGAATTATCTTTTTGTGTTTGTATTGAGATTTTTCTAACCTGTCTGGTGTAACATAGTTCATTTTTCTAGTTTAATAAATATTTTATTCTGCATGTTAAAAGTGCTGATTCTTGTGAATTTGTTCAATAACTTTCCTCTACAGTCTCTAAAAAAAGTTAGGATCTGACATGCCAGGTTTCAATCTGGGATCTGATGTGTCCAGTATTATCAGCTGGATCATAACAATACCACGATTTAGAGTAACAATAGGAAGTATGCCAAGATTTTTATGAGTCCCAATAGAGAAAAGATTTAAATCCATAGTTAAACAAATCCTAATGGACTCCAATATTACAGGAAAAAAAATTCCAGAGCGATTATTACTGCATTTTCCTGCTAAGTTGCCAAGGGCATTAAAATGTTGAAAGAAATTGTGAAGCTTTGTTGAAGTAATATGCAAGAATTTGCTTGCACAAAAGCCACTCCATGTATAAGGTAGAAGTAACAAGTCTTTGACATTTATGAAATAATCTTTCCATGCTCCTGATAACAAGCTATCCTGTCCTGTACCTCTCCTTGGCGCCTGTTTTTCGGGGATGCTGAGAAGAAGTTGTGCAGGACCGACAGCTCACTGCTGAAGAGGGAATTTTCTTTCTCAACAATATACTGTTTCAACAATGGGGAGACCTCATCTCCAAACAATGCCTGGTTATCCTGCCAGATCTGACGTTTCACTTCGGTGGCACAGATTTTGTACAGCTCCTTATCTGCCATCACCAGCTTTAACTTCTCTTCTGGTACCTGTGAAAATATATGTAACACAGGGCCATTATGATAACGCAAGGTAAAGATTAGATGGGATAGAGGTAATAGAGGAAGAACATTGTACATATCAGAATGAGGCAACTCCAATAAACTCTTTAAATATTAACTTGATCAAGATTTTATCATTTGCTAAAAATTGCTGCAAGGAAATCCTCAAGCTCAGATTTGACTCAGATTGTCACTTTTCTAACACTTTACGACTGACCTTAGGTAAGTGTTTCATTACACACATTACAACGGGTTGTATTGATGGAACTTTAACCAATGGAAAACATTTCCCCAGGAGATCTTCTAGTTTGTTATACCTGAGGAAAAAGGTTCAGAAAAATCATCAAATGGCAGCAGTAATGTGTGCAAAAGAATATAGTCTCACATGAGGAATTGTTAACCAAAAAAAACAATTATAATTAAGGTTACTTCTTTATAAGCTCCAGAATACCAGACCATTCTCAATGCTTTACAGCTCATTATTAAGCTGTCTTTCAACGGCATTAAAATGTTATTAAAAATTATTTAATAGTGACATTGTACCATTATAGTTAAATATGCTAAAAAATGCAGCACTGGACAATAGCGTGGAAAATATAATTGCAAACTAAATGTTGAGTTTTTAATGAGGAACAAGCTTGATGAATAAATGAACAGATCAAGAGCCTCTACTTATTTAAAATAATTACATTATGTATTTGGCTTGAACCATATTCCCTATAGGCAAATGGCAAGTGATTTGGAAATGGACAAAATAACTATGAGTAAATTCTCTGTATTGGGGTGTTGTAAATTCTCTGTATTGGGGTGTTAACCTGTTTTTTTTTTTTCCCTATTAATAAACTGGATTTTTAGCTTCAGGGTCTTTTCTCCTCCTGTCCTTAGTGACATTTGAAGCCTTGGGAAATTTATCCACCCAAACAACTGTGGGCTCTGAACACGTAAGTTATTTTAATAGATAAAATTCAATGATGTCTTCAGTTTGAGTTAAACATGATTTTTGGAGGTGAAAACTTTCAACGTGTGCATGCGTGTAAGTGCATGAGATTACAAACTCAACATGGAGCCAAAGGGGGGGTACTGCAGACAAATTGTTAGCAAAAGACAAAAAACACTAAAATGTCTACATATTATGTTTACCACACAACAGGAGGCTGACACAGTGGGTGGAATTATCCTAAATTTGCACTAAGTGTGGTAGTGGGCGGGTAAAATAACATTTTACCTGTCGGCCACGATGGTGGTTTTCATGCCGTATCGTCCTGAACCCGCCTCATTATTTATGCACTCCTGGGAAACACGCCTTTTACATGGTGGGCAGGCTGTAAATCGCCCGCCCGCCATCACCCCACCACTGCATCATGCCATGTTTAAAGTCCAGCTGTAAGTACACATCTCAGTGCTTCCAGCTCACCATTACTGCACAGAAGACATGGCCCTGAAACTGAAGACGACTGCAGCCCCCAGGATCAGCAGCGCATCTCTCAAGCAACTTTTGGATTCAGTGGAAGCCCACTGGGATGTCCTCTACTCCTGCTCTGGCCGCAGGATGGGCAGCAACAGCAATAACCTGGCTTGGGAGTGGTGGTCAGTGCCAACGCACTGCAAAAAAGGACAGCAACCCTGTGCTGCTAGAGGATTAATGATCTCCTCCATTCCACCAGGGTAAGTCACTCATCTCACACACTCACAAACCCATCACACATCCACAGGGCTCGCACTCACTGCCGGTTCAAGGGGCATCACCATTCACTCTCTCACACACTCACCATCAATATCCTCATCCAGTCCATTGGACCACTCAACACCCACACAGGCCAGGCATACTTGTCATCTGGCCTAGCAGGCATCCTGCTTACACTTTCTCCATCTCTATCCATGCAGGACAAGCTGGCACACAAGAGAGAGATCGCAGACCAGTGGTGGAATGCCGGAAATCAAGGTCTTCACGGGCTTTGAAAACAGTGCCATCCAGCTGCTCAGCAAGGATTGGGACCCTTCCTGTGCTGAAGGTGAGGTCGGTGCTGGTCTACCAAGTGAGGGTCTAGCAGTGCAACATTCATCAGTCAGCCAGGCCATGAGTGATATGTCCTCTTTCACAGGCCACAGCCATGCACTAATTATCTCTCCTTGCTTTTGCAGGCACATCTGACAAACAGCCAACAGAATTCATGACCCCTGGCCTCCAATAAAGCTCTGATAAAAACCTCTGAAGAAGAATCTGGAGGCACCCTCCCTTAAGTCCTGTCACAGCACTCAGCCACCAGAGGAGAGAGACAGATCTTGGTGGGACCTAGCTTTAGAGTAGCCTCAGGGTCACAATGTAGTGAGCACATCGCACTGTCTGATCCACAGCAGGTGGCGGCAGGGACTTCCCATGCACCTGGTGCGCAAAGGACTGCCGGAGGGCAGAAATTTGCTGAGTCCAAGTCAGGTGACAAGACTCTGGACTCAGTCATGTCACAGTTGCTGGAGCTGCAAAGGAAAGCTCGGGAACATCAGGAAGGGATGTCCGCTGCACCCCTCAGATTGCAAGGCACAATGGAGGAGTCCGTCCGCCTTCACTCTGAGGTGATAGTGGTGGCACGCCAACACACCGAGGTCGACACTGGTGGGATAGTGGCCGCCATGGAGACATTGGCCCAGGATTTTGCTCCTGCACTGCTGAGGGCTCTACTCAATTGCGGATGCCGTAGTTGGCCTCCAACAGTGTGTACGTGAGAGGGGTGCCAGGCAGCTCGATCTCACTCCAGCTAACCCTGTTCCTCGAGGAGTCAGCCTGTGGCCACATGGAGGAGGATCAGCAGGTGCACACTCCGGGTCCACCCATCCAGATGACTCCGAGAGTGTCCGGCCAATCTGACTCCCCTCTTCCTGTGATCTCAGCAGCTCTAGCTCCACAGGCCGAGGAGGGTGCCACTGCCACACAGCAGGATCCTGAAAGCAGGCCGGGGCCCTCCAAGTCTTGGCCCTCCAGAGGACGCCAGCCAAAGTCATCACAGGCAGGGCATTGCAATCAGCAGGCGGCCTCCACCTCCGCTGTGGATGTCCAGGGAGCACAAAGACATAGCGGCAGGGTTAGGACAGTTGAGGAGAATTAATTGCACAGCCTGGGCACAGGTGTTAATCACTTGTACATACTGTTCACTATTGTCAATAAACACCTAAGAATGTCTCCCTGCCTATGGCTCCTTTTTCTGATGAGCAGTGTTCTTGTCACTCAGATGTGAAACCTTTCTGCACAAGATAAAAGCAGGTGTCTCAGTCCAGGGCTTCTTCCCTGTGCTCTGTGCAGCCTTCAGACAAAGTGATGGGCTGGTCTCTCATTCCCTGGAAACATTACTGATGCCTGCACCTAGGTAGTGCTTGTCATTGCTGCCAGAATGTGGCTGCAGGCGCCACAGAGTTCTCATTCTCCTGGTGTGCTCTCAGCACTTTTAAGAGGGGGCTGGCTCCCATCTCTTCAGCAGCTGTGGCCACTGATGCTGTGGCTCAGGTGCTGAAGGCGGACAAAGCATCAGGTGCTTCTAAAGTTTCATGGCTGCGTCTCTATGATATGACCCGAGCACAAGTGATCTGCCCTCAGCGACACAGGAATCAGGTATTCTCAGGGGCTGCATGAAGAGTTAGGGAGTGTCCTCAATGTATGTCATCACCATCCTCCTGTAATGGAGTGACTATTAGGGCCACTATTGCCTCTCCATGACAGGAGCATTCTCATAGGGTAACTCGCGCTGCCATCAGCCAGACTGGAGTCAAACGTTCACAAATGCAATGAAAGGATCTATGGGTTCACCTCACTGTATGTCATCATCACCTCCACAAATCTAGCAGCTATGAGGGCCTCCCGAACATGCCTGCCTCATTTAGTCATGCAAGGGCCTCATCCCCATCAGCGTCGCCTCCGAGGACCTCCTCTGTCTCATCCCCATTGGTGTCATCCTCAGTGGAAAAGATGTGCAGCTCCTCCATCTCCCTCTCAGCCAGCTCATCGCCCTGTTGGGAGCGCCAGGTTGTAAAGGGCGCAGCAGGCGACAATGATGTGTGACACCCTCTGTGGACTATATTGCAGGGCTCTACCAGACCGGTCCATGCACTGGAACCTCATCTTCTGCATCCCCATGGTCTGCTTCACCAAGGTGCGAGCTGCAGCACGAGCCTCATTATACCATTGCTCTTCTGCAGTTTGAGGCCGCCGCACAGGGTATCATCAGCTATGGACTCTGCGGGTAGCCCTTGTCCCCGAGGAGCCACCCCTGTGGCTTCTGTGGATCCTGGAAGGCTCCGTGGATCTGTGACCGACTGAGCATGTGGGCGTCATGCACACTCCCTGGAAATCGTGTGCACACCTGCAGGATGCATGCACACACCAGCTGCACATTCAGCAAATGGAAGTCCTTGCAGTTGATGTAGTCCACTGTATGTTGCGATGGAGATCTGAGCACCACGAGTGCAATCAATCACACCCTGCACCTATGGGAAACCCGAGATCTGGGCAAATCCAATTGCTCTTGCATCCAGGCTGTCCTAGTTGCGAGCGAAATGCACAAAATGTGTGCCTTCGCAAAGATGGCATCCATGACCTCTTGGATGCATTTGTGGATGGAAGCTTGAGAGATCCCACAGAGGTCACTTGTGGAGCCTTGAAAGGAGCCATTGGAATAGAAATTGAGTGCCACGGTCACTTCCACAGCCACTGGTAGTGGATGCCCTCCATGTCCACATGGCACCAAATCCTGCAGTAACTGGTAGATGGGAGCAACCAGTTCCCTAGACATCAGTGACGCTGGTTTTTGGTCATCCGCAGGAATGACAGGCAGCGTCAAAGACCCGCTAGGCGCTGGCCTACGACGGCTTGCTGTGGCTCTTGGGCAGCGTGTGCGGGAGCCTCAGCCACCCCTTCTTCCTGAGGTTGCTGCTCCTGGCTCTCCGCAGCCAGGAGCCTCAGCGCTATCTCCTCCGTCGTTTGCACTCAGTAGGTCATCAGGCATACAGCTAGTTCACCAGGCTCCATGATCCTGATGTACTTCTCCTGCAGGATGGAAGAGACAGAGACACGTGGTTAGCCTGGGTGCACTAAAAATCTGCCCTGGTTAAGTGTGACGGCCCCTTAACGCTTCCTGGAGAGTGCTGGCCACCACCTGGATGGCCAGAGATTAGTGCGCTGCATGGCTGCACTGTTAGTTTGAACCATGGAGAGACTGGTCCAACCCAGGATGCTGACATTGCAAGAAGCTGAGGGCCAGTGACTGCTACATGGCCAGCTTTAGCGAGGAGACTGTACAACGTGTGCAATCCAACTGCTCTGCAGTCCACTAAAGTGCTTATGAATTTGCAGTCTGTGCCAGGGTCAGGGTCAGGGGAACTCTGGAGAACTTGGCAGCACTTTGATGGCTCTGCGTTGCTTGAGTGGGCAAATAATTCAGGAGCCCGACCCCAATTATATCAATGTTGCTGCGCCTGAGCTGTCTCAGTTGCAGAGGAATGGTCACTTTCTACAGGTTTCCTGAATGCGTGGCCACTTCCCTCACCCACCCTACCCCCCCAACCCAAATGCTGCCCTTGTGCCACCCCCCCCCCACCCACCAGTCGTCTCAATTGTAAGGCTGCACTTGCCCCCGACTCTCCCTCACCCTCAAAAGTCACCTCACAGGCAGGGCTGCACTTGCCCCCTGCTCCCCCCGCACCAGTCAGGCAGGACGATACTTCACCACCACCCACCCCACCCCCCACCCCAGCGTCCGTGAAGCCTGCAAACCAACAGGTGAGCTCTGCAGAACGTTGCTGTGCACTCACCTCCAGTTCAGCCAAAGTGCAGGTCACCAAGTGCACGTCGCCTCTGTGCTGTGGTGAAACACGTCAGTGTGTTTTCCCGCCGATGTGGACGGATGATCCAGCAGGGGTGCAAGAGCCTGCCGGGATGGCCTGATAATGATATGCTGATATATTACAATGAGGTTCCCGATGATGGGAAACGCGGCCCGTCATTGGCGGGCTGAGCGGACAATCGTGACCTGGCTTCCCGCCGTCGTGAAACCAATCATGCCATATTGTCCGCTCATGCCACCTATCATGCCCACCATCTGCGGGCACAGAAAATTCCAATGTGTGTGTGAAAGAGAGGTTTATTTTTAAAGCATTAATAAAGGAAAAAAAAACTTATAAACCAAGTTGATTTTTTTTTTCAGTTATACAATTATCATTTACCTCCACCTTCTCAATGGCAGCTAGGGATGGGCAATAAATGCTGACCCAGCCAGCGAAGCCCACATGCTGTGAATGAATAAATTTAAAAAAATTTAGGGATAACAAAACTGCATTATGATAGAAACCTTTCACTTCAAGCATCATTTGGGAAAGGGAAAAAGTATTTCAAGATAACCTTACAATTCACAGCACTCGCCACAGCATCAGATTTATCCTTATGAATGCTGACTCTGATCATTTACTGCCTGTGAATGTTATAAAATGTCATGCTTAGACTTTAAGTGATAAGCCTCAATCATTATAAAACCTAGAGAAAAAAAAATTAATTTGGCCAGGTGCCACGCTATCACAATTTGTAACTCTACCTGTCTCCGTCTTTTCCCTCTGATGCTATGGTGGCAACCTTATCCAGCAGTTTTTCTCGTAGTTCATCAAATACAGACTGGTGGAATTCCAACCTGGGAATGCTGTGCAGGTCCAAGAAAGGTAAAGCTGATTGCAGGGATGGCAGCAAGATTCCATTTTCAATCTGAATTAAATCAAAAAAAAAGTCAAATAATATACAAAAAAACCCCCAAGATACAGGGAAGGGACAAATCACAATCCCGTTCTGCCTTTGGCTAAAGTGTGATGATGCTGACCTCTTGAACAGCGTCTATTAGATGGCAAAAAGGTTGCCAACTCCTCTGCAAACTTATAACTGGCAGGGTTCTGATTGCAGATTTATGATTTTATGTGATGGTTCCAAGATTTTAATCTTGCCCTCTTGAAGCAAAATCCATATAGGAAGACAGGTTCCCACAGCACCTTCACCTCATGCACTGAATCATTTCCCTAAAGGCACAGCTGGAGTCCATCAGAGCTAACATCTGTTTACCATTAATTCTGCAAGCAGTACATGACATCATAATCTAATCATGGAGCAAGCAAGATCACCTCATTTGTTGCAGAACCATATTTCAGGAAAAAAGAAATTACATGTAAATCAGTTGATCAGACTTAGGCAAATTTGAATGCCAAATATGATAACTGTTCTTCTGATTTATCAAAATAATATTTAAAGCAGAGTCAGGATAAATGGGTCTTTTTCTGGATGGCAAGTTGTAACTAGTGGGGTGCCACAGGGTTCAGTCCTTGGGGCCCCAACTATTTACAATCTATAATCTATATTAATGACTTGGATTCAGGGATAGAAGGTACTATAGCCAATTTTGCAGATGACACCAAAATAGGTGGGAAAGTAAGTTGCAATAAAGAAATAAGAAATTTACAAATGGATACGGCCAGGTTCGGTGAATGGGCCAAAATTTGGCATATAGAGTTTAACGTGGATAATTGTGAGGTTATCCATTTTAGCCAGAAGAATAAAAAGGCGACTTATTATTTAAATGGAGAGAAACTTCAGGATGCTTCAGTGCATGAATCGCTGAAAGCTAGTATGCAGGTAATAAGGAAGGCAAATGGAATTTTGGCATTTTTTGCTAAAGGAATAGAATATAAAAATAGGGAAGCGTTGTTGCAACTGTACAAGGCATTGGTGAGACCGCACCTGGAGTACTGTGCACAGTTTTGGTCCCCTTACTTGAGGATGGATGTAGTTGCACTGGAGGCGGTTCAGAGGAGGTTCACTAGATCGATTCCAGAGATGCGGGGCTTGTCTTATGAGGAAAGATTGAGCAGTTTAGACCTACACTTGCTAGAGTTTAGAAGTATGAGAGGAGATCTAATTGAGGTATATAAGATGCTAAAGGGGATTGACAACATAGACGTGGAGCGGATGTTTCTCCTTCTGGGGCATTCTAGAATGGGAGACCATAGTTTTAGGTAAGGGGTGGTAGATTTAAATCAGAGATGAGGAGGAATTATTTTTCCCAAAGGGCCATGAATCTGTGGAATTCACTGCCTCAAAGTGCAGCGGATGCTGGGGCGCTGAATAAATTTAAGGAGATAGATAGACAGATTTTTAATTAGTAACAGGTTGAAAGGTTATGGGGAGAGGGCGGGAAATTGGAGTTGAGGCCGAAATGAGATCAGCCATGATCGTATTGAATGGCGGGGCAGGCTCAAGGGGCTGAATTGCCTAATCCTGCTCCTAGTTCTTATTTTCTTATATGACATTGTGGCTTGACAAATCACAAGGGAAGTTGAATGGGTGTTATAGCCAGCTTGTACCCTCCCTCTGCACCTTTCTTTTATTTCATCTGGTGTTCGAGTACCAAAACTTAACGTTTGACAAGTTCCAATCAAAATCAGTGCCTTTGGGCACAATATCATCAAGTAACTGGGGAAAACTTTCTCCCAAAGCAGGGGTGGAGGGGGCACGAAGGAGGGGGGCGGGGGCGCGTCTGTGTTCACTCCCTGTAAACACCACAGATCGGGAGTCTGTTTAGTAACTTGGACTCGGTTCTCTGACTCGGAGCTTCCGGGAGTGAGGGGTCCAGGCTCGGCCGGGTAGGCGGGGCCCCGCTCACCTGGAACTGGTCGATGGCTTTCAGCGGTTCGGTGCAGTTGGTTAGAGTTTCCTTCAGATCGTCTCCGCTCGCGATGCCAAGCTCCTGCAGCCCCGAGAACATGGCGCCAGGAATGGGGGAGCGGCTCCGCCCGCACACCAGCTCCGGCTGGAAACCAGCTCCCCCTGCACTCGGGTTCCTCCCTAAACAAACCTTCCCCTGAAACTTGCTGCTCGCTGTAAATGCAACGCCTCATATCAGTCTCACTTTTACATCCCCTTTCTGCTTAATTGTTGTTTAATTTTCATTCACCTAAACACATCTAAATTACGAACTATGGAAAGGCGATTAAAAGTGTTGCAAGCTGTTGGGGAAAAACAAGGCCCACACCATACACACTAACACTCAGTTTTCAAGCAGATAACCTTGCGCCACAGCAATCAACTTTTCTCGTGTAATTTAAGACAGCGTTGCATCAAAGCCCAAGTTGCAATCTTTCACAAACTGATTACCTTAATTTGTTAAACGATTGGGAATGCACCAATGTTTTCCTGTACTGGAAAAATTGACCCTTTACACTGCAGAGGAACGAAATCAATGAGCAAATGCATCTTCATGCAACTGCTGGCTGCTATCAGTGCACAATTCTATAGTCAAGCTGCAAATTTATCCAACTGCCAAAACACATCTAAAACCTGGTTAATCTTTAACTTGTAGAGCTCACTGGTTTGTTTCTAGGCATATATGCACACTCAAGAATGGGATCCATTATCTTCAATGTGAGGATTCAAATTTTTCTGGAGGATAATGCTCTGGACCCATCTAAAGACAGAAAGCATCTAGTAAGACAAAACTAGAGACAAATCCTGAAACTGCTTTTTTCAAAACAAAATGAACAGAGAGCAATGGTTCTGATCGAACTCTCATTTAAATTAGAACAACTTGTCTTGTGTAAATAAAATTGTGTATTAGCCTCACTTACCCACATAAATTGTCCTGTTCCAATTTAAACAGAATAACTTATTTTGCATTCTCGTCTTCTTGGCCTGATGAAAGCTTGCCTTTGCAGCTTTATCTTTAAAAACCTGAGTAAGCATGGAGTCTTCACTAGACCTTACCAATCTCACATCTTTGACTGAACTGGCTTTGGCAATTTTCAGTTTAATAAAAACTGGAGTGACAAAATAACCCTTTTAAAAACAAAATCTACCTTTGTTTGCAACCATATAGGGCCTAACTTATTGACAACTCTTTCCAACCGTATAAGATCAGGGACCTCCCAACACAATTGGTATGAGATGTTTGTTGATTTACAAAACAAATGGTTTGTTATTTACAATCTTTCAGGAAACAACTTCAAAGTCATCTTATTAGTATTTTAACCACTTTTTGATGTGGTGCCTTTATTTTAAAAAATCCTAATTAATACACTTTCATTTAGAGGTTGTGATTTAAACCAAAGTGTTATTTTCATAGAATTTTAGAATGGTTACAGCACAGAGAAAGGCTATTTGGCCTGTCATGTCTGTGCTGGCTCTCTGAAGGAGCAATTCACCTATTGCCACTTGCTTGCATTCGCTTTGTAGCCCTGCGCAATCTTCCTGTTCAGATAATATTTTTAAGGCCCTTTGGTGGGAAAAATAGCCTGGAAATTGTGAATGTGACAGTAAGTTCTTGCTAGTTTTTTTAGGTTGCTAATCACAAGGTATATGCAAAGGCAAAAGCAATCTCTAACCTCTACCAAAAATGGATAGAATTCAAATAAATAGCCTTGAGAGTCAATCTATAGGATTTGAACAAAGTGGTGACACACTGCACAATGGAGCACAGTTGTAAATATGAACAACATTTCTTTACTGTGTTGGAGAAGATAAAAGTTAAAAGGAAGCCTCAAGGGAGATGCAAGTATTTTTCTCAAGGAGGGTTTGAGATCATTCTAGTCAAGACCACAGGGTTCAAGACTTTGACCTATACTATTTCATTTGGTGAAGTTGACACTATTAGAGTCTACAATAAACATGAGTATTGCAGTTTTGTGCCGTTAAAAGGAAAAAATCCTTAATGTTATTGAAAACTACTCTCCATGGGCCATTTAGGCATTATTTTCATTTTATAACTTCTTTTCTCCAAAAAGTAAACAATCTATTCATTGGAAGACAAGGATATATGTAACTTTATTTTAAAAAAATGTAACCAGACTTGGGATGTTTACACCTATCTTAATTGAACATAGTCAGGGCTGTAGGCATCAATTTTATGATTACAAACACATTTCCATGCACATCACCTCTCCTCATCACTGGAAACATCTCCAGCCAAACCACCTGCACACAAGCTCCTTCGACAGCACCTTCCAAATCAGTGACCTCTATCACCTAGAAGGACAAGGGCAGTAAATGCATGGGAACACCATCACCTGCAAGTTCCCCTCCAAGTCACTCACCATCCTGGCTTGGAACCATGTTATCATTCCTCTACTGTTACTGGGTCAAAATCATGGAATTCCCTCCCCAACAGCGCTGTGTGCGTAGCTACACCACATGGACTACTTGGTTCAGAAAGGTTACCACCTTCTCAGGGGCAATTTAGGGATTGGCAACAAGTCCTGGCCCTGCCAGCAATGCTTGTATCCAAAGAAAGAACAAAAACTCAGTTCTTCTTACTTCCACCTCTGAATTCCTCCACTGACCTTTTAAGCGGCACAGCAAAGGTTCCCTAAATTGGTCCCTGGGATGAGGGGCTGCCCTATGGCGAGAGGCTGAGTAAATTAGGCTTATATTCTCTGGGCTTTAGAAGAATGAGGGGAAATATCATTGAAATCTACAAATTTTGAAAGGGCTTGATGGGGAGGACACAGATCATTGCTGGTGGTGAGGAAATCTAAAACACAGGGGCACAGTCTCAGGATAAGGGACCAATCATTGAGGACTGAGATGGGGAGAAATTACCTCACTCAAAGGGTTGTGAATCTTTGGAATTCTCTACAAGGGCATTGAATATTTTCAAGGCTGAGATAGACAGATTTTTGGTCTTTCATGGAATTAAGGGATGTGGGGAGCGGGCAGGAAAATGAAGTTGAAGCCCAAGATCAGGCATGATTGTATTTATTGGCAGAGCAGGCTCGACGGGCCACGTGGTCTACTCCTGCTCCTATTTCTTGTGATTGCGTACTAGTTCATCACCCCTCATCAAATGGATTTTAAATTCCTCATTCTCGTATTCAAACTGAATCTTGCAGCCCTATGTCTTGTCATTTAATTTTGCCCTACTGGCTCAAAACCCATCGTCTCCCTCCATTCTGCTATCAGTAATTAAGCTTTCAGTAGTACACTGAAATTCCGCATTACTTTACTTACAACCTTTTAAAGCATTCTCAGCACAAACTGCTTTGACCATTAGAATGGTAGTGAGGATGAAAGGCGTCTGTCTTATGGAGACCAGAGGAACTGGGGTTCTTCTTAAAACAATGTTATGTGGAGATTTGAGAGAGTGATAAAGAGAAACTGTATTTAGTGGCATAAGGCCAGAGGACACAAAATTAAGGTAATTGGCAAAAGAACCAGAGGTGACATGAGGTCTTTTTTTTTTTTAAACACAGCAAGCTATGCTCTGGAATGCACTGCTTGAAAGGATGCTGGGAGCAAATTCAATAATAACCTTCAAAAGAAGTGAATTGAATAATTACTTGAAGGGGGAAAATTGCACAACTTCGGAAAAAAAGGAGGGGAGTGGGACTAATTCGTAACTCTTTTAAGGGGTTATCATGGGCACAATGGACCACATGGCCCCTTTAATTCTATTCATTAATGTTTTCAACAAATTTTGTAGATGAATCCCATTCTGTTCTGCCAACCTCATTTGACTTGGCAAAAGTTGAAAACCCCACACTCATTACAAATTGTAAATATAAGCTTATGATCTACATTAAATATTTTCATATTTCATGACAATTCAAAAATGGTCCTTGGTTTTTGGAGAATGAGAGAGCAGGAGTGAGCAGGTATATTTAGAGATACAAGTTAGATAGGGATTAGGACAGAGAGACAAAAAACAACAAGGAAGGTTACAAAGGAGAAACATACAGGTACAAAAACCTCCAAACAAACACAACATACTTCTAAGGATCTCTCTTTCCCTCATCCTGCCATTTCTTTTCTCCTTCTCCCTTCTGCAGTTGTACATGTATGTCTTTGAAGCTCTGACATTATTCCACCACGGAAACAAAGTATCTTCTGACCTGCAATCAAAGATCATGCCAAGAACATTTAGTTACTTGTAAGGCACAAACTAGACAAATTTAGAGCTCCTATTCAGCACTTCCCAACCAAGGTCATGAGTAAACACTGCCGTTTGGGCAATGCAAGTGCCTTCTCTGTAGTTTGATCAAAATTTCCATCATCAAAATGCTATGGAACAACTGCTGTGAATTTCTTTACTTTTCCAATTTTCTTTCTCTAGGCATCAACATTTGCTGGGGTATCAGTCTAAAGGCACATGTATCTAACGGTGCATCCATTGTCTCGTCTTCATATGTGAGCCTCAAACATTGACGTCAACTGACTGTTAAACTGTTAAGGAGGCAACACAGCTCACTTGTTGTCACCCAACGTCTGTGTAAAGCCTTTTTCAACTGAACGGAAAATAGAACTTCTGCTGATTTTTATTCTCAATCCCAGGGACTTTATTGTGTGTCTGAAAGCTATTAACTGAAAACAGGCCAGGAATCCAACATGTGGCCTGCTGGTCAGTACAGCAGCCTACATTAAGTCATCAAATGAATTAAGCTCAGGATTCTAGTGTTCTGATGGTAGCACTTTGCTGAAATGTGACCTGCTTCAAACCAGGAAATGAATTAACTGAAGCACTATTAAGGGAAATACTAATTTTTCCAGCAGTCAGTATATAAACCGAAACATCACTTTTATCCGGTGTCACTTGCATGGAATATAAAATTAATGAACAAAACACATATTAAAGGTTTCCATGACAAATTTGTATTGGCCCTGCCAATTATACAATTACAAACAAAGTGTAGATGTATTAAATTTGTCCATTATTAATTGACAACTCAATATCTGTAACTCATATCCAATAACAATATTTAAGGAGCACATGAGACTTTTAAAACACATCTGACTATTAAAGCATCGAGGCAGTACAGGATTCTGTGTGAACAGTTGCTGCAAATGGTAAATTCCAAAACACCTGTATTGTTCTTCATTTCTTAGCTTTTGCCTATAGTTCAAAATGTGTTTGGATTTTTCGTTTGAATGCAAGATCTATTAACATGGCATTCATGTCATCCTTAATATGACAACACTGCAAGATGCAGATTACATCTTGGATAAGCTTCAGAAGCATTTTGATTTTGAATTATAGCTCAGGATGGTAAATAAGCAATATGCCTCTTCATTTTTCATCCTGCATCTCACTTATCAAAGTAGAATGGCCCAAAATGAGGTACAGTTAAAGAGTGTAAACTAACAATATTTCTTTACCTTGTACAATGTCAAAAACACCTTTTTGAAGAGAGCAATTAAACAATTCTGTCCTGAGAAAGTGGTGGTCATATGTCAAAACTGAAACGATACTGGCAAGAGCTTCTCAATATTGTTCTGTTGTTTACATGAACACCCTAACCCTCCAATTTAAAAATATCTTCAATTCTACAGTGACTAGATATTATTTATTATACATTTCACTCAACATTTAGACTTTAAAGACAAAGTATTTGTAAAAGTTCATCATTTGTGCACACATTTTTTATTGTCAACATACCTCAATCAAAATTAAAACTACAATGAGGCCCCTTATATAGATTAAAGCATTCATAAATTCTCTGGAACACTGAAATATGATTCAACTTCCCTGAAAATGTACATTGAAATTTAGCCAGCTATATAAAAAAACAGGTTTATTTATACAATTCAGCCACAATTACATTAATTGCAGTAGTGAATAACTAAGAAATAACACTAAGTTTAGTAGTTGTACCCATTAACCATTTGATTTTGCTCTCATTGTTCCCATTAGGATTTTGAATAATTCATGTCTTACTCTGATGATGTTAGATTCCAATTAATTATGGTGCCAATGTCACTTTTTTTTAAGCATTAAAACTTTTTTTTAAAATTGAGTTGCTTGTGGATATTATTTGTCCATTTTCTATGAATGAGTGAAAAAAAATCAATCCAGTTTTGATTGAGTTCAACAAGATATGTGGAAATAGTATGCTTATTTTAATGATCATATTTTAGTAACAAGACTTGAAAAACAAAGTCTTCAGATCCATCCCAGACAATCAAATTATCAATTTTCAAGCACAATGGGAGATAGGACTCTCTCCAGAAGAAAAGTATGGGGCAGCAAAGAAAGTTAACATGATAAAGGTGATCAATTTACTTAAATGCTCAATAAGGTATGTTAGTCATACTGACTTTAGAACTAAGGAATATGGTTGTGCACAAAAAAAGGCATAATATTAAAGCTATGGCAAACCATTTCACAAATGGTAATTTAAACTAAATCGCAACTAATGAGAGGGTGCTAAATTGTTCACAAAAATGGAATAGCTAAAAAACCATTGGGTAATACATATCGTTCCCTGGATACATGAAAAATTGTGATCTTCAAGTTTTCAGTAAGACAAAAGCAAATTCTATTTTGCATTTATCCACTCACGTTTCTGGAACATGCAAAACGACCAATACAATGATCCCAGGGTAGCAGTCCTTTAATTTGTACTTGAAATAGCACTTGTGTAGCAAGCTCTGAAATAAAATATTTCCTCTACTTAACTGTTTTTACAATATGATGGTTTTGTAACAATATAAAGTATTTGCCATTTCGACTTTACAGTTTCCTTATCTACAAGGCACTCAAAATCCCTTTCACATTCCCCAGTGTTCATATATCAGCATTTTTTCCATTTAGAAAGAGAATTTAAGTACTTAGTGTTATATAAGCTGTTAAACAGCACAATTTCTGCACCACAATACACTGGAAATATAGCTACAGCATAAAGGACACAATCTCATTTAATATTTAAAACTTAATACAATAAAATCTTGCTAATGCAAGATGTGAATTCTACTCAATTATAAAGAGTCAGGGCATAACTTATTTATCTTTGAAAATACATTATTAAATATGTGACAATGGCATTTCTGACTTCTCCCGTGTCTCAGATTTACTAGAACCATGTTCCAATGGGGGCAAGGGCTTCCCACTTCCATAGAAAATAATTAATTCCCAAACATTCAAAAAGCAGTTTCATTCACTCTACAGAAATACTCAATCAGGGCAATATAAATAAAGTTTTCCAGGCAGTACACTCAGACTGAGCATCTACCTTACCTAATATTCACCTAAAAATTTACTGTTTTTGCCTAAACTTGCCAAAATAACATTAAACTAATTACAAGATTTAGATGTTAACCTTAGCTCAGTGGTAGCACTCTGACCTCAGAGTTAGGAAGTTCAAGTACCACCTCACAAGATTTAAATATGCAACTATGCTGACAGTTGGGAGGTACACAGTCTTTCAGATGAGATTTTAAAGCCCAGTCTGCCTTCTCAGGTGTATGTAAACTATGGCACTATTTGAACAGCAGAGGAGCTTCATCTTCAAACAACAATAATAAAATAATCATCTGGTCATTTATTTCACTTGGTCCAAATCCTGCAACTCTACCCAACATTCACCTCCTCCTTCTTGGGGTAACTAGAGATGAGCAATAAATGCTGATTTTCCAGCAATATCCACATCCTGTGAATAGATTAAGAAAAAAATTCTCATTGCTGTTTGTGGGATCTTGTGTGCAAATTAGGTTTCATGTTTCATACATTGCAATAGCAACTACGTTTCAAAAAGTATTTAATTAGCTGTAACAAATTTTGGGACAGCCTGAGGTTGTGAAAGGATCTATACAAATTCAAGTCAGTTCTTTTTTAGAATAAAAAAACTAACCCATTAAAATTGGCCAGAAGTTATTATAAACTAATCCTAAGCCATTTTGGCACACTTTACTGCTGTTAACTTTATTGCATAGACTGCAAAAAAGCTATACCTTTAGAAATAATGCTTTTCCATCCACTTTATTTAAAAAAGGTTGAATCCTATCAAAAACACCAACTCAATTGTTAACCTGAAAACAATTTAATGCAGAAATAATATTGTTTTACGAAAATAGCCAATAATATTCTTGGCAAAAAATTAAAAATACTGACTAGATTATCTGCATAATCTTTCTGCTCAATTTTTACTTGCACATCCAAATGAGACAGATAACTAGGTAAACTTTTGTTCTGCAGCATTGTTTATAAAATTAGTCTCAATATGCATATGAGTATTTGACCTACAAACTGCTCCTGGTCTAGAACTGAATATCATTTAACACATATTTTTAAATTCATATAATGAACACCATAAACCTATTTCAAGTACTATATAGTGTTAAGCTATTGATTATAAGTGACTGGCCTGCAGTAGGTATCAACTTCAATCCCAATATATTTGAAGAATTAAACTGTACCATTAAAATCTTGCTTTACTCTTGATAGATTAGAATATACATTGCATCTTAGAAACAAATTTAGTTGAATGCCATTTGTACAATGCACATTTTAAGCTAATGTATAATAAAGGAAAAGGAGTGGCAGCAGCAGAGTCAAAGTACTATAGTTGACAAACTTACACCAAAACTATTAAAATTAAAAATTATAGTTTCAACTGCAATAGGACGTCTGGCTGCATTTACAAATAATAAAATTGATAGCATAGTCAGGATGATCATTTTTTTTTAAAAATCAATAAGCAATGTGATTATTAAAATAAAAATAAATTGCACAGAAGCAGAATAAATATTAATCAAGATTATGAAATGACTCCCTTCCCCCTTTCTCCCTTCTCCTGGGCTTGCAGGAATCACTACAGGAAAACATGCGGCAGGTAGGAAGAAAAAATACAAATATGATGAAAGCAAGCAGAGTGTTAATTTTCCACTGTGAAATTAGTAAACACAGTTCTTGAGTTCTAAGCAAATTATTAAACATTACACTTAAAAATTTGAATAATTTTGAGATCTGGGTTTGAGTGTGAAAGATATATTGCATATTAGCATTTAAAATAAAAATTGCATCATAATATGCCATACACAGCATACTTGGGAAGAAATCAGAGTAAAATTTAATGCCCTCACCAATGGCAAGTTTGATGTGGGGGGACATTGTATCTGCTGGGAGGGTGGCGAGTGGAGACCCCAGTGCCTTCTGGACTCTGCCCCAGTGGCAGAAAGGCTCATGGATGCCAATTGAACACCTAAGTGGACAATTAATGCCCACTTAAGGACCTCATCTCCTGTCGCTGGTATTCACCCAGTGGCTGGTGGGTGACTCAGCATGCGGGAAGCCTGAAAAGCAAACTCTATCAGGATTGCTTGTGGGCTTCCGGGGAAGGGGAGGGGGAGGAGGTCCCACATTCAAAGGTACTTAGAGCCTGATTGAGGGACTCAGCATTGGAAAGGAGAGGTCCACTTAGAGTCAACCCCTGCCTTTACTGCCAACTCCCCTACACCCGTTTCCTCATGACTCCCACCCTGCAATCCCCCTCCCACAATCATTCACCTGTGGCTTGGGTCCCTCAGTGATTCTAGGCCTTATTACTGGCAGCAGCCACCTCCTCTCTGGTGGTGCTGCCGAGCAATGATGAAGAGCTGCTGACCTCTGATTGGTAGGGGGGACTTCTGCCCCTCCTTGATTCTGAAGAAGGCCCGCCCGATTAAAACTTAATATGGCAGGCCTTCCCTAAAGAGGCGATGTGGGGATCATGACAGGTCTCCAGCCAGCGGATGAGATCCCCATCGCCTACATTAAATTCCGCCCAAAGTGTTTCATTAACACAAATACTCAAGTTATGTTTAAATTAAAAACCACTGAAGGTTACATAGCTGGTAAGCACTTCATTTGAATACATAAAAATAATCCTGCCTGAGTTACTGTTAAGAATATTGTATTGAAATAAATTTGAAGGGCCAAAGCTTCAAGTAACATTTCAACCAAAAAAAAAAACAACTTACATTTACTCCTGCCTTTTAAAAAATGAGCAAATGGTAACTGGATTTCACTGTTTTACTATGTGACTTAACGTTCCATGGTCCAAGCTGATGTAAAATAAAGTTTAAATGTAACATTTCTGAACAGGAGATATGCAGACAAATATACAATATTGAAACTGCAGCTACCAATTGGAGACAGGTAACGTCAGATGCTTATGTTGTGGACTAATCTCAGGTGAGTATCAATGACATTCTGCTGCATGCATGCTTTGACATGTGTGCAAAAATTTGCTCTTTCCACCATCATTTTGTTCTTAGAACACACATGACAGTGTTGCTTTATCTAAAGACTTGATGCAGTGTATTAAAAAGCAGTTACAATGGTCTTTTAAAATAGTGCTTTATACTGGCCTAGAGTTGAATGGCACCCAAAGCAAACTTATACTGGCGTGATGACTCCGGTAGGAGGTTTCATATCTCATGCGTTGAGGATTTGACCAGGATCCGACATCTAAATTATAAATAACTTTCATATTACCAAGCACCTGAAATTGTTTTGCAAAGTGAATATGGCAGTATATCTGTACCCATACTTCTGCAGATTGTTTCATTATAAAAATGAAACCAAATGTCCTAACAAGTAAAACCCACATACAACATCTGATTAAATTGTGCTAGTGCTTAAGTTACTGACACAAGGGCCAATAAGCAAACATGCACTCAATGCTATAATTTAAAGCTTCATCCACCTTTCCTGAACCCTCATTGTGGGGATTTAAAAATCTATTTGTTTCTTTAAAGCTGCTCCAAATACATTTTAGAAGCATGTATGCAAGTGACGAATACCTCTTAAGGTCTGACATTATACAAGTTGTTTGGAGGTAGGTTATATCCTGGTTGATGAAGGTTTGATCTGTTAAACGTGTACCAGATTCTTGACAGCTTGTGTATTTTTGGCCTCTTGCTGAATTGTAGCTAAGTGACAACCAACGTTTAGAATTGCATTGATTTGGACTTCGAGCTACTATCAGAATTTGGTTGGTCAGATAATTTACAAAAAACTTCCTTTCATCCCACCAACCAAAAAAGATTTAGGTATTCAGATTCCAATCGTCAGAAATTGCCATTAGGTTTCCCTATTTTACTGTATTTCTTAGATAGTATCAAACACTCAATTTTAATGAGTTTCAGTACTGGAGTGTCATTGTACTTGCTTTCATGTAGTAAAAAATTCACTCATTTCCACTGGGGAAAAAGTTGAAGGCTCATAAACAAATTTTCTTCAAAGTCCCTGATATATGAATGAATTAACCTGCATACAATTTAACCCTGTGAATACTGGCTTAACATTTTAGTATAAAGGACCTGCAATCTGTTCATGAACATATTTGTATTCTGTACAAATGACTTGGTATCCAGTTTCAATATTTATGCATTTCTACCATTATAAATTATTGACTAAATATTTATTGCTAGTCTGAAAATGTAGTTCAGTTTTACGCCATGTCAGTGTTACAGAAATTGTAGGTAGATTGAAAAGTTTTCATTGATGCAGGTGCCAGAGTTGGGAAGTAATAGTTTGTTGAACTCGGTCAATTTTGCCAGGTGCATCTCAAACCTAAATTGAAATCACTCTGAAAAATGTGGTCCACTCTCTATTTTGATTTGCATATATACTACTGGTGTACAGTAGTAATAGCAAGTTACTTTAAATAGCTGGTTCCTTTGCATCGTAAAAGGCAACTCGTTCAACCAAAATTCATTGCTTCCTCCATAGCAATACAATCTACAAAATGTTCATTTCAGTGATCACCACCTGATTACATTCTGAACACTATCATCCCCAATATTGTAGCACGACAGGCATAATTACAGATTACTAATATATAGCTCTGCCTATGTATTTAGAAACTTCCTAAAAAGATGGCGATTTCCCACCTTCAAAATAAATTAAAAGCATATGTACTTTAGTTAAGGCAATGCAATTTCTCTTCCCCATTCATAGCTCACTTCCTTAGTCCTGAAGGACCTGTCCAGAAAGCTGGTAACAAAGAGTGGAATTCTAGATTTAATATAAGCAGCATTGTTTTTGAAAAATCTAGGATTGCACAGTCCCTCTGCATTTAAACAGAGTTAAACAAAATGCAACTTTGTTTTGAAAGAAACCAGTATTTATAGCTCATCCTTGTCGGTTTCTTCAGAAGTATCCACTTCTTCCTTAAAGTCCAATGGTACAGATGTGTAGTCTTCAATCGCTTCCTGTTCTGCATCAGATGGAAGCTCACCAACTTCCTGACTTTGGGCTTCTTCAAGTCTGCCAGCATTCTCATCTGAATGCTCTGTTGACTCTGGCCCTGGACAGCTCTGTGAACTTATGCCAAGTTCTAGTTGAGCAATCTGGGCATCTACAGACTCAATTTGGATATGGATTGTTATTTCTCCAGTAGATTTTTCCACATCTTTGCTTTCTGGAATAAATGGCAATTTAACAATGGATTTACTACTCTAACAAGCAAGAGAGTTACATAATTATTTCTACTATGGAATAATCTAGCAAAAATCAACTGTTGAAATACCATGAAAACTCAACCAGAAATATGTCAAATGTTTTATAAGCCAGAGCTTGCTTGACCACTTCATGTCGCACCAAGTTTACCTGTCTCTGACCAAGCCCTGCCTATTATTCCAGGTTATCTTGAAGAACAAGACAAAATAAATTTCCATCCCTCCATCACAAACTATCTCCTCTCATTTCCCTCCCCCATGCTCTTAGTCCACTCTTCAAATATTCTTGAAGATTTTTCTCGACTGCTTTGTTTCCAAAATAGACACCAACTGCTCAGTTGCCTCTATATCCCCCATCTTCCTCTCTTCCTTGCTTCTCAAAACCCTTCACCTTATCCAATACCTTCTCCACCCAGACCCTCATCAAATTAATCACTTCAATAATGTACATTGCATAATTTCTCAAAGTATCCTTCTGACCCAACTTGTAACAACCTAACTTCCCCATCTCAGTCCTGTGCTTGCCTACTTTGGTAACCATCCTTTATCCTCCGGGATTCCTAGGCTTTTCAAAACTATCATCCCTCTTCTTAAAGAAGCTTCTACAGGATTCCTCTGTTTTCTGACACTATCACCAATTTCAAATCTGTCCCTTCTCTATATATTACTCTCTATCATGATGCTATTAACATATATATTATTGGAATATTTTTTCTTTTAAAATAGAGGTTTGGTCTGTGGGTGTGTCTTAATATGAGTAAAGCCAGCTAATCTGGATGTTTTGATGTGTACTCGTTTTGATATGTAAAAGAGATAGCGTGCATTTGCATTTTTTGAATAGACCATTCAAGAAGTGGGGTGAGAACTGACACTTATCTAGCAGATACCAAGCCTCCAACTGTCTCCACAGGAACCAAAGAGAAAAGAACCTCATTTTGAATTCATAAGGTGAAAATGCTTTACCTGGTGTTTGGGAAAGTCTATGGATTGCTGTTGCCTTAATGGAGATTAGTTTGGGAATTTGTTAAAAGTTATGATAGTAGTAATTTGAAGCCATGTGTATATATATTTTAACCTGTATAAATTAATTAAATGTTTCATTTATTTTAATGTAAAACCTCGAGAATTGGTGGTCTGATTCCTGAATTTAGAGTCACATCCCAAACATAACACTTAAAATTATAGGTTATGACAGTTGGTTAAAGTTTCCCTCTGGGATTTTTAAATAACTCAGCTTTACCAACTGCATCGGTAATAACACTCTCTTCATCCTTTCAATCCACTTAAAGCATTAGTGTAACCAAAGCCATCCTGCATGACTGACCAAAGTTCTTTGTTCCTCCCTAACCTTTTGGTTGCCTTTGACATGCTGAACAGGTTAACAGCTACACAGACGAATTTAAAAAAAGACTTGAATTACAAACACAGTTCAAAAGCTCGTCGTATTAAGGATTAGCAAAAAACTACAAACCTTTCCCTAGCTGCTTGGATTTATCTATTAACAGTACATCTACATTTTGGTTTTCATTCAAAGCATCCAGTAAGATTGTGCCTTCCTTGTGAAAGAGGAAAAGGAGAGGTATGGTGATATCACTGGCGTTCTCTCCATCACCAGCCATCTGGAATACAGGGGAGGCATCACTGCTACTGCCTTCCACATTATCTGAAAGGGAATGTAAAGGAATTAAGAAATTGAGTTGCAGACAAAACGAACTATTCTGACAAATAAAACACAATTCACCACTGCCTACCTAGCTTTTGGAAACATACAAATGTTCTTTTCTAAAAAAGCCTTGTGTAATTAATTTTATAGCTACTAGATGCCTCCAAATTCATCAAAGTGACATTCTAGCACAAGGTGATTTACTCTGACAGGAAAAGATACTCAAGTCTTGTGGGTTCTGTAAGGCTCTATTTCAGATAGCATGTAAAGTTACTGTTACAGAACCTACAGCGTTTTTTCCACTTTAAAATAATAAAGTAAATTACACCAACATATTTAAAATAAACAATACCTACCAATAATGACAGCACCAATGGCTCCAACCTTCTGCAAATTCCTTGCCTTAATTGCAAACATGCAGTCTCCACGTTGTGCTAGGACAATTTTACCTTGGACCTCATCTGAGTTTGCCACATCTAAGCAGGCAGTGTAGGGGATGGCTTTTATCAGGGTACCTTTAACCTACAAAGGACAAAAAAAGCTCATGAAGTAACAGCTCAATAACTATTAACGCAGTGCAGAAGAGGAAAATAAAGTGACTGGAGGGGCAATGTGATTGGGGATCATAGCCCCGATGGACAGGTGATTAGTTCCTTGGCTGGCCTCTGTACAGAAGCGTTAATAGAGGCCAAGCACTTCATCGGAGGAGCAAAGAATACAAAATAAATCAGGATGAGAAATACCAAGGGGACTTTTGGAGCAGCATCAGTAGATTTCTTGGAGCAAGTAACTTGCCTATTTGAGGATGTGTCATACCCTTAGCAAAATAAAAAATGTAATTAAGGTACACACAGTAGTTACAAAATGGATGGCTGAAAGAAGTCAGTTCTTAAATCTCATGAAGAAATGATTAAATGCTGCCAAGAAATGAAACTAATTTTATGAGAAAATCAGTGAGTCATAGATCACTAAATGGCCAGACTCATGACTTAGCACATCAGTTTTGAAACTCAATAGTCAATAAAAGAAATGTCACTCAATTAAGGTTAGGACAAACCCAGGGAAGTGCTAAGAATAAGATTGTCTATCTGATAGCACAACTTTATGCTCTTCACAACTTACAACCCTTTTCTCTCCCTCCTAAAAGACAATCCACTAGCTATGCTTTCAACTACTCATCTTTATGTTTAAATAGCAAGGACATGTAACTCACCCCATGTTCCTGTTTACTGAGGTCCATTCCAAAATGAGCCGGGCCTGCAGCTAAAACCACTTGTCCCAAAAATGGGGGAGATATAATCTGCACAGCAAACGATGTCATCTCTCCCCTCGTCTGAGCCTGAACCAGGTCAATGATTTCTGCAATAAACTTCAGGCCATTCTGACCATTTTGTGAACTTGCAGCCTGAGTAAGACATTCCACACGTCAATAAGCCAAATACAAACCAGGTATTTATTTTGCATTTTTAATATATACATTTATTGCTAAAGTTTCAGCATCACCCAACTTACTCTGGAACTAGTCTATTGTCAATTCAGTTTAAGGCTAATATCAGTGTGCAAGGTTGTACTTCTTGAATCTGCTGTTGAAGTATGTTATTTTGTCCAGGGGGAGAATTTTCTCCCTGTCGAGGAGATTGGGTGGGAAGAGGCATGGATGGGTGCTGTATAGTATGGGTCTATAAAAGTTCATGTACACACTGGCTTCTCAATCTAAAGTGCATTTGTATTATTATTATAGGTATTCTTCTGCAATTTAAAATATGGTAAAGTAATTGATAGACTTTTACTTAGTTTTAGAAAAAAAAAGATTTTTCAAGAAAATGAAAATTTAGATTTGAGAATAGTTGCACTAAAAATATGTAATTTTGTGGTCCAATTGTTACTGATTATCTGTACTATAAAATAATAGAATGCAAGTTCTCATGCAGTTATCTCCCTGAAAATTCAGGATCTTAAACATGTTTTGAGTAAAGTATTGGGATACATTCCCGCAGAGAAGAATAGAACAAGTGTATTTGAAGAGAGTGGAAGGAAAAGTGCCTTAAGGTGAACATTTGCAGTGATAGCCACTTAAAACAAAACTCGAAAGACAAATCACAACATTTCATAAACAATCAGCTATTTAAAGTGAAGGACAAGTCTGGTGTGCCCTCCCCATTGAACTAAAATAATACTGTTGATCCAGTTTATTATGGTATTTACATTTTGAAAAATAAATATGTCGTCTAGCTCATGGATTAACATAGATTGCAGAGAGAAAATGATTTATAAATGACTAACATATAAGCACAGAACAATGTAAAACAGACACTGTACTAGTACCATTTAATTTGCTTTTATGAGGCTGAGCTCAGTAAATATTATTCTCCTCTGTCCAGCTTCGTTCCAGCCACTGACCTGATCAGGCGTATGTGTTAGCTGGATACGTCCATCATTTGTTGACACTACAGTGAACCCCATTTGTTTCAGGATTTCCACGTGATCCATTCCATTAGCAACAAAATCTTTTGTCTGAAGTGAAGGGAATGATTTAGGCTGGGGTTCCATACACTTGTCCCTAGAATAGAGTAAAATCACATGCAAAGAAAGAAAATTTCCACATAATTGCACACATATATTCAAGGGATCTATTCTTCAGGACTTAGATTCATTAAATGGAAGTTTAAATGAGCCAACTTGTGATATTTTAAAAACGTTGTAATGCTGAATATTTAGCATATATATTTCAAACGTCCTAATGCATCTTGATGATTAATGCAAGAAGCCAAATATAAACATTTTGCAGGGCCATGAAGAAAAAAATGAAAGACTTGTATTTATATAGCACCTTTCATGATCACCAGACATTTCAAAGCACTTTACAGTCAATGAAGTATTTTTTTTTAAGTGTAGTCACTGTTGTAATGTAGGAAACACAGATGCTAATTTGCACTCAGCAAACTCCCACGAACAGCAGCATGGTAATGACCAGATAATCTGTTTGAGGGATAAATATTGGCCAGGACATCAGGGATAACTCTCCTGCTCTTCTTCGAAATAATGCCATGGGATCTTTCATATCCACCTGAGCAGGGAGATGGAGCATCAGTTTAACATCTCAGCTGAAAGAAGGCACCTCCAACAGTGCAGCACTCAGTACTGCACTGGAGTATTAGCCTTTATTTTTGTGCTCAAGTCCTGGATGGGAGAGCCTTATGATTCAAAGATGAATGTACTACCAACTGAGCCATACACAAAGGAAAGTTTAGAAGTGTTGTTTTTTTAGCCCCTTAGGCTTCAGCAGCGGTCCAACATTTACATGCTCCTGAATCGGGCGGAATTTTACGCCAGTGGGATTTTACAGTGCCAAAGTCAGTTAACTTTTGAATGGCTCACAGCATTTTACGGCCCTGCCCCCCACTTTGAGGGGGCCATAAAATTCCACCTGTTGAGAGAATGGCCAATCTGTGCTTAAGCTTACAGTTTGCAATCCAACAGGGACAGTGGCCAGGATTTTACGGCCCCGCCGCAGCGTGTCTTCCCCTGGCGGACGTGACGAGCCATTTAAAACTCCACTCAGTTCGGCGGGATCGTAATACTCCGCCGGGCAGGAGGGGCCATATTGGCTATGTTATGCCATATTTGATAATCAGAAGGTCTTTAACTGCCAGTAGCTTGGGTTAGGGACTACTGAACAAGGCTATACATTTCCACATGTCAGACAACCAACTGTCAAAAGCAAATGCATTCAACGCTCATGAGGTGACTATTAGGGATAATGAGGGGTCAGTGGCCATGAATGCTCGGGTTGCAAAAATAGACCTTAGGCTGAGGAAACAGTACATTCAATTTGAAATGGGTTTATTTGCATATCTGAAAACTGGACAATAAAAGCTGGCTCTTCAACTCCAGTTCTTTAACTGAATGAGCATTCTGGCTGAGCTCAAGAGCTTCCTCAGTTTAGGCTGCAGATTACATGCAGACGAATGCCTTAGTGCACATAATTGCACACATTTTCAACATTGCTTTTTTAAAAAAGATCTGCATGTATGTATAACAGTATTAAAAGCACAATAATGGCTATTCACACTTATGTTCCATCCTTTTAAGAATTGTGGATTGAAAGTGCAAGAAGGCAACAACTTCCCAAACCTCTGGCCATGCTTCTGTACAATTGGACCCTGAGGGCTTCAGAAGAGCAGCCCCAATTCAAGATTTTTTATCTGAAAAGTATCAGAACACCTTGCTGGATGATGCATTTGAAACTGGGCCCACTCATTAGCACACTCTACTTGGTAAATCTTAGCAACCCAGTAAGCTGTCTTTACTCTCAGTGGCACTTGGAGTTTTTCTGATAAATGTAAAAGGCTAATAGTCTGATTTCCATAAAGCAGAAGACAGGTTGGGCAGCTGTAAATACAACTCATGCTGACTGAAAAATTTACTTTCATCTGTTCTTCAAAGCATACTTGACTGATGAGAAATAGCCACTACAATGTCATGTTTTTGTGCAACAAGGTCAGAATATTCTTTATGCATGCAAGTTTCACAATAATCTCAAACCAGTGAGGCCGGTTAAGTTAGGATATGGTTCTCAAAATCAATAGTAGCTTGTTTTGGTTGATGCTGTCTCTTGTCTTTGTTCATACATTTATTCTCCTAGTTCCAAGCACACACTGTGCTTTAGGAGGGTAGGGATTCATTGAACTGAACTGTTGGTGACAGTGACCAAGGAAAAGAGAGGGCAGAATATTGCAGTCAGCTTGCGGGGGTGGGCCCGACACACCAACGCATAAAATGATGCGCCATGATGTCAGGTGTGCGTCATTTCGATATTTCATTTAGTGGCCGGACGCCGGAGGCAGCTGAGCGCCCACCAAACTGTCAACGGCCTATTAAGGCCATTAAAAAAGTAATTGACACTGTTAACAACGCTGCCCATTCAACCTTAAGGTTGGGGTCAGGCGAAGAGCCGAAGCAGCCTTCGCATTTTTCAGGAAACCTCACCCACAGGTTCCCTGAAGGTATTATAAAATAATTAAATAAACTTTGCAAAATGTACAAACATGTCCCAGCTCATGTGACACTGTCACATGTGGGGACATGTTTAAATAATTTTTTAGCTCATTTATTGAAAAGTTTCACTATCAATTTAATCTCCCTAAGGCAGCTCCGTGTCTCAGGGCGATTTCTGTGCTCTTTCTCGCGCATGCGCGCAAGAGTGCAGACCCCGACTCTCCCTCCTCCCCTCGCCCGCACAGGTAGCACCGAGCGCTATGGGCCGTGCGTTAAGCTGGGCAGGTCTTATTTGGCCTGCCCGCATAAAATGGTGCTGCGCAGCTAATCGCAGGCGGCGATCGGCCCTGCACCTGCTCCAGCCCACTCCCGCCCAGCCCTCCCGGCATAGGTAAGATTCTACCACTGTTTCTAATTCCACCTTCCCCTATGGATGGTGCCAATTCTATGCTTGAATTCGTGACATGGCAGTGTAGCTGTCAGTGGTCGATGCGGAGGACAGGAGAGACTTTTGCAGGGGGACAGGCTATGATACTGCCAGGATCCTCTTTGGGATCAGATCAGAAGCTCCTTCCCCCCAGGCCCACAGGCACGGGCCCACATGGAAAAATACCAGCGATGGCAGAATGAAGCCCCTGAATAGCTCTTAATTGGCTGCTCAAGGGCTTCAACAGGCTTACAGGTAGGAAGACCGACCTCTAGCTTCCCTGCCCTGATTTAATTGGGTGGTTGGAGGGGTGGGGGGGGGGGGGGGGGGGGGGGGGGGGGGGGGGGGGGGGGGGGTGGGTGGAAAGAGAGTCAAGAAGGTGACAGGGCTTCCATCCTGTGCCTTCCCACCCAATTAGAAGGCCCCCACTACCTCCCAGTCCATTTTGGTGAGGGGTCATTAAATTCCACCTGCTATTTTCTTAATTCCACATCTCTTTTATAGCCCACAGTCTTTATCCAGGGTTAAACGTTTTCTTTTTAAAAATTCCATGAGGATATCATGTTTAAAAACAACAGAGCTTCTTCTAAGCTAATTGCTTAAAAGGAAGCTCTCTGAATATTACTGCACAATGCTTTTCACATGTGTACAAATTTTTTTCTATGCTATTCCAATAAAGTTATTAATGCATTTTTAAAAAATTGTGTTACTTGTCAATAATACAATTCATGTGATTTCATATGATTAAATTGCAAAACCTGTAGAAAGAACATACCTTTCTGTGGAGGTCCGTGAGCTTGCATCAAGAACTATATCTCTGTAGGTCTCTCTTATTTTCTGTGCGTAGGACGGGTTATTAGGAAACAAGCTTTGAGCACTGGGGCACATATGGGAAAGGACACTACCTTCATTCTTTTCCAATTCCACACTCTGAGCAAAAGGAAAAAGGATAAATTGATTGAAATAATTGATATAGAACACGTTATATTGCAAGTTATTCTTCTGTTTCCACATAGAAACAATTGGATGACAAACACAATAAAAACTATGTCACAATGTGAACAACAAAATCACATTTGTGCTGAATGGCTCAAAAGTACACACTTTGAAATAGTCACACAATTTGGCCAGATCCATTTCTTGCCACTAAATAGACCGAAAAATAACTTGTAAAACGTATCTTTATCCATATATAGAAGCCTCACATATGTTGTCCATTTCCACCTATTATTGGAAACATTCACAGTTCAAAAAGTTAAGTGTCTCATCAAGATTGCCAAATGCAAATAGTTGTTCCACAAGACTGACAACCTATCCCTGACCCTGATCAGACAAAAGGAAAATTCACTAGTACCTTCCAGTGATATTTCAGAGCAATCTTCCGATGGAGGACCCTTCACCCAGTGCAGCAAACCTCACAGGGAGCAGTGCAGAGAATCCGTGCAGAAACTGAATGCAGTCAAATCATGAGGAGTTACGGTGGACTGGTTCCCCAACTAAGTCCCACATTGGGGAATTTTGCCATTTGGCAGGGCTGGCTTCAGTCAGGCTTCGCACCACAAGGAGGCAGGAAGCAAATTTACACATTGGAATGGCCTATTAGTGGCCTTTTTACTAGGCATTTTGCCGAGATAGATTAACCCCCCCACCTCCGATGAATCTGGAGACCACCAGGTGACTTCCCAACGGCAATGGCAGCCCAGTGGGAGAGCAATATCACATTCAAAGAGGGGACTATGGGCAGGGAAGGCAACCCCTATGGCTCTAGTGATAAAATGAGAGGAGTTTTCCCCCCATCAATATAACTTTTAAGTTGTCTTTTTAACATTTCTACCAGGTGTAGGCTGCAGGGCCCCTCCATCGCTCAGCAGTGGCCACCATTCCTGCTGAGCTGCCAGCCCTCTGATTGGGCTGGCAGCAGTAGGAGGTGGCAGGTGTTTAGCACAGAACGGCAAGCCAGGTGGCAGCTTATTCATGAGGTTCCACATGTAAAAATCAAGGGGGAAGGCCCTCGCCCCAGATATGCATGTTGCCAACATGCACTTCTGGCCACTGTCCAACCTCTGAACTTTCTGATAAAAATCACAGAATCACACAGTGCAGAAGAGGCCCTTCGGCCCATCGAGTCTGCACCTACACATGAAAAACACCTGATCTACCTACCTAATCTTATTTACCAGCACTTGGCCCATTGCCTTGAATGTTATGAAGTGCCAGGTGCTCATCCAGGTACTTTTTAAAGTTTGAGAGGCAACCCTCCTCCACCTCCCAGGCAGTGCATTCCAGACCGTCACCACCCTCAGGGTAAAAAGGTTTTTCTTCACATCCCCCCCCTAAACCTCCTGCCCCTCACTTTGAACATATGTCCCCTCGTGACTGACCCTTCAACTAAGGGCAACAGCTGCTCCCCATCCACCCTGTCTATGCCCTTCATAATTCTGTACACTTCGTACACCTGCTGTTGAATCGCCACGGCAGAGGAGGAGACTGTTTGGACCTTTTGAGTCCACCCTTCCAATCCTAAGCAACCAATTTCCCTCAGACTTTAAAAGGGATTGCTGAAGGCTGCCATCAAAAGGTAAGCTTAGAACAATACTTACCTGAATATAAAAAAAGAGGTGCTCCTCCCAACTCCAGATTAAAACCGCAGGCCAGTGCCAGCCATGTTCGCCACCTGACAATCCCTAATTTTCTCACCCCTTCCCCCACCAGCCAAACTCACCTCGAAACCATCGAAGGACGCCCCAACCAGCCAATCAGGCACCCTTGGCAGCAACTGACACGGGCAGTTTACTGGTACTAAACTATTGAGGCAAATGGACAATCTGCTACATGCAGTTTGTAGCAATCTAAATTCAGATTGGGTGGGATCCAATTTGTAGGGCCAAAGTCTTAGCCATCTCATTAAGTACTAAGGTACAAAAACATATGAGATATAGTACCAAAAAAAGGCAATGAAACCATAGTGACCTACCGTTATATTTCTACTACAGGTTTGACAGACTGTGGCTAGGACAAGAGGCAGTAAATGAGCCTCAGTGGTGAAAACATAGTCATCTATGTTAAAGGGCAACTCATTATCATCAGCAAACAGCAAATATAGGTACTTGAACATCTCAGCCAGAAAGAATGAATCCATCCTTGAAAAATAAAAAAAGCTAGTTTAATATACAGAATATTAATTCATACATTCCTGTAAAATCAATTCTAGCTAAATTTCCAATTTAAAAAACACAAACAATACTAGATTTCAGATTGATGGCAATTATTAACTGCTTCAAAGTACATGAACAGTTCATTTCTATAGTTGAGATTATGATCTCAATCTGTCTGGAACAAGCGTGCCCAGAGTTAAATATAATCCATCACAGTTTATTACTTCATCTACCTAACAGATGCAGTTAGTTTGCCAAGAATTAAGTGCAGTTAGTTAGAGATCACACCAGCCAAATACCAATGTTAAGTGTAGACCTGCACTGAGGGCAAAACATGGAAGTTTTAATCAGAAGGAAATTACTCTATTCTGATTTGAAGAATCTGGGTTAAATCACAGAAAATAAGAAAAGCTGTTGTTAAATTTTGATATCCTATTTGTGCTACTGAGATGTTGATAGCCAGTTTTTATAAACATCAAAAAGCAGCAAATATTTACTGTTAATTGTCAAGATTTGAAGTTAAGTTTATTGTCTATATTAATTGGTTTAAAAATTAAGATAAACAGGTCTTAAAAAGGATTGCATATTTTCTTCAAAATTAATAATCTAAAAATATAATTGAAATATGTGATTGAAAGATGCATTTTTTAGCCCATACTTTGAATACCAAGATGGTTATTATGGAAGAACACAGACATTTACACCCTTGGATTTCTGCTACAAAATTTATATTTAATCCCCAAGGTCTTGTATAAATTAAGTTAAGGCACAAGCTATCCCTACTTTCAAAGGTATCTCTATCTTCCCTTAAGAAAGACCTTTTTATGCTTCATTTGTTTTACGCGTACATGATGGTATTTTTCTACTGGCTACTTTGATTTAATTTAAAGTGAACCAAAAAGAGATCAATCTCATCCTTTGAACTGCCATTCACTGCATTGGGATCATTTAGTCAGGCTGTTCTGACCCTAAAAAGCTAATAACTCAGTGAATTTTTGGACTGAACGTTGCAAGTTATACTGCACTCCTGATGCCAACATACCTGTCCTCATGATTGCCAGTTCGGACATCTTGCACAGCAGCAAATCCACAAGGCACTCGTGCATGCTGGTTTAAACTGTCGACAACTGATTTACCAACGTGTAGATAATAAGGGTCTTTGGTGGCCTGATTACAGAAAAAAAGTACAAAGCAGTGATAGGAAGGGTAAAAGGGAAACTGCATTTTTGACTTTAATGACTGGAGGAAAATAATTCTCCTTGATCAACTTTTAATAGACTTCCTGGCAGAAATAAATGGTAATTATTGATTTGGTAAAAAAGGTGCAATTAATATAATATTAAATAAAAGAGAAATGTTAGTGAGAAGGCACATTACCAACAGCCACATCATCATACTTTCTGATTATTAGCTGGTAATTCTTACACCAATGCCTGAGTTTTTGTTCCCAGGTTGATTTGAGAAATTCCTGAAGCACAGTCCTGGAAGTTATGATTTTTGCTCCAGCATGGGGGAGCAGGAATGGGGGTTAGTGTTGGGGGGGTGGGGTGGTTATAGTAGAAGTTGGGCCCACTGACATCAGAAACAGTTCGGAGGCAGCACAGGGGCTAGCTGGCTGGGCGAAAGGCTGGCATCGGTGATTGGGCACTTTGGCCCCAGCTGCAAAAAACACCCAAAAAACAGCCTTTCAGTCTTCACCCTCACACCCCACCCACTCACACCTCCTCACCCCCACACACTCCCCATGCCTCATCCATACCAACCCATGCCCCCCCCACCGCTATGACCCCTCATATCCTCCATGCCAAACTATGCCCATCCACCCACCCCACCCCCATGGCCCTTTATAGCATCTTAGTGCCAAATCATGCCAACCCTTGCCCTCCAGCCATGTCCTTTTGTCCTGACATCCTCTATGTCAACTCACCCAGTATCCACCATGGGCTGACCTCTCAACCCATGTTGAAAGGAAATAAAATAAAAACTTCACTCTTTTTTGAAAACACTGATAAAAAGCCATCCACTAAATTTAAATTCCTTCAACCACTTAATCCCTTATAACAAGCATTTGTATTCACAGCCCACATCAAAGACTTTATAAGCACTTGGAGCTGTCAATCAAACTGAACCGACAGGTACCCCACTGTGATAATGGCAGGTTATGAAATCAATCATGCAGCACAAACCCAATAATGATAGCCTCAGGCTTATGTCAACAACAGGGTGAAATAGCAAGCACTGTTTTTTTATAAACTGCAGACTGTTTTTTTTTTTTAAATTTAACAGCCAGGAGATTTAAAACCCTTGACAGTTCCATTGACGACTTGATTAACAGTTCCCTTTATAGCGCCGATGAGATTATCCACTTTTTACGCTCATTCATGTCTGCTTTTGCATCTCCCAAAGGACAAATTACCTCTCCAAAGGTATCCTTGGACCTCTCCAAAAGGGTATCCGACCTCTCCAACCAACTCTGCTAATTTTAGGCTCTCTCCTAAATTGGTCATCCCTGTTATGAAAATTGGATCTGACTGAAGGCAGCTGCACTTTAACGTGAAAATATGAAAGATTTAAGAATGGTAAGGAAGAAAGGAAGAGTACACATCTTAAAGATTTTAAGCAAAAGAACTGACTGTAAACGATAGCAGATATTAACTCTGATGGAGTGCAGAATTTCTACTTTTTTAGCTGCAGAATGTTTTGTTTACTTTTAAATACTAACAAAGAATGTAGTGGTCAATGGTACTTACTAACCTTATAAAGGAAATAAGTACTTTCAATGAACTCTGGTCTTAAAGGATGTTGAGCCCAATGGACCGCAAAGTCAGTGGTAAAAGCCTTTGAAAATAGAAGTTAGACAAATTTAAATCATAAGCAACACCAGTGGGAAGCAAAACAAAATCTTGTACATTTCTTGACTTCTACTCTCCACTAATTCTCTTATCAGCTTCAAAGATATGCTACCAGATTGACTGCTTAATATGAAGTCATGGACAAAACAAAATTTGCTGTGATTTAGCGGGAAGATTGAAGCCACTAATTCTAGCCCCTGCTAAAAAGTATGCATCTTTGCTGCCAACTTCAACCTACTTCCTAGATCTATAGTCAGACTGTATATAATCTTAGTTGTTACCCAATCCACCTATTTCCATGTGGTACCAGAGCAGGACATGGGCTCCCAGGAGGTGGTTGGCATTTTACATCTATTAGTAGCCTCGAATTTAACCTGCTTTGCAGGTGTGCAATCCACGGCTGGATTTCCCAGGAAATCCCAGAGCTGAAACAAAGTGAGGACAGGTTCGGGGAGAAGGCAAGCGCCTTGTTTGTAGGCCAGGTGAAGCAGGGGTGCTTCGCCCAGTCCCCCGGATCCCCTTCCCATTCAAAGACTCCCAGAGTAAGGTATTGAATGCCTCCCACTCCGGTTTGGAATTGGACTCTCCCCTTGCTGCCATCACCCACCTTCCCATGGTCCAGGATTGGACCTACCTAATCCTGCTCAATTGCTTTCCACTCAACTAGAAATCAAACCTGTCCATCAGGCTGACTTGCGACAGGGAAATCTGTCAGGGCCAAAAGATACTCTGCATGTCAGGAAACCCAGACTTCCTCTATCCTCAATGTACATACAACACTGACCGATATGAATTTGAAATGCTGACTTGTTTTTATAGTACATTGGGATTTCTTTAAAACTCTTCAAAAATTATTGACCAGCTTATCAAAATATGAAAATGAGCATCAAGTTCAATTCTCATTTTCCAAAGAAAAGGCTATCCATAACAGCTTATGAAAAACTGCAATAATAATTGAAGAAAATGGCAGTCTAGAATCTACTTGTGGATGCTTCTGCTCTATATTGTTGTCATTCATGTTTAGCGTGCTAAGGATTGGTTGGTGCTTATAAAAAAAGGACACTACAGTGACATTTAAAATTTTGATATCAGCAAAGCCTTTTCACATAGTGATTTAACAAAACATTTTATAGTTTAGGCAGAAATCCAAGGGAATAAGCCATGAACAAGGGAGAAACGTCTGAAAATTCCTATATTACTGGAGAGTGGATCTAGTTTGCAGTTTCCAAAAAAGGGCCAGAAGGTAGAGAAGGGAGAACGGAAGCAATTTTAAAGCCTAGCAGGAATTTAATTCACAAGAGTAGGCTTTATGCATTAATACTAAAATCCATTTAAGCAATGAACTTCAACAATCTTCTTACCTCTGGTAGAAATTTGTGTCGCTGCGTAACCTGGTACAACATTTCGTGAGTTTCTATTGCAGGTTGCAAGTCCCCTTTTAGTACCTAAAGACAAAAAATATACTGGGGATTGGTTTTCATAGGGCGGAATTGTCCCAGATTTGCAATAAGTGTGGTAGCGGGCGTTAGAAATAACGTTTTACCCGCCAAGCGTAATGGCAGGCTTTTGTGCTGCACTGTCCCCTTCGGGGCGCATCATGCCTCATTAAGAATGCGGGGTCGCAGATGGACAGGCTCGGATTTGCCCACCAAGCTGTGACCTCAGCGCTTCCTCGCTCTGGGCACCATTTTTAATGTGCACCAGAGCACAGCTTACTTCATGGGCAGGATTTTTACCTTGTAGGGCAGGCACAGCAGGTAAGCCCAGGAGCTGCTGCGAAACCGACCGCTGGCCGAGATTGGGCCCAGACTGTGATTTTGCGCTGGCTGGCCAATTAATGGCCAAGCCTGCATGAAACGCATGCTCAGAGCCTCAGCGCTGCCGGTTGTGGGGGGGCGGGAGGACGGGACCACTGAAGTGTGCACATTCGTTGGGTTGCACTCAGTGAAAGCTCCCTGAAGGCACAGAGCTGCCTCAGGGAGCTGAAGATTTTTAACATTAAAAAGAAAGATTTCAAAAATAAAGTAAAACATGTCCCCTCATGTGACTCTGTCACAAGAGCAGGAACATGTTAAAAATGAGTTTAAAAACTTTTTTCGTTTTTTTATTTACCGTCCGAAGCCTCATCCCGCCCGTGGCTGAGGTTTCCTTAAAAATGCAAAAGCCGCCTGGCCTATTCGCTCGCCCGCCAATCAAACTCATGGATGGCCAATGAAAAATTCAATTTAATTAATTGATTAATGGCCTTAATAGGCCTCTTAATTGTGGGCAGGCACGCTGCCGCCTCTTGAGCCAAGTGAAATATTGCGAGTGTGTGCAATGATGTCGGGACGCCTGCCCGACATCATCATGCATTATTTCACTCCTGTTCGGGTCGGGCACACACCTGCCCACAGTACGAAAAATTCTGCCCTATGTCTCCAGGCCTGGACTGCTCCAGGCGACAGACGGCCCCCTAAAGCAAAGAAGACGGCGCCCCCAAATTTAGTGACACCTCTCTGGGGCACCTGCTGGATGTAGTGGAAGGCTGCCTCGATGTCTCTATTCCTGCTCTGGCCACAGGAGGTTCACCAGAATCACCAATCTGGCCTGGGAGGCAGTGGCAGTGGTGGTGGTCAGCACCATCAGAGCAAAGAGGAGGTCAGCTATCCAGTGCAGGAAGAGGGTGAATGTTCTCATCTGTAGGATAAGTCAACCACCTCATCACTCTCAACTCACTCACAAACCCATCACACATCCACAGGGATTTCACACCTCAAGGGACAACGCCACTAACTCTCACACACACCCTCCCATCTCCATCAGGCTTGTATCCTCTGGAGCTCACATCCTCATCCTATCCATGGCTCTGCTCACCACACCACATTCCATGCAGTGCCATGCATCCTGCTCACACTCTCCCCGTCTGTTTTCATGCAGGAGAAGCTTGCTTACAACAGCAGGGACAGGTGCCAGGCTAGGGGTAGAATGGCCCACATTAGGTCCCTCACTCACTTTGAGGAGTGTGCCATCAAGCTGACTTGTGAGGACGTGAACTGTGCCTGCGACAACCGTGAGGTCAGTAGCGAACACCCATGTGAGGATCCTCCACCACAGCATCCCTCTCTCAACACAATTTTGAGTGCTCTCTCTCCTGCTTTTGACTCTGCTGCCATGCACTAATTATCTCTACTTTGGTTCACAGCGAGCTTTGCCAAGCAACCGATGCCCTCAGCCAGCCAGTCAGTCCCTCAGCTCCATCCAGCTCCTCAACTCCAGCAAAGACGACACCTCTTCCATCGAAGAGCTGGCCATAAGCAGCCTGGAAAACCCATCACAGCACTTACCTACATCTTCCACCAGCGCAGAGATCCACACCTCGGTGGGATCTTGATCTAGAGCAGGCTTGAGTTCACAATCTGGTGGTCACCGTATGGACACATGTTGGAAACAGGAGAAGGCAGGTTCAGCCAAGCACCCGGCATTCAGAGGGCTGCTGGGGAATAGACATCTGTGAGGTCAGAGTCAGATGATGAGCCTCTAGATTTGGCCTTCTGACTCATCGTGCAGAGTCAGCAGAATGCAGGGGAACATCACGCAGAGAAGTTGGATGCCCTCAACAGAGTGGCATGCGAGTCAGACGAGTGCATTCGCCTGCTCTCTGATGAAGCTGTGCATGGAGGTCTCTATGGGAATGATGGAGGATGCCAAGGAGACCTTTGTCCAGCAAACATCGCAGCAGCCATGCGCGAGTTCCTGCAGTGGCAATGCAAGAGAGAAATGGGGCCACCTGGACATCCCTCCAGATGCTGCTTCCCCTCAAGGAGTCAGGCTCGGGCCCTTGGGCACCAAAGGGAGGAGGAGCAGCAGCTGAACACCCCTGGGTCATCCACTCAGGAATCTCAGAGGCTGTCCACTATCCCCCCCTGCCCCGATCCCTTTTGCCTGTGCCCCTTCAACCTCACCCTCTGTCACCGCAGAAGGAGCAACTGGCCTACAGGAGGACAGCCAAAGCAAGCCAGGGTCCTGGAGGCCTTCGGCTCTCTAGACGACCCACTGCGGAGTCATCAGAGGCAAAAGGGCCAACTATTGCACTGGCTGTCTTCACTCCGCTGTGGATGTCAGGGTAGCACCTAGAAGAAGTGGTTGGCCTCAAGTGGTTGCATGGACGAACACATTTTGTCACATTATAATCTGAAAATGTATTCACTTTCACTGAATAATGTGTAATGTTGTCCTTCAGCTCTATTTACAGGCTTCGCAAGTCCTTCCCTGCATCCCCGCCAACTAGCAGTTCAGCTCCATGCAGCCAGGCCATATGAGAGTCTGGAGGGTGTGCATGTGTATATGTATGTGTGCGCGGGGCGGCGCCTTTCAGAAACCTTTCCCCCTCCAGACTCCCTCTCCACTCTGACGCCTCCCCCCTCCCTGACTCCCTCCTCTCCCTCAACACCTTGCCCCCTCCCTTCCTCCATGCCCCCTCCCACCTCCAAACTCCCTCCTCCTCCCCGCACACCACTTTCCTTCTACCATACCTCCTGTCCCTGACACCTTTTCCCCTTCAAACTCCCTCCTCCCCGCTTGCTGCATTCTCTCCGTTACCCCCTCCTCACCTGTACCCCCTCCTCCTCCTCCTCCCCCCTCCCAACCTCAGCCCTCGACACTTTCGATCCCCCCTCAACCTCCCCCCTCCAACCCACACCTCACCGTCCCCTAGTACACCTTCCTCTCCCAGTCACAGCTGGACCGTCCTCCCCCAACCTTGCCTATCATCCATCGCGGCCTATGGCCGAGAGATTAATGCTCCGGAGCTTCGATGGAGACCTCCCACCTGCATCGCGGTGAAGTCATGTCGATGAGAACCCACTCTGCATACAATACACATTTCCTCCAGGCTCCGGCAGATGTTGGGCTCCAGCATCTTCTGCTCTTAGGATGTCCACGATCTGTGCAAAGGCCCTGACGGTAAGTCCCGACTTCTGCACGTCACACTTGTCCGAACGTGTTCTGGGCTGGGATGCAAATTGGGTTCATGCCAGCCTCCAGCGGGATTCTCATTCCACCATGGTGGACACCATCAGATGATCCTACTGTGCTTTCATAGCAGAATGAAACCGATTTCTGCCCCCAACGGCGAATTGTACCCACCCCTACGCCATGACGCCCGTCGCCAATAGGACCAGATGATTCCACCCATAGTATCAGTTGGATCAATTTATCTAAATGCATAAGCAGACAAACTGGAAATATTTTCTTCAAGCTGTTTTTCTCACTTGACAATTCACTTTACAATTTTAAGCATGGGTGAAGAATTTCTGAGACATAAAATAATAATCAATGTCACAGTTTCAAATTTGTTGGAGTTTTGTTGAATTAAGTCACAATTGAAGTCCGAAACAGGAATTAGATGTAAAACACAACATTCTAGTCAGTGTTTAGGTTTATTTTTATAAGTATGAAAAGTCCTTTATAAGTTTTGTGCGATTTACATAAAAGGAACTTCAGGTTTCTCTTCAATATTGAATACTTGCCTCTGTTGCATAAGACATTAGCATTTTTAAAAATGGCAACAAAATAATGTAAAACAATCTAAAATATTTCAACACAAGTGGACATGTGTGAATGGGGCACTGATATTGTACAAAAGGTGAATGCATGTAATTCAAAACTATAAAATACTATCATTGCACTTAATTAAAAAAGGTCAACTAATAAGACAACCAAATGTGAGATTTAAAAAAAAGCGTAAACGTGTTCCTAGCTGTAATTGATCTTTACCCCAGCTACTTCCTGTGGTAAATAATTCAATTTTCTAATAGCTTTCTGCTGAAGGAATTTAGACAAATTTTTCAATTAGAGAATGCTGCAGGACTATACAAGAGAATAGAGCAATGGGATTAGTTTTGCATTAATATAGCAAAGAGCCAGCAGAGATATGTTAATCTCAATGACCTTCTGCACTGTAAGTTTATGGGTACTATCATCTACTCAGCTTTAGGATCAGCTTTTAGGCCAGACTAAGGTGCCTATCATGAGTTAACAAAACGATGGAGCTGCTCCAGAACACAAGTAAGAGCTGCTCCATTTTATATGTAAGAAAGTGAGTGTGAACGCAAGTGAACGGCAAGTTCTTCATGGAACTGACTCAAGAAAAATCAAAGCAATCTTCATTTTTTGTCTTATATGTGAAAATATATTTCCTTGAAGGCTAGCCTAAGAATATTTAAGTACACTAAATCCTATAAACCATCAACAAAGTGAGATTTTTCTTTAAAGAAATACATACAATCTTAAGATATACTGAGTGGAATCATCCTAGATTTGAACTACGTGCGGTAGTGGGTGGGAAAAAGAACTCTGGCCGCCATGGTGGCTTTTCACACCGCATCGTCCCAATCCTGCCTCATTAATCATGCATTCCTGGGAAAAATGCTGTTTCACTGGCAGGCGGCCTTCAATTCACCCGCCACGCCGTCACTTCACCACTTCCACACACCGGGTGCCATATTTAAAGTGCAGCCGCACGCACCCCCGTTAGTGCTTCCAGCCCAGAACTGCTGCACAGAAAACATGGCCCTGAAAGGCAAGAAGACTGCAGGCTCCCTGGTTTAGTGATGTGTCCCTTGAGTACCATAGGAGGGGCCACAGGAGGAGCAGCAACATTACCAATCCAGCTTGGGAGGCGGTGGCCAGTGCCAATGCTCTGCAAAAGAGGACAGCCACTCAGTGCCATAAGAGGATGAATGATCTCCTCCATTCCGCCAGGGTAAGTCACTCTCAAATCACACACTCAGAAACTCATCACACATCCACAGGGGTCTCACTTCCATGGCACCATTCACCACCCACACATCCAGGCATTCTTATCATCTAGCCTGGCAGGCATCCCACTTACACTCTCTCCATCTGTATTCATGCAGGACAAGCTGGCACACAAGAAGAGGGAGAGGTCACAGATTGGTGGAGGAATGCCTGACATCAAGGCTCTAACAGACTTTGAAAATCGAGTCATCCAGCTGGCCGGCGAAGTTCTGGACCAGTCCTGTGCTGACAATGAGGTCGGTGGTGCTCCACCAAGTGAGGATCCAGCAGTGCAACATCCATCAGACAACCATGCTGTGAGTCTTTCACAGGCCACTGCAATGCACTAATTATCTCTCCTTCGCTTCGCAGGCACGTCTGGGACAGGTGAGGGTGCCATGACCCAGGACCTCAAATCAGCCCCAAAGACACCTCAGAAGAAGAATCTGAAGGCACCCTCATTGAAGACCTGTCACAGTGCTCATCCACACTCTCCACCAGTGGAGAGAGATACACCTCAGTGGGACCTAGATCTAGAGTACCCTTGGGATTACAGTCTGGCGAGCACATAGCACTGTCTGATCCAGAGCAGGTTTCCAGCACTCGGAGGACTGCCGGGGGCCTGAAATCTGTTGAATCGAGTCAGGCGACGAGCCTCTGGATTCGGTCATACCTCAGTTGCTGGAGTTCCAAAGTCTAGGTCAGGCACATTAGGAAGGGACGTCCGCTGCACTCCTCAGATTTCAAGGCATGATGGAAGAGTCCGTCCACCTTCAGTCTGAGGTGATTTCGCTGGCCAATTTGATTTGCCCAATCTACATCAAGATTAAAGTCACCCATAATTAATGTACTGCCTTTTTTACATGCCCTCATTATCTCCTGATTTATTCTGTCGTACAGTATAGCGACTGTCGGGGGGCCTATAGACTGCTCCCGCCAGCATATTCTTTCCCTTGTTGTTTCTTACCTCCACCCATATGGATCCTACACCTTTCGATCCAAGATCATTTCTTGCTATTGTACTTATTCCGTCTCGTAGTAACAAAGCTACCCCACATTTTCCTTCCTGCCTGTCCTTTTGAAAAGTTACATACCCCTGAATATATAGTTCCCAGCTTTGACTCCTTGTAACCATGTCTCCGTAATGGCTATAAGATCATGCCCATTAACTTCTATTTGTGCCGTTAACTCGTTTATTTTGTTCAGAATACTATGTGTATTTAAGAGCCATTAATTTTGCCTTTTCACAATTTTTTCCCCCTTTGACCCTATTTGCTGCTTTTTTTTTTTAAACATTTGTACATTCTGTCCCTTCCTGTCACACTCTGGGTATCATTACCTAAATAGCTGCCCTGCAATGCTGTCATATCCTTTTGCTTTGTAAGCCTACGCATCCTCTCTCCAGAACCCTTCCCCTATCTATTTAGTTTAAAGCCCTCTCTACAGCCCTAGTTACTTGATTTGCCAGGACACTGGTCCCAGCACGGTTCAAGTGAAGCCCGTCCCACCGGAACAGCTCTCTTCTACCACAGTACTGGTGCTGGGGCCCCATGAACTGAAGCCCATTTCTCCCACACCAATCTTTCAGCCATGCATTTAACTCCTTGACTTTATTTACCCTAAGTCAGTTTGCCCGTGGCTTAGGTAGGGATCCCGAGATTATTACCTTGGAACTTCTGCTTTTTAACCTAGTTCCTAACTGTTCAAATTCTTTCAGCAGAACCTCCTTTCCAGTCCTATCAACGTCATTGGTAGCAATGTGGACATCAAAACCTGGATCCATCCCCTCCCACTCCAAGTTGCTCTCCAGTCCTGAGCACATGTCCTCAACTCTGGCACTGGGCAAGCAACACAGCCTTCAGGACTCACACTCATGGATGCAGAGGACAGTATCTAGCCCCCTAATTATACTGTCTCCCACCACTACTACGTTCCTATTTCCACCCCCCCCACTTGAATGGCTCCTTGTACCACAGCGCCATGGTCAGTTTACTCACCTTCCCTGCAGTCCCCGCTCTCATCCACTCAGCTTGCAAGAACCTCGTAACTGTTAGTCAATTGCAGGGGCCGAGGCACCTCGAACGCTGCCCCCTGGGTACACATGCCTGCCTCACCTGCCATCTCACCTGTCCCTGGTCACAGACCAAAATTTGAATAACCTAATCTGAGGGGTGTGACCATCTCCTGGAGCGAAGTGTCCAGGTAACTTCCCCTTCCCTGATGTGGCGAAATGTCTGCAGCTCAGACTGCAGCTCCTCAAATCGGATCTGAGTTCCTTGAGCTGCAAACACTAACTACAGATATGTTCGCTCTGAATTATCTTGGTGTCCAGCAGCTCCCACATGCTGCAGCAGCAACACATCACCCATCCTGCCATCACTATTGTATTTTATTTAATTAATTATTCTAGTATTCCTGCTCTTTGTCCCCGAGGAGCAAACCCTGCAACCTCTGAGGACCCTGGAACTTGTCAGGGATCTGAGACATGCTGAGAATGTAGGAGTCATGGACACTCCCTGGGAACTATGGGCAGACCTGCAGGATGCATTTATGATGGACGCACACCCGGGGAACATTCAGGGAGTGGAAGCCCTTCCAGTTGACTTAGTTGATTGCTTGTTGCCACGGAGATCTGGGTGCCACTTCAGTGGCGTCAATGGCATCCTACACCTGTGGAAAACCTGAGATCTAGGCAAAGCCCAAAGCTCTAGCTTCCTGGCTTTCCTGATCCCAGGCAAAATGCACAAAGTTGTGTGTCTTTGCGAAGATGGCTTCCATGACCTTCTGGATGCATTTGTGGGTGCAGGCTTGAGATATTCCACAGGGGTCACCTGTGGAGCCCTGGAAGGAGCCACTGGCATAAAAATTCAGCGCTGTGGCCACTTTCACAGCCACTGGTAGCGGATGCCCTCCATGTCCCTGTGGTGCCAAATCCTGCAGTAGGTGGCAGATGAGGCCGACCAATCTTCTGGACATGTACAGTCTTCAGTAACACTGGTTCCCAATCATCTGCAAGAATGAAAAGCGGCGCCTATAGACCCTGGGTCTAGGTAGACGCCGACCAATGATGGCTCGATGTGACTGTTTGGCCGTGTGTGCTGGAGCCCCTCTTCCTGAGGGTGCTGCTCTTCTCTCTGCCCAGCCAGGTGCCTCTGTCACTCTCTTCTCCTTTGTCTCTGCTCTCTGTAAGCCATGAGGCATACAGCTAGGTCACAAGGGTCTACGCTCCTGATGTACTCCTCCTGCAGGGTGAAGCGGAGAGATGCATGGGTTAGCATGGTTGTTCTAAGAACCACTCTTGATTAAGTCTGAAGGCCCCTTAAAGCAACCCAGAGAGTGCTGGCTGCCACTTGGATGGCCAGAGTTTAGTGTGCTGCTTGGCTGCACCCAACTTCACCCCACTCCATGTGACCATTTGGTGGCAGCTTTGCCCACTGGACATGTGCGCTGTGCTCTCAGCTCAGGAGCAGGAATTCTCCTAAACCCACACTGCAAGGCTGCACTGTTAGCTTGAACCATTGAAGAGACTGGTCCAAACCTGAATGATGAGACTGCAAGGAACTGTGAGCGCCTCCACCAGTGACTGCTCCATGGCCACCTTTCACAAGGAGATTGTACAATATGTCCAGTTGTCCAACAGTTCTGCAGTCCACTAAAATGCTCATTTGTTTGCATTCTGTGAACAAAGGGTGAAAAGCTCTGGAGCATTTGTTGGCACTTTCACCACCCTGCAATGCTTGAGTGGACATATTAGCTACAGGCCTGACTCCAAGCATGTCAATGTGGCTGCGCCTGAACTCTCTCAGCTGTGGAGGAATGGTCACTTTGTACAAGGTTTCTCTAATGCATGGCTGCTTCCTTCCACCACCACCCCATTGCATATGCTTGTATACGACCTCAACCGCAGGGCAGTCCTTACCCTGGCATCACACTGTCAGCCAGCTGAGAAAAAGCAACTTGCCTGTGACCTCGCCTGAATGCGCAGCGCCTCAACCTTGAAGTCCAACAGGCGACCCTTGCAAGTGCTGCGCAGTGTGACTGTGCACTCACCTCAGAGTTACCCTTGAAGTGCAGCTTGCCAGGTGCACAGCTTATATATATTGTTGTCAAGCATGTCAGCATGCAATCACACTGATGTGCTCGAGTGATCCAACATGGGGGGGATGATTCCAGCGAGCTGAGCTTTTAATGATATGCAGATGTATTGCAATGAAGTTCCTGACATCCGATGGTGGGAAATGAAATCAATTTTTGACCTTCCCGCCATCTTGCCCACTCGCACCTGCCATGAAGCCTGACGCCAGCGGGCACGGAAAATTCTGCCTGTTAGCTTTCTTCAAACCATAATGAATCTTTGATATTAACTGCATACATGCTAATGATCCTAAGTAAAACAAAAATAGAACCCCTACCTGTAAGCCTGGAAAAAAGGCAAGAAGGGAATCCATCCATTTTCTGGCATTAATTGTAGGGTTATGCATATGGACATCAAGAAGTAGGGGAGGTTGACTAATGTACTTCATAATGGCTGCGTAATGCTAAATGAAATAGAATAAAAGTTGAATTGGGCATTTTATAAAGTCTTCTCATTTATATGTTTCACCCACAGAAAGGGAGAAAAATCAAAGGTCTGTTTAAAACAATGTACTCACAACATCATCTAATATTAATGAGAACAGCCTTAAGTCTAGCTCCAACTTCTAGTTTATCTGACACAAATTTATTTGCCAGAATTTGGTCACAATTTAGGGACACTCAGTCTTTGCAATATTGTTTTCTGACATTCAATATTTATTCCTCGGTCTCCACACACACAGTTGTTCATTGTCCTATTTCACTTATGGCATTAAGTTCCTCCTTGTTTACAGCAAACATTGTTCCACTAACCTCAAGCAGTCAAAATAAGAACAGAACTCTTATGAACAAAGATAATTTTTTTCTTTTTTCTAGAATTTCTTAGAATTCTAGGAGCCTAAGTAATCTAAACTGTTTTCTGGGAATTCAAAATAACTAATACCTCTTTCACAATTTTCAAACAGAATCTGCTCCTTCACTCACCTCTTGATTTAATCAGAGCCACTATTTTAATAAACCAGAGAGGAGCTAAGGGGGCTTTCCCGGATTGTGAATATCCATCTTTTCAGACTAAAAAAAGTAACAGTCGCATACAAACTAAACCAAACCAATAATACAGCACTGCTTTAGTTTGAATTATTTTTCTGTCTAGTAAACAAATTAGTCAGTTGAAAACACTAAATTAAGCCTATTGCAAATAGATTGAATGAATAATGTGCAAAATACATTTTTCGGTTTAAGAGTAGGCATTAAAAAGAAATGCACAGAGTCTGAATGGCAGTGATAATTTCAAGCATTTTTTTAATGTTAATTCACAAACTATTACACTGCTGATTGCATCATTGAAGAGAATATTCAATAAGAGAATTATTTTTCTGGTACATTTTTCTAGGTACAGGCTGTTTCAGCTAATATAAAAAATACTTAGGTCTACAGTACCCTATGCAGTGACCTGGTACAATGTTGTCAGATTACCGCATGTAGCTAAAGTGTAGAATTAAACTGATCGGTCGGTTTCCTTCAATAAAACAGATTGATAAGATTTGAATTTTCCTCATTGTAAGATCAGGGAAGATATTGGGAAAACATCTGGCCAAGTTAAGTAGCAATTGTTCCATTCATTACTTTGAATTTTTGTTTGTATCTAATGAATTGCATCAGGAATGCATTTATGAGGAAGTTAGTTAAGTGTATAACAGAGAAAAGGAGGATCTGTAGATAGGGCGAGATGAAGGAAGGTAGAGTAGGCTCATTTTTTAAAAAATTCATTCAGGGGATGTGGGCTTTGCTGGTTAGGCCAGCATTTATTGCTCATCCCAGTTGCCCTTGAGAAGGTGGTGATAAGCTGCCTTCTCAAATGTAGATGTAGAGCACAAAGACCAGCATAAAACTGTTGGACCTGTAAGTACTACATAACCACCAATATTTGCAACCAGAACCCGGGAGAGAAATCATGGGCCCCAGTCCTTCTCCTGTTTCTGGGCCCCTTATTCCTCCCCCTGCACTTTAATCCTCCTCCTCAATCATGCATGATATCTTTTCCCCCTTTCAAGATTCACCTAACAATCACAGAAAGGTTCGAGTAAAATGATGCCCATTGTTGGCATCTGGTTATAAATATCATCCAATATATTCAGCATGGGTCATTAATATTAAGAGCAGCAACAATATAATGCAGAATTAATTTGTGTGCTCCTATTGTGACTATTAAACAAACTAGAAAGTACAAATTTTACATTAACAGCATCGTGCAATATTGGTATTTTGACAGAAAAATATCCCATTAGTTATTTATAAACACTGTGCAGATGATAACACTGATTTTGGGGACTACTTCAGCCCTCATTAACATGTTCCTCACATTGCACCATAAGGACATGGTGACAGTAAATTCACATTTGGGGCTAAGATTCAATACTTGCAACCCAGATAAACTGCACAACATATTTTCCTTCTGTAGAAGACTTTATTCATGGGTGCATGATATTATTCAATATAATTATTTCATGCAAGGGGTGTAATTGGATTCTGTTTTATCAGTAATCTCACAGGGGAGAAAGATCAAATAACTCCGGAGCAACAAAGCAGAATGATTGAACAACATAGGTTTTCACTGTCAGTGAAAGCATTGGAGCCTTCAGCTGTCTCTGTGAAGACTCTGCTCATTGCAGTTTCTCACTACAATATATTTTCAATATCTATTATGCAGCACAACTTCATTGCGATATTTCAATACCTCAAAAACTCATAAAAGCACCAAGATAGAGTGGGATAATAGGTAAGTAGACAAAAGGACAAGATGATTCTCTATGAGCCCGTTATGCACTCCTGTTCTGGCAATCTCACCCAACAAAGTCTGCTTCACAGTAAACTTTAATTAGCAACAAAATAAACAAACTCCAGCCATGTGTCCACCCTCTCTTTGCAAGATAATTATAGATGACAAAGGCCATCAAGCCCAGTCCATCTCATCCATCCAGAATGATACATGAAACGTACGTATTTGGAGCAGCAGGGTCATTCAGCCCCTCAAGCATGTTCCACCATTTGACAACCCTGCCTACATTATACCAGTGACTACAATTCAAAAAAGTACTTAATTGGCTATAAAGCAATTTGAGACATCATGAAAGGTGCTGCATAAAGGTAGGTTTTGGCTTTCGTTACTCCTGCATGCAGTAGGCAGAATGACTGTAGCAATGGTGAAAATGGAATCCCAATGCTGATTCTCGAGGGATAATTAATCACAGAGCAATTAACTGATGTTAGGAAAGTGGCTACCCAGAAATCACTACATATTCAAAACAATTCAACTCTGTAGCTAATCTCCCACCCCAAACCCCTCTAACCTCCCTCCAACCCCCACCAACCCTCCCAATCCACCCCAACCTCCCCTTTCCAATCTCCCCCAAACCCCCTCCAACCTCCCTCTCCAAAACCCCCCTCTAACCTCCCCCCAACATGCCCAATCCCCACTCCAAACCCCCAGACCCCCCGACCTCCCCAACACCCGCTTCAACTCCCACTCCAACCTCCCCTGAACCTCCCCCTCAACACCCCCAATCGCCAACACCCCAATCCTCCCCCCACCTCCCCAACACCCACTTCAACTCCCACAACCTTCCCCTCAACACCCCCAATCCAAACCACTAATTCCGCTCCAACTCCCATTCCAGCCTCCCCCAATCCCCACTCCAACCTCCTCCAAACCCCCTCCAACCTCATTCCCAAACCCCTTCCAAGCTCCCCCAACCTTCTCTCCAAGCTACTCCCACACCCCCTTCAACTCCCCAACCGTCCCCCAACACCCTCTCCAGCCTCCCCCCAACCTAACCCCAACACCCCCCAGCTCCCCTCCAGCCCCACTCCAACTCCCTCCAATCCATCTTCAAGCACCTGCAAAACCCCCTCCAACCCCCCAACACCCCCTCCAACTCTCTCTCCAACTTCCCCTTCTACCATCCCCACCCCACACACACTCCATTTTTCAAGCAAGAACACTCCCCTGACAACTGCTGTTGACCTTTGGGCAGCTTTGGTTTTCTGGCGGGAAAAATTGAACCCATGAAGCTGCCTGAAGGCCGCAAGCAGCAGTGCAGGGGCTCAAGAGAAATTGACACTGACAGACTGGCTTTAAAAAGCTCTCCGGTTCTGATTTTTTTTAAAGGCAGTCTGCAGTGCTGGCTGCTCAATCTGGATGACAAGAAACTCTGTTTAAAACACGGAGCCTGGGCCCACCCATAGCCCCGGTGTTTGGTACCGTCTGCACTCCTCTCTCCCAAGCCCTGTTTGCAACACTACATTGAAATTAGCTGGCACAGAGTTCTGAATATCAGCTGGTTTCTAAATTGCTCAAGTACTGTGACTTTGACATTACATCAAAAATCTCTCATATTTATTGCCTTTCTCCTACATGCTTTTTCCAAGTTTGTTTTGACCTAGCTTTCATCATCAAATTATAACACCCTTGGCAGAAATGCTGCACGTTATCTTAAGGCTTATTTTTTTGGATGGCTTTTAATTCCAAATGATTAAATACAAATTACCTCTGCTTTTTTCTTCCTCACTTCCACATTTGTTTGTCCGCTTCCACTCTGGACCATGTCAATTTTCCTTTAGCTCATAAACTGCTCGTAATGCCGTTTTTCTCAATCTATTAAATTTTATAAGTATCTTAATAGATAGATGATGCATGCATTGCCTTGAACTTACTGACCTCATTAGTTTTAGCACAGTTTTGGTTTTGCAACCAAAAATTTTTATTGAACTTTATTGGTTGTAACTTTTATTTGGTCTGTATGCTAACATGTACTATAATCCACAGTAATTTAAAATTTCCCGGTTGCTCAGCTAAAACCAGAGAATTGTTTGCAAAATTCTTGGAAGCAGTCCATGTCTGTTTAAAAAAACGTTGCCTTTTATTTTATATTAAATCTCAGGATGTGGGTGCTGGTAATGTTGACAAGACTGCCTTTTATTGCACATTCCTCATTGACCTGAGAAGGTGGTGGGGGTGTCATCTTCTTGAAACACTCCAGTCCATGTGTCAAAGTACTCCCACAAAAGGTAGCTCCCAGATTTTGACCTAGCAACAATGGAGGAGTGATGATACACTTCCAATAACAAGTGAGGAGATTGTGAACATCTTTATCACTAAAATTGAGACCATCTTTTAGCTACCTCTGCCACATTTCTCTCTTCCGCTTTCCCAGCAAGCTAAGATGCCCTGAAAATATCCCTTTGCCCTAACTTAAATCCATATCTTTAGTTTCACTCCTACTAGATTTCCCCTGCGTTCTCACTAAGGTCAACTGGCCAATAAGTCCCACCACTTGCTTACAATTCTTACTAAACTGCTGACCACCAAAACTTTTCATCCTGACTCCATGCTAGCTGATATAATAAGGTTTCTTTTTCTCAGGAACTGTCCCTCTCCCTCTCAAATCTGCCACCACTGACTCCCCCACCCCCCCCACCACCGCTTCAAAGAACCTATCCTTGACCCCATTGTCCTTACAAACTACTATCCAAACTCCACCCTCCCTTTCCTCCACACAATCCTTAAACATGTTGCCATCTCCCAATCTGCATCCATGGGCAGAATTTTACATTCAGCATGCGGGCGCGCACCTGACATGCCGGAATGTATTATGACGTGTAATGATGTCGGGCATGCGTCCCCACGATATCTTGTTTGGCGGATGCGCGCCAGAGTCAGCTGCACGGTTGCTGATAATTGAAAAGCTTATTAAGGACATTAACAAGCTAATTAACTTCAAATTTACGCTGCCCTATGGTTGGCAGGCAGATGAAAAGGCCAGGCGGCCTTTACATTTTTTAGGAAACCTCATCCACAAGTGGGATGAGAGTTTTCTAAAGCCTCACAAATTAAATAAAAACTCTCTTTGAAAAATAAAAACAAGTCCCATCTCATGTGACAGAGTCACATGATGGGACACGTTTCATTAAATTTTCAATGTATTTATTTATTTTTTTAACAAATTGTTTCAATCTCCGAGGCACAGAGCTGCCTCAGGGAAATTGAAGCGCATGCTTCCTCTCCCTCCTCCCTCTGCCCGCACATGTAACAGGCGGGCCTTAATTGGCCCACGCGCGTGAGCTTGCGGTGCAGAGCCGATTGCGGGCGGCGGTGGGCTCCGTGAAGGCCCCCACCCACTCCTGCCGCGTCTGCCTGACCAATGTAAAATTCTGGCTCATTATTCCAGCAACTCCATGTTTGAACTTCTAAAGTCAGCATTCTCTCCTGCCGCAGCACTGAAATAGCTTCAATCAAAGTCACAAATTATATCCTCTGCGATTGCGACCATGTTTCACTATATTTCCTCATTCTTCTCAATCAATTTGCAACTTTTGAAGTGGTTCATTATATCATTGTTTTCCGATGCTGATCCTCCGTTGTCCAGCTGAGCGTGCCTGATTCCATGCTTACCTATTAAGTCATGGCCAGAGAATCTCTTGAAATGGTTTTTCCTCTCCCTACACTGTTACCTTTAGAGTTACCCAAGGGTTTATTCTCGACTTCCTATGTCTCATCTACATGCTGCCACTCAGCGTTATCTGAAGTCGAGACTGCAGATTCCACATCTACACCCAGTTCTACCCCACCAATCTTCACCCTTCCAAATACCCCAAATAGCTATTTTCAACTATTGGTCAGTTGGCAGCACTCTTGTCCCTGAGTTAGAAGATTATGGGTTTAAGTCCGACTCTAGGACTTAAGCACAAAAATCAAGGCTAACATTTCACTGCGGTTCTGAAGGAGCGCTGCACTGTCAGAGATGCTGTCTTTCGGATGAGATGTTAAACTGAGGCCCCAGCTGTCCACCCACATGGGCATAGAAGATCGCATGGCACTATTTTGAAGAGCAAGGGAGTATAACCCGGTGGCCTGGACAATTTTCATCCCTCAAACATCACAAGAACAATTTATCTGTTCATTATAACATTGCTGTTTGTGGGAGCTTGGTGTGCATAAATTATCTGCCACATTCCCTACATTACAACAATGACTATGCTTCAAAAGTACTGTGGTATTGAAACGTGACATGTAAATCCAAGTCATTCTTTTTGTGATGCAAATTAATTGACATTTAGGTAGCCAATGCTCAGCATTTGATACTTCCAGGCATTCTTTTGTCTGTGGAAGTAAATGCTGCTTTAATTAATTTGAAAAGTTTGCTTTTATTTTGGTTAATTCACTCATCTACTGGAGGAATAACCAAGGCTCACGTTTTATCTTTGCCTGAATGTGTCAACCCTGTGTTGATTTTGTGTTTTGTGGAAGAAGATCATTGCATTAAATAACTACTTAATTTATAAATTTCGGCAAATTTGTGGAAGCCCAATACCATATGGCAGACCTGATTACTGGTGCTTTTCTTTCATTAGTACATTTTGGAGGTAGCTTATATTATCGAATGGCTTTTATTTAATTAATACATTTGGGGAACCCCAGCCCTCTCCCTTTATATAATTAACACATTAGCAAAACCCCTTTGGATTACATTGCCATCAGGCTGGCAATGGGTTTCATTTTGTTAAAACATCATGATGATCTCCCTTTTATTTACTTAAGAATCTGAAAATGCCCCTTGAACCAATTGCCGTTGCTTTTATCTGAAGAATAACTTTTGGCAGAAATCCAACATTACTTACATTAATAAATTTGGAATAAGTCTGTTCTATTAAATGGATAATCCAAATTGACAACTCATTAATTAGCTTTGGGGGCATTTTGCTATGATTCATTGCAACAACAATTTGTACTAGTCTAGTCATTATTCCTATTGTTGGTTGAAGGACAAATATTCACCAGTACACCTGAAGAATTCCATGCTTTTCTACTTATAGTGCAATATGATACTTTAGATGCAATGTTCACCAGTGAAATCAGAATTAGTGACTGTTGTTGTCAAGACATCTTCCTACTTGCAATGTGTTTTGCATACAGCATGTACTTTGTGCAAGTGCCATACTTAAATCCTGCAACACTTATCGTTACATGCTTCTAGCTCACTGAACAATGCTGTGGGAGCTCTGTTACTTAGCAAGATTTTCAGATCCCTTTTAGATCCCCAGTAACATATATTATTCCTCAGCCAGAGGATAGACAAGTGATCCATTTGAAAGCCTTCAGTCAATGCCTTACATTTACCAGTATTCCAATTATCTTGCAGTGTAAAGGGTCTGGCCTTGCTCACAGTCAGCAAAGGTCCCGCTGATTTAGGGTCACTACCGAAGCTGAAGTCTTATATCTGATGCATTATGTGCTACACTAACTCTCCATGTCTCTTGGTCACACAGCAACAGATTTTTCCTTTAATATTTAAAAACATAGGACTGAATACCTTTAAAAAGAAAAATATACACAAGACTTACTGTATTAAATCTCTCCAAATAAACATCATCTCCCAGCAGGATATAGGCCTTCAACAGATATTCGTAGTACGAATCTATTCCAGCACCCACTCCACTGTCTTAGAATACAATGGAATCTGTTAGTAACAACTCAAAAGTAGTTGGAAAGATATCATGAATTGGCATTATTGATTGGTAAGTAGAGCACATCAGTATTACAGAAGCAATGACTAGAACAGTGACAAAGAAGCTGTGCACATTCATACTTCGACATATAATGCTACTTTACAATCTTGAGAGAGCACATGTGGCTTCTCACATGAAAATATTGAAAAGCAAATTTATAAAGTGACCAGGAATAACTGAACATCTTGAGCACTATTAAAATGCTTCTGTATATCAGGGTACCATTACATTTCACCTGGTCCGAGACAGCCTCCCTGAAGGTGGGTTTCCACATCACTTGGTGCTGGTTGATTTGGAAATCAGGCTGTAAGGTTATACAGTGTCTCTAGCATGCTTTCTTTTTTTCAGTTGCCCAGAATCTGCAGTATTTTACTTTTGGTAAAGTAATACTCCTATTTTACCCATCAAAATACATGCGCTAGTATAACCGCGGGTTATCTAGTGCCAGGTTAAGCTAACACAAGGTACATATATCCATATAAATTCCTGCTACTCAGTCTACTGAGAGACAAAGATTTGTATTCCAATAGGTAGTATAATAACTTTTTGCAAACTTGTTGACATATTAAGCTTTGGCTGTTTACTAAGCAAATGACATGTTGACACTGTGCATTTATCAGAAGACGAACACAAAGATCATTTTTTGGCTGCGTAATTTAAGAACATAAGAAATACAAGCAGGAGTAGGACATTCAGCCCCTTGAATCTGCTCGACTATTCAATAAGATCACGATTGATCTTATTGTTTCCTTAACTCCACTTTCCTGCCTATAGCCCCATATCCCTAGCCTCCCTTGTCAATCAAAAATCTGTCTAACTCAGCCTTGAATATATTCAATGAGCCAGCCTCCACTGCTCACTGGGGAAGAGAATTCCAAAGGCTAACAGCCCTCTGGGGAAAGAAATTCCTCTACATGTCTTAAATGGGAGATCCCTTATTTTGACACAGTGCCCCCTCGTTCTAGATTTCCCCCACAAGAAGAAACATCCTCTCAGCATCTATTGTGTCAAGCTCCCTCAGAATCTTATATGTTTCAATAAGATCATCTCTCATTCTTCTAAACTCCAACAAGCATAGGCACACCCTGCACAACCTTTCCGCATACGACAACCCCTTCATCCCAGGAATCAGCCTAGTGAACCTTCTCTGAACTGCTTCCAATGCATATCAGTCCCTCCTTAACTGGAGGTGACCAAAACTATACAGTCCTCTAGGTGTGGTCTCAGCATTGCCTTGTACAATTGTAGTAAGACTTCCCTACTTTTATTCTCCATTCACCTTGCAATAAAAGTCAACATTCCATTGTCTTCCTAATTAGTTGCTGTACCTTTTTTAAATTTATCCACAGGAGGTTGGCTTTGCTGGCTGGGCCAGCATTTATTGCCCATCCCTAGTTGCCCTTGAGAAGGCGGTGGTGAGCTACTTTCTTAAAATGCTGCAGTCCATGTGGTATAGGTACACCCACAGTGCTATTAGAAAGGGAGTTCCAGGATTTTGACCCAGTGACAGTGAAGGAACGGTGATATATTTCCAAGTCAGGATGGTGAGTGATTTGGAGGGGAACTTCCAGGTGGCGCTGTTCCCATTTATCTGGTGCCCTTGTCCTTCTAGATGGTAGTGGTCATGGGTTTGGAAGGTGCTGTTGAAGGAGCCTTGGTGAATTCCTGCAGTGCATCTTGCAGATGGTACACACTGCTGCTACTGTGCGTCGTTGGTGGAGGGAGTGAATGTTTGTGGTTGTGGTGCCAATCAAGCAGGTTGCTTTGTCCTGGATGGTGTCAAGCTTCTTGAGTGTTGTGGGAGCTGCACTCATCCAGGCATGTGGGCAGTATTCTGTCACACTCCTGACTTGTGCATTGTAGGTGATGGACAGGCTTTGGGGAGCCAGAAGGTGAGTTACCTGTCGCACGATTCCTTGCCTCTGACCTGCTCTTGTAGCCACAGTATTTATATAGCTAGCTCAGTTCAATTTCTGATCAATGGTAACCCCCAGGAGGTTGATAGTGGGGGGATTCAGTGATGGTAATGCCGTTGAACATTGGATTGGATTCTCTCTTGTTGGAGGTGGTCATTGCCTGGCACTTGTGTGGCTTGAATGTTACTTGCCACTTGTCAGCCCAAGCCTGGATATTGTCCAGGTATTGCTGCATTTGGACATGCATTGCTTCAGCATTTGCGAATGGTGCTGCTCATTGTTCACTGATGATTGCACATCCCCACTTCTGACCTTATGATGGAAGGAAAGTCATTGATGAAGCAGCTGAAGGTGGTTGGGCTGAGGACACTACCCTGAGGAACTCCTTCTGTGATGTCCTGGAGCTGAGATGACTGAACTCCAACAACCACAGCCATCTTCCTTTGTGCTAGGAATGACTCCAACGAAAGGAAAATGTTTACTCTGATTCCCATCGATTCCAGTTTTGCTTGGGCTCCTTGATGCCACGCTTGGTCAAATGCTGCCTTGATGTCAAGGGCAGTCACTCTCACCTTGTGAGTTCAGCTCTTTTGTCCTTGTTTGAACCAAGGCTGTAATGAGGTTAGGATCTGAGTGAATCTGGCGGAACCCAAACTAGGTGCCAGTGAGTAGGTTATTTCTAAGCAAGTGCCGCTTGATAGCACTGTTGATAACCCCTTCCATTACTTTACTGATTATCAAGAGTAGACTGGTAATTGGTCGGGTTGGAATTTGTCTTACTTTGTGTACAGGACATACCTGGGCAATTTTCCACATAGTTGGGTAGATGCCAGTGTTGTAGCTGTACTGGAACAGCTTGGCTAGGGGTGCGGCAAGTTCTGGAGCACAGTCTTCAGTACTATTGCCAGAATATTGTCAGGGCCCATAGCTTTTGCAGTATCCAGTCCCTTCAGCCATTTCTTGATATCACGTGGAGTGAATCGAATTAGCTGAAGACTGGCAACAGTGATGCTGGGGACCTCCAGAGGAGGCCAAGATAGATTATCCACTTGGCACTTCTGGCTGAAGATTGTAACAAATACTTAGCCTTATCTTTTGCATAGGTGTGTTGGGCTCCTTCATCATTGAGAAAGGGGATATTTGTGGAGCCTCCTCCTCCAGTAAGTTGTTTAATTGTTCACCACCATTCACGACTGGACGTGGCAGGACTGCAGAGCTTAGATCAGATCCGTTGGTTGTGGGATCGCTTAGCCTTGTCTATCACTTGCTACTTATGCAGTTTGGCATGCAAGTGGTCCTGTGTTACAGCTTCACCAGGTTGACACCTCATTTTTCAGCATGCCTGGTGTTGCTCCTGGCACACCCTCCTGCACTCTACATTGAGCCAGGGTTGATCCCCTGGCTTGATGGTAATGGTATAGTGGGGGATATTCTGTGCCATGAGGTTACAGATGTGTTTGAGTACAATTCTACTGCTGCTGGTGGCCCACAGCACCTCATGGGTGCCCAGCCTTGAGATGCTAGATCTGTTCGAAATCTATCCCATTTAGCACGATGGTAGTGTTAGATAATACGCATGTTGACTTATTCTGATTCATGTTCAAGGACATGGAGTTCCCTCTGTACTGCAGCATGCTGTATTTGCTCTCCATTTAAATAATATTCTGCTTTTCTATTCTTCCTGCCAAAGTAGACAAATCCACATTTTCCCACATTATATTCCATCTGCCAAATTTTTGCCCACTCCCTTAATCTATCTGTATCTGTTTTCAGAATTTTTGTATCCTCCTCACAATTTGCTTTCTTACCTACCTTAGGTATCGTCAGCAAATTTGGCTACAGTACAGTTGGTCCCTTCATCCAAGTCATTAATATAGATCGTAAATAATTGAGGCCCCAGCACTGATCCCTGTTACAGTTTGCCATCTTGAAAATGACCCATTTATCCCAACTCTCTATTTCCTGTCAGTTTGTCAGTCCACTATCATGCTAATATATCACCACAATACCATGAGTTCTTAATCTTATATAGTAGCCTTTTATGTGGCGCCTTATAAAATATCTTTTGGAAATCCAAATACACTACATCCACTTTATTCTTTATCTACTGTGCTTTGTCAAACATGATTTCCCTTTCACAAGACCATGTTGACTCTGATTGTATTATGATTTTCTAAATGTCATATGAATATACATACGAACACATGAATTAGGAGAAGGAGTAGGCCATTTGGCCCCTTGCGCCTGCTCCATCTCAGATTGCACTAATTGTGGAAGGCAGCGGGAAAAAGGGTGTTTTACTTGCTGGCTGCAATAGTGGCTTTTTGTGCTGTATCATCTTCTTCCTGCCTCATTAATTATGCAGCCACAGGAAACATGTTGTCTCGCTGGCAGGTGGCCTCTGAACTGCCCGCCATGCTATTACCACAGCAATTCCTCGCTCCAGGTGCCATATCTACACTGCAGCCATGCACACAGTTCTCAATGCTGGCAGCCCTGGACTGCTTCAGTGAAGATATGGCCCTGAAAGCAAAGAAGAGATGAATGACCCGTCACTGGAATGCCTTCTGGAGGCCCACCGTGATGTCCTCCACCCCTGCTCTAGCCACAGGACGTCCAGCAATCTCACCACTCCAGCTTGGGAGGCGGTAGCAGTGGTGGTCAATGCCTGTGTAGAAAGGGGATGAATGATCTTATCCATGCCAGGTTAAGGGAACCATCTCATCACTCTAAACTCTCACACTCACAAGGCCATCACACATTCACTGCCATCTCACTCACTGACAGCTCAAGGGGCATCACTCACTCACACACACCCTCACATCACCACTCACTCTCTCACACACACCCTCACATCACCACTCACTCTCTCACACACACCCTCATCTCTCTGAAGACTGCCTCCTCAGCCTGCATCCTCGAGGCCACTTGCACATATCATCAAATGTCCCCCACACACCCTGGGATACCCTACTTCCCCAATACAGCCTTCACCCTGCAGCCTCTTCCCTTGCCTGAGACCACTTCTTCCCTTTCCTCAAGTAAGCCCCAGCCCTGCAGCTGTTTAAAAGCCACTCCTGCCATACGGCTGGTTTGCTAAGTAGAGCCTGCCTGTGAGCCCCCGTAAAAGTGATGCAGTGCTGCCTGCGAAGCCTGGCACTGATGACTGCGAGTGCTGCCTGAAGAAAGATAGGCAAACAAACCTCAAAGTTCTGAGCAAAGTGCAGCTCACCAGATGCACGTCGCTTATTTGCTGTTGTGAAAGACATCGGCATGATTGCACAACAACGTGCCCGGATGATCCAGCATGGGGGGAATGATTCTAGAGGGCAGGGATTATAATGATAAGCAGATGTATTAAAATAACATTCACAACATTCAGCAGCGGGAAATGCGGCCTGCCATTGATGGCTGGAACGGACGATCACAAACTGGTTTCACAACCGCATGAAGCTGATTCTTGGCCTTCCTGCTATATTGTCTGCTGACACCCGCCATGATGCCCATGCCAACAAGGACAGGAAATTACAGCCCATGGCTGATCCGATTGTAGCCTCAATTCTGCATTCAGCCTACCCCAATGATCTCTGACTCCCTTGTAGTCAAGAATCTATCTACCTCTGCCCAAAAAATGTTCAATGACCTTGCCTCTACCACTCTCTGGGGAAGAGATTTCCAGAGACTCACAACCCTCAAGAGAAAAAAATTCTCCTCATCTCTTTCTTAAATGGTCGGACCCTTATTTTTAAACTACGTCCACTACATCCCCTAGTTCTAGTCTCTCCCACAAGGGGAAACATCCTTTCAGCATCACCCGGTCACCTCTCACTTATCTAAACTCCGATGGATACAGGCCCAGCCTGTCCACCCTTCCCTCATAAGATAATTCCTCCATCCCAGGTATCAGTCGAGTGAATCTTCTCTGAACTATAACTGTGTAAAACTCAGAATGTCCTGCAACTGCCTCTTTAATAGTGGATTCTAGCATTTTCCCAATGACAATTGTTAGGCCAACTGCCCTATGGTTTCCTGCTTTCTGTCTCCCTTCTTTCTTGAAGAGAGATGTTCCTTTGTGGTTTTCCAATCCGCTGGGACCTTTCCAGAATCTAGGAAATTTTGAAAGATCGTAACCAATGCATCTGCCATCTCTGCAGCCACTTCTTTAAAGAGCCACAGATGCAGGTCATCAGGTCCAGGGGGCCTGTCAGCCTTATGTTCTACAAGTTTTCCCAGTATCTTTTTTACCTAGTGATAGTGGTTATTTTAAGTTCCTGTCTCCCTTTTGCCTCTTGATTTTCTACTATTCTTGTGGTGCTTTTTGTGTCTTCTGTTGTGAAGATGGATGCAAAATACCTTCAAGGCCTCTGCCATTTCTTTGTTTCCCATTATTAATTCCCCAGCCTCACCTTCTGAGGGAAAATGCTCACTTTAGCCACATTTCTTTCCTTTTTATATACTTGTGGAAGCTTTTATTGTCTGTTTTTATATTTCTGGCTAGTTTTCTTTCTTACTCCAATTTCTCCCTCTTTTTATTGGCCTCCTTTGCTGATATCTAAAGCTTTCCCAGTCTTCTGGCATTCTACTAATCTTTGCAGTACCGTACACCTTTTCTTTCAATTTGATACCATCCTTAACTTCCTTAATTAGCCACAGATGGTGCATTCTTCTGGTAGAATTTTTCTTTCACAATGGAACATATCTTGTTGAGAGTTATTAGGTATTCCCCCTTAAATGTCTACCACTGGTTCTCTATTATCTCCCCTTTTAACCTCTTTACCCAGTCCACTTTAGCCAACTCTGTCTTCATAAACTTAAATAAAAGCAATTAAAAGGTTAAGACACTAAGTATGGATTCACATTTCTCACTTTCAAACCATCACATTATGATCACTCTTGCCTAGAGGATCTTTTACTATGATGCCTTTAATTAATCCTGTCTTATTGCACATTACAAGGTCCAACTGAAACAATGCAATTAACTATGGTACATTTTTTTTAATATTTAAAGGCCAGCTTTAAAACCAGGGAGGAAGTTAAATCAATAAAAAGCTGCAGAAGGCCCAGATATTTTCCTTTGATGCCTTAAGTATTCTACTGACATTTAGATAAGTGTTGTAAAGCAAGGATCAGAGTGAAAAACAGGGTATAGAAACACAAATACAATGGGTGGGCATTTACAGCCCTGTGGTGGCCAGGAGGCGGGGTGGTAAAATGTGGCAAGCTGTTCAAAAGATCATCAACTTCGGCAGGACCTAAAATCCCGCCAGCGTAAAATTCCACCCAATGTTTGCAAAGGACAAGTAGGCTGTGAAAGGTGTATGTGTGTGTGCTTGCATGCTACAAGTGTGCATTCCTCATTTACTTGTAATTCAAATAATTTACATGAGATTTACATAGTGCAGAAGAACTAAAGTATAATTTACAATCAATATCCTGAAGATAAATTAGATACTGTGCTAAGCTCACCCCGCCTGATCCAGTCACCATTGTGGATGTTGATCACTGTCCCCACAAGATCACTGCCTCTCTGTCTTTTATCCCACAGAAAATCCATTGCTCTCCGTGCATATTCCTACAGGGAAAAAAAGCATCATGAAATAGAAAAGAAATAAAAATATAAGTACCACTTAAATTTCCTACTCCACCCTATTGTTTGAAATTTAAACTAGGCAGCTTTATTCTGGTTTTCAAGGCATTGCCCTGAGGAATGAGTCAGCGAATGGTTGTCACTTGACCATGCCCAACCACCCCGTGTGTGTTCATGTGTCTGGCTCATGGCCAGTATCAGAATTCTCACTCACCCTCAACCCCACCACAACAGATAGTCACACCCACTCACGCAGTAGGTGAGGGTGAGTGACTGAGCATCCTGAGACTAGCAGTGAGCCGGCCACACACATTCTGACCATCTCACACTCTTAATGGTCTTCCTCATTAATTACTCGTTGTGAACACCATCATCTCCAAGTTCCCCTCCAAGTCACACACCATCCTGAAATATATCACTGTTTCTCCATTGGGTCAAATTCCTAGAACTCCCTCCGTAACTGCACCAGGGAAGTACCTTCACCACATGGACTGCAGCAGTTAAAGAAGACAGCTCATTATTGCCTTTAAGGGATGAGCAATACATGCTGGCCTTGCCAGCAATGTCCACATCCTGTGACTGAACGAAAAGAATTGTCTTTGTGTTCTGCTATTTACCTCAGCAAAAACTGGAGGAACATCTGCAAAGATAGAGTTTAATTGATTGGAGGAAAACAAGTTTTATTTCCTCCTGAGGATGAAGTTTGATTCTGATCTACAATTAGAATAGGTTCATACCATAGTTAGCAGGTTCTTTGAAGTCAATTTGCAACTATAAATTAATCATTTCACAGTGATATTTGGAAAGAGCGGAACTTTGCTGAAAATCCTCAAGGCCCCAGAATACAGCTGCCAATACAACACAGGCAAAGCCAACAAGAGAACAGTATTTCTGCAAACCACTGAAAAAGATCTACAAACTTTAAGTAAGCCATTAAGTTTTTAGGGAATCCTTGGAGCAAGCTCAGAAACTAAGTGCCATCAAAAGTTCAAAACAAGTTATTCAGAGCAATGAAAATACTTGTGTCAGCAAACATTTAAGGGGAATAGGATGAAATATACTTTTGAGCACTCTTAAATTGAATGATTGAGTTTAGCATTTCCTAAGTGCAAGTAAATGAATGCTCATAATCTGATGAAGGTGTACTTGGGAGAGTGGGAGAGAAAATTGAAGATAGCATGATGCTAACAAAATATAAAGATTATTCAAAATTAACTTAGCACTTCAATAAACTTGCATTACCTCAAAAATAGATTCATCTGTTAGGCGACTGAGAGCTGCAAATTCCAAAATCATGGTTCCAGCACAAGCTGTACAAGTGTCCGATTCTGTGCCCGTTCGGGACAGGGGGCTCAAGATTCCATACTTCAGATTGACCTACAATTAAAAATAATTTTAAAAACGTTTCACTAACCTTTCAAGTTGAGTTAATGTTTCAGGCCCATATGACTTCTTCAGAGCTAAAGAGAAGTAGAAATTTGATGGATTTTGTACTATTTAAGAGGGGGTGGAGCAAAATAGTAGGTCAGGGGTAGGTGGGAGCTAAGGAGAAATTTGACAAAGATGTCATGGGCACAGGACAAAGGGGGTGTTAATGGTAATGTTAAAGACTAAAGAAGATGCTGATTGTGGCATAAAAGGTAAGTCTTTCGCCATGTTTATCTTCATTGCTTTCCATTTCCCTCTTGATGTTTGACTAGGTGTTTACCAAACTTTCAGATTTCCATCATCTGCAGTATTTTGCTTTTATCTTAGTGTTTAATTCACTGCCACTTCTCTTCCAGGAATGCCTACCTTGAAGAAGTACTGCTCTTCTCTCCAACCGGATTTCCGTTTGTCTATTTCACCAGGTTCACCTTCATTGCTTTCCATTTCCCTCTTGGTGTTTGACAAGGTGTTTACCAAAAGTTATCTTTATGTCACTATCAGCACCTTCTTTAGTCCTTAACACTACCATTACCTCCCCCTTTGTCCTGAGTGCATGACATCTTTGTCAAATTTCTCCTTAGCTCCCACCTATTCCTGACCTTCTATTTTGCTCCATTTGCTCCGCCCCCTCTTAAACAGTATAAAATCCATCACATTTCTACTTCTCTTTAGCTCTGAAGAAAAGTCATAGGGACTCGAAACATTAAAGCTGTTTCTCTCTCCACTGATGCTGCCAGACCTGCTGAGTTTTTCCAGCATTTTCGGTTTTTATTTCAGATTTCCAGCATCCGCGGTATTTTGCTTTTATCATAATTGTACTTATTCCTTTGTACTTACTCTTGGGTATGGTAGTCCGCTTGTGGTGTTAAAAGCTGGCAAAAGTCGATATCCTACATCTCTAGCCATGTGGAGAAGTTCATCTTTATACCAAGTCATCTTGTTTCCATGGCTTTTCAACATGGTTGCCATCACATGACCTCCTAACAACCCACTGCAACGGAAGTAAATACTCTTAACAACAAGTATCAAAGAAATTGCAGTTTTGTAGCGAATGAGTCCCCATACGGAGCAGAGTTCAAGCTTCCTTTAAAAGTTACTAACCTCTAATTTTTAAATTAGCATTGTGAGTGCTTTGTCATAATGCTGGTACTTGTCCTATTTAATTAAATTAGAATTCTAAGCCAGGAGTTTTCACTTCTACACTTACCAGCCTGTGATTTTTCCACCCATCAAAGTGTACAATTGTTGATGAGCAGGTGCAAAACCCCAGTTTACAGGTACTAGGAGTGCAGACTTAAAAGAAAGAGTTACACAGAATGTGTATAAGCATTGAACAAAGTAGGCCAGAACACAGACAATGCAGTCTGCCTGGATTACAGAAAACAGTTTGTGAATTGAGTAATTCCCATATTTCTTTTATTCTTTGATGGGACATGGGTGTTAATCCTAAATGCCCTTGAACTGACTGGCTTGCTACGCCATTTCAGAGGGCAGCTAAGAGTCAACCACATGTAGGCCAGAACAGACATAGACGACAGATTTCCTTCTCTGGAGGACATCACAACAGTCAATGATAGTTTCATGGTCACCATTACTGAGACAGCTATCTATTCCAGCTTTTTAAAAAAATAATTGGATTTGAACCCAGGGCCCCAAAGCATTAATCTGGACCTTTGAATTGCATGACCAGTGACATTACCACCATCTCCCCTTGATGTTTGCTCAACCAAAGCTATATTCGAATCAGAATGAAATGTTGCTAAATAGCTTTCATCCAATTTGCTATTCTACTTGTTTTGATAATTATTAATTTGTTTTTGGTGCCACATATTATCACTGAACATAATGTCTATCAATCTCAGTTATAGCCAAAGGCTACAAAGTATACCGGAATGGCTTTAGCTGACTTCAGGAAAGGTGTCAAGCCTTTGCTTTATATCTCCTCCAATGATGGGTGTGACATTTGAAGCACATTGTGCAGAAAATTTGAAGCCACCTATTGTGAAGCCACATTGTAATACCTTTTATGAGATAGCATGTGATGGCATCAATATATTGTGCTACTAAATAGCCATTTGTTTGCAGTGAAAAAAATTACACTGGCACTCTTAGCGGCCTGTTATTCAATACTTCAGAGTATTGCTGTTAAAGATGATGCTGATTAAATTCTGTTACGCAGTAGATTGCAAGGTTTTCTTTCCTCTCCCCATTTTAAAGCTCAAACACCCTGAGAGAGTATAATCACAGGCCTTGGACGATATTCACCTTAATCTGGCTAAAATGTAGTAACAATAGTCTAAGGTGACTTGTCCAAGAATTATTCCTCCCTCACATAGTTAAGGTTTGGAAACCCACTGAAAAGAAAACCCATAGGCAGAATTTTGCCCTTGTCGGGCAGGCTCGGCAGGGGCGGTCAGGAAGCCGACCACTGCCCACAATCGGGGCCGGACCCATTAAGGCCCACCCAGCATGAAACGCATGCTGCAGTGCTCAACGCTGCCTGTGCCAGGGCGGGGTGAGCAGGGAAAAGCTCCATGAGGCACAGAGCTGCTTCAGGGAGATGAGTTCTGAAAAAGAAAAAAATCTTTAAATGTTAAAAAACATGTCCCTTCATGTGACTGTCATATGAGCAGGGACATGTTATGAACGAGATGTAAAAATTTTTATTTTACTTTTATTTCCTGTTGGAAACCTCATCCCACCCATGGATGAGGTTTCCTAAAAAGTGCAAAGGCCGCTTGGTCTTTTTGCCTGCCTGCCTGCTAGCCGTAAGGTTGGGTGGGCAGCGAAAAATTTAAGTTAATTAATACTTTAATGGCCTTAACAGGTCTTCTAATTGTCGGCGGGCGCGCTGCCAATTCCCATGCGCACCCGCTGACCGAACTATCGTGCGACTGTGAGTTGACGTCAGGACGCTTGTTTCAAGCTTGAGTGGGTCAGGCGCACATCCCCCCCACCGAGGTGAAAATTCTGCCCCATATGCCAATCTCTCCAGCACTCTAGTGGCAATGGACGTTCAGTTGCCACTCTGCTTTACAAAAGGAAGCTGAGAAATGCATAGTATGAAAGGTAGCACTTTAATAAAGTCAATGATTTCACTGTTGTAACTGGCCAGTTCTGTAAATTCAAAAAAATGGTCATCTATGCAGAGCTTTACTCACCCCAACACACGGATGTTTGTTTCAAACACTGAGACCACAACATTGTTATCGAATTGGACATTCAGTATCACTTTTCGCACTGCATCTTCAAACTCATCCAGTTTGTTTAGTACCTTTGAGTGAAACAGAATAAAATACTACTGTATCTAATTTTCAGAAATGACAGCTTGGGCAAAGCAGATGGCAAAATGAGACTCAAAATCAAAACTTGTAGGAAAAAAATACCAAATATAGATTAGATGGGTGATCATACCCAGCTCAGTATTGCCACCCAACTGGGGGACAATGCATAATGGCATAATGGCCTAGAAGTTGGCCACCTGCCCTTTTGGCCCAGTACAGCCAGACAGAAAACAAAAGGGATTGTATGATCACACAAAGTAAAAATTGTTCTCAACCAAACTACTGTTCTTTTCCCCCATAAAGTAACAGTACACTGAACTTGTATTCATAGAACTCAACATGAGTTACAGCATGAAGAGGACCACTGAACTTCAGGTAAACCATCATCTGTCTGAAACCACATTAATAAATGCACTTGTTTATATTTAGATTTCTTTCACACAACTAATTATTCCTGATTTTAACATTTCTCACTGTTGATATTTAAAATTAAGAAATAATTTATTGCAATGCATACTGTAGTTTGCCCCACCCCCAACTTAAAAAAGCAAAACTTCTCCTTTAAGTTTGACACAGCGGTGGGAAATGATGACTGAGTGAGATCTACCTATAACTTCACCAACTAACCAAAGACACATTTAACTGTTTAAATAGGACCATTTTTTAAAAAAGAAAATACAAAAGAAAACACTGACCAAAGATGGATACCCTAGCAGTCACCTAATGTCTTGTATTGTAAGTGACCACTTTTCCTCTCTGCTTTGAGGTGTTGCATGGAATTTCACACCTGAGTGGTGTCAAGGTCCACGTCAAACAGCGACTCTTCAAAGGAAGGCATTAAAAATGTGAAGTACTGGACTTTTAGTCCATTGTAATTTTGTCAAAACAATGGGAACTGCTACCCAGCCAGTTACACCCATCACACTCAAAACCCACTGTGGAGGACAAAATAATCCCAAACCTTGTTGATTTACACTATCTCAAAAATGTGTCATAAAGTTTCTGAGATGAAAGATCAAAAAACGGTGATTACTTGGTCTACAACAATGACTGTGAGGCATGTTAATCGAATATACAAACAGATGGTTTAAGACCTGGTTTTGCAAAGCCAGAAATAGAGAGAAATCATTAAAGTCATCTGGAAAAGACAGTGAGGAATCTCTCTCTTTCTCTCTTTCCAAAGCCAAGAGTGTCTCAAGCAAAGTGCAGTACCTGAACTTCAATTCGACTCCAGGGGCAGAATTTTCTGTTCAGCATGTGGGGGTGGGCCCCGCATGCCATGTAAAATGACATGTGGTGACATCGGGCATGCGTCCCACATCACCATGCATCATTCCGATCTTTCATTCGGCGGGCGCGCACCGGAGTCGGCTGCACACATACCAAACTGTCAAAGGCCTGTTAAGGCCATTAATAAACTAACTTACCAAATTGACAGGGCTGCCCGTCCAACCTTAAGATTGATTAGCAGGTGAAGAGCCCAGGCGGTCTTCGCATTTTTCATGAAACCTCATCTACGGGCAGGATGAGGTTTCATGAAGGGTTTATTAAATTAATAAATATTTCTTAAGCATTTGATAAACACAGCCCAGCTCATGAGACACTGTCATGGGACATATGTAAATGATTTTTAACTTTTTTTATTTTGAAGTTTCAAATTCAACTTCATCTCCCTGAGGCACGGAGCTGCCTTTTGAGCGCAACCCCAACTCTCTCTCCTCCCTCCACCCGCATAGCTGAGCACTACTGGGCACACTTCACGGGCGGACCTTAATTGGTCCGGCCATGTAAAATGGCAGCATGCAGCCCATCATGGGCAGCGATTGGCTCGGCTCCCGCTCCCGACCAGGGGAAAATTCTCCCCTAGATTCTTAAAGGGAAACCACCTCAACTCAAATGGCTGCAATGTTCACAGACAAGAAAAAGGACATAATTGTATATTCTTTTAACTTTTATTTGGATTTTAACTTTCTTACACATGTGAGTGAGTGAGTGAGTGAGTGAATGAGTGAGTGTGTGATTGTGTCTATTATCTTTTCTTTAGTTTAGCAATTAATAAACTTACTCCTTTTATTCACAAAAACCTGGTTTGATTGGCTCCTTATTAACAAATAAATACATTTGGATTGGAAAAGGCATTCACAGGGAAAGGAAATTTTAAAAATCTTTTTTGTGACTAACCAAAGGGGCTGCAATAAAGGGGAGCCAGTTCACTCCTCAACCGGTCGTAACAAGTTAAAGGAAAAATAACTGCGAACATCTTCCAATGATCTTGTTGTAAGGTTGTATGTTGTCTCATGAGGAGGTCTAGAGGCTTGTATGGTTGTTAACAACCAATTAACACATAACTATATACATATACAGGGATACAGTCCTGACTTGGTGCTATCTTCATGCCAACTTCTCCCAGACTTACTCCTACACTCTACTACTCCCATGTGACCCTCTACATCATAATGTGGGCGTACTGTTTCCCCAGTCCCACATCAACCCTTACAGTCCCGAAAACCCTAACACCACAGAATCCACATTTAAATTACTTTCTTATCAACTATTGGCATAAATTCCGTTAATCTCCACAAAAAATTAAGGTTAGACGAATCTCACCGCAAAAAAATTACAGGGGGTCTAAGATGTGTGGGTCCAAGTGTCAAAAATAATTTATGGATTTTGGCTATTAGTTTACACTGAACTCAATTGGGCCAGCAGCTCAATACTTCCACATACTCGTGTATTTGTTTCAGCTGAAAAACAAAAAATTATCGCTAAACTGATCAGACGAAAATGGAGGAAACCACTTCCCTTACCCACCCAGCAGCCCCCACCCCCATGAAATCAGAACAAGTTACAATACTTACAACAAGTGTATCTAGTGTATCAATAAGAGTGAGTGAAAACCTGGAAATGAAAACATAATTAAAATGATAAAGATGAAAAAATAGTTTAGCATGGATAAAAATTTCAATTGTGTTTTATTTTAAACTTTGAGTTTCCTTCCTCTACTGTCAGTGAACCTACATTTTCTTAAGTTATAATATAAATCAAGCCAAAATTTCAGCTAGACTGCTATAAAGCATGTTATCCTGTACAATGCAAATGGATGGTACACCAGCCGAGGTCCTGTTTTAATCTACACACATTTTTTAAAAGCAGTGGATCTCACTTGGGGTTAATAGTTTTTGCAAACTTACAGTAGAGTGCTAATTGGAACATGACCCAAAATGTTATTTTTTTTTCAGTGCAGCTGATAGATATGTTCACAGCATATTCACCAAGTATTCTAGCAAAAGTATATTTAAGAAGCTCTTAAAACATAAAATAAACTGTATTAAATAAGGGAAAGCCTTGTCAAATGTTTCTAAATCATCAAAGTTTGGATGCAGACTTTGCAACTGAGTACAAACTTCACATTCCTTGAGTATTAAAGACAGCCAGCTTCAGGAATTTGCAGCTGCCACATCAGTGTTCCAAAGGATGAACTAGTCAACTGCAGTCATACCATTTCAGAATGGTTTTATTTTAGATCTGAAGCATAAAACTTCCTACAATCATTCAAAGAAACTTTATTGCCTAGCACTTTGTTCTGAAATCCAAATGCAAACTTTGAAAATTTGGTTTGACACATGGAAGAAAAAAAAAAAAAATGAACTTTTAGGTCTCAGTAATTCATTAATAGAAGGGCTCCTTTCGAAAGGAAACTAGGCATGTGTATGAATAGAATCTGGTGATTATATACCTCCCAACAAATCAATCATCTAAGTACTTGGAGTCACTACAGGTACTGGACCCCTTATCCAGCGTCCCAACTTCCAGAAGGATCCGAGAACCATTCGGAACTGGCGCCCTGGGTAGCAATTTGAATACAACCCTTTTATTCTTTATTGTATGTATTATAAGTACATGCTAGGCCTAGGACCCAAAATCTGTAAAATCCCCAAATCCGATGCATGACTGGTCCCGAGCTTCCTGGATATGAGGTCCGGTACCTGTACCTTAATGTAGTACATTGCTGTACATGGTCAATCTGTACTCAATGCAGAAGAAAAAAAATAGGGATTTGAAAGAAAATAAGTGAAAATTCTGACTACTAGGTGTCGTGGCTGATGTAACCTTTTTATATGACTACTACATTTTCATTGCACGCTCTAGAGTAAATATGAATAGAGTTACTTAGAAGGAGGTTTGATGAGACAAAATCCCAGTGGCAGACAAGATTTTTAGATGTGAAATTTAGCGCATGGTCTACAGTTATTATTTTGGCTGGGAGCCAAATTTCCCATTTTAATCAGCAAATTACATTTCTTTTGGTACTGGCAAGATTTAAGTTCAGTCTGCACTGCCATTGCTCTTTTGACTGAAATTAACTATTTTATACTCTCTATTCAGCTGCATTCAATAGTTAAGATTTTCAAAAGAGCTAAGCCAAATAAAAAGAAGTCAAATTAAATTTATGAATCTGTCTTGACAGATCATATGTGGGCCTTTGCAAACTATATTTGGGCTTTGAATTATCAGAAACTCTTTTTGAAATTAGATTACTGTCAGGAACATTAAAATCCAATTGAAAAAAATAACCACTATATTGTCAATATTTCTTTGCAAGGAACAAAGATTTGAGGTTAATTACTTAAAAGTTAATGGTTAAAGAACAAAGTTTAAAAGCCATGGATGATTATTAATTGGCATTTTTACTTAATTGCCAATTTATGTTGCTTCACCAACACAAATATTAGGGCTTCTCATTATACTTGCTCTGGATTTTACAGTGGTAATGGCAATGAAAGCATCATCATTGACTGTCATTACTCCATTGAAATTGGCAGCCAGGCCCACTTAATCACGGGAGAAGCCACATCCACCTCCCTGTGGTGGCAAAACCTTTCCTGATTAAGTTGGAGGGTGGAAGTACTGACACGGAATTCCCGGCTGCTGGCAGAGAGATTTCAACTGAGCTCATTGATGAGCCAATTATCCCTGAACGTACTGCAATTCAGTGATGGATCAGTGATTAAATGGGAGCAGGACAGTTTTCCTGTACCTCCTGAAGGCCACCCAACAAACTGTGTTGGGTTTGCCAGCAGCCTACAAGGAGGGTCCCTCGTTATTAGGTACTCTATGCCTGATCGAGTGGGTGGGAGGTGCCGGAGTGGGGGGTGGGGGTGGTAAGTTGAGGTGTGCTGAAAGCCATTTCCACCCCCTGCCTCTGAGCCTTCTGTTCTCTGACCACCACTCCACGATCCCCATCCAGCCATACTCATCTTGGGCCTGGGGGTCCCTCAGCAAGCCTGGGCTTTTGGTGGATACACTGCCAGCTGCTGCCACTGCTCCCTGTGGCACTGACATGCAATGGAGAGCTGTTGGCCTCTGACTGGCTGGCAGCTTGCAGCAGGTGGGATTTCCAGGAGATTCCTGAATCCTGATGGGGTTTCCCCACCAGTTCTCTGACTGGCGGGTGTGACCCTGTTGGGTTGACCAAATCCAGCTTACCCTGACCGCAAATAATTGAACTGATGAGAATTTCTACTCATCTGCTATTAGTCTCCTGTTAAAAACCATTCAAAAATTTACACTTTGTTGGGTGAGGTGTAACTGGAATTTTAAAGGTGTACTGAATTCATGCCTACTGCTAACTCCTCCTGGCACTGAAAAGATGTTATATTTGTGGAATGTCAAATATCACGATATTTTTAAAACAACAATCTAAATTTTTTTCAATTTTTTTAACATTTGTTTATCTTTAGCTTCTATCTTAATCCTGTTGTAAACATTTATTCTGCTATCTCAAAATTTAAAAGTGAATGCCTTTAAGTGCTTTTAACTTCCAGGTTTTGTGTATTTAAATACTTATGTTTGGGGCATAACTGTTTGTTGACATCACTGCTTGTTGCACACCAAGACCTTACGGTAATGGACTTGTCACCAGATTTAAACTGCCATTGGGAAATGGGAAATCCATGCCACAGAGGTCACTAGATCTTTGTGAGCAGCTTTTTCTGAGGTCAGTGGCGAGTTGCTTTGTTGCTGGCTGCAGAATGTGGGACAATGTGTCTTATGGGAGATCATGCAGCCTTTACTCTCTTAGCAGCCTTAAATCTTCTCTAGTGTAGTGTAGATGACCAAAATCTAAACAACTTGCATTTACACAGCATCTTTCATGCTCACAGGATGTCCAAAAACATTCTGCAGCCAATGAATTCACTAAATTCCTTTAGGGAAGGAAATCTGCCACCCTTACTTGGTATGGCCTACATGTGACTCCAGACCCATAACAATGTGGTTGACTCTTAAATGCCCTCTGAACAAGGACAATTAGGGATGGGCATTAAATACTGGTCCAGGCAGCGATGCCAAATCCCAAGAATGAAAAAGAATTGCTTTTGCAGTGTAGACATTAATATAACATAAGGAAATATGTAGTCAATTTGCAGAAGGCACATCGTAAAACAGCAATGAAATCAATTATCAGACAATCTGTTTCAGTGATGTTGGTTGAGGGATAGTTGTTCTCCAGGGCATCGAAAGAACTCCACTGGTCTTGTTTGAATGTCATTTTGGGATTGTTGACATCTGCTCAAGAGAACAGAGTGGGCTCAGTTTACTATGCTATCCAACGGCAACGGCAACAGTGCAGCACTCCCTCAGTACTACAAGTGTTGACCTAAATCAGGCGTAGCTAAACCTTCTGAATCTTAGAGCCATATATAATGATCTTCAGGGAGCCAAAAGACATGGACAACCTTTACAGACACATTTTTACTGTTAAACAGTTTTGTGAGGAAATATATTTTAAAAGAATGTAAGTGCAAATGGTATAAAAAGCATATGTATGCACAAATGTTTACTAATATATGTATTAACTTCCATTGCCATAAAGTCCATGCTAGTTTCTATATCTGATTTATTTGTTACATTCTACCTGTACTCAATATGTTGATATGTTTGCTTAAATTATCAGGGCTAATCAACTGCTTGATTTTACTTGGAAAAAAAGTTGTAACCACCTACTGAATAACAAATTTGAGTCAAAGTCCCTGTGTCCCAATTCAGTAGATTCTTACAATCCTGTTCTGTATTACACCTGTTTCCTCCCTTTCCAAATTGAGGCCACATGTTGAGGGGCCGGTAATGAGAGGGTAGGTTAGGGAGGTGCAGAAACTGGCGCTGAGAATCATGCGGCCCTATGTAAGACCAGCAGGAAACTACAAAAGAAATCTAGCAACGGTGTTGGGATGATTCCTTGATCTTAACTGTCCTCTCTCCCTCCTCCCAGTGCAGCTGCCTGCCCTCTAATTCTCTCCATCTGTGAATCTGTTCTTGGTCGAGGCTATATCCAGCTCCTTACCTCCCTCCAATTTGATGGGTTTCACAGCGCAAGGAATGAACCGCACTGTCAAAGTGCCGCATGCGGCTCACAAGCTGCGGTTTTGCCACCTCTGGCCTAAACAATGTCCACAGGTGTCAGGAGGGGGCTTTATCCTGTGCCTTTTTGATTCAGCTAAGAATGCTACCACCGAACCAAAGTTGATCTTGTTAGCACAGTTATTTTGAGCAACATCAAGTTATTTACAGGATATCCCAAGTAAAGGTTTTGCCAAATATTATTTATAGTCATTACAGGGAATGAGTACCACTAAGGTCTGTATATGCAAAACATACACAAATTATGGAAAATTATTTCAGATTGTTTTTTTATGCCCAGAAGATAGAAGGATCACGAACTTATTTATTGGATGTACTTGACTTACAGGTTAACCTTAATTTAAAATTTAATAAAAAAGAGTATAACATACTCACTATTCTTATGCAGTTTACTATTTTATAGTCACAAACAACAGTACTTCTAAATGTGCAACTCTAGAACATACTTTCCTAAGGCATCATCAACATCACCACGACTTGGCTCTAATCCACGAACTCTTCCTCGACAGCTCAGTGGCATCAACTCATCAGCAGGGTACGCATGTTCCTAAATGGACAGATGAAGGAAACAAACTGAAAGCCAAACCCCAAAACTTCATTCTTAACATGTCAGAGTTGCATGAAATACCAGCAGGTTCATGTAGCTCAGTAACATCTTTATGTTAATATATGTGAGACTACCAGAGCTTGTGAATGGAACACAGCACAAAATGCAAGAATCAGAACACTCTTGGATCAACCACAGCAAGATCAAATGCAGAGTGAAGCTCCATTGAGTTTGTCCCAATGTGTCATGTTATAGTACTGTGAATTCCCCATTTCCTCAACCATATGGTCTCTGCAGCTGGGATTGCCAAGTGAATTCTAGCCAGCTTTTTGCTTATGGGTTCATACTCACTAAAAAGTGGGTTGATATTGGTCACACTTATTGGATATAATCTCCATTCAGCTAACTTGTGTCTTCTATCTCTGCTGCACTTAATTACAAGCCCCAGAACTTAAAAGCGAGCAACAGTAATTAATGCTTTACTCTACCTGGTTCCCAGCTCCTTTTTTGAAGTTTATATGTTACATAGAAATATTTCAAGGACTTCCCTTGCTCACAAAAAAGTAAACTTGTCAGTTGTGATGCAATGCTGAGAGGAACAAATACTAGTTGCTTCAAGAGAATACAACCCGAAAGTGCATCATAGTTAATGTATCCAAGGAAATACAGCTTTTCATATACTTTTAACAACTCTTATACACTTCCAACCAAGCAAGCTGTCTTCCCACGGGAATAGTTAGTACAATTACAAATAGGTCATTCACTGTATACAAGTGCACTATGTCAGGCAATTGTTGTGATTCATATTTTATGGAAAAGTAGTTAAAAATCACTTCAAGAGCAGTTTTCACATAGCAGGTTTGTGATGTGAAACCTCATGAAAATCAAACTAAGCGATTCTAATTGATAAAAATGCCACAAACTTCTCATGCTGTACAATGATTAGAATTATACCTATTTAAAATACCTTTCCAAGGAAGCTCATGTTAAAAAAAAGGATTTAAACGATTAATCCTTTTGCAATGCCAATTTTATACAAGCACAACATTTATACAAGACAAAAACAAAAATATCTGGAAAAACTCAGCAGTTCTGACAGCATCTGCGGAGAGGAACACAGTTAACGTTTCGAGTCCGAATGACTCTTCACAAGATGTATATTACGCGCACCTTAACAAGACTTTTAACCACAGCAAAGATGTGCTTTTCCTTTCTGAGCATAATGAAGACAGAAAATGAGCTAAAGAATATTTTGTTGTGAAATAAGGATTGTACACAGAAAAAAAAACAATTACAGAGTTTAGATAGAACACACAATGTAAAGAAACATATTGGCTCAGATTTTGTGGTAGGAACAGTGGCTTGAATTTTCCCATCCCGCCTGTGGCAGGTTTCATGGCAGGTGGGAGTGGAGAATTCAGCGGCAGGCAATAAGTCACAAATACGCTGTCATAAAAACAAGCTGTAATTCTCCCAACGATGTGTCTATGGCGGGTTGGTAATCCCGCCAACTAGTGACGTGAACGCCGTTTGCATTTATTAGCATGTCATGAATGCTCATTAGAACAGTTGCTCGCCGGAATCTTGTCACGCCTTCCAATCTTCCATCACAGTGGGAAATTATGTTGTCCTCAAATCAGTTTGAAAAAGGGTGGCATGCACAAGTCAGGCCTCAGTTCAATGGTAACTTCCAGGTGAGTGGAACATACCTGCCATAGCACTCTGTTGGGGCTGTAGGGTTGGACTGCTCCTTCTCTTTGCTTTCCTTGTCCCGAGGAACACCACTGTGCTGTGTTACTCATACAGCCCTACACTTTCAGAGACCAGCACTTCAACTGGGGGTGAGCTGTGAGGCTAGGGTTAGGTTGACGAACACGATGTGGGCAACAGGAAGGGAAAGCAATGGAATGGCAGTGAGGGGGAAGGGTGAACACAATGGGGGCCTTTCTGGGGTTGCCCTCTAACCTCTTGTTGCCACAGGAGCCTGCCTAGAAAGAAAAGGAGGAATACCTCTTTGCGATGAAAGCCACTTAGAGCCAATGGTTTCATTAACACTGTTAAAGGGCTGCTCACAACTCTGGCTACGCATCACAGTTGTTGCATCTTAAGGGTAACACATAGGAATGTAGAATTTGGGAATGTAGGCAATAGTGAAGGAAGCACAGCTGCATGATATATGGCATCCCATCAATGAAGGCCTGCCACATGTTTAACGGATGTGACACTCCTACTGGAACAAAGAGCATCCACTCATTGACCATGAGCAACTGTTTGGTTATTAATATGCCACATCAAAGATTGGAGCACAGAGCTTGGTTGGGTCACTCATCTCACTTAAACTTTAGCATCCTACGCAGGGCTCAAGATGTTACATATCTGCGATGCCTCTTGGTCACCTCAGCGTCCGTGCTAGTGTCTCAGGGGCAAGGCGGCATCAGCCATCATGCAAGTAGGGCAGGAAAAACTACGGACCCTTACTGTTTCCAAATGTGTCACCTTCTGAGCTTCGCTTTCTTGCCCCTTGAATCATTAATGTTTTAAAAGTTTCCTTTCAGACAGAAGGCAAAAGCAGATATGGATCCAGGGCTCAATGCTGCCTTTGTCAGGGTCCTAATGCGAAGGAGGGAGTGGTGACTCCACATGCAATTCAAGCAGAGGGACATGGTCAAGCAAAGCCACAGCATGAATAGGAGGGTCAGGAGGAGAGACCCAGATAACAGGGCCAACTCGCTGGACCTGGTGTTTATCATCCAAGAGTCTCCTTTTTACAAATGAGTGAGAAGCAATGCTGTGCACGTCTGCACTTGTTTTAAAACCTGGTACATCACATATGCCACAATCTTCGTGAAGACCTGACACCATGTGGAATTGGAGGGTATCCCCTGCCAGTGGCTTTGAAGGTGAGCGTAGCACTCAATTTCTTCGTCTCTGGTTCTTTCCAAGGATCAACAGGCGACCTGTGCAGTATCTCTCAGTCTGCAACACATCGATGCACAAAGGAGGTCACAGATGCCCTTCACAGGAAGGCCCATCATTATTTCAGGTTTGTTCTGGATGAAGATAGCCAGGCTGCGAGATTATCCAGCTGCACCGCCATCTCAGGCTTCCCAAGAGAGCAGGATGCAATAGACTGCACCCATGTGACTATACAGGCTCCATGGCAACAGGCCCTATTGTTTATAAACCGCAAGGGCTATCATTCCATAAATGTACTACTGGTGTGAGATCACTGGAAGCACATATTACATGTTTGTGCATGGTACCCTGGGAGTTGCCATGACTCCTACATCCTGAGTTACTCTCAGGCACCTGAGATTTTCGAGGGGTCATTACGTCGACAGGGATGGCTGCTTGGGCTTAAGGGGTACCTACTGAAACACTGGCTGATGACACTGGTGCGTTGCCCTCAGTCATTCTGAGGAGAAGTATAATGCTGCTCATAACTCCACATGCAACCCTTATCGAGCAGACCGTAGGGCTTCTAAAGGTGCATTTCAGATGCTTGGACCACTCAGTGGCTCACTCCAATGCACCGCAGACAGGGTTTCCTGCATCATCGCAGTGTGTTACGCCCTTCACAACCTGGCTATACAAAGAGATGACCCCCTGCCAGAGGATGACCTGGAGGAGGATGAGTGCTCATCGGAGGATGAAGATCCAGGCCCAGGAACCACAGGAGGCTGCTGAGGGTCAGTACGAGCATGATGACGCCGTGGAGGAAGACATGGGAGACGTGCCTGTGATACATTAATCATTGACAGGCTCCAGGAAGAGTAAAGTCAAGTGAGGAAATATGGCCACATCTCTCCTAGCCCTCAATGCCATCTTCTTTCAACTCAGGGATGTCCACCCACTTGCAGCGAGAACGAGTCCTGCATTCACACTTGCCGCGTGAAGCCAGGCCATGATCTTTGCTTTGGTCCATGGCGCCCTGTGAGTGAACTCACTCTGGGAACTGACAACCCACTTAGGAAGAAGTGCGATGTGAGAGAAGTCTTGAAGACTTCGCCGCCATCTAATGATACAAACACGCCTATGAGTGAAATGTGGACATGCCTAGGGATCTCCTCCTCCCATGCATGTCTTTTCTTCTGCCACTCGACTGAGGAGACACACATACCACTAGATTATCAATGCTGATGAGCTGCCCTCGCTCAACGGTGTTCTTTGAGGAAGAAGGGTTAGAAATGCTTACATCACACGCTTGCAAAAAAGATTTAAACACATCTCCCTGACATCACACAAAGGGTCTGAATACTAGTTCAACTGAGGTTGACATCACAGGAAGGTGAGTCTCACAGTGTGACACTGAGTGGGAGGAAGGCTAAACCTCGAAATAAGAGTACTCCAAAGTACAAAATCACAAAGTTGAGAGAAATAGTCACATATCAAATGTATTAACAAAAGTGCAATTTATTTACACGTCTAGCACACCCATGACCCAAAAGTGGCATCAACTTTTCTTAACTTTCCTAACTCTAACACTACACCAGGGTGCAACTCCCACATCCACAGCAGAGGTGGAGGCAGCCTGCTACGCTCTGATGTCCATGATGGCCTTGGTGATGTCCTCTGATGGCCCACGGCCTGGAGGCCCCAACCTGATAAGGGTCACCTGCTTAGGGGAAGAAGTGCCCTCTGCGGCCCGAGAAGCTGGAGTGGATGGGGTCACAGGCAGAGGGGGCTTTGTGCAGCTGCACACTCTTGGATTGTCCTGAAAGGAGTCTCCCAGGGTTTCTGACTGACACTCATCCACCATATGGGTGCCCGAGGGCCCTGCCCTGACTCCTGCAGGGGATGGTGCAGATGGGATGGTGGTAACGTGAAAGTCTCGGTGAGTGATTGAGTGTTAGTATGTGCCCCCACTAATGGTTGCGCAAGACCACTGAAGAGTGTATCTGTTTGAGTGCATGATGCCATGTTAAGAGTTTGATGTTGAAGGATGTCGAAGCGGCCATTCATCCTCTTATTGCACTGGGGGGCACTTCAGGCACGGGTGCCAGCTGCACTGACCTGCTCCACGACAGTTTCCCAGGCTGGAGAGATGAGGGTGCTATGCTTTCTACAGCCATCCCTGGGATAGAACACTTGCCTCTGCACCTGCGCCCCTCTGATCAAGGTCTGGAGGGCTTGGTGCAGGAAATGGGATGGTACCTTTCTGTTCAGACTCTCAGCCCTCCCCTCCTGGCTGCTAGACATCTCTGATGGGCTGGAGAACGTGAGATTGTTTGTTGGGCTGGCATTTAAATATGGCACCTGGACTTTCGAGCCCACCAGCTGACTTGGAGTGGACGAATCAGCTCTCGACCTGCCAAGTCATTTGGACTGATGCGTGCCTCTGCATAATTAATGAGGCTGCAAGCACAGAATCAGATGCGAGTTGCCGCCATTACAGACAGTGCGCTGGGCACTGCTGAAACCGCCCGCCACCGCACTTAGTTTCATTATGGGATAATCCCGCCCAATGAGTCTAATGCTGCTTATCATTATTAGAAAGTAAATCTGAAAATTAACTTTAACAAGTATGGAGGCGCATTCCCTTAGAATTTTAATTATTGTTGGAAATTATTAAAAATGAAAGTGCTTTCTTTCTGTCTTTTTATCTCTCTATATTTCACTTTCCCTGAATGATTTGTCTATTCTAACTATTCTATTAACTATTCTAACTTGGATTTCCTGGTTCAGACTCTGCATGCCTCAATAAAGATCCTTCAATATGATTGATTAAGGATGTTTTCCTTTTCAAACAGTGAAATGACCCCATTTCTGCTTTTTAATCACAGTAATTAGTCAATGCAAAAGCCTATAGAAAGTCTGTGGGCAACTGCAAATGTAACAAATGCAGATGTAATTTGTTTACCGCTGACCGCAAAATCTGGCCAAAGATCAGAAATTGTAATGTTGGTTGCATTGGCTTATTTGTAATGCGTCAAAAAGGGTAACCAGCAACATTCAGCAATTCCTTTCCCCAATTTAAAAAGTGACCCAAACAAACATCCTATTGTGAATAAACACAATTAGTTAAACCTTTTTGAAGACAGAATTGACTTTGGCCATTCTGTACCCTAACACAGCTACCAGATGCCAGCAGTCAGAAAAGAATACATCTTTTTGTGCCAACAATGTTTGGTGGACATGATTAAAAGTGGCCAAGAGAGGTCCTGTTGACAATACAGGGAGAATTTTTATGTCTGCATTGCCAATGGGGAGCCTTGGCATCCAGCAAAACACACTGGAAATTCGGTCATATACTGTCCATGATTTTTTGACCGTGACGAATGGAAAATGATGGGCACACATGCCCGCACTACTAATTTGCATCTTGAGCTGGCAAAACAGCAGCACAGTTTTGTAAAAATATATCCTTACCTTCCCATTAGTATTTCTTGGGATTATCTTTACATTATAGTGTTTTAATCTTAAGAGAATCTGTACCACCAACTGCAATTTATTGGCTTCAATGGAATGAGAAAGTATATAGAACAAAAAGAAATCTTGCAATGTTCGCAAGTTCTGATAGTGGCTGATATCTGTTGGGATCAATAAAATTCATAGCAGTGGGTCTCATTAATGCGACCTCAGATGGTGATACCTGAAGGATACAACAGAAAACTAGACTTGGTTTACCAAGGAACATTTACAGAAAGCTGGAGACATTTTGCTGGAATCTTTGTCAAACAGAAACAAGGGATTAACTCCTCAAGTAGTATGGATTTTTATTTGCCTTTGCTAGGGAGTCATTTGGCAGATGACAAACTGGAGTTGAGACCCCAACCAGATCAGCTATGATCTCATTGAATGGTGGAGCAGGCTCGAAGATCCGAAAGATCTACTCCTGCTCCTAAGTCCCATGTCCTTCCTGACTCTCATTCTGAAGGGAGCAAAGGAAAAATGCAAACACTAGACAACAAACAAAGGCAACTGAAAAAAATGAAACAAGTGCTTACCATATAGTTGCTGTATGCATGCTCAAACATTTCAGTAACTTGGTTCCTGTAAAGAAAAAAAGGTAGGCAAAGTCAAGGCCAGTCTCAAAATATTGCTCCAGCAGACATAACCAATCATTCACACTGCTCAACAAATACATTACCTAACCAAGAGGATACTAAATAAGTTAAAAACACCATGCCCCATCTGAATTATGAAAGCCCTTTTGCAAGGAAGTTATGCATATGAATATTCAGTAAGCAAACATGCATCATGTGATTTACTAGAACATTTTACTATTTTTTTCAAATCCACATATTGTACCAAAAAGCAGCAAGGGATTGTGCAGAGTACAGTACCTGATGAACAAACTCAGGTTCAAAATGAAAATCACGGGCCAGAATTTTTCCCTCATCAGGCGGACTAGGTGGGAGTGGGCGGGAAGCGATCAGCTCCACTCCACAATTTCATGTGGGTGGGCTAATTAAGGCCTGCACTGCATGGATCGCAAGCAGCAGCGCTCAGCACAACCTGTGCGGACAGGGGGAGAAGGGAGAGCAGGCCTGGTGCGCAATTCACGCATGCACGTGAAAGAGCGCTTCAATCTCCCTGAGGCACAGAGCTGTCTCAGGGAGATTGAAGCGCTTTTTTAAAAAATTAAGGACAGTAAAAATTTTTAAAAACATGTCCCCTCATGTGACTCTGTCACATGAGCTGGGACATGTTTTTAATTCAAAAATAAAGTTTTCAGTTAATGTTTATTTGCTTTAGGAGACCTCATCCCACTCATGAATGAGGTTTCCTCAAAAAGATAAAGGTCGCTTGGCCTTTTCGCCTGCCCGCCAACCGTAAAGTTGGACAGGCAACGTTAGTTTGACTTTAATTAGCTTGTTAATGGCCTTAATAGGCCTTTCAATTATTAGCGGGTGCGCAGCCGACTCCGGCACGCGCCCACCAGACAAAATATTGCGGGAGCGCACGATGATGTAGGGACACACGCCCAATGTCATCATGCATCATATTACGCTCGGGTGCGCACCCGCACGCCGAACATAAAATTCTGGCCATGACCTCTTACAATTGCCTTGAAGAATTTCAGAAGTTATCGTTGTGGAATATGCAGCATTATTTACCAGCACAGTGAAACTCTGTGAGCTAATGCAGTTTGCCAGCGGGGAAAAAAAAGCAAAACCTTTGAACTTAAAGCCTTTCTACTGGTAAAAGGCTACTGGAATTCAGTTTTCCATCAATAGAACTGATTCATTTTTATAATGTAAAATTCTTTGAGATAAGTCATGGTAACTGTTATCACAACACAAAATAAAAACTGCTTTATATTGACACTGAGGTCTAAACATAACTAGCTCCATTCAAGTTGTGTCCAAATATTAATATGCAGCTGTTAGACTACAAATTAGAAGGAAGCCAGAAACAGGATTGTACAGTTGGAATACTCTGAGCATGTTGGTCTAAATTAGTTAAGTTGAATTAAATGCTAGGACTGGTGGACATCTTAATTTGTGCTAATCATCACTGACGTTAAACAAATTGGACCAAGTATCCCAGTGGTAAAATTTACCTTGTTGTACATATCTCTAACACAAGAACTACTAAGATAATAGTTTAAAACACCTCATATTCTCTTGGTCTCTCCAAACGACAGACAAATAACAAAATGACAGACAAATATCTGTCTATAAAATTCAAAGGGTTTTTTTTTAGGTAAAATTAAACTGAAGCGAAAGAGGACACAACAGATTTCACTAGATTATAATCTTTGTGCAATCTCCCAGTGTGTCTATCAAAGCAATAAAAATCAAGAACACTAAGTTCTTGCCATATTTTTGTGGGATTGGGTGGAACAATTGATTCCTACACAGTACATAGCAGTTAAACCACTCATTTCACAAGCTTCAAACACCTGGATTTTGCGGTGGTAATGTCAGTGAAACAATAACAGTATCGCACACTGAAATAAACAGACCGCTCACAACAGCGAGCTCCAACAGAGGGTGGGCCTGAGCATCAAATCCCAAGTGCAAAAGTGCAAGTGGCTGGAGAGAGCATGGGAAGACTGAAGCTGTGATTGAAACATCAGTGAGCACAAGAGAGAGAGGGAATCTGTGATTGGTGGACCAGTGAGCTTGAGCTGGTGGGGATGGGTAGGGGGCAGGGGGGGAAGAACAGGTATCTCAGGAAGTGAGAAGCACACGACAAGAAAGCAGAAGGCCAGGAGCTGGACAAGGCCTCTGAGCCTGGGAGAGGCCAAGGTTTAAAAGGCAAGGGTGCTCCACATTCATTGGCCAAGAATTGTGGGAGGGGGAGAAATTTGGGAAAATTACCCCGTGAGGGGAGGGGCTGAGCTGGATGAAAGCAACGGGAACCGTGCAGTGTGTCTGCTTTCCAGCCCTGGATTAGAGTGAGACTTGTGGGTGCCCTCCAGTCAGCAGTTCTCAATGGCCCAGAACTCAACTTGGAGCCCAATTTCCCAAAAAGGCCTACAACAACAAATGGTCACAACCCATCATAGCCAATTAAAAAAAAAACATAGCTTGGGAGAAAGTTGATCAATGGAGTTAGTTCCAATGAGCACCTAATGCTTTCGTTGGGCAGGTTTATGATGCAGTTTTGGTTATTGATCATACATAAGGAGCATGCTCAATGAACTCCGAGCTTTAGCACAGACTGACCTACATATACCAGCCTGGAAACTGCAAGCTCATTCAAGCTGTTTAGGATAATGAATAATGGAAGTGAGTTTTATTTCACTCTTTGGAGAGATGAATGGGTCCATCAGTTTGTTTATGATCCATGACCAGACTTTCAAGTTATTTGCAGCCTCCCTGCTCCTTTCACATTTCATCTACTCTATTGGAAGTGAGAGCTTTTGTGTGGGAAAGAGGAGCTAACAGCCTCATTGTGGGATATTTGGGGAGAAGGTGTGAGTGGGGAAGGAGATGTAGATTGGGACATGAAAGAGCAGAAGTATAATGGCACTATTATAGAGGAAAGGTGGAATGGGATGTGTGAGGAGTTGGAGAATAGGACATGTGTGGGGAAAGGTTGGGTGGGATGTCCAAGGAGAGGCGGATTTGGATGTACCTGAGTAGATGTGGATTGGGGTATGCAGAGTAGAAGTATAAGGCAACTATTTGAGGAGAGGTGGATTGGGACCAGTGAAAAGTGGAGGTGGAATGGGACCTCCAAGGAGAGGGAGAAAAGGGTGAGTGAAGAAAGGAAATGTTTCCACTAAGAGGTGCACAGGCGCTGCAATCTGAATGTATCGATATTGAAATCAACAGGATACTCAAAACTGTGTGGAAGTCAATGGTTTTGAAAATGTAAGCTGCCCATGATGAAGGAAATAGTGCTAAGAGGAGTTTGTAGCTCACTCATTACAAAGAAAATTTAGAAGGAACATTGCCTAGGGTAGTACTTTGTGAAAGATGGGGCGGGGGAGGAAAATTAGTGAATTGACAAAATCTTCCACTTTTACACTGTTAATTATGCTGCAAAAAAAACCTTGGAACCTTCCACTTTGCTGATTGAAGTGTAACTGGGTCATTAATGATGTACTAGTTTCATTACTACTGCTAAACAAGCTCACTGGCCCTGAAAGCTAATTTTATTGGTGAAAATGTCAAATTTCTCCATTATGATAAGAAAATCCATTTTTTTTTAAAACTAAGAAACTTATTTTAAGTTTACTTTCTTTTAGCTTCTATTGTAATCCAATCAATCATTTAGCTTGATATCTGAAATCTTAAATTCAAAAGTGAAAGCATTCACTGATTTTAACTTCCTGCTTTGCTGTGTGAGAATACTGAAATGTGATTGACTGCTTACCCTGCTTGCTGGACACCTGGCAAATATCTTGATTTGGCATCAGCTTTAAACTGCCAATGGGAAAGGGAAAACCTGCACTACAAAGATTGCTGGATCTTTGTGGGAAGCTTTCTTCGAGGTCAGCAGTGCCATTAAATCCAGTCCCTATTTTGTTTCCCCATTCCCCACTGCTTGAAAGGAGACCACAATGTTCGCTGCATATCATTACTGCCCTTATTGACTTACATTGCCTCTCAGTTCCTCTAATTTAAAATGTTGATCCTGTTTAAATCCCTTTATGGCCTTGACCCTCCCCATGTCTAACCTCCTCCAGCCTTGCAATTCAATTCCTTGCCTCTGACTTGCCTTTTATTCACCATACCATTGGTAATTCCTTCAGCTACCTGGGCCCCACCCTCAGGAATTCCCATCCTAAAAAAAACTTTCTAAACCTTTTCAAATCCCTTTACTCCTGAAAATCTCTCTCTTTGATAAAATTTTTATCCTTTTATCTATTTGGCCTCCTATTATCTTTTTCTCCTCCTATCCAGTTTCTCCTGCATGGAGGTACTTAAGAGCATTTTTCATTTTTTTAGGCACTTGCAAGTTACAGAATGAAAAATATTCATTTCCTGTCACAAACAGATGAAAAAGGGCAAAAGGAAATATCGAACAAAACACTAAAATCATATATTGCAGAATATTGTAGTGACTTTTGCAAAGAAAAATGTAAGACCAAACTTTATAATGAAGACAGCAAGCAATTTAGTTGGAGAAGCAGGAAAACTGTTTTACACTAGATTGAAAGAAGCTTTGCCATATTTAGCTTCAAGTTATTTTTAGTGACAATACCAGTTATCATTTGGTTCAAAACTAAATTCTCAACTATCAAAGCATGACAGCTGGGATGAGCATGGCACCAAAGTGCAGTACTACAGAGGCCCAGTTAACACCAGAATTTAAAATCGTACCTGATTGTCCCTTTTTCCTGATCTGTCATTCCCAGCACCAGATGGAAACACACCCAGCTGAAGGTTAAGGATGCCAACAGCCTGAGTGTGAAACCCATGTTGATGAAGTTTGGGAGGTTTGGAGCAGGGTTCCAGCTTGCGTCACAGTCGCCTGACCATCAGCTACTCTGCAAACTCTCCCATTTTTGAGAAGGACTTTTTCTCACCCCCACCTCACCCCACCAGTCTGTCAGCAGGTCCGTCTAACACGCCCTCATGGTTCAGGAGACAGTGTAAAGGGTGACAAGTCCTTCCTAGAACCGGTCACTGCTCCAATCTCTTCCTCCTCTGCTCAGCAACACCAGCCACATCCTGTCCATTTAAACCCAGCCTTGTCCCTTCCCTCGATACGGGCACCTAAACACTGGCATTCTGGGCTTTGTAGTTCCATCTGATGACTCTTTCAATGGTCCCTTCAGGCAATACGGCCGCTGATTTCTACTCGAAAACGTTTCGGTGGGAATTCACTAAAACACCGACGCAAATAGCTGCCAAAAAGAAATGTAGTTGCTGGGAGCAGTCAAAGGCTGGACTACAACTACCAGCAGACCTTGCGCATCCGCGTCATGCGCAGCTGCGGAAGTGAACGCACAAAGCATCCTGGGATTGTAGTCTTTCTATTAAGCCCACAGACCAGTTGCTGCTGCCCTCTCCATTGCTCAATTCCTCCCTTCATTTAACCCTCTTGAGTCCAATCCCCAATTTCTTTTGTTTCATTGAACCAGTATCTATCCTGTGGGGAAAAATAGCATACCTTATCCTACCAGAGAATTATCAACTCTCCAGGGGCACCTTATATGTTAGATCAGAAGCCATTTAGAAAAAAAGGTTATGAGACCCTTGCTGTTTGTATTATAATATTAACGATTTGGACGTGAACGTGGGGGGCACGATTGAGAAATTTGCAGATGACACAAAGATTGGCTGAGTAGTGGATAGTATAGAGGATAGCCATAATCTCCAAAACGATATAGATGGTTTGGTGGAGTGGGCGGTGAAGTGGCAGATGGATTTTAACATAGAGAAGTGTGAGGTCATATATTTAGGGAGGTCAAACAGTTACAGGGATTACACAATAAATGGGAATATACTAAGAGGGGTAAATGAAGTGAGAGTTCTTGGCGTACAAGTACACAGGTCCCTGAAGACAGCAGTTCAAGTAGACAAGGTTGTAAAGAAGGCATATGGAATGCTCTCCTTCACTGGCAAAGGTATAGAATATAAAATTAAGGATATAATGTTGGAATTGTATAAAACACTGGTGAGGCCACAACTGGAGTATTGCGTGCAGTTCTGGTCACCACATTACAGGAAGGAAGGACATAATAGCTCTGGAGAGAGTGCAGAGGAGGTTTACAAGAATGTTTATCCAGGGTTAGAAAAGTGTAGCTACGAGGAGAGATTGGATAGGCTGGGGTTATTTTCCTTAGAACAAAGAAGGCTGAGAGGTGACTTGACTGAAGCGTACCAAATTATGAGGGGAATAGATAGAGTGGACAGGATAAAATTGTTTCCCTTGATGGAGAATTCTAGAACCAGGGGACATTGATTCAAGATAAGTGGCAGAAGGTGTAGGGGGTCATGAGGAAGAACATTTTTATGCAGAGGGTAGTGGGTGTCTGGAATTCGCTGCACAAGTTGGTGGTAGAAGCAGAAGCTTTATACTCTTATAAAAAGTACCTGGATCTGCACCTAAAGTGTTGTAAGCTGCAGGGTTATGGGCCTGGGTATAGGAAGGTGGGATTAGAAAGGGCACCTGGGTGTCCTCGGGCTGGCATGGATAGGACGGGCCAAATGATCTCCTTCTGTGCTGTAACTTTTCTATGGTTCCATGGCACATATCGCATCTTTTTTCCACAGACTACATAAACTAATCTAATTAAAAGCAGGTAAGTAACTGATGCACACAGGTTATCAAATAGCACACCTCCGGAGAATGGATATCATGTAGCACTTAACCTATTTGGTTGAGGTGTGGTCGACTGACCTATATTCCTTTCACATTGTGCATTTTGACTGTAGCATCTGTATAAATCCCGTATTAAACAGAGGTCTAAGCTCACTCAGGGAAGGGATCAAATGTGGTGACACAGGGGAGACAGTGTAACAAGGAGCTTACGCAAGATAAATCATTGGATTGTATCAGAATTGGCAATGATAGTGGCCATCCCATAACCTGTATCTGACGATTCAGCATCTCATGTTCATTTTAGGGTGCTGATTGGTATTTGCCATTCACTAGTACTAGCAAACTTTTCATCGTGGAAATTGGAATTGGTACTAATTATTAAAAACGTTTTCACTTAAAATTCATTTTCAATCAGGAACTCTCAGATATTAAATGAACTGCATATCAATGTGGTCATACTAATTCTTCCTGGTGTATTATTTTAATCTGCGCCACTGTAAAGGGTACTACAGTATTGCGGAAATAAGATTGTACTGTGCGTACTTCCGGATTTGATGAACTACAGTTCCCAGACTCCTGTGTTTGGATGCACTAGAGGTGGAGCCTCATATGATCAATTAGTTTCATGTGATAAATCGGCAGTTCCAGCCCAACATGCAGAAAAGGTGACGGGACGAACAAGTTTGGTATGCAGCACTGAACTGGTTTACATGTATACAAAGAACTGTCCGTTGTTTACATCCTGCAAGCCTCACTGTTCTGCAAGATAATTGAAAGGACGCTAAACCAAACATGATGCCTGTAAGTATCACAGTCAGATCAGAAGACCCGAGAAGAAATACATAGATTTCTTGAAGTAAGCGGATGTGTAGGTAAAATTTCCGAAAATAAGTCACAGGACCTCCCGACCCAATGTGATTAACACGGGATTAATTCTATGAAAGAAGTATGACATAGCGATTATAGAACTGCTGTTTATTATTTGACATAACAATCACACAGATGGAGTTAACATGCATGTATGTGTTTGCGTATGATATGCGAATTTATAGGGCAAGTTGAACAGTGTGATTTCCTTGTTAGGTGTTCGCAGTAATTATGATACATAATTGCTCCAGCAATTGTATCCGGACAAAAAAAAAACAAAAAAACTGCGGATGCTGGAAATCCAAAACAAAAACAGAATTACCTGGAAAAACTCAGCAGGTCTGGCAGCATCGGCGGAGAAGAAAAGAGTTAAAAACAAAAAAACTGCGGATGCTGGAAATCCAAAACAAAAACAGAATTACCTGGAAAAACTCAGCAGGTCTGGCAGCATCGGCGGAGAAGAAAAGAGTTGACGTTTCGATAACCTCATGACCCTTCGACAGAACTGTATCCGGACAGTTTGAACAGAATTCTTAAATTCGACACAAATTGGAAGTTAGTTCTTGCTGGATCCAAGTCATGAAATAAGCCTCCTGGACTTTTTTTTAAAGAAGGTTTTTGAACCAAAATTTATCATTTCTGAACTGAAAGGTTTTAATAATTGTAACAATTTCGGTTGCACAGATAAAAACATCTAGACTGTTGCAATATTGTATTTTGAAATTTGAAAGTATATTTACTTTCTACTATATTCAGCTCATGTAGCAATTCAATACATTTTAAAGGGTATAATTCTCAAGGGGATGCAAGAGTAAATAGACCTGGGATATTTGTGCGCAAATCCTTGAAGATGGCAGGGCGGGTTCAGAAAGTGGTTCAAAAGGCAGACAGGCTCCTGGGGCTTAATAGATAGAGGGCAGAGAGTACAGAAGCAAATAAGTTATAATAAACCTTTAAAAACACTGGGTCGTCTTAGATTGGAGTATTGTGTCCAATTCTAAGCACCCCATTTTAGGAAGAATGTAAAAGTTTGAGAGGATACTAAAAGGTTCACAAGAATGATTCCAGCGATCAGGGATTTCGGTTACATGGGTAGATTGTTGAAGCTGGGGTTGTTCTCTTTAAAGAGAAGTTTGGGTTTAGATTTGATAGGAGTATTCAAAATCGTGAGGGGTGTAAGAGGTGCATTGAGAGAAACTGTTTCCATTGGAGTAAGGATCGAGACCAAAGGACTACGATATAAAGTGATTGGCAAAAGAAGCCAACATAAAGAACAGAATTTTTAAAGCAGTTAGTGGTGATCTGCTGGAGGAAGATTCACTCAAAACTTCCAAAACGGCATGGAATAATTACTTCAATAGAAAATACTTGCTGGAGCGGCCAGGGCGAGTGGGATGAACTGAGTTGTTCTTACAGAGAGCTGGCACGGACACGACAGGCCGATTGGCCGCCTTCTGCACTCTACCCATTCTATGAATGTTGGGTATTCGGTTTTTTAGCATCGACAACCACTTTTACCATTACTATAAACCTCATATATTTCGCAAGATAGTGTTTTTTTTTAAAAAGACACAAGTATGAAATGTTCTTGGTTCGCCTTGACTTTTAAAAAAATGTTAAAATCATAAAAACTAGAACTACGCTTGCAGGCTTCGATCTGAGGCTGGACATTGCGTTCCGCAGGTGAATGGTCTCTGGCTGTCACGAATGTTTGCTTACTTAGGATTGGCATGCTTACTGTAAGCTGCCCGTCATTGGCTTCTGAGGAGTGTTCGAACACGTCTAACAGCTGCTGCACACTTAAAGGCGGTGGCAGTCGTCTCAGCAGCTCCATTCTTACTTTGTGTTACGAGGAAAGGGTTGAAGCTTCTCCGACAGTGTAGATTTACGGATACACAGGTGTTTATTATGCAAGGAGTGAGGGGAAAGGAGCGCTAGCTTAGATCTTAACCCCAAACGCTTCGGCTCCCATTTCCAAAGGACGCCCTCTCGTTAGCGCTCATGTATATCATAAACTCCAGTGAAATGGCCGTGAGCTCCGACACGGTTGGAGACAGCACAAGAGGATGACATTGACCTTTTGGTCAGTTCAGCGCCCCCTGCACTGGTAACAGTCGATGTGCCAGAAATAGGGCAGCTGTAATAACAGCAACTTTCATTTCTACAGCACCTTTGGCATAGAGAGAAAAAAAATCACACGGTGCTTCACAAAGGTGTAAGGAAAACGGACATTGCCAAATTAGGAGGGCTGACCAAATTTTAGCCAAAGAAGTGGATTTTACAAGGAACAGAGGGCATTGCAGGGAAAGAGGGTTCCAACAGAGGAATTCCAAAGAGCAGCAGCAGGAGCCAGTTCACAAACCAGCACAGTCCTGAGTCCCACTTTGGTTCTAATTGACCCACTACTAGGGAATCACTGAAGAAGTCACAGAGCAGGGGTTAAATGTTGCACATGATGCCCCCTGGACTAAAGGGAAGTCATTTAGGAAAAGGCACTAACAGCATTGAAATGTGGTACAAAATAAGTTAGTAAATTTGTTGTGTTCTATTTGAGCTTCCAAAAAATTCCTTTCAGATTGTGGAGAATAAAATAGAAGCACAGCAAATGATACCCCAAATTCTCATATTTAAATCCTTGTATGACCTTGCCATTCCCTATCTGTGGAATCTCCTTCAAAAACTACAACTCCCTGATGTATGCTCCATTCCTCTTACTGTGACTTCTTGGATGTATCCTCCTCCCTATGCCTCACCGTCGGTGGTCCTGCCTTCAACAGTCTAGACACCAAGCTCTGCAATTCTCTCCTGAAGCTCATCTGTCTCTTCAGCTCTCTATCTTCCTTCGAGACACTGATTAAAATGCACCTCTGTGGCTGAGGTTTTGGGCACCACTACTAGAATCATCTGCTTTGGTTTGGCATTTGTTTCTGGTCGATTATCACTTTTTAAAGTGCCTGGGGTTGGTCTTCTACACTATAAAAATGCAAGCTGGTATTGTTGTACCAATGCTAGTGGAAGACATGTAGAGAACAGGCTTTGCAGAAGGTACTTGGTGCCACTTTCTCAATGCCATGTGGACAGCATGATTCCTTTTAGAGGAAGCTCAGACACTTAACGGAATCTGACTGGGTGAACACCAATCTTCCTGGCTGTGGATATATCCTCTGGATCAACATCTCCATCCTGCTCCAGCCTTGATTGAGAGTTAATTTGTATGTTCATCTGTTCATATGACCTATTTGTCCTCCATGCTGTGCCCTCTTTGTATTTCAGAGTTATGCAGCAAGCAACAATAATCTTGTTAAAGGATGTACTGTAAGAGAACCCTAATCACTTGAGACATCTGAAATACTGTTTCATGATGTCACTAGTGAGGACGTTAGTAGCATGTGAAGAGGATAGCTTTGATCAATGGGGAGTGAAAAAAATGTATAAAATTTAGAAAGTTGCAGGCCTCCTCATTTAGAAATATTTCTAAGTCAGGTGGCATTGCTACTAATGGTATTGATGATCTGCGCAATAACATGCACTAATGGCAATGGGCCAAGCCAGAATTTCAACCGCACTGGTCAGGCAAGAAGCCAGTGGATTGAGGAATTTACATTTTTATTGCCTGCATATTGATTCCTACCAGTGTAGGACAGAATGCCAGTAGGGATTTCAAGGCCTTAATGTTTGATACAAATCCAATTTGGGTTTAACATGGCAGAGTTTAGAGGAGTGTTTAGATCAGAGAATGCCATGCCGTTTTCTTGTTCTCACTCTCTTTAGCACACACCGTGGCTGAGATGGAGAACAAGTGACCTGCTTTTTGGCTTCTATCATTGTTGTTGCAAGGCCAGCTGTAAGAATTTTAGGAGAGGAGGTGTGGTTTTTTTTATTTTTGCTTACCTTCATCATAGCTCAGCCCCACCGTCCAATCCAGAAGCTTCCCTCCGTCACACCCCCACCCCCCTCCCACCATGGCAGCAATGAAAGAGGTAGATTAAGCTCCATGGCAACGTCCCTGCCAATCTGAGTCTACTTGCCAAGCAACCAGCATTTTCTTCTCATGTGGGATAAGTTGTTCCCTTTACATTTGGTGTTCTTGCAAATTGTCCTGATGAGTGTAAGATGAAAAGCTTCGACAACGTGTCTTTTTTCAACAATACTTAAGTGCTTTACTACCAAGCAACTACTTTAAGTTGCTTCACCATCTCCCTGGAATCCCATTATTTCAAATTTCCAGCCTTATGAAACAAGGTGGCAGACACATGCTGCTGGAGTTGTCATCAAGAAACAGTCAATGTGTCAGACTACCAATTGACATATAATTCTGGTTAAAAAGAAATATGATATAATATCTGTATTCCTTCTCCAGAAAAAGCACCCCCATCTCATTGAGCACACATGCAATAGTCTGTAAAATTAAAATAAGTAGACTAATGTTTGCATATATAGAGATCATGCTACAGAACTATTCCTGTTTCTAAACTGAATTATATTTACATTTAAATTACCATGTTTGGTCAATGCTTCCCATTTATGATTTTCTTTTTCCCAGCAGTTTGGGGGAAGTGAGTTATTCTTATGACAAATATTCAGCCTTACTTGTATATCACATGATTAAATCAGATGCAGGGGGAATCTACAGCACAGATATTAAGTTCCTATTTATTATAATCTACAATATTAAATATTGAATAGTTGCATTCCATATAAGTCAGTTCCATAATTGTGTTATGCTATATCCTTTCCTTACTCTCCTGTTAGCCGATAATGTTAATAATTCTCTTTCTCCACAGGACCCCTCTCCTGCAAATCTGCCATCTTTACCCCTCTCCTCAAAGAAAACCCCTTAGCTCACTACCCTCTCAAACTATTGCCACATTGCTAACTTCCTGTTCCACTCCAAAGTCCTTGAGCACGTTGTGCCTCTCAAATCTGTACCCATCTTTCATGGAGCTCCAGCTTTGAATCCCTCCAATCAGGTTTCTGCGCTGCCACAGCTTGTTTCAAAATCACAAGTGACATCACGTGACTGTGACAGAGGTAAATTATCCCTCCTTATCCTTTGCAACCTTTGACACGATTGATCACACCATCCTCCTCGAATGCCTCTACATTGGATGGGACTGCACCTACCTGCCTCTTTGCCTATCTCTTTCATTGGAGCCAGAGAATCACTTGCAATAGCTTTTCTTCTCCCCACTCACCGTTACTGCTGGTGTCCTCTAAAGATAAGTCCTATTTCTTATCTACATTCTACCCCATGGTATAAAACTGCAACATCAGTTTCCACATGAATGGTAATGACACCCAGTTCTACCTCAGGCTTTCACAAGCCTACCACTGTGTCCAAATTATCAGACTGCTCATCTGGCATCCAGTCCTGGATGACGCAAAAATTCCCTGTAACTAAATTTGGGGAGACCAGAACCAATGTGTTCAGTCCTCACCACAAACTAGCCATTGATTCTATCCTTCCCCCTAGCGACTATCTGCCACTGAACCAAACAGTTCGCAACCTTGGTGTCATATTTGGCCCCAAGGTGACCTTCCCACCTGATATCGCACCATCACTAATATTACTTATTTCTACCTCCAGAAAACATTGCCAAACCCCTCTCTTGGCTTCTGGTTAAGAAATGGCTCTTTTGAAAAAAAAAATCATTCTTTATTTTAAATCCCTCCATGGCCTTGCCCCTTCCCATCCCCAATCTGTTTCAGACCCTACAAACCTCATATCTGTGCTCCTCTAATTCTGGCCTTTTAAGCAACTCCAATTTTAATCACTATCATTGCCTTGCTTTCAGTTGCCTGGGCTTAAACTCTGGAATTTCTTATTTAAACCCCCCCTCCTTTCTGCCTCACTTGTGTCCTTTGAGATGCTCTTCAAAACCTAGCTTTTTGGCTAACCTTTGCTCATCTGTCCCTTTATCTCCTCATGAGGCTCAGTATCATACTTTGTTGTGTAATGCTCTTATGAAGTGCCTTTAACATAATAAAATGTCCCAAGGTGCAACAAGCTGTTGTAGTTTTTGTATAAACATAATGTCCATGTGCAATCTATTTTAAGGCAGTGATATTGTTAAATAAAGCCAAACTTAATTTTAATGGTAAAGTTTTGCCCTTGAAGAGTACACAAATACCGATTCACTTACATAAAAACAAAATACCATGGCTTCTGGAAATCCAAAATAAATGTTGCAAATATTCAGCAAATTAGACAGCATCTGCAAGAGAGAAACAGTTAACATTTCTTTCACCAGAACTGGAAGATGTTAGAGAGCAATCAACCTTACTTAACTTGAGCATGAAACAGGAAACTGCTTGTAATTTTGAAACTGATTTGGCATATTTTGGTTTTCTGCAGAGCAAGAAAAGAATGTGGGTAAAAACAGTCAAAGGCGCCACACTACATGGTGGGCACCTCCAAAGACTAAGGGCGGAATCGTCCCAGATTCACACTAAATGCAGTAGTGGGCGAGGAAAACTTTGTTTTCCCTGCTGGCCGCAATGGCAGCTTCTCACGTGTATTGTCCCAAACTTGCCATATTAATTATGCATTCCTAGAAAACATGCCATTTGGATGTTGGGCAGGCTCTCATTTGCCTGCCACATCATCACCTCGCCACCTCATCACATCAGGCGCCGCATTTTAAAGTGCAGCTGCGCGCACACCTCTCAGTGCGACCAGCCCAGGACTTCTGCTGCACAGAAGGCAGGAAGGCCCCGAAAGGCAAAATGACTGCAGCCTCCCGATTTAGTGACATGTCCCTCGAGCACATTTTGGAAGACGTGGAGGCCTGCTGTGATGTCCTTTACCCCCGCTCTGGCCGCAGGAGGGGCAGTGACATCACCAATCCAGTATGGGATGTGGTGGCAGTGGTGGTCAGTGTCAATGCCCTGCAAAAGAGGACAGTCGCCCAGTACCGCTACAGGATGAGCAGTCTCATCCATTTTGCCATGGCAAGTCACTCTTCTTATCACTCTCAACTCATATTATTCACAAACCCATCACACATCCACAGGTATCTCACACTTCAAGGAACAACACCACTTACTCTCTCACACCCTCACATCTCCATCAGGCGCATATCCTCTGGAGCTCGTGTCCTCATCCTGTCCATGGCTCTGCTCATCACACAAACATTCCACGCAGTGCCTTGTGTCCTGCTCACACGCTCTCCATCTGTTTTCATGCAGGGAAGCCTACTCACATCAGCAGGGAGAGGTCCCAGACTGGGGGTGGAGTTGCCCACATTAGACCCTTCACTCACTTTAAGGAGCGTGCCATCGCGCTGACTGGTGAGGACATGGACCTTGCCTGTGATGACGGTGAGGTCGATAGCTAACACCCTCAAGAGGATCCTGCACCACAACATCCCTCTCTCAACACAATTTTGCGTGCTCTCTCTCCTGCTTTTGAGTTTGCTGCCATGCGTTAATTATCTCTACATTGGTTCACAGGGAGCTCTGCCAAGCAACCGACACCCTCAGCCAGCCAATCCCTCAAATCCACCCAGGGCTCCATCCAGGTCCGCATCTCCAGCGAAGAGGACTCCTCCTCCATTGAATAGCTGGAAATAAGCAACCTGGAAGACCCGTCACAGCGCTTACCCACACCCTGCAGCAGTGCAGAGACACACACCTCAATGGGATCTAGATCTAGAGCAAGCTCGGGTTCACAATCTGATGGTCACCACACGGACACATGTCCGCAGCAAGAGGAGGCAGGTTCAGCTGAGCTCCCTGGCACTTGGAGGATCGTTGGGGAAGAGGCATCCATGAGGTCTGAGTCAAATGACAAATGTCTGGATTTGGCCTCCCAACTCAACCTGGACAGTCGGCAGAAGGCGTGGGAACATCACGCAGGGCTGTGGGAAGCCCTCAACAGAGTGGCATGTAATTCAGAGGAGTACATCTGCCTGCCCTCTGATGAACCCTCTGGACTCCCTCCTCCCAGTCCCCAGACTGCCTCACTCACCCCTCTCCCCCCCTGTAACCTACCAGCCACAACCCTTTTCCCTCAGGGATGTCCAGGTAAATGTGCAATTTTCCTTCCTGAAAATCCCACTCCATACACATTCACCTCCCCCTTCCCACCCCCAGGGTCCATGTCTTCCTCCGGGTCCCCACCAACCACTCTGACTGTCCCTTCTACCCTCACCCTCCCATCCTACCGCCTCACTCTGCCCTCACCTTCTCACCATTCACTCGTACCATGCCCACCCTTAGTTTGCTCCCCAAAAGGCAGTCATGGATTCATCAGAGCCCTGCCTTGCACGTTCACTTGGACAATCTGCCCTCTGGACTCCCTCCCCCCCAACCCCCCACCATGCCTCCCCCCAGTCCCTCCCCCTCAGTCACTCTCTCCTCCAGACTCCCTGCCCCTCAGTCCTCTATTCTTCCCACCCTCCCCACCAGACTCCTCACCTCCACACCTACTGGACGACTCCTCCATGCCCTGCATTCACTCCTCCTTTGTCCTGCCGCCCACCCACCCCACCGGCCCACCTGCTTATTCCTTCTCCCTTCCTGGCTTCTTCCTCCACCCTTACTTCTTCCTGCCCCCGGACTCCTTCCTCTCTCTGCACTCCATCCTCTCCCTGGACTCCCTCTCCTCTCCATACTCCTTCCTTCCCTTGGACTCCCTTCCCCTCTGCAGTACCCCCACCCCCCACCATGAACTCCCACCCCTCTCTGCGCTCCTTTCCCCCATCCGAACTCCTTTCCTTATATCTTCCACCTCCCCTGTACACCTGGCTCCCCAGTTGCCGTCTTCTTCCTACTGCCCCCGTACTCCCTTCCCTCCCAACACCTTTGTTTCCCCCACCTCATCCCACCCTCCAAACACGTCTTCCTCTCCCAGTCAGTCCTAGACCTTCCTCTCCCACCTCCTGGTACATCTTCCTCTCTCAAACATAACTGGACTGTCCTCTCCACCCCTCCTCAACCGTCATCCATTGTGAGCAGACCCCCAACAGTGACTTCCCAATTTCCATGAGCTGCTTCCCAGCAGAATCATGTCCATGAGAATCCACCCAACATGCCATGGACGTTCCTCCAGTGTGCCATTGCTATCTAGCTCCAGTTTCTTCTGCTCCTCAGATATCCGTGATATGAGCAAGGCCCTGGTGGTAAGTCCCAACTTCTGCACATCACACTTGTCAAGACATGTTCTTCACCCGTGTGCAATCAGGGCAACGATCCAGTGGGCGTGGTGGGGGGGTGGAGGGTGTTGGGGATGATTTTGGTGGGCTGACCTTATAATGACATACACGTGTATTACAATGAAGTTCCCGACTTCCAACGGCAGGACATGCGGCCCGCCGTCGACAGGCTGCGTGGACAATCACAAACTGTTTCACAATGTTGTGAAACCAATTCCTGGCCTTTTCGCCCTATTATCTGCTCTCACCACTGAACATGCCCAATGCCAGTGGGCATGGAAAATTCCAACCTAAGAAAAAAACTATGGCCTGTAGCTTAAGGGCCAGGCACATATAGAGTCAATGTGGGACAGAGTACAGTACACCCATACAGTAATATAAGAGGCACATGACCCACACCCAGGGTTGGTCAAGTGTTGGACATAGCTGTATGTACCAGAAAGTATGGGGACAGCTCTTGGCTTGTACCCTTTACTGTATATTTGTAAATAGTTCAAAGTGTCAATAAAGATTTACAGTTAACCTATATATGACTACAAAGACTTCTTCAGATCTACTGAACTGTAACCAACACTTTACAACATGGCCAACACCATGAAAAAATGTGGCTGTCATCTTATCATAACTGTTTTGCCTTCCAGCTAACGGGTTTTTGGCTGTTTTTGCCTTGAATTAGGTTCCTCTTTCTATTATGTTAAAGTCCTGTTGGAGATAATGGCCAAGTTTGTGCATATGCCACTAGGTATTGAGTTGGCAATTATCCACTCAACAGACAAACGGCACACATTTGTTTCATTAGCCTTACTGCAGGCTGGAAAGGTGAGCACAAGTCAAAGTGAACACAATGAATGCCACTTCAAGAAAGTTGTTCAGCTGCAGGAGTACATCAGGTAAACAAGTAACAGCCATGTTTCTTCACCTCTATGTCATTACTAGTTGGAGTCCCCCAGTATCTTTGGTGGAATTAGCTCTGCATAGACATCATTCAGAACAAATGCAATTACTCTTTTGGTGTAGAAACATTGCACTTCTTGGTATCAGTATTTCACATTTTGATCAGTGGTAAAATGTGGCCCCACCAATGATATGCCTGTAAAAAAAGACCCATCACGTAAAAAGTTGTTGAAGACAAAATTTGCTAAAATGTTACAAAAATCTTTGTGACAGAGATTATCTTTTCTGTGTTGCAGATGTATTTTTTTGTGTCTGATCAGGTGATACTACTATTTGACTTCTGGAATGTTCACTCTGTAGCAGGTACTGAATTTATTCATTGCAAAAGACTTCTCTGAAAAAGCTATTTGTGTTTACCTCTTTCTAAATTGTGGAAATACAAAAGTTCTAAAATCATATTTTTCAGAACAATTTTTTTAACTCTCGTGAATGTACGATACATTTTATGGATTTGTGCTGTTTGCCATTGCATTTATTTAAATATAATTATTTTTGCTTCATTAAAGAAAATAAGAAAGACCTGTATTGATATAGCATCTTTCAGGACTTTAGGAAGTTCCAAGGTGCTTTACAGCCAATGGAATACTTTTTGAAGTGTAGTCACTGTTGCATTGTAAGAAATGTGGCAGCCAATTGCGCATAAAATGACTCCACAAACAGCAATTTCATAATGATCTACTTCAAAATAGTGACATGGGACCTTTTATGTCTACTTGAGACTGCAGACAGGGCTTTGTTTAATGTCTCACCTAAAAGGCGGCACCTCTGATAGTGCAGCACTCCTTCATACCACACTGGAGTTTTAATCTAGAGTTGCTGTTTCATTCTCTGCCCTGGGACTTGAGCCAAGAACATTCTGATTCAGAGGTGAGAGTGCTGTTGAGGCATGGTTAGCACCTAGCACTACCCACTCCTTTAGCTAATTTGCATTCACCATCTGCAAACATGCCTTATGGGAAAATGACGTCTTCCATTCAACATCCACCTCTGACTAATTCTTTAGGCCTCGAACCATTTTAGGCACATTAGGCATTTTAGGCTGATTCTTGATGGAGGGAAAAAGACGTTTGTTTTTTGTGACCTAAATAAAGTTAATTCACTGACAGCTGAGAGGGCACAGGTTTCATTTCATCTATTTAATATACTGTGCTTGCAGTGCCAGGAGAATGACATGTCTGCTGCTGTCAGGTCAGTGTTAAAGTACTTTCTGTGGTACGTACAACAACATGAGAGCATGCCACTGAAATACATCGTCCCAAAAATGTAGATTTAAATAATTTGGTGTAAACTATACAAGCGACAGCTTATATGTTATATAAGGACTCAGGCCACAGCATGAAGTGTGATGATGTAACTTGCTCATTGCAGTATGGAACATGATGCTAATCATTATTCTTCACATGCTATATGCTACTGAATAGAATCACACAGACATACAGAAAACAGAGCTGACCAGCTATCACTAAAATAAGAGTCATTGCTTCCAATGCTTTTTGAAATATGGCTTCAAGGCTCAGTAAAAATCTTATTAGATTTTGGTACTCAAAGCAGTGTCACTTGGGACTGTCATTAAAATAAGCTTATAACACTATACTTTTACTAATTAATTGCTGGTTGTTAAAACATTGGCTTAAATGTTTTAGCAACTAAAAATCTTCACTTTGAGTTAATGGTGCTGTGTGCAGGGCTTGGCTAGCTAGTGGCAAGTTAATTACACTTGTCACTGAGTGGAATATACCATTAGTGCAGCTAATTGGAGGTCAGAGTGGACCTAAGACTTAATTAGCTCTAAACTTCAACTGGGGTCAGTGCAGAACTCACTTCAAAGTAGCAATCATGCAATTGCCCAGCAGAACAACGTAAACTTGACAATCAGATTAATCTTCACACTCCAATATTTTTGCAAAAACACACTGGCAGGTAACGAGTTTTGAAATTTTGGTGATTGAGATCATCTGCTGGAAAATAAGCAGTGTAAAAGGATAATATTATAGATTCAATCATTGAATTTAGATTGCAGCAGCTGGACAAATGGCAAGCATTTTATTATCATAATTCAAAAAAAGCAAACAATCTTCCACAAATAACAGAAGTAGTCCTAATAAATTTAGTCCTAATACATTCTCAGAAGATAATTTTAAGTGCAGGACTGTATATAAAAAATAAATAAATAGAGGCACGATACTGGTCATAATTGGGTCAGTTGACCTACATTTGGAAGCAACTTTAAAGAAAAAGATTTTCCCTGTTGTTTACACAAGGATTTCTGCAATTGATAGAAATCTCGCATCATTTTTCCAATCTCCAGGGTAAACCCTTTGAAACTTGGTTCTGAATTTTCCCAATTTTCTTTGGGTAAGGAAAATAAATGCTCCAGCGTCAACTAGAGACCAAATATTCAGTTTTCCAATATTTCTGTATGTTCATGCATTTATTAATTAGCCATCAGCATGTTCTATGTTCCTAGCATACAGTGGGCAATGCGATTGCAGCAATGTAAAAGAACACAGCTGCAAGCACCAATATAAGCCCTATATTCAAAAGAGCGCAATTTCCGAATTTATTTTGAGATCCGATACAAATCTGTCATTGTATACTCAATACGATGAGTGTTTATTGCTGCAGGTCCCAGCAAAAGCTTTGGAATTGACAACGCTTGGGCTACTATACATAGGATAAAACAGAAAAGCCTAAAGATTTGCAGAAGCAAATGGCAGAAGGTTGCTAATTATGTGGTCTGAGATTTGTGACCTTTTGGAAATATATTGCTGTTCCTTCACTGTCGCTGGGTCAAAATCCTGAACTCCCTCCCTAACAGCATTGTGGGCGTACCTACACCACATGGACTGCAGCAGTTCAAGAAGGCAGCTCACCACCACCTTCTTAAGGGCATTAGGGATGGGCAATAAATGCTGCCCTAGCTAGCGAACCTCTCATCCCTCGAATGAATAAAATAAAATGATATTTAGGTCAATTAAGCTACTAAACAATGGAAATAAAACCTGGTGTAACAGGTAATCAGGGGGAACCACTGTAGCAATTTATCTATATCATTAAAAGTCTTATATCCATTAAGTATCATACCTCAAAGGCAGCACCTATTTGGCAAAATAATTCATGATTAGCGGAAAACTATTTCTGCACTGTGCTGATTGGCTGAAATATCCCATTGATCAACTCTAATCAAAAATCCAGCAGGCAATGAGGGAAACCTTGTCAATCATCATTAACACCCAAAAGGGAAGGTGATGGTGTAGGGGTTAGTAATCCAGCAACCCAGGCTAATGCCCTGGGGACATGGTTTCAAATCCCACTATAGCAGCTGGTGGTATTTAAATATAATTAATCAATAAAGGTGGAATTTTAAAAAAAAGCTAGTCTGAGTGATGACCATGAAACTATTGTCGATTGCCATAAGAACCCATCAGGTTCCTTTAGGGAAGGAAATCTGCCATCCTTACCTGGTCTGGCCTACATGTGACTCCAGACCCCCAGCAATGTGGTTGCCTCTTAATTGCTCTCAAAGAGCAATTTGGGATGGGCAGCAAATGCTGACTTTGGCAGTGATGTCCACATCCCATGCCTGAATTTAAAAAAAACAAGCAGCCAATCGGATCACTCAAATATTCTTCCCAAAGGGGCAATTTTAACTTCAGCTGCCTGGTGAGAAAGTAACAGGATTGGATTGGCTATTTTACAATATGTTTAATTTTGCTGTCCATTGTGGTCAATCCATTCGGTTTCCCACTGGGCAGGTTAGGTTCAGTTTATCTTGGGTATTTTGTGTGCCATCTTAATTATGTTCATTCTGCTAAATACAGCTAACATTTATAGCATAATAAAGCTACAAGCAATTTAGTAAATCAGCAAAATAAAATTGAAACCACCCACAAACCTCACTTTCAAACCTCTCCTAGGATAACAGTTTGCACTTGGAAGTAACGTACAATTGGGTATTTCTTCTGTTGAGCCTGCCCGTGATCATGGGTCTGTCAACAGTTGCTTCCAATATCTCAGCCTTGGAGACACCTACATCCCAAAATAGCTTTTGAGATCTTTGCAGGATCTCTCTTAGTTCAGGCAAAATGTTAAGCAGATTTCAAGGATTTGGACAGTTTCCCTTATAGCAGTTCTCCACCAACTTTCACTGCTAAGAGATTAAAGTGATTGTTATTTAGATCTGGGATAACCTGCTAAATGCTTTTAAACCAACAAATCAAAAAACAGTTTCTCCCTTCTTAATTTCAACTTTAATTGAATTTGTAATCCAATCTGAATGGGTTCATGTCAAACTGATGGCATGCGGATGTGCATGCCTTACAAATTACAAAACTCTGCAGGAGAATTCTCTAGTGCTCGCTGTTACTGATCATTCTTGTATCGGGGTCCTCATGTCCTTCACGATCAGAAATACAATCTTATTGTCCAATATCTTGTTGCATTATCTTGCATGCAATCCTTTCTCTTTACATTAGGCAAACTGTAAAGCATTCTGGTCAACTGCTTGCAAAGCAAAAAGCTTATTTAATTTATCCAAGTTACATGAATGAACAGAATAGGGTTTTCACAGCAAGCTTCAGTTGGGGTGATAAATATGCAACTGTTAGGAGTTTAAAACTGGCGCTGAGCATTATTGAAACTGTTTGATTTTCCTTCCTGTTAAAATGTGCCTGGGCAGAATTGTTGCCGGTGCTTGAAGAACTGTCAGTAATATGTTTGGCAACACCACAGCACCGAGATAATGAGGAGCTAAAGAGAGTGTCTAACTGCCAATGTTGAACATGAACAGTGTTTTCAGCTCTTGACTTCTTGGAGGTGCTACTTGGTCTAGCAGCAAATTTTTAAAATTTATTCATTCATGGGGTGCGGACGTCACTGGCAAGGCCAGCATTTGTTGCCCATCCCTAATTGTCATTGAACTGAGAGGCTTGCTCAGCCATTTCAGAGGGCAGTTAAAAGTCAACCACATTACTGTGGATCTGGAGTCACAAGTAGGCCAGGCCTGGTAAAGAAAGAAAATTTCCTTCCCTAAAGGACATTAATGAAGTAGATACGTTTTCAATAAATTAAACAATGATCACTTCAGTCACTATTACCAAGGCTAACTTTCAATTCCAGATTTTTTTTTTTAAATTAGCATAATTTAAATTCCACCAGTTGCCATGGCAAGATTTGAACCCATATCAGCAGAGAATTAGCCTGGGAGGACTAGTCCAGAATCATTACCATTACACCAGTCTCCCCCAATGCATATAAAGGCACGTAGTGTTTGTTCAGTTATCCAGTTGAGAAAACTGGAATTCACATCTGAAAATCCTGTTACGTATCTAGTGTGGAAGGTGATTCATAATTTCACCTCAGAGTGCTAAATTATTTCTATGCATCATACAGGTATTATACCTTTCCTCCCTCTGTCTTAGCTATGCAAATTGCATAAAGGTAAGTAAATTTGTGCAATTGAATTTAATTGGGTGCAATCAAATTTTACCATTGGAAATACTAGAACCTGCAATTTTGTGTAGGTTTGATGCAGTTCTTGATCATGTTCATTTCTGTACAATTGTTTTATCTTATGTAATGTATTAATCTTTGTGGTCTACTTAGATTTATTAAAGGGCAGGCTACTGAGAATGTAGGCTATTTTTCAAAGGTTCCTTTCTTTGCAGAAAGGCAAAAATATATAAGAATCGAATGGCACGTCTGAAGGCTATATGGTCACATTAACTTCACTATTTACTGGAAAAGAAATAGGTGTAAAGTGTCATTTCGTAATTTGGAGCTGATTTAAGGGAAAGGGATGAATTCATTTAATGATGTGCAGATAATACACTCAAGTAAATTTGTCTATCAGAGTTTGTAGAATCTGTAAAATTAGTTCCATAACATAGGAACATAAGGACATAGGACTTAGGAGCAGGAGTAAGCCCTTTGAGTCTGCTCCGACATTCGATAAGCTCAAGGGCTGAAACTTACAGGGGGTGGGGGAGAGCCAGAATATCAGACGTCAGTTAACTCATATTAAACAAGACCGCCCCACAACAACAAGCTACAGGTGGGAGTGGGACTTCTGCCCCTCAGTGGGAGGAAATCCTTTCCTCAAGAGCTGGTCAATGTGACTGGCCGGTAGCTCTAGCAGTCCTAGCAGTATCAGTAGTGGGCGCTACTGGTACTGCAAGTCGGCCCACGGATGAAGAGGACATGGCCACTGGAGAGATGCAAGTCTGGAGCTTTGGATGGGGATAGCTCGGGCAGCCTAGAGAAGGGGGTGGCGGGGTGTGTTTCAGAAGCCAGGTGGGGGGGTGTATCATCTTGTGGAAGGGGGGAGAGGTTCCCCCAATATGCACAAGGCAACCCCTCCACAAACGGCCTGCCCACTCCCACCCACCTGCTCATGCCAACCAAATTATAGTGTGGAAAGCATATTATTTCAGTCAGTTGGCTTGGGAGCAAGCTCACTTGACCCTTAATTACCATATATTACTGACAGCAAGGGTGGGTGGGAAGGTGGTGCGCTTGCCACTCCTTGTATTTTACGTGGCCTCCTGCCACTGAAAACACGCCCAGCAGGGAAGTGTAAAATGCAGCCACAAGGCTGAACTAATTGTGGCCTCAACTCCAGTTTTCCTGTCAGCCCCCTGTAATCCCTGACTCCCTTGTCTATCAAAAATCTGTCTTAACTCAGCCTTGAATAAACTCAATGACCCAACCTCCACTGCTCTCTGGGGAAGAGAATTCCACAGACTAACCACCCTCAGAAAAAAAATTTTCCTCCTCTCCGTCTTAAAAGGGAGAGCTCTTATTTTTAAACCGTGTCTCCTAGTTCTGGTCTCTCCCACCAGAAGCACCATCTTCCCAGTATCCACCCTATCAAGTCCCGTCAGGATCTTGTATGTTTCAACAGGATTACCTCTCATTCTTCTAAACTTCAGTAGGTATAGGCCTAACCTATTCAATCTTTCTTCAGAAGATAAGTTCTTCATCGCAGGAATGAGTCAAGTGAACCTTCCATGAGCAGTTTCTAACGCAATTATATCCTTTTTCAGATAAGATCACCAAACTGTACACAGTGCTCCTGATGTGGTCTCAAGGTCCTGTACAGTTGCAGTAAACTTCACTTGTATATTCTATTCCCCTTACAATTACAATAAACACCAATAATACATTTGGCTTCTCAATCACTCACTGTACCTGCACAATAACACTTTGTGATTAATGTACCAGGACACCTAGGTCCCTCTGTGCCCCAAGTTCTGCAATCTCTATCCATTTAAATAGTCTACTGTTTTTCTATTCTTCCTGCTAAAATGGACAAGCTCACATTTTCCATTTTGTAGATCATCTGCCAAATTTTTGCCCATTCACTTAAACTATCTATATACCTTTGTGGGTACTTTACCTCCTCTTGACAACTTACTTTCCTACCTATCGTGGTGTCATTGGCAAATTTAGCTCACATACATTTGGCCCCTGCATCTAAATCATTGATATAGATTGTAAATAGTTGAAGCCCCAGCACTGATACCTGTGACACTCCAGTAGTTACATCTCACCAACCCAAAAAAGACCCATTTATCCCTACTCACTGCTTCATGTTAGCTAACCAGTCCTTTATCCATGCTAATACATTACCTCCTCCACATTGAGCTCTTATCTTATGTAGTTAACTTTGATGTGACACCTTTTCAGATGCCTTTTGGAAATCCAAGTACACCACATCTACAGGTTCCCCTTTATCCAGCTTGCTTTTTACTTCCTCAAAAAACTAATAAATTAGTTAAACATGATTTTCCTTTCATAAAAGCATGTTGATCACATTATGATTTTCTAAGTATCCTTCTATAACCACCATAATAATGGATTCAAGCAATTTCCCTATGACAGATGGTAGGCTAACTGGCCTATGGTTTTCTGCTTCCTGTCTCCCTCCTTTCTTGAATAAAGATGTTACATTTGCTATTTTCCAATCTGCTGGGACCCCTCCAGAATCTAAGGAATTATGAACAATGCCTCTACTTTTTTCTTTTTTGCAAAAATATACTTTATTCATAAATCTTCAACAACATTTCAAACCATTTCAAAATCACCATCACAAAAATACAATCAGGTTCAACTTTTACAACATGAATCACAAGGTGTATCAGTACAAACAATGAATATTACAATCATTGGCAGACATTCACTTTGAGCTGTACACCCTGAGGGGCTCTACACATTTCCCAGTCCCTCGGTGCCCTGTGGCAGAAAGGTCTTAGGCAGTGACCCTTCCCCATTGCGCTTTTGTGGCAGCTGCCCCAAGCTTTAGTGCATCTCTCAGCATGTAGTCCTGGACTTTGGAATGTGCCAGTCTGCAACACTCAGTCGGGGACAACTCTGCGCTGGAAGACCAACAAGTTACAGGCAGACCGAAGAGCGTCTTTCACCAAGTTGATGATCCTCCAGCTGCAGTTGATGTTTGTCTCGGTGTGTGTCCCTGGGAACAGCCCGTAGAGCACAGAGTCCTGTGTCACAGAACTACTCGGGATGAACCTCGACAGAAACCACTGCATCTCTCTCCAGACCTTCTTTGCAAAGGCACAATCTACAAGGAGGTGAACAATGGTTTCTTCCCCACCACAGCCACCTCGAGGGCAACATGCCGAGGGGGTGAGACTCCTGGCGTGTAGGAAGGATCTGACAGGGAGGGCTTTTCTCACCATTAGCCAAGCTACGTCTTGGTGCTTGTTGGAAAGTTCTGGCGATGAGGCATTCTGCCAAATGACTTTGACAGTCTGCTCTACTATTTCTGCAGCCACAACTTTTAAGACCCTAGAATGCAGGTCATCCTGGGGATGCATCAGCCTTTAGATCTGGAATAGTCCACTCCTATTCACAGCGGCTGTCATGACCGGTGAGGGGAGGGGGTTGAATTTGGCAGGAGGGGAAGAAATCGATTTCATGCTGGTGATCATCTGATGGTGTCCACTGTAGCGGATGGTGAATCTCGCTGTAGGCTGGCATGTACCCAATTTGCATACTGCTAATGGATGCAAATTAAGGCCTGACTGGAATCATCTCCCACGCCCAATTTATTACACCAACGGGAAAACATGCCGACCCAGAACATGTCTGGACAAGTGTGACAGCAGAAGTCGGGACTTATCACTACGGCCTTGCTAAGGATATGGACATTAGAGGAGATGATGATGCAGGAACGCTTCAGCCACCGGACCCTGGAGGAACACATGCATTGCATGCTGGGTGCATCCTTAAGCACATGTCTCTGCTGCAAAGCAGCTCTCGGAAGGTGGGAGGTCTTCATGCAGCAGCTTCAACTTCGCTGAGGCTTCCAGAACTTCATCGACTCGGTCATGGGCTCGCACCATCTTTCGTGGTCTCCATTGATGCTTCGGGCCTGCTTCAGAAATTCACGGACTTCACCATGGGCTGGTACGGATGATCAGCGAAGGTGAGGGGGGGTGTGGGTGGAGAGGAAGGTCTAGGTGTGAGTGGGAGAGGAAGTTGTACCAGGGGGGTTGTTGAGGTTTGTTGTGGGAGCGGGGTGGCGAAGCTGTTGGATGATACTGAGGTTGGGAGAAGGGGGAAGATGGTGTCGAGGGGGTTGTGAGGTTGGAATGGGGGGGGGAATGACTTGGGGGGGGTTGTGTGTGAGGATGAGAGGGGAAAGAGGGGTGTCCGGCAGAGGAGGGAGTGTGGTGGGGGCTGGAGGATGTAATGGGGGAAGAATGCTGCAAGTGGGAAGGCAGGTCTAAGGGAGAGAGTTTGGAGGGATGGGGGGGAAGGTGTCCAGGGAAAGGAGGAGGTGAAGATGTCCACAGGGAGGAGATAATAAGGATAGAGGAAGGAGTAAGTGCGGAGGAATATTCGGGTAAATGTGCAAGGGAGGGGTCTGTGAAGTCAAAGACTGCCCCCTGTGGAGCAAACTCAGCATGGGCATGGTAGAAGGGAACGGTGAGTGTGAGGGGGGCAGAGGGAGCTGGTAGAGAGGGTAGGTGAGGGTGTGCCAGTACTGGTAGAAAGGACAGTTAGAGTAGTTGGTAGGGACATGAAGGCGAACATGGACACTAGGGGTGGGAAGGAGGAGTTCGGGGAGGTAAATGTGCATGGGGGTGGGATTTTCAGGAAGGTAGGGGATGTGCACGTTCACCTGGACATTCTGGAATGACAAGGGTTCGGGCTGTAAGGTAATAGTGGGGAGGTGGAAGGTGTTGTCAGGGGGCTGAACAGTGACAGGGGTGACTTGGGGAAGGGAAAGGACGGGGAGCTTGTGAGAAACTTGACCACGATCATGTTTTTCAAATTGAAAGTGAGCGGAGCCTCATGTTGGATGGGCAGAGGTGCTGCCTGGAGAGTAATCAATGGGTGGGCGGAGATGCAGGTCAGCTCAGATGGACAACTGAAAGAGAGCCCCAGCAGGCAGCATTGAAAATGCTCTGGACAGTAAGATGAGTGTACTTTAGGAAGACTTTAGTGCATGGGAGAATGCTTGTACGAGGCTCTAAAAGGCCCTGCCACACATGCACTTCTCCTTCCTGAATCATGTGGGGTTTGGCAGTATGCAGTTGAACTGCTAGTTGTGGAGGATGCAGGGGGAGGGCTCATGAAGCCTGTAAATGAAGTTGAAAGACAACACTACATGTTATTCAGTGAAAGTGAGTATATTTTCAGATTATAAAGTGACAAAATGTGTTAACCCATGTAACCACTTGTGATCAGAATTTCTTAACTTTTCTAGGTGCTGCCCTGACATCCGCAGCAGGGGTGGAGACAGCCTATGCAATGGTTGGCCCTGTTGCCTCTGATGACTTTGGCATGTGGTCTCTGGAGGGTCGAGTCCTTGAGGTCCCGGCTTGCTTGGCTGTCCTCCGTGGGCCAGCTGTTCCCTCTGCAGTGACAGAAGGCAAGGTTGAGGGGGGTCACAGGCAGGGGGCACTCAGAGGAAGCAGACAGCCTCTGAGATTACTGAGTGGATGAAACAGGAGTGTCCAGCTGCCACTCTTCCTCCCTTTGGATGCCCAAGTGCCCTGGCCTGACTCCTTGAGGGGAAGGAGCACCTGGAAGAAGGGGATCTATAAACTACACCCACAACTGATCTTTTACCCTTTTTTCTTAACTCTATCCAAACTTCCTCTTCCAATCTTCCTCTTTCTAGCTAAGTTTATGTCTCACTACTATACTGTCATCCTTAATTAACAGAGCTACTACACCACCTTTTCCTTGCTTCCAATCTTTTCAAAATGTCAAATACCCTTCAATATTTATGTCCCAGCCTTGGTCATCTTGCAACCATGTCTCTGTAATGACTATCAGGTCATTCTTATTCATTTCTGTGTTAACAATTCACCCATTTTGTTGCAAATAATGCACACATATTCAGATATGGAGCCTTTAACTCTCTTTACCATTGTCATAAAAGTATAATAATTTTCAGAATATTTTTCTGGTTTATTGTAAAGCAGATTAATGGGGATAATTATAGTTGGGTCTATTTGTGTGTGATTTAATTACATTTGGAGTCAAGTAGACTGTAAGTTTAAATCATCAAAAGAAGCTGTGCTTGACATGGCATGAGTAAGCTGGTTTAGCATGTAAGGTGTGAAGGGAATCTGCATTTTTAAACAAAGGGATATTTGGATTTCAAAGGGATCCCAGTCTGTTTAGAACCAGCCAGATAAACAAGGCTAAGTGATGTGTTTATTTTTCCAAAGGTTATTGATAATATAAAAAAACTTTAATGTTGCCAGTGAGGAAGATATCATTTCAAAGACATATATGGACCAAAGAATTTACATATTAAAGAGAGGGAAACATATATAAAGGAGAATGAAAGCTTGTGTCTCAGAAGGCCATGTAAAATCTAACAGTAGTGTGTGAAATAGCCTTAATGAAGCCTCCAGCATTTGTCCATAAGTCTGCTGTCTACCGAAACGGAAGTTGGAGAAAAGCCATTTGGAATTCCACTGTCCAGGATATTGTGTTAACTTGTTGGTTTTTTTAGATTTAAAATTTGTTTTGGATAGTTGTCTTTAAGGGAGTGTAACTGGGGGTCAGGTTAATTAGGAATTTTAGGAGTTATTATAGTAGTAATAATAATCTTATGTATGTGGTAGAAATCTTTTATTTTGTTAAAGATTGAATGAAAATATTTATTAAGAATCTCTAAAGGTCTTGGTGGACTTATTACTTCTGAATTCAGTGCACACATCTCATAATAAGTACAAATTGCAAAACCATTGTGATTGCGCGACCAAATTTCCCTCATGGATTTGATCCACCTGGCACACATCACCTGCCACGTCATAATAACATTTTTTCAATCTCTGGCCTTAATCAGCTGGCGCACTTCCTCTGTCCCTCCTTGTTATCCTCTGGTTATCATCGCGCTAACATGCTCAGTTACCTTGTTGTTTCCCTTTAATTTACCATATATCCCCTCATTTGATCCCCCCCCCCCACCACCACTCCCACCACCCCCTCAACTGTTTAGATTAAAGCTCTTTTTACCACCCTAGATATACACCTCACCAGAATAGGGTCCCAGCACGCTTCAGGTGAAGACCATCCCAACGATACAGCTCTCACTTTCCCCAGTGCCACATGAATCGAAACCCAATTTGTTCATACCAGTTTTTGAGCCGTACATTTGTAATTCAATAGAATTTGATAATTTAGTTGAAGGAACAACATAATTGATTTGGAACAGTGAAGTAATGAAATGTTTGTTAGTGAATGGAACCCAGCAAATTCACTTAATAATTTGCCACTAAATTAAAAATGTTCCTGCCTCACCTTAATTATTGACCACCTGCATCCTTTGAATATGTATTGCCCATAATAAGTCCTCTGAAGTCACCACAATTCTATACTGTAGTGTACATCACATACTCTTCTGCCTAAATCTTCATTTCTTTCCTTTGCCAATCACATAGCACTATTCCAGAACTTCCTGTGACCCAATACATCTCACTGCCTCAATCCTTTAAACTACAGTTCCATAACCTCCCAAATTATCACTCAACTAACATCCCTTTTCCTCATCACCACTATACCGTTATAGTACACCATCTGATTTTGCACCTTCTTCACAATAGGGTATCCACTGTAATTACGGTATGTTTAATGCATGTTTATTCAGAATAGTGCTAATTTTCCATCAAACTTTTGTGCATTTATTAAAGAGCAAAGACTTAAGAATAACACATTAAAAATAGCATGGATTTCAGTGATCAGACATCCTGGTATTTTTGTTAAAATTGAACAATCCAAAATTCAAAACACTGAGGCATTTAGAGTCAGATCTTTGCATTGGACATATTAGTGAACAAAGTCCAGTAAATCAGTTTTGTAAGTTATAGAGATGATATGAATTATGAATGCTAAAGGTACTTTATCTACCCATTTTAATGCAAGTGTTAACACTTTTAAAATAAATAAATTAAACAACAAACTCAGTTCCTGACCTCATTACAGCCTTGGTCTAAACATGGGACAAAAGAGCTCAACTGAAGAGGTGGTGTGAGAGTGATTGCTGTTGACATCAAGGTATCTTTTGACTGAGTGTGGGATCAAGGAGTCCTGGCAAAACTGGAGTCAATGGCAATCAGGGGGGAAACTCTCCACTGGCTAGAGTCATACCTGGCACCAAGGAAGATGGTTGTGGCTGTTAGATGTCAGTTATCTCAGTTCCAGTACATCACTGCAGGAATATTTCAGGATAGTGTCCTTGGCCCAATCATCTTCAGCTATTTTATTAATAACCTTCCCTCCATCATAAAGTCAGAAATGGGGATGTTTGCTGATGATTGCATAATGTTCAGCACCATTCATGGCTCCTCAGATAATTGAAGCAGTCTGTGTCTATATGCAGCAAGACCTGAACAACATTCAGGCTTGGGTTGATAAGTGGCAAGTAACATTCGTGCCACATAAGTGCCAGGTAATGACCATCTCCAACAAGAGAATCTAACCATCTGTCCTTGACATTCAATGGCATTACCATTGCTGAGCCCCCCACTAGCAACATCCTGGGGGTTACCATTGACCAGAAAGTGGACTGGATCAGCCATATAAATACTGTGGCTACAAGAGCAGGATAGAGGCCGGGACTTCTGCTGTGAGTAACTCGCCTCCTGACTCACCAAAGCCTGTCTACCGTTTACAAGGCACAAGTCAGAAGTGTGATGGAAAACTCCCCACTTGCCAGGATGAGCGAAGTTCCAACAACACTCAAGAAGCTCAACAATGGGATGCCTTTATTAGCTGAGGCATAGAATATAAGAGCAGGGAGGTTATGCTGGAACCGTATAAAACACTGGTTAGGCCACAGCTAAAGTACTTTGTGCAGTTCTGAAATCTGCGTTGTAGGAAGGATGTGATTGCACTAGTGAGAGTGCAGAGGAGATTTACCAGGATGTTGCCTAGGCTGGAGAGTTTTAGTTATGAGGAGAGATTGCATAGACTGGGGTTATTTTCTCTAGAGCTGAGGAGATTGAGGGGGGACATGATTGAGGTGTATAAAATTATGAGGGGCATCGATAGGGTAGACAGGAAGGAACTTTTCCCCTTGGTGGAGGGATCAATAACCAGGGGGCATAAATTTAAGGTAAGGGGCAGGAGGTTTAGAGGGGATATGAAGAAGAATTTTTTCACCCAGAGGGTGGTGGGAACCTGGAACTCACTGCCTGAAAGGGTGGTAGAGGCAGAAACTCTCATAACATTTTAGAAGTATTTGGATGTGCACTTGTGATGCCATGGCATACAAGGCTATGGGCCTAGTGCTGGAAAATGGGATTAGAATAGTTAGGTGCTTGTTGGACTGGTGCTGAGTCGATGGGCCAAAGGGCCTTTTTCTGTGCTGTAGACCTCTATGACTCTGTGACCATCCAGGACAATGCAGCCTGCTTGATTGGCACCCCATCTACCAGTTTCAATATTCACTCTCTCTACCATTCATACAGAGTAGCAGCAGTGTGTATCATCTACAAGATACACTGCAGGAACTCACCAAAGTTCATTCAACAGCACCATCCAAACTCGAGACCTCTACCACCTGGAAGGACAAGAGCACAAGAGCAACAGATGCATAGGAACACCACCACCTGCACGTTCCCCTTCAAGTCACACACCATCCTGACTTAGAACCGTATTGCTGTTCCTTCACTGTTACTGGGTCAGGCTCCTGGAACTCCCTTCCTAACAGCACTGTGGTGTTCCTACAACACATGGACTGCAGCGGTTCAAGAAGGCAGCACAACACCACCTTCTCAAGGGATAGGCAACAAATGCTGGCCTAGCCAGCGATGCTCACATCCCATGAACAAATATTTTTAAAAAGTTAATATCTGTTAGAATAGTGGATAAAATAACATTGTATGGACATTATTCATAACATTCAAATGCTGGGAGCATGCAGATAATTTCTGGGCTACATGGAGATAACATTTTCACTTTTTCTCTCAATTATATCACTGGCCTTCAGTAACTTTATTAAATGATCTGCATCTTTTAGAAGTTGTGGTATCTTGAAAGTTTGTGAGCAAAGCTCATTTCTTGTTATTTGTATAACAATTTTTACATTACTGGAAATACCAAACAGGTCTGGCAGCATCTGTGGAGAAACAATCAATGCTTCAAGACAATGCACTTGCATTCATCTGGTAGCATCAATGTGTAAAATGTCCCAAAACGTTTCACAGGAGGGTTATCAAATTGACATTGAGCCACATAACGCTTTATTAGGACAGAGACCCAACAGCTTGGTTACAGATATAGGGTTTAAAGGATTGTCTAAAAGCAGGAAGGAGGGCTAGAGAGGCAGAAGGGTTTTTGGAGGAAGTTCCAGAATCTAGGGCCTTGGCAGCTGAAGACACAATCACCAATGATTGAGCAATTTAAAAAGGTGATGCACAAGAAGTCAGAATTGAAGGAACAGAGATCTCTTGAAGTGTTTCGGGCAGGAGGATGGTACAGAGTGAAAAACTTCTTTTGAAGTCCAAGTGACATCTGTCTCTTAAAGACCCAATTATACACAGTGAGCACAAAGTACAACTGCACTTTTAGCTCAGGAATTCCCTTGTACATTTTTTTTAAACCTGAAACCAAAAATTCGCCATGTCAATACTAAGTATTTTCCTTTTGTGCTTGAAGGAATGGTGCTGACGGTGGTGATTGTTCTACTTATGACATTGTCTTATGAAATCCTAAAAGTGGAAACAGTGAAACTAGACAAGAAAATATTGGATCTGATGACAGCAACACCAAACACCCAAGATGAAACAGCAGAGACGCTACCTATAAATCCAAATGCACAAAATACCTCACTAAAAAGGTGATTTTTATTCTTTGTCCTATTTCTGATCTATGAATGTTATTTCTACTGGAATTTGAGAAGTAAGCTGGAGCCCAGTGATAATTTCTACCCTGTCATCCTGTTGATGATTCTTGTTCTACTCTCAGTTGAATTGCAGCGACCAAATCTGAGTTGCAAAATCATTCTTTTCATGGCAAATGCATAGAGGAAATTAAACTGATAGAAACGCTAGAAATGGAGGCCCAACAATTCTGACCTTTTTTATAGAAACATAGAAAATTGACAATACAGGAGGCCATTTATACTGTATCATCATTCCCTCACTGTCGCTGAGTCGAAATCCAGGAACTCCCTTTCTAACAGCACTCTGGGTGTGCCTACAATGCATGTACAGTGGCGGTTCAAGGCAGCTCATCACCACCTTCTCAAAGTAGGGATGGGCAATGAATGCTTGTCTAGCCAGCTACATCCAAACCCCTTGAATGAAAAAAAGATAAAATGGCCCTTCACATTCAAGCTGGCTGAAAGAGTTATCTGGACTAATCACACTTTCCAGGTCTTGGTCTGCAGCTCTGGAGGCTGCAGAACTTTCAAGTGTGTTTCCCAGTGGTTTTTAAATATAACGAGGGTTTACATCTCTATCACCCTTCCTGGTAGGAGTTCCAGACTCTCACCAGCCAACCCTCCATTCCCCCCTAATCTGTGTACCAATTATTTTCAATCTATGTCCCCTGATAATTAACCACTTTGCTAATGGAAATAGGTCCTTCCTATCCACTCTATAAAGACCATTCAACTTTATACACCTCCATTAAATATCCCATCAGCCTCTCTGCTCCACAAAAACAATCCTGGCCTATCCTCTTCCCTCATAGCTGATGTTCTCTGGCAAAATTCTTATAAATCTCTTTGTATGGTCTCTAGCGTGATCCATCCGGTAACGCAGGAACCAGAACTGGATGCAGTACTCTCTGATCTGTGGCCTAACAAGTACTTAATACTGTTCTAGTATAACCTCCCTGCTCTTATATTTTTACCTTCGGTAATAAAGAAAAGCATCCTATGTGCTTTCTTAACCACCTTAAATACCTGTCCTACTACGTTCAGGAGTCTGTGGTTATGCCCTTCTTGGTCCCTTTGTTCCTCTACACTTAGCAGTATCCCAAGATTTATTGTGTAGTCCCTTGTCTTGTTTGTCCTCCCCAAATGCATTACCTTCTCTGGGTTGAATTCCATTTGCCACTCTTTTGCACACCTGACCATTACATTGATCTCTTTCTGCAATCTACAGGTCTTTTTTCTCATTATCAACGACATGGCCAATTTTTGTATCATCTGTAAACTTCTTAATCATGCCCCCTCCCCCAACCCCATTTTAAATATACCATGAAAAGCAAGGGACCCAGTACTGAGCCCTGTGGAACCCCATGTTACGATCAGGTGATGAGTGGTCAAATGACTCCCCTCTTTACTCTCTCCTTGTTTGACCACAACAGATTTTTGTGTTTTGAAAGGGATATAGTAATTACTTCACTGTTTATTTACACACTGTGATCAAAAAAGAGCCAACTGGGCAGATTCTCCTGAGTTTAACGAAGAAAAAGATTATACTTAAACTGACCCAAGTAAAATAATAAAATACACACTGACTTTCACTCACACACACTGAAAAGTCATGCACACATAGATTATAGTGGGGAAGGATAAGTTAGTCAAATTCGAGTCCGTAAAAATAAAAGGAATTTACACATTGTAGTTTGGTGACTCGGCTGGCTTCAGACTAATTTTGGCGGTCTTGCAACTTCCTTTGGTGGTCCCGGTGTTTCTGATTTAAAGATGTAGAGAGCTGATTTGGTTGTTTTCCTGGAGACTGTCATGCTGGGCTGAATTCTTTTAAGAAGTCTCTGTTTGCAACAGGAGCATCTCTGGATGGTCACGGTCGGCAAACAGGGTTTGAAGTTTGCAAGGTGCACTAGAGTGAGAGGGAGGAAAGAAGGGCTTCACTCAGTCTTCTCTTGTTAATATCGCAGCTGCTTGACCTCCTACTGCAGAGAAAGCAGAAGTTTAAACACAAAGTGGCCGGGATTTTCCATACCCCACAGCGTCAGTCGTGTAAGGTGGCGTGAGCGGACAATATGGCAAGGTGGCCAAAAATCGGTTTCACGACATCGTGAAACCAGTTAGCGATCGTCTGCTCCACCCGCTGATGGCGTCTGCATTCCCCACCATCAGACATCTGGAACCTCATTGTAATACATCAGCATATCGTTATAAGGCCAGCCCACCGGACTCATCCCCCACCCCCACTGGATCGTCCGTCCACGCTGGCGGGAAAACACGCCATGTTTCACAACAACAAATATAAGGCGTGCACTTGGTGGGCTGTACTTCACTTGGGACTTCAAGGTTTGTTTGCATACCTTGCTTCACTTTTACCAGATCAGCCATATGTGGATTTTCAATGGCTGCAGGGCAAGGTCTTGTTTGGGGAAGGGGGAGAAGTGGCCTCAGGCAAGGGAAGAGGCTGCAGGAGGATGAGAGCTATACTGGGGGAGGAGGGTATCCCAGGGTGTGTGTGATGTTGATCTGCGCAAGTGGCCTCAGGATGGCGAGGGCTGAGGAGGCAGTCTCTAGAGGAGATGAGGCCAGTTGGCATGTGAGGGTATGTGTGAGAGAATGGGCGGTGATGTTCCTTGAGCTGGAAGCGAATGAGATGTCAGTAAATGTGCGATGGACTTGTGTGTGAGTTGAGTGATAAGATAGTTGCCTTATCCTGGCAGCACAGATGAGATTCATCCTCTTTCTGCATCAGATGGCCAACCTCTTCTGTGCAACATTGGCACTAATCACCACTGCCATCACCTACCAAGCTGGGGTGGTAATGTAGCTGACCCTCCTGTCGTCAGAGCGGGGGTAGAAGCCGGCCTCCATGACACCCAAAGGGCACTTGTGGGCTGCAGTCTTCTTGCCTTTTGGAGCCATGTCTTCTTCACTGCAGTCTTGGGCTGGAAGCACTAAGTGCAGCTGTACTTTAAGTGTGGTGCCTGATGTGACGAAGCTGCAAGGTGACAGCCTGGCGGACAAATTGGAGCCCTCCCCAGGACTTTGTCACAAAAATCCAGAGAAAGCTTGTCGATGACTTCTGGGACAAAATTGGGTCACTACTGAGGTTCTGAGTCTCCTGCTTATGGAGTGTGGTCAGGCGCTGGCGTGCCTGCACACCCAGGTGGCGATTTGCTGTCTTCAGGCCCTGCAGCGATACCTTTACGTCGAGCCCCCTCCGAGATGGTGTGCCCTGGCGATGTATTTCTTCCACCAGGTGCACGGCCTGAACAATGATGTGCAGCTCCTGTTTGTAGACCGGAGGAATTCCTTGCAGGCATTGCCTGTCTTTTACCAGGACCTGATCAAAAGTCTGGAACATGGTCGTCTCACAACGCAGCTCTCCGCCATCAGAAGACTATCATCAGAGAGCCGCTGCTCAGGAATCTGCCCCTCTGCCCTTTTCAGTGGCTGGCAGAAAGGAGGGCTGTCGCTGCCAGGGTGAAAAGGATCAGAGACGTGCTGGGTGGCAGAGGAGTGGGCTGGATAATTCCACAGGAGTTGGCACATACCGCATCAGTGGACATTTGGCTCATGGCCAGTGCCATTCAAGACCTTAGGACGCTTGTGCTTGGCTCCGACGTCATCCTGGGTCTCGAGGTGGCACAGGTGTGCAGTGGTCTTCTGTCCAAGCATACCCGTTTGGACATAATTCCACATTGGCCCCAAGCCCTGGACCCTCCCTCAGGAGCTGGTGCCCCACAGCCCGAGTCATCTCATGGAAATGCCCTCTGTGCCCTTTAGCACGGGGTGAAGGGGTTTCCTGTATGGGCTGCTGCTGCACACCCTTCACTTCCTTGCCCTCACCCGCCGCCCGGACACGCTCTGGCGTGTCTTGTTGCCGCCTGGCGGCAGAGGTCCCCAGTGGGGGGGGCCCTCTACGGGGTGTCCTCCCATTTTCCATCAGAGACCTGGGGTGGAGGGTGTTGCAAGTGGCAACCCCATACAACTGTAGGTTGTGTCGGTTCACGGACTCCCAAGATGCCTGCGTCTTTTACGGCCTTGTGGAGTACGTGGACCATGTCTATATAGAGTGTTATGGGCTGCACACCCTTTTCAGTTATTTAAAAAACTTTTTGCTATTGTTTTGTTTGCACTTTAGTTGTACGCTCCTGATCTTGGGCACCCGGTGCGGAGGGGGGCCGGGAGGAAGAAGGACCTCCTCGTGAGCCTGCTCCTGGGCCTGGCCAAGTTGGCCATTAACAGATTCAGGCAGTGGGTGATTGAGGGGGTTGTCCAAACTGACTGTCTGCCCCACTTCCACAGCTATGTTCGCGGCCAGGTGTCCCTAGAGAGGGAGCATGCGGTGTCTGCCAGCACCATCGAGGCCTTCCGTGCCCAGTGGGCAATGCGGGGACTGGACTGTTTTATTGACCCTATTATTCACATTTTGATTTAACGTTGGTAAGTTTCCTTTGAATTTTGTCTTTGTTTTTGCAGTTTTCCTTTAAGGGGCTGCTTTTACTTTATCCCTGATTTTATTAATTTAGTTTAATTGTTTGACTGGAAAGAGTTACATCTTTTTAACCTTCCTAATCCTGCTCCCCAGACAACCACAGCGGAGGTGGAGGCAGCTATACCCTGACTGTGATGACCTTGACGGGCGTCCTCTGGAGGGCTGAGATCTGGAGGGCCATGGCCTGCTTTCAGGGACCCGCTGTGTGGCACTGATACCCTCCTTGATTTGTGGAGTCGGAGCTGCTGGGGCCACAGGAAGTGGGGATTCGGATGGGCTGGACATGCCCGGAGTTATCCGGGCGGCTGGACCCGGAATGTGCACCTGCAGATCCCCCTCCCTCTGGGTGCCCGAGTATCCTGGCTGACCCTGCACCCCTCTCGTGTACACACTGTTGGAGGCCAACAATGGCATCAACCATGGAGTTCAGCCCGTGCAGCAGTGCAGGAGTGATGTCTTGGACCAAGGTCTTCTGGACCAAGGCTACTGCCATCCTACCAACGTTGACTTTGGTGCGTTGGCATGCAACGGGGGGGGGAGGGGGTGGGTTGGAGTCCAGTGTGGGGTTGGGTTGTTACCCTAGTTACCCAGGACTTGGAAGTGGTTTTAATTCTTCTAACTTTTCCTGTTAACTATTCTGCTAAGAGAATTGGAGCCATCTAAAAGTCTCCAGTTTAAATTGGAGTATTGGTTGGTTCCCATTGCAGGGTAATTGCCCATCGAAAGTTTCCCAGGAATGCATAAGTAATGTGATGGGTTTGAGATGATCTGGTGTGAAAACCTGCCATTGTAGCTGGTGGGTAAAATGTTTTACCCACCCGCTACTGCATAGTGCAAATCTGGGATGATTCTGCCCAATGGATGGGCCTGTCACTTGACCATCACCCAGTGATTCAAACATTCATAACATTTAAGAAGTATTTGGATGTGTATTTGCTATGCCATGACATACTTGGTGCTGGAAAATAGGATTAGAATAGTTAGGTACTTGTTTGACTGGCGCAGACGCAATGGGCCTAGGCTGAAGGGCCTTTCTCGGTGCTGTAGACCTCTATGACTATGACTCTATGGTGTATTGCCGCTTGTAATGTAACCAGTTTATGTCTGGGAATCCTCTATGGAATATAAGGCAATTGCCTTGATGTTAGTGGGACAGGATATCTGGCTCACTCATATCCACCCCCTCTCCCCCACCCCGCACACCCCCAATTGAAGTCTCCATGCAAGGACTGGTGGCAGGGGGAGGAGCGCAGGTGCCAGCCATGACCACCTGGGTGGTGCTGGAAGTCTTGGAGGCAGGGCAGTTCTTACGAATGGGCCCCACCTTGCAAGCATGGCACCACATGCCATCTACAGTCCAGAAGAAGCTGTAGGCAGCCCTCTCATATTCCACATTAAAGTCCTCCTCCACGCATTCCTCCCGGAGCAGGCTGACGAAAACCTGGCGCCGGAAGGAGTACCTGTGTCAGAGGGCCACATCCTTGAGGCCAAGCAGGATCGGTGCAACCCCCGACCTAACCTCCCCTAACAATGGAGGTGGGGGGGGAGGAGCCCACTGGGGACAAAGGGCAGGACTTTTGAAAGTATGATCCTCTGGGCAGTGGCCTTCAAGGGGTCCACCGCCAGAAATGTACCACCCACAGTGACCCCCTTTTCAAAGGCCAGGTGCACCTCCCGCTGTGACCTCAAGGAAATTACAGCTTTGCTGTACATTTTGGAGGCAGCATCTACGGCTGAGGGGCTGATGACCCCAGCCATGGCCCTGACACATGCCTCGAAGGTGATGTCGGTGTAGCTTTTCACCCCAACTTGAGTTGTCTCCCCACCCCCCCCCTTAGATGTTTAGAGAAGGAGAGAGAGAGTGGAGGGCACAGGAGGAGGTCAAGAAGGCACAGGGTGAATAAGTGCCAGAGGTGGGAGGGGGTGGGTGTGAGGGGACTGGTTGCTCTTCCGATAGAGGAGGGTGATGTATTCACCTGGCAGCCGGGACTGCCTGGCACACAGAAGCTGGTACAGCTCCTCCATCTCCTCCTCAGCCAGCTCCTTCCCCGTTGCAGCACCAGGTTGTAAACGGTGCAGCAAGCGATGACGATGCGTGACACCCTCTGTGGACTATGTTGCAGGGTTCAACCAGACCAGTCCAGGCACCGGAACCTCATCTTCAGCTTCCAGATGGTCTGCTCCACCAAGTTGTGAGTTGCGGCATGAGCCTGATTATACCTTCTCGTTGCTGCAGTCTGAGGCCGCCACACGGGGTGTCTGCAGGTAGCCCTTGTCCCTGAGGAGCCATCCCTGCAGCCTCTGTGGATCCTGGAAGACGTCAGGGATCTGTGACCAACTGAGAACGTAGGAGTCATGGACAGTCCCTGAAAACTGCGCACACACCTGCAGGGTGCATTTTTGGTGGTTGTACATTCAACAAATGGAAGCCCTTGCGGTTGACATAGTTGACCGCATGTTGCGACAAAGATCTGAGCGTCATGTGAGTGTAGTCGATGGCAGTCTGCACTTGTGGGAAACCAGAGATGTGGACAAATCCAATCGCTCTTTCATCCTGGATCTCCAGCTCCCGGTGAAAAGCACAAAGTTGTGTGCCCTTGCGAAGATGGCACCCATGACCTCATGGATGCATTTGTGGGTGGCGACTTGTGATATCCCACAGAGGTCACCTGTGGAGGCTTGAAAGGAGCAACTGACTTAGAAATTGAGCACTGTGGTCACTTTCACAGCCACTGGCAGTAGATGCCCTCCATGTCTCCTTGGTGTCAAATCCTGCAGTGGCTGGCAAATGTGACCAACCAGTTCCCTAGACATGCGTAGTCTTCGGTGACACTGGTTCTCAATTATCTGCAGGAATGAAAGTGGCGTCTATAGTCCCTGGGTCTACCTGGGTGCTGACCAATGACGGCTCGCAGTGGCCTTTCGATTGGCATGTGCAGGAGCCACATCCGCCCCTTCTTCCAGAGGGTGCTGCTCCTCCCTCTGCACAGCCAGTTGCCTCCGTCGCTCTCTTCTCTGTTGCCTCCACTCTCTGTAAGCCATGAGGCATACAGCTAGTTCACCAGTCTCCATGATACTTCTGCAGGATGAAAGAGAGAGTCACCTTGGTTAGCATGTGTGTACAAAGAACCCCTCTTGGTTAAGTCTGAAGGCTTCTTCGTGCATGCTGGAGACTGTTGGCCACCACTTAGATGGCCAGAGATTAGTGCTCTGCATGGCTGCCTGAGACCTCACCTTCATCTGCCTCACTCCACCCGACTGATTATTGGTAACTTTGCCCATTGGACTGCATGCTGTGCTCTCAGCTCAGGTGCAGGCATTCTCCTAACTTGCAATGCAAGGCTGCACTGTTAGCTTGAACCATGGGGGACCCTGTTCCAAATCGTGATGATGACATTGCAAGGGACTGTGAGTGCCTCCACCAGTGACTGCTCCATGGACAGCTTTAGCAAGGAGAGTGTACAACGTTCCCAGTCATCCAACTGTTCTGCAGTCCATTAAAATGCTCATTAATTTGCAGTCTGTGCCCGAGAGGTAAAAAGCTCTGGAGCACTTGGTAGCACTTGGATGCTTCTGTGTTGCTTGAGTGGGCAGATAAGCTCCCTGTCCAAAGTCAACTTAACTGCATGGCAGCCCTTGCCCTTGCCCCCCACCCACCAACACACCTCAGCCTTGAAGTCTATCAGGCGACCCTCATGAGTGCTGCACAATGTTATTGTGCACTCACCTCCGAGTTCCCCTTAAAGTACAGCCCACTGAGCGCTGCCTTATGTCTGCTATTGTGAAACACACCGGCATCATCCAGACAAACCAGCGGTGCTGGGGGACCGAGTCCGGTGGGCTAGCCTTATAATGATTTGCTGATTAAATTGTAATGAGGTTCCCGATGTTCAATGGTAGGAAACGTGGCCCACCATCGATGGGCTGAGTGGACAATAGCAAACTGCTTTCACAACGTTGTGGAACCAATTTTTGGCCTTCTCGCCATATTACCCACTAACGCCACCAAACACGCCTGAGACCAGAGGGCATGGACGATTCTGTCCCCATTGAGTGAAAAGTTGGGCAGAGCGTACAACAGGTGAACACTGGTTTAACAACATACATTGAGAATTACTGCAAGTGGCCAGGATGGAGATTAAATATGGACTGCAACTCTGCAGCGATATGATCAACTCTTTCTTACAAGAACTTGTATTTATGTTGCGCCTTTAACTTTGTTAAATGTCCTAAGGTGCTTCACAGGAGTGTTATCAATTAAAAATTGACACAAGTCCTTCTGGGACTATATTAAGACAGCTTCTCAAGAGCTTGGTCCAAGAAGTAGATTTTCCAGAATGCCTTGAAGGCTCTAGAACTGAAAGCACTCCTCACCAACCTTCCATTTTCCATTCTCTAAAGTTCCACGTGTCCTAACTTGCAATGAGCTTCATTCACTCTATGTTTACTCACTATATTGGTCCTGGTTAAGCAATGCAACAAGTTTAAAATTCTATTCCTCATTTATAAATTCCTACTTGGCCTCACTCATTCCTATCTTTGTAACACTCTCCAACTCCAAACCCCTCCCAGATATCTGCACTTCTCCAATTCTGACCTCTTGAGCACTCCCCAGTTTTAATCACTTCACCATTGGCTGCCATGCATTCGCTTGTCAAGGCCCAAAGTTCTAGAATTCCCTAAAACATCCCTGTGAAGCACCTTGGGAGGCTTTGATGCATTAAAGGTGCTATATAAATATAAGTTGTTATTGTTGAGAGCAGTAGTGGGGTGACGAGCCTTAGGGCAGGAAAGTAAGACTTGCATTTATATTGCAGATTTGATGACCTCAGAATGCCCCAAAACTCTTTGCAGCCAGTTTAGCACTTTTGAACTGTGGGCACTGTTGAGGCAACCAATTTGTGCACAGCAAGCCCTCACAAACAGAATTGTGGTATTGATCAGATAATATCTGTTTTAGTGATGCTGATTGAGGGATAAATATTAGTCAGTACACTGAGGATAACTCCCCATGATTACACGGCAGAACGTCATAGCTTAACAGTCCAAGCAGCTGAAAGCACGATCATTAATGACGGAGCGATTAAATCAGGAGTTCTCAAGAGGCCAGTGTTAGAGGTGCACAGAGATCTCAGAGGGTTGTTGGACTGGAAGAGATTACAGAGAGAGGGATGGGGTAAATATTTCAAATCAAGGAAGAGAATTTTAAAATAGAGGCATTGCTAGACCAGGAGCCGCTGAACATCAGCGAGAATGGTGGCGATGGGTGACTGGGACATGGTGAGAGTTAGAATACAGCAGGAGACCTTATGATGAGGTCAAATTCATGGAGATGTGGAAGGCCGGCCAGGAGAGAACATGAACTTATTCTTATTAATGTAATAATGTCACTCGCAACTCAGGTAACCTATTAAAAAAATGACAAGGGAAATAACCTCTCACCCAATCACCAACATCCATTATCATATAAGCCCCACAATCTGACAAAACTTATGTTCTGTCTTTTTTCAACAATGTGAGCGTCCTGTACTGCAGCTTTCCCATTGTGTTTCACATTTAAAAAGGGGAGAAGCTGTGGTTGGACTCACATGGTGGGAGTGTGTCATTGTTCCTGCTCTGAAACTACTATACTGTCATTATGAAACTGCATTTCAAAGGGGTTGATTTCAGAAAATTTCGCACAAATCTGCCACTTTGTCAGGCAACAAGAATAACTTGTATTGATATAGTCACATGTTTAAAGTTAACACAATTATAAAAGCAATTAAACTTCATCCAGGATAAAGGGAACAATTTATCTTCTGGTACGTTGGAAGCAAAAACCACAACATGTGAATCCACCAGTTTAAACTGAGCATGTGGGGTTCAGAACAGATGAGAAATATTCTAAGTAATTAAATAGAGACAGGACTGAATTATGAAATTAAGCAAATAGAATCAACACTGGAGGTAAGTCTTTCAAAATCCTGCGTCTGACTAAAAATTACATCAAGCAATGCAAGGAAGCCAAAAATAGCTGTAGTGTAAATGAATAACAAGTTTGAACATTTCACAGTCTCGTTGGTTAAATGATACAGTTTCATCAGCGTGTATAAGATCCTTAACTATGTGGGTTTCTGGATATTCATTTAGGTTAAGAGTTTGATGCAGTTGTTTTTTTACCTCTTAGCACCATTTTCTTTTGCTGTCTTCCTCAAAGCATTGAATCCTTGCTACGTTCTGTAGGTGCCAGGCATCCTTTGGTATCTCAGTTAAGGAGCTACTCTTTATGCATCGTAAGGTGGGAGAGTACCAAGAGTGCCAGAGAAATGAGCTTTGGTATGCTGAGTTGTCTGTTTGGTTCCTGACTTTTTTACATGCTTCATTAGTATTCCTATATTTGAGTCTAAATGATGAGCGTGCGTTGGTTATTTGATGAGAGGTACATTATAACTGAACCTAATTGTGGATTCACTTATTGTCCACATGGGTGCATGACCAGCAGTTATCACTGGATAGAAATCAAAGGAAAGAACTCAGATAGGAAAGTAAGAAATATGCCAGGGTCCCCACCCCTGAACATGATGTAGTGACTCTCACTGCAAAAATGTGTATTGTCAGCATTTGGCAGACAAGACTAGTCCCTGTCACGATGCCCCCCACAATCAAACAGCAAGATAGCACTTAAAACTGAGCTACACAAACAAATACTCTCCCCTCTTAAGTTATAGAAAGTGAAAAAACTGTAGCATTATCATGATCTTTAGAAGGTTTTTAGCCGAAGGAAGTCTTGCAACTCCCTACCATTTATGATTGTGTTTAGCTAGATAAGCCTGATTGACATAATCATACCATGATGTCACATATTGTATCTGCTGCTGAAAGATTTTTAAAATCTTAACTTTAATTGGTGACTTGCATTTGCTGTAGTCAGACTTAATTTGATGGGAATTGATTTCTAGTGGTTTCCTTTCACATCTTACTGTTGCAGGTAATTCTCCCCAGCACATGGCTGTATCATTTTACCCACATAAAAGCCTCCAGTAAAATCAATTGCCTGTTTCAAAATGCAGAAACCCTTTATCAGCAGTGAATGAAAATTTAGTTTGTTTTTGATGTTAAAATTTGAAAGTGAAGGATATATTGTCCAGACATGCACCCAAGCCAGAGACAAAGATTGGCCTGAACCCCTGCCACCTCTATGTATCTGTACAGTTCGGAAGCAACAAAATTCAAGTCAGCTGTCACACATAGGCTGGAAAATTGGTGCCAAACAGGATTCAAATGGATTACAGCCTGAGAGGTAGAAAGAGCTTACTATAGGTATGCCTTTTTAAAAAAGACAAATTCACTGCTGTGTTATTAAATAATTGCAGGTGGATTTGGATCTATGTGCTCCGGTCTCTTTTGCACATTATCCAGGTTATCCTCAGCTACTTATTGATGCTTTGCGTCATGTCCTACAACGTATGGGTCTTCCTAAGTATAATTGCAGGGGCTGGAATTGGGTATTTCCTGGCATACCCATTGATTAATCGATGTTAACTGGCAATGATGCCCTCCTGGAACTCTTCATTCAGAACAGGAACAATTACAGTGCAGAGATGATCTGCGAGAAACTGCTGGACTGGGTCATCATCTATCCTAGCCTCAGAAGAATGATGTCTTCTACACACTGCATAATTTTGCACACAGAAGTATGTTGAAACAAGCCATATACAAGCCATATACTGGTTTTCCCTGTGACTATTGCTCTGCATGATTTCAACTTTGTGTGTGTGTGGAAACATGACTTTCTACCTAATGCAGATTTGGTGACTGACTGTAAATAATAGGTGCTAAGTATATGTTGCACAGAGCACAAATGAATTGTTTATTAAACCAACAGGAATCAAAAAACATTGATTTTATAGCTTATACAAGTTTAATATGCTGTTAATTTTAAATTTGATCAAACATGATGAAAAACTGTTAACATCTGGACAGAGTGGTTGACACTTGTAATACAAGATCATAATTGATCAAGGTTGCCTGGAAACTGATATGATACTAGACTTCTTGACTGAAGATTGTTACCTTTCAAATACATAAAATGTAGACAGAAATATTGGAGTTTCAGTACTGTTCCATACATCTCTTTATGGGTGTGTTATATTATTAAACCTCATTTCTGCAGCTTGTGGAGCTGCTGATTATTTGTTTCCCTATGCACAGACATAGGAAAAATAAGCCCCCCACTGCAATGCCCTCCCCACCTTCCCCCCACCCTCGCTCTTCAATCACCAACAACACAGATCATCTCTGTTACACATGTGGACATAAACTGGCTTTTGAACAGTCAAATGCTACCGTTTAAAGAGGCACAGTTCTTAGTGAAACTGTCCCCGCATGTTATTATGCATCAAGTATAAAATGTTATAAAAATACTCAAATTAACTTAGCCTAGTGACACATCCCAATAATCTGAGCAGGATCTTCTGCTTGGCAAGCGGGGGCGGGGCCCACTCGCCGAAGCATAAAATGACACAGAATGACGTCGGGTGGAACTCCCAATGACACCCCGCTTCATTTCCATTTTCAGGTTGGCGGGGGCGCAGCCTAGCCAGCTGTGTGCCCGCTGGCCTGTCAATGGCCTATTGAGGCCATTGAAAAAGTAATTATCATTAATGGACCTGCCCATCCAATCTTAAGGTTGGCGGGCAGACCGGGAGCCCTGGCAGGCTTCAGAAAAAGCAAGAAACCTCATCCACAGGCGTGATGAGGTTTCGTGAGCGTATTTAAATTTTTAATAAAGGTTTCAATAAACCCAACTCATGTGACAGTGTCACATGAGGGAACATGTCAGGGAATTTTTTCTATCATTTGTATAACAATTTTTAATTTGGAGCCGATCTCCCTGAGGCAGCACTTAGCCTCAGGGAGATGAGTGCGCTCTTCCATGCACATGCGTGAAAGAGCGCACTCTCAGCTCAGGGAATCACCCCCCGCCTGCACAGGGAGCGCATAGCGCTTCCTGGCGGACGTCACGCTGGACGGGCCTTAATTGGCCTGCCCACTTAAAATGGTGGCGTGCCCCCATCTGGGGGCACCGATCAGAGGCGCACCCAACCACACCTGCTCCTGCACAAAGCCCCCTCCCACCCCGAACGGACGGAAAATATCTACCCGTGAATCATTACATACAGGCTAATTGCAGGAATTCCCAGAACGCATATCGAAAGTGTATTGAACCTCTAAACACAAGTGTTTCTTTCAGAGATTAAATTTAAAAATAGTAAAGGCAGTGCTGGAATGCAACAACAACTGAACCAAATCTATTATTACAATTCAAATATGCCTGCATGTGCACAGACACGTTTGTGAGCTCAAATGATTAATGATACTAACTGGGCTTGTAGTTACAAGTTTTGTAACTTTAAACAAATAGATGAATGAAGACTAAACACCAAATGATGGTCGCATCAATTGGAAACATTAAATTTGGAATCAAAAATGAACACAATGCTTTTAAATTCCAAGAAATTTTGCATCTGAAAAGTCAGCTGAACTTGAACCAGTCTGCTCTGGAGAATATGTTAAATTTGGCAACAGTAATATAAGCTGCATTCGTGCCTATAGATATTGTCTGCCTTTCTCTTCTTTTTCCCTAATTTCACTTGCAAAATTCTTAGTGGGACAACCATGTTGCTGGTACAAATGGTACAGTAAATTCCAGACATTCAAGGGGCTTAAATCAAGTGGGCAGTTCAGATAGAATACTTTAATTGTTTCTGCAGAATCAATCCCCATCCCCCTAATAACTTAATATACCTAATTACTGCAGCCTGCTTAATCTTTCATCTGCTGTTATCCAAGAACGTTCTCAGAACTAAAATAGTGCCAAAGTACGAGAAATTTAATGTCGCTTTTGGCTCTCACTACAACTTAAAACATGCAAATAGTTCATATTGTAATTTTTGTATTTTTATGCAAAGTTTATAATACATTTTTAAACTGCAGCTTTAAACTCCTTTGTCTTTCAAGATGCAACAGATGCCCAATTGTATTCAGATTTTTAATACCTTTAGGCATTTTAAATGCTGATTGTGAAGAAGTCTAATGCATGGTTTAAAGTTTTTCAGGACACCAGAACAGTAGTAAGTTATTTAAGTCCCTATAGCCTTTTTCCACCATTCAGTGAGAATATGGCTGATCTGCAGCCTGACTTCATACAGATCTCTTTGCCTCATATATCTTGGTTGACAAAAATCAATCTAAGATGTAAAACTGACAAAGCATCAATTGCCATTTGTGGAAGAGTGTTCCAGACTGCTGTGGAAACATTTCCAAACTTCACCCTTGAAAGGCCTGGGCTCTAACTTTTAACTATGTTCTCTGTCGACTAGCTGCCCAACCAGCAAAAATATTTTCAGGGCAATTTTTTAAATTTTGTTTTGGTAGGGGAGCGAGATAAAACCTAGAAGAATGATATATTTTCATTGTGGTGAGATCACTTGCAAATGTCACCGTGCTGCATTTAGTATATTTGTAAATATAGAATGGAACAACTTTGCAAACATTCTCTCATGAACAGTGCACTTTTTATAGCTGTGAGAAGCTGTTCTGCCAAGAAATGTTGGACTTGAAGAAAAGAAATGTGAGATTGAATTTATGCATTAACTGGTAATGGTGGGTGGAAGAATCACAAATTCTATTGCTAACAGCTTGCCAAGGAAAACTATAGTTTTAAAAATATAACAATGAACCCACTTGTTCACATGTATAAATGTGCAAGAGACGGGGATAGGCCAAGGCAGGCTTGAACTACCGTAATCATTAAAAGAGAAACTACCTTGAAATGTATTTTTTTTATTTTCCAGGGTCAAGCTTAATGTGCTTCCATCACAGTTTAGGTTATCAACGAACATATATCAAAAAAGAAAGGAAGGCAGTATTTTGTGGTTTTTGAAGTTAACAAGCACTCCCATTTTGCCAATTTGCTTTGCTGTAGTGATTAACCTTTATTTGACCAGTTTAAACACAGCTCCACTTCCAGAACGAGACATTGGGAAGAAGTACTTGTACTGTGATTTGCATTATTGGACTGTGTGCATGCAATTTTTTGTACCATGAAATCATGAAAGTCAAATGAGATTGAATACTACTGTACTAAACAAAATGTTAACCATTTTACCAAAGAACAGCCATACAACTACCATTTTTGAGTTGTTTTGTATGATAGAGGAGAACTTAAGATTATACGTTAATTCAATGTTGGTAATAGGAGGTTTCCAACTCTATACAATTTGCATTTTCTAGTTGACAAAAGCTAAACTGTAACATGAAATCACAGAATTCAGGTTTTGAACATCCAAACTGCTCAGTTTTTTTCTAATGTACAATGATGATTTGTATTGCATTTTCACCTTCTTAACACTCCTGGTCACAAAAATGACTATTTGAATTTTTCTGAATGTATTTAAGATTCAATAAAAGTATGGAAAATAATAATTTCTAGTTTGCAGTCAGTGCACGGTACATGCATTTGTATTTCAAGTATGCACATAAACCTTATCTCATTATCACACAAGTTAGTTTAGAACTGTTTGCGGGCCAGCAACTGTTGAGAGGGAAAAGGAAATTCTAAGCGTTTCAAACAATCCCTGACAAGATTAAGCTTATGGTACATGCCTGTGCTAACTTGTTCTTCTGAACAAACAGGAAAGCCCTGTGGTTCACATATAACACTGGTAAACATAATCAAGGCCAATGTTAAATTTCGCTAGTGACATTTCTGTATCTATTTGCTTTTTAAAGTGAACCATTCTTTTGTGCTGGGGAAATATTAAGTTGAAGGCACTGGTAAAATATTGGACTATTAATGATTATTGATAACTCATTAAAGTTATTATCTCTTTTGGCATTCACTAAATGGTCTAACTCTATTCTACCTACTCTTTCTTGGTAAACAATTTAAATACATTTTGGAAAGTGCTGGTACAAAGACCATGTTGCATTTATAATTAAGATGATATATTTGCATGTTTTCAGGATTATATTTAATCTTTTTTTGGAATATTCTCTTTCCTTTCACTTAGGCAATTCCACTGTTATATAATGGATGCAGTTGAAGAGCCTACTCTCAGGCCTCTCTCACCATTACTGCAAAAAATTAGATAATGGGAGATGGACAAGGGAAGCCCTCCCTTGTCTGAAGAAAAACCTGGGGTGGGATTTTTAGCTCCCTCCTGCAGCAGGCATCATGATGGGCAGGGACGGAAAGTATTGTAGGACCGGAAAAATCGATTGTAAGTCGCCGTGGAAACAATTTCTGTTCGTCCCCTCTCAACCTTAATGGGAGTGCACATTTCCCATTGTGCCATGTCAGGAATGCAATTTGAGTAGATTTGAATGTCGTTATTACTTATTATAAAGGACACCCCCCCCCCCCCGCCCCCCCCCCCCCCCCCCATGCTGGATAGGTCATGCCAGCATCTGATTAGACCGGCGGTGTTCGCAACCCTATATAAGCAATGTGCACCTGGCAACCTGCACTTCATTCGTGACTTTGAGGCCCGTTTGCCAACCTTGCATTGCACAACTCTTGTGGCACCTCGGATTCCGCTCCAAGCATCCCGGGCAGCACCACACCACTTTCAGGGGGTTTTCACAGGAAAGGGTCTATCTACCGGTCTTGGGGTAAGGTGGGGTAGGTTGTAAAGTGCAGCAGGACGAGGGCTCAGTGGGTAGTGGTGGGTGGTGGGTGGGGGGAGGGCAGGGAAGACCTGACAGAGGCAAGGGAAGGGGCTGAATGGTAAAGCCTTCACTGCGGGAGGGTAGTAGGGGAGTGGTTGGGGGGGGCGGGTGGCGGGGGGAGAGGGGGGCGCGGCGTGCAGTGGAGGGAGAATGGGGAAAGCTGCACTCAGACACATGAAGGGGGGGTGTAGGGGCAGTCAGTGGGTGGGGGTTGGAGGGTGGAAAGCATCCATAATGGGGAGAAAGTCTCTTACAGAAGGACACAAGCGAGTCGGGGCCAGAATGGAAGATTCAGGGGATGAAGAAACACTTCAGTTTAAATTGTTGAGCTTGCAGAGACTGTCCTGGTCCCAGTCCAGGTAGGGGGATGTAATATCAGTCCAGTTATGCCCAGCATGTGTGCAGGTTACGGTACTAAATTCATGGGCATCAGTCTAGGGGGTCTCTGGCATAATACTGGGCTATGGATGGCACACTCACAAGGGAGGCATCTGCAGCCTGTGGATGGGTCAAGGTAGTGTAGTGGCACTCAAAAGGTCCCACGTGGGTTAGGGGGTGATCTCTATATGTCACTGTGCAATGGACCTCAGGATGAAGAGGGGTAAGGTCCACATGGGGCACAGGCACATCCACCTCAAATGATCCAGGTGGTCATAGAGATATCCACCAACATCACAATGGGATTAAGGATTACAGGGGTAGATGCAAGAGTGATTTGAGGGAGGGAAACCTGAACATTATGCTCCTCCAGGACGATGGGAGGGGTTTCCACACACACGCAGTTAGGGTCCAGGTTGGTAGTGAAAGCTCAGCACCAGCATCCTGAAACCTGATGCGTTGGCAGGTTCACATATTCTTCACCTTCAGCCCCCCCAAAAATAATCTCACTCCCCCACTAAATATTTGCTCTCATCTGGATTCCAACAAGTGTAGTCTTATAAGCAGCACATCCGAGCGCTTGACCAAAGCAATCTCAATGAAGTCAGTCATGTGAAAGTGGTGGGAGGGGGAGGGCAGGGGGAGGGAATGCAGAGGGGGAGAGGTAGTGTTCTCCATGAAATGGACATTGTGCTGCCCAGGATTTCAGTGGGCAATAGGTGCCAAAACTGGTACCAAACCCTTGAACCCACAGTCACTCACTAGTGATCGACAGAAATAAGACATTTGGAGGCTGATGTTCACTGATGTCTTCTCTCATTGAACCTGCAGAGAGGAGACCTTCAGGAGGATGGAGGCTGCATTCATTGCAGCTTGTCTAATCACATACAGGCAGGAGAGAAAGTGGCGAAGATTGTGACAGCTGGTCCAGGCTCACCAAAGGGAGGAGCTTCACCTTGATGAGCAAGGGGCAGCAGGACCCCCTCCAGACACAGAGGCTCAGGGTAATGCTGCATGTAGGTCCCTTCCAAGAATGAGGGTCTACAGACCATGCCTGTTTTTTTCTGCAGAAGAACAAGAGACGGTGTCACTGACGCCTCCGCATGTTCAAGGATCTGTTGGCTCACATCTGTCCCATTCTCCAGGAGTTGACACCACGGGGACTGGAAGGACATCCTTTGCCAGTGGCTCTGAAAGTCACCACCACTCTTAACTTCTTTGCGAGTGGCTCTTTCCAGGGCTCCACTGGGGATCTCTGTGGCATTTCTCAAACTTCCATCTACAAGTGCATACAGGAGGTCACAGACACCCTTTTTGCCAAGGCCCAGAATTACATCAACTTTGACAGTGATCAAACAAGCCAGCACACCAGAGCAGTGGGCTTTGCAGCTATTTCCGGGTTTCCACAGATGCAGGGTGCCATTGACTGCGCTCCTGTGGCCATAAAAGCTCCTCATCAACAGGCACTCCGATAGATCAACAGGAAAGTTTTCCACTCGCTCAGTATGCAGCTGTTCTGTGACCAGAGACACAGCATGCAGGTTTGTACAAGATAGCTGGGAAGCAGCCATGATTCCTATATCGCGAGGAGATCTGAGATCTGAACATCTTCGAGGGACCACACAGGATCTAGGGTTGGGTCATCTGTGACAAAAGATACCCAACTAAGGACATGGCTGATGACGCCCACGCGGCGACCACAAAATGCAGCTGAGAGAAGGTGCAATGATGCTCTCAGGACAATAATGTGGCTACAATGAGCAGATCTCTGGCACATTGAGGTGGGAAGGTGCTCACACTTATTAGTAAGCTTAGCAGAGGTAAGTCTGCAATACTCGGACAGTCTGCAAAGTGCAAGGCAGAAAGGAGTGCACGAGCTCGGAGATGGTCTCATAGAATGAAAGACCTGCCTGATGACAGAGCAGAGATAACTAATACATGGCAAGCAACTCGAAAACAGGACAATGGACTCAAGTTCATGGTCTGAGCACCAGCTGGTGCAGGATCTTCACTTGGGCTTGTACCACCAACCTCACTTGTCGCCACATGAGTGGTGCCAGTCCTCTCCATCCTGCTCAATAGCCCACTCCCCAAAGGGAGTGAGGGATTTTATCTTTGCCGTTCCTCCACCGGTCTGGGACCTGTCCCTCCTATTGTGAGCAAGCTTGTCCTGCATAAAGACAGATGGAGAGATTGAGAGCAGGACACATGCCAAGGCAGAGGATAAGGATGCCTTCCTTGTGTGGATGGAGGTTGGAGCTGTGCACGGGATGAGGACACAAACAACACAGGATGAGCCCAGATGGAGGTGTGAAGATGTGAGAGAGTGCATAATGATGACCTTGAGCTGGCAATGTGTGAAATCCCTGTGGAGAATTGTCCTGCAAATGTCTGGTGGGCTTGTGAGTGAGCGAGTTGAGAGTGAGGACCTAGTTGACTTACCCTAGCATACTGGTTGAGATCAATCATCCTCTTTTGGCACGGGATTGCTGACCTCTTCTGTGCAGTGTTAGCACTCACCACTGTGGACACCACCTCCTGGACAAAGTGGAAAGGTTTGTGGACCTCCTCTGCCCATCACGGGGATAGAGTATATCCCGCCATCCAGAAAGCAGCCCTGCGAGGTGTCGATAAACTTGGGCGCTGCAGACTTCTTTCCTTTGGAAGCCACTTCTCTTCTGGTGCAGTCCTGGGATGAAGATATTGAGAAGGCTGTGTGTGGGGCTGTGCTTTAAATATGGTGCCCAGGGCAACAATCCGCTGAGGTCACGGCAGGGCAGCCAAATCAGAGGCTGCCCACCCACGATGCAACATGTTTCCTGCTGACGCGCATTTAATGGGGTTGTAAGTGGACAATACGGTGCAAAAACCCACCACTGCAGCTGACAAGAAGTACTCTGCTTGTCCCACCTATCACCGCGCTTAGAGTATGGAGGAAAAAGTCCTGCACCTGGTCTACTCTAAACCATAGCAGCATGGCTGAGATTAATACTTCAGCCTGAGATATGGAACTAAGATCTGAGCATTCTGTAATGACTTGAGAACTCACTTATTTAACAATTACTGCTTCCCCAGAAGTGTGATAACCTAATTAAAGGATGGCATCATTAATGAGAGTTTTACTTACAGCAGTTTTGCATCAAATGGACAATCCAAATATGACAAAAGAACATAAATAAACCATGCAAGGTGTTATATTATGTTATTTGTAAAGAGCTAGAAATTAATTGTTATGTGAAAATATATCACATGTGCTGTTGTATTTTCACTGCTGATCACCAAGTTATGTTACCACGGCTGAGTACTATGTTGTGTTATGGTGCCAGCTACGGTGTCTCTCACTGATGATATCTTGAGACTTGTATGTTTAAACATGAACTCTTTATTAGTAATCTTGAACTATATACAGATCCCAGGTTACTATCATGCATGGTGCTGCTCCATGCAGGTAGGCTGCTTCTAGATTGTTTGATTCTACCCTCTCAGTCTATTACCATGTGACTCTATACACCATACCATGAGCGGTGCTATTCTTCAGTCCCACACTAACCTTTGGTGTGCCGAACACCTATACGTTAGAATGGCATGCAGGCATGCACATCATCCAACATGACCCTTTCTCCAAAGAAAACTTTACTCCCTTCCTATGGAGTATTATAATACAATCTTTACTTGCTATGCCTTTTCCTTCTCCTCAAATCTCTGACTTCATAAATTCAGATGGTCTTGAGGCTTCACAGTTCTTCCACATCTTGGTCTGTCACATTTAGAGCAAGGCTAGTAGTACTCTGTTTCTGGTACTTGGTTATCTCCATTTGATTCACTTATTGCGCTCCTTCAAGTTGCATTTCTCTAACAACCTGTATACTTTTTTCGAACACAGTGTGTTTGTCCCATTCCTTCTGAACAGAATATGCACTCCGTTAATTCTTACAGTGGATTCGAATTTACTTTTGCCATGTTGTCCGCCATGTTCTTGCTGGACATATATGTTTTGCAAATGGAACCTTAATTTCCATTTGTTTCACAATTTCATCCAAAATTTGTTTGCCGTTTTATTTTCAAGTTGTTTTACAAGCTTATGAATCTTTTAATTTTGCTCAATGGTTCTCAGCATGTCTGAGACATCGTGTTCTTTCTTCTAGTTTGTTGTGCTTCAGTGTTGGATTTACATTTTCCAATCTTACTTCTGTTTTTTTCTTTGTCAGCAGCATAACTTTGTCCTTGTGCTTCATTTTGTTTTCGCTGTTGGCTAGGTCTATTCCAGCAAAGCCTTAACTTGTTTCAGTTCTGCAATTGTGCTACTCGTGGCTTCATTATCTGCTAACAGCTTGGAAAGTTCTATGGCTTTTCCTTTCAGTGCCTCCTCACTATCATTTGACTGCTTCTTCAGCTCTTCCATTCATCTCTTATAACTTCCAGCTTTCTCCTGGAATATGGAACATTACTGAGTTTTCTCTGCCAAATGGTTCTTCAGTTTGTTCAGAGCGATGATGATAAATTAATTTTGCTTCTCTGCATAATTATCCAGAGGTGCAAACATTGAGCTAAGGGATTCTTGTAGTGTGTGAAGGTCTTTCAATAGGTTTTCCTTTTCTTTGTGAAGCTCACTTGTTTTATCGAGCTTTCCTGTAATTCACTAGAATCTCTGAGTTTATTCTGTGCCTCCATTCTACTGCTTAAGACAGTCCTCATTTCATGTTGCTGAATGGTTACAGATTCCTTTTGCATTTGATCTTTAAGGACAATCAATTGTTCTTTCAACTGTATATTTTCTTGTTGACCTCATGCCAACTCAGTCTGGGCATCAGTGCATTGTTTTGTTGCTACTGATATTTCTAATGCAGCTTTTTCTGAAGTAATATTCAATTTCCTTTTTAGTTCCTCTTATTTTTCCATGGCTACATATTGATTCTTCAAGGAGTCTTTCAGGGTCACAAGTTCTTTGCATGCCTTTTCTGCCTGGCTGTACATCTGATTGAGTTTTCCCAACTGCTTTGATTTGCCAACAATTGAGGGTCCATTATTTCCTCCTGATTCCTTTGAGTCATCTCTGAAATTGTTCAGGTTTCGAACAGCTTGGCTCATTGAAGACTTCAGCTGTCGTGTATTTTCAAAGGCATAAACCCAGCTTGAACCTGGTGCTTAAAATGTTCCAGTTCAGCTCTGATTCCTATTTTACTTTTTTTTATTGAGTTACCTCAGATAGCTTTCCTTCATGCACAGCCATCTGCTCACTCTGCACTGCTTTCTGTCGCCCTCCCTCTGGCATCTCCTGTCACCCTTGGTGCTTTATTGGGAGTTGCCCTCTCTCTGGGATCTCTTCTAATTTTCTGTCCATTGCCAGATTTTTTCTTGTAGTTACAGCATTCAATGTTGTTGCCTCTTCAAGGCTGTCAGTACAGTAACCAATTTTTTCCCCACTCAGGCTGTCTGCAGATGTCGGTTTTCTTTGTTGAATTTCCCGTGCTTTTACAATTCTGGTGGGCTCCCTGGCGATTGTGGGCCTTCTTAAAACTGCTTTTCTGCGCTATTCTTTCCCTTTTTTGCTTTTGCCTCAATAGGGCCTTTCCAATTTGGATGCCCCACTCAGAGTTTCAGTGGGTGCACATGAGCTGTCAACTCACAGAACTTCTCTTCTATACAGGAAGCCAGGAGCCCAACCAAAAAGGTTCTCTTAAAATCTGCATGCTTATTCCCTTTTGTTCTACAGTGCTCTGTAGGTTTCTCTCTTGACTCTGCCAGCCAATTTTTATTTAACTTCTTTTCTGGGTGGTTCTTTCCCTTTTTGTCTTTCACCTCTGCAGATCCTTTCCACGTTGAGCATTCTGCCCAGAGTTTTGGTGGGTATGCACTCTTTTTTTTTAAAGCCACGAACTGTCAACTCTCTCCTCTTGACTCTGCCAGCCAACTTTTGTTTCACTTTTTTAAAAAGAAACTTCATTGCAGTATGGCCACCACTGCTGCAATCTGCTGGGCCTCTCGGGCTGCCACTGTATTCCACAATGTAATTAACCCCTTTTTCATAATTTTGCTCACCATCTTGTGAGTTGAGTGTCTTAATTCAGCGTCTTGCAATTTTTGCTTACCCTTCTTTGCGATCGGACGAGGCTGTTTTCTTCTTATTAAACTCTGTTACTCGGGGGCTTTTGCAATGGACTTCCACCCACTCCGGTGGATTCTTCAACTTCTAAGTCTGTACTGAAGCCTCTTCAACTGTTTTTTCAATTTTTCTTCTTGGGCACACATCTTTCTAGTCAGGCATCAGCTGCTTTTTCAATCTTTCATACCTTGGGATACTGTTCTGGGTTCATCGCTTAAAATGCCACCTTTCATATCACTGCTGCTCACCAGGTTGTATTATGGTGCCAGCTGTAGGTGTTCAATGATTAAATCTGGAGACTTTTATGTTTAAACATGAATGCTTTATTGGTAGTCTTGAACTATATGCAGATTCCAGGTTAATATCATGCATGTTATTGCTCCATGCAGCTAAGCTGCTTCTAGAATGTCCTCTCGAGTTGTTTTCTCCATGCATTACTCTCTGACTCTATACATCACCCGTGGGTGGTGCTATTCTCCAATTCCACGTTAGCCCTTGCTCTGCTGTGCACCTTTACGCTACAATGGCATACAGGCACATACATTATACAACAGGGACCACATTCACTGTCACACTGCAATCCTGTGCTGAGTAACAATGTATCAGTCTAGAGCAGCAAGGTAACATCACATGAGGGTAGTTTTGCATTTGTGCAATAGTGTAAAGCAGGTAATAATGAATCAGCAGTTTGTCCACATATCTCCAGATTTTTATTTCTATTGACCTCAATAGAAATGAGGATAAAGGGAGATGTAAACCAGCTGCCAACTCGCTATCACTTGCTTTACATGGTTGCACAAAGTCAAAATTACCCCATGAAGTCCAGGAAAGCAGAATTATTTTAGTACAAAAGAAATTATTTGTCTCTTATGCACCATTTCTGTCTGTGTTTTGCAGAATCTTATTTCAACACTTCTGGAATATTGCAAAGTTATTGGGTATTACAATATACACAGCATTACAATTAGAACTCACACTCAAGGTTCTTATGATCTGTCCATGAGAAAACATGTACCGGCTATTTAACAGCAGTGACTTGCACCTCCGTGGCACTTGTGCTGTGGGGGAAAAAAAATCTCAAAATGCTTCATAGAGATACAGGGAAAAAAAGACACTCAGCCATAGGAGACATTAGGAGGATAACTGACAGCGTGGTCAAAGACATGTGTTTTCAGGAGTTTAAAGAACAAGAGAGAGGTGGATAGGCAGAGGGGTCTTACGGTGGGAAATCCAAAGATTGGACCAAGATGGATAAAGACACAAGTTGCAAGATGGAGAGATGTACAGGAAACCAAGTCAGATGAATTGAGTGTTTGTGGGGGGGGAGATAAGGAGGGACAAGATAGCAGAGAGATTTAAGACAAGAGTGGAAGTTTAATTTTGAAGCATTAGGGAATTGGAAGCCAATGCCAGTCAACAAAGATGGATATGATGGGCATCTGTGATTTATGGTGGGATGGGATGGGATATTGCGGTGGAGTTTTGAATAAGTTGTATTTATGAAGGGTGGAGGATGGGAGGCTGGCAAGGAGAGAATTGGGGTGGTCAAGTCCAGAAATTTTTAATGACAGATGGGCTGAAGTAGAAGTGGGCAATGTTCAACAGGTGGAATTGTGATGACTTTGTGATGGACACAATATGGATCAGAAGCTCATAGGATCAAAGGGCATGCTAAGGTTTCCAAACTTGTTCATAGAACTCCTGTTCAGGTGAATGAGAACGTGCATTACACACAGAGAAATTGGGTGGCAGGTTCCTTCTGCTGCCATTATATGGTTTCAACAGCTGGTTTGATAACAGCACTGGATATGGTCTTACACCCTCAATGTAGAAACATGGCAAAGATGAGTTATCCTATTGCCAAATGGTATGTTTAAAGTCTGATTAATATTTAACTTGTTGAAGTTACAAGTCTGTTTATGGACACGTAATCAAACACAGAAATGGATTCCATCTAATATTGATAACCATCAGGAGTGGGAAGAGATAAGGTTCCTTCTCAAACCTGGTCAAAATCCAAAGAAATGTTTCTTTGTTATGGAATGACTAAAAATGCAGAGCCTCCAGTGCCCACTGTTCCCATCAGGTACATTTTCAAAAGGATCCCAGACAAGAGGGAGAAAAATCACTTTTATAATTTGGAAGACTGCAAACTTGTTTGTTTTTTGCTTAAAATTTATGACAGCACACTTTTTACTGGGAATGTATTGGGAGACTGAGGAAAATCCCTTAAATCACAGTGCCAGTAAAGCTTTTTTAAATGACTGAGCTAACATGTAAGTACAGGCATGGGCAGTTTGGAACGAGTCCAATATCTGAGTACAGGAGTACGCTTATGATTTCAAAGTAAGAAAAGAGAGAAATTTGTTTAAGGGGTTGTGTACAGATAACGCTGCAGCAGGTGGAACAACTTTGAGATAGCCTGTCTTGTGAGGGAAGGAAGGACAAAAATACTCTGTCATGTCCAAGTTCAACTCGTGCTTGCAATAGGTTTGGCCAAAGATGTTTGCACCCCGGCTTGCTGGCCCCTCACAAGCTCTATTCCTCATTTCTATTCAGCAGGGCATTTATATCTTCAAAGGCATATCCACCCTCAGCTTTTTGTAAGTTCATATTTTAAAGTCAGCAGTGACCAAGAAAATTTTGGCAGAGGATAAAAAAAAATCTACAAAGAGGAAGGCCTACACAGAAGCAAATGCATTGCGAAAAATGCTGCAAAGGGAGCATGGTATAAATTACCAAAAAAAAGCCCCAAACAATAACTGACATGTTGCATTGTAAGATTTAACTGAGGCTGCATATGGTGGTCACTTGGTCCCAAGTTTTCCATCATAATACAGGGCATGCAACAAATCAATTGAGAGAGTTTGTGTATCCAGTTCCATTGGATCATGAAGTTGTGGGATGCTGGACTTTGGGAAGTTGTAAGTTTATAGAAGGCTTTATACAGATGCATGTTCTTTCTCTGTTTTCCTTTCTAATAAATTTAGGCCCAAAGTATAATAAAGGTATTTAATGGGAATTCAACCAATTTCAAAAGAATTGAAAGGGGACCTAGCCATATTAATTAGCTTGAAAGGAAATGGTGGGTCAATGACAGAGCAGTGAGAAATATTTAAATATAAGATGGATGATGTAGTACAAGTGATTAATAGTTATGGTAATGATTTAGTCACTGCTGATTCATGGTACACATGACACGAGTAATCATGTGCTAGAGACTCTGTAGTCTCTGTAGATAGAATAGTCTGTACACAATAGAGATGTTCCTATCTAGTAACTCTTCATGTATATAGTATAAATAAAGTAGTTTTGAAGTAACCTACCCGAGTTGGGCCAGAGTTACTCATGGTAAGAGGGAAATCTTCCCAGTATAGACGAGGCCATGAGACCAACAAATGAAACATGGTAGCAGAGGTGGTGATACCAATCTAACAGAGATTTGGTGTCAACAACAGAACACTCATGGCAAGACAGTGGAAGACAACAACCTGTCAGTAGCAAGAATCTGAAACCTTAACTTCCTGAGAGGTGCAGAAAGTCAGTCGCGATGTCAGCAACAATCGAGCAGTCACTGCTCCTTTTGCAGCTTTCAACAACTGCAAGGGTCTACAGAGAGGCCAACGTTGGGAGCTGTGGAGAAAAAACTTCTTAACGTCTTGAGGAGCATGGGTTTGCATGCCAGAGAGCAGAAGCACCAGGTTAGTTAATTCCTCTACACCATAGAGCCCATCACCGACAATGTCCCCTCAAGACGGGGGTTAGAAGAGACCTCTGCAGACTTCAAAACTGCCCTAAAATTGTTTGATGTATACTTAAGTCCAAAACGGAATTTTGTCATCAAGCGTGTGCGATTCAGAGATCCCAAAGACCAGGGGAACCTGTCGAATCCTTTCTTATCGATCCGTGTGGGTTAGCCAGCTCTTGCAGACAAACTTATTCACGAGCACGTTGGCAGAGTCCACGACAAAAAGCTGTCAGTTTTTTTTGGTCGACAAGGGACGACCCTGCAATTGAATACAGGCCAAACTTGGGGAGCGAAATTGGTCTCAAATCCGTTGACACACTGAAGTTTCAGACAAGATTGCTAACTGCTTAGGCCTAATGGCAGCAGCCCCGCCAACTCAAGCCCCCAAAACAGCTAAAAGGGCAGGAAACCCTATGACAGCCACCTTGAGGTGCTTAAGCTGCGGCGCAAAAAAGCACAGACGAGATTGCCTGGTAGGGGGTGCAGAGTGTTTCCTATGTGGAAAGATAGGACACTTCAGGCGGTTTTGTAAGGGAAGAAAGCAACAGAATATCTACGACATGCAGATGAAGTGGGGTAATTGGAATAACAATTCAATATTAAAACTGATATTAAGATGTGCATTAACAGCTTTAAAAGTAGACCAATGTAGAATGAGCATTAATAGCTTTAAGTGTAATTCTGAGAGCTCTTTTTAAGCATGATGGTAAATATAGCCAACATATAGGCATGATGGGTATGGTGCTGTGGAAACCCAACTAATAATCACAAGTCCTAAAACTTAACAGGATGAGTAAACAAATGTTAGTATGATAAGAGCACAGACTGGGAAGCATTAGAACTGAGGCATTTCCCAGCCTCCCAGTGAGATAAGAGAGACATCTGCAGCCTAAATAATTCTGCTCATTATGTACGTAACTGGAGGTTGTATGAGGCAGTGTAATGAAATGTGACAACTAAAAGATATAAATATGCTCTGCAGGCTTTGTATCAGAGAGACACACTGAGGATCAGGCTGTGTCCTCCCAGCAAATGCTTGAATAAACCCTTTGCTTACTGGAAACTCTCAGATTTGAGGGTTTCATCTTTTTACCACAGCAATTTGGCGTAGTCAGCAGAATCCTTGCAATATTGGACACTGGCACTGGATCAAATGTTGACAGCAGAGGACGGGTGAGTAGATTCATTTACCACCCATTAGATAGGGCAGTCAGCATTCAAAACAGGAAGTCGGTGGGTCAATCTGAGGATCCCAACCAGCGTATGGGTCTATGAGTGTAGTAACTAAAGGTAGCGTGGCACCATGAGTACAGTTTGGTTCCTTGGGTAAACAAGGGGTAAGGGATTATTGTAATTGTTTCCAGAGTAAACTAAAGGCGTGACAAATGTCCGTGCGGTAAAACAGTAAGGCCATTTCCTAGAAAGAGTTCTGAGAAAACCGGTGTGGTACAACGGTATCGACCGTTTCCTAATGTCCTGTGTGGTGAGAAAACTGGTGCGGTAAAACAGTATCGACCGTTTCCTCGGGTGGAATCTTCCCAGGTTTGCACTAAATGTGGTAGTGAACAAGGAAAAAGATGTTTTACCCGCTGGCTACAATGGCTGGTTTTCATGTCATATTGTCCCAGTCCTGCTTCATTAATCATGCATTCCCAGGAAACATGCTGTTTTGCTGGCGGGCGCCACACCAGGCGTCATATTTGAAGTGTGGCCGTGCGCGCACCTCTCAGTGCTTACAGCCCAGGAGGGCTGGTGAAGACATGGCCCCAAAAGCCAAGAAGAGCACATCCCCTCCGATTCAGTGACATATCCCTGGGATACTTTCTGGACACTGTTGGAGCCCACCCCTGCTCTGGCTGAAGGAGACCCATCAGTGTTACCACTCCGGCTTGGGGGGCGGTGGCAGAGGTGGTCAGTGCCAATGTTGCACGGAAGAGGTTGGCTATCCAGTGCAGAAAGAGGATGAATGATCTCATCCGTGCAGCCAGGATATGGCAACCATCTCATCACTCTAAAACTCACACTCAAGCCCATCGCACATCGACTGGCATCTCACTCACTGCCAGCTCGAGGGACATTGGCACTCACTCTCTCACATCTCCACCTGGTCTCATCTCCTCTGGAAACTGCCTCCTCAGCCCTCTTGCACAGATCAACATGGGTCCTCATACACACCCTAGGATACCCCCTTCCCCAGTGCAGCTCTCGTTCTGCAGTTTCTTTCCTCGCCCTAGGCCACTTCTCCCTCTTCCTCAAGCAAGCCATAGCCGTGCAACCATTGAAAAACCACCCCTGCCTTACGGCTAGCCTCATGGGGAGACCATGCGCTCCCCTAAGACTGATGGGGTGCTGATGACTGTGAGTGCTGCCTGAAGCAAGGCAGGCAAACAAACCTCAAAAGTCCCAAGCTAAGTGCAGCTCACCAGGTCTATGCCACTCATGCTCAGTTCTGAATCACACTGCAGTCATGTTGGCATGCTCAGATGATCCAGTGTGGGCGGGACGGTTCTGTTGAGCTGGACTTATAATGATATGCAAATGTATTACAATGAGGTTCCTGATGTCAGATGGTGGAAAACGCGGCCCGCCATCGACAGGCTGAGCGGATGATTGCAAACTGGTTTCACGTCCTTGTGAAACCCATTTTTGGCCTTCTCGCCCTATTGTCCGTTCATGCTGCCAAACACGCCCGACCCCAGTTGGCACAGAAAATTCTGCCTCTAGTGTTCAGTGTAGTGAAAAACTGGTGCGGTAAAACGATATCAGCCATTTCCTGGTGTTCATTGTAGTGAAAGATGGGGAGAGATCCATTTTTATTAAGAAAGCAATAATAGTAGCCGGACTATAAACATAACATCAGCCACAGCAGACAAAAATTTAGCGTCGAGACCCAAAAGATCCCCAATTGAATTTTTGGCAAATAACTTAAAGGTGAAAAAGAAATTAAATTGCTGTAAGTCACTAAAGCTTTTGTTCTGAATCGAGAGAGAGAGGGGGGTGAGGTGTACCCAGGGGGTTAATAAGCAGTGACAGGTAGAGACAGAGGAAATGTGAGCTTTAGTCATTTGTTTTGATCATCCCTGTAGGTGGAAATCTCAAAGATCGCTTTATTTCCCCCACTGCTACTTGAAGTTGCGTTTAGAGTATGGAAGTTTTATGTGGTTAAGATAAATATTCTAAGAATGGAAATATTCATATCTTTATACATGCTTGTGTGCAATGAAGAACTTGTGCATGAGCTTTAATGTGCTTTCTTCCCTAAATTGTCATGTGTGCTTGGAGCTGAACACTTTGCGTTAAAAGCCTCAAGATTGAGTTGGATTAAAGCAAAGTATCATCAAACCAATTTTTTTTTTTAAGTCTTAAGGCTCGAGTTGAGATTTCTAGCCAAAAATGACAAATCAAAGGTATTCTAGCAATACCAGCCTTTGTTTGAACCGAACCAGACTTTGCACCGCCCTTTTGTAGGCGAGCAAGAAGTTCCTTTTTACCACTAGCAGCTTCTGAATTAGTCCATTTCGCCTCGAGCAGAGTGGTCCCTTGAATTTAGAGTCAGAAGTCTACAGCACAGGAAAAAACCCTTCAGCCCATCGAGTCTGCGCCGGTAAAACAAGTACCTAACTATTCTAATCCCATTTTCCACCACCAGGCTCATATCCTTGTATGCGATGACATCGCAAGGGCATATACAAATACTTCTTAAATGTTATGAGGGTTTCTGCCTCTACCACCCTTTCAGGCAGTTCCAGATTCCCAGCACCCTCTGGGTGAAAAAATTCTTCTCCTCATTCCCTCTAAACCTCCTTCCCCTTACCTTAAATCTATGCCCCCTGGTTATTGATCCCTCCACCAAGGGGAAAGGTTCCTTCCTGTCTACCCTATCTATGCCCTTCATAATTTTATACATCTCAATCTCCTCTGCTCCAGGGAAAATAACCCCAGTCTATCCAATCTCTCCTCTTAACTAAAACTCTCCAGCCCAGGCAACATCCTGGTAAATCTCCTCTGCACTCTCTCTAGTTCAATCACATCCTTCCTATAATGCAGATTCCAGAACTGCATGCAATACTCTAGCAGTGGCCTAACCAGTGTTTTATACAGTTCCAGCATAACCTCCCTGTTCTTATATTCTATGCCTCGGCCAATAAAGGCAAGTATCCCATATGCCTTCTTAACCACCTTATCTACCTTTCCCGCTACCTTAAGGGACCAGTGGACATGCACACCAAGGTCCCTCTGATCCTCGGTACTTCCCAGGGTCCAACTATTCATCGTGTATTCCGGTGCCTTGTTTGTCTTGCCCAAGTGCATCACCTCACACTTATGCAGATTAAATTCCATTTGCACTGATCAGCCCATTTGACCATCCCATCGATATCCTCCTGTAATCTGCTATCCTATTTACCACCCCACCAATTTTCGTGTCATCCGTGAACTTACTGATCAACCCACCTACATTCAAGTCTAAGTTGTTTATATATACCACAAACAGCAAGAGACCCAACACTGATCCCTGTGGAACCCCACTGGACACAGGTATCCAGTCACAAAAACACCCCTCGACCATCACCCTCTGCTTCCTGCCACTCAGCCAATTCTGGATCCAATTTGCTAAATTGCCTTGGATCCCATAGGCTCTTACCTTCGTTATCAGTCTCCCATATGGGACCTTATCAAAAGCCTTGCTGAAGTCCAATTAGACTACATCAAATCTATTGCCCTCATCTACACACCTGGTCACCTCTTCAAAAAATTCAATTAAATTGGTTAGATATGACCTCCCCTTAACAAAACCATGCTGACCTTGATTAATCCCTGCCTCTCCAAGTGAAGATTAATTCTGTCCTTCAGAATTGCTTCCAATATTTTCCCCGCCACTGAGGTTAGACTGATTGGCCTATAGTTCTTGGTTTATCCCTTCCTCCCTTCTTGAATAATAGTACCATATTGGCTGCCCTCCAGTCCTCTGGCACCTCTCTCCTGTGGCCAGAGAGGTATTGAAAATTATTGCCAGCACCCGTTATCACCTCCCTTGTCTCACTCAACAGCCTGGGATACATTTCATCTGGGCCTGGAGATTTATCTACTTTTAAGTCTGCTACACCCCCTCCCTTTCTATGCTAATTTCTTAAATTATATCACAGTCCTTCTGCCTGATTTCTATACCCACGTCGTCCCTCTCACTTGTGAACACCGGACCAAAGCATTCATTTAGAACCCTACTTACGTCTTCTGGCTCCACACACAAATTACCACTATAGTCCTTAATGGGCCCTACTCTTTCCCTAGTTATCCTCTTAGTGTACTTGTAAAATAACTTTGGATTTTCCTTTATTTTACCTGCCAATGCTTTTTCATGCCCCCTTTTTGCTCTCCTAATTTCTTTTTTAAGATCCCCCCTACACATTCTATACTCCTCTAGGGCTTCCGCTATTTTGAGCCCTCGGTATCTGCCATAAGCCTCCTTTTTTCTCTTTATCCAATCCTGTATATCCCTCAATGTCCAGGGTTCCCTGGGTTTGTTGGTCCCACCCTTTGTCATTACTGGAATATGTTGGCCCTGTACTCTCCCTATTTCCTTCTTGAATGAGTCCCACTGCTCTGACGCAGATTTACCTAAAAGTAGTTGCTCCCAGTACACTCTGGCCAAATCATAACTGATCTTATTAAAATCAGCCTTCCCCCAATTTAGAACTCTGATTTCTGGCCCATCCTTTTCCTTTTCCACAACAACCTTGAATCTAACAGAGTTATGATCACCATCTGCAAAATGCTCCTCCATTGATACCTCTACCACTTGCCCGGCTTCATTCCCTAACATTAAGTCCAGGACCACCCCTTCCCTTGTCAGATCTTCTACATACTGGCTTATAAAGCTCTCCTGAATGCATTTTAAGAATTCTGCTCCCTCTAAACCTATCACACTATGCCTAACCCTGTTAATGTTGGGGAAGTTGAAATCCCCCACTATTACTACCTTATTACTTTTACACTTCTCTGAAATTTGTCTACATATCTGCTCTTCTATTTCTCTCTGACATTTTGGGGGCCTATGGTGCACACCCAGCAATGTGATTACTGCTTTTTTGCTTTTCAGTTCTACCCATTTGGCTTAATTGAGGAGCCTTCTAAGATGTCATCCTTCCTTACCTGCTGTAAATGACTCCTTGATCAAATTGCAATACCCCCTCCTCTTTTACCTCCTTCCCTGTCTTGCCTGAAGATCCGATATCCTGGCATATTGAGCTGCCAATCCTGCCCCTCTCTCAACCATATCTCTGTGACAGCAATGACATCATACTTCTGTGTGTTACTTTGTGCCCTTAACTCATCTGCCTTATTTGTCACACTCCTTCCATTAAAATAAATATCATCCAACCTCACCAATCCCACTTTTTCCTTAACTGGCCTATAATTTCTATGCCTTCTAGGCTTACTTGCTCTCTCTTCTAATTTTGGCTGTGCATCTCTCCCTGCTGAACCTCCACTCAGGATCCCACGCCCCTGCTAAGTTACTTTAAACCCTCCCCAACAGCACTGGCAAACCTCCCCGCAAGGATGTTGGTCCCATTCCGGTTCAGGTGCAACCCTTCTGCCTTGTACAGGTCCCACCACCCCCAGACACGGTCCCAATGTCCCAGAAATCTAAAGCCCTCCCTCCTGCACCATCTCTCCAGCCACACATTCATCTAGGCTAACCTCCTATTTCTATATTTCTATTTCTATAGTGGTATTTAGAGATAAATGCAAATGTAATAAGATTTCTAGCAGATTTAAAAGTCTAAGGCCTGGATTTTCTGTGCCCGCTGATGGCGGGCATGTTCAGTGGCGTGAGTGGATGATATGGTGAGAAGTCCAAAAGGTTGGTTTCACAACATAGTGAAACCAATTTGCGATCGTCCGCTCTTCTCGTCAATGGCAGGTGGCATTCCCTGCCATCGGAAATCAGGAACCTCATTGAAATACATCAACATATCATTAAGAGGACAGCCAGCCGGACTCAAACCCCCACTGGTTTGTCTGCCTACGTCAGCAGGAAAACACACCAATGTGATTCACAACAGCATATATAAGGCTGGTGGGCTTGATGGGCTGCACTTTTCTCGGGACTTCAAGGTTTGTTTGCCTACCTTGCTTTGGTTAGCACTTGCAGTCATCAGTGCTAGGTTTCACAGCACCTAATCACTTTTAGCGGGCTCATGGGTCGGTCTCTATCTATCAGATCAGGCATATGTGGGTGGCTTTTCAATGATTGCGGGGCAAGGTCTTGCTTGGGGAAGGTGGAGAAATGATCTCAGGCAAAGGAAGAGGCTGCAGGATGACAGCTGTATTGGGGAAGGAGGGGAAGGGGGGCACACGTTGATCTGTGCAAGTGGCCTCAAGATGGTGAGGGCTGAGGAGGCAGTCTCCAGAGGTGAGGCCAGATGGACAAGTGAGGGCTTGTGTGAGAGAATGGGTGATACGTCCCTTGAGCTGGCAGAGAGTGAAATGCCAGTGAATGTGTGATAGGCTCGAGTGTGAGAGTTTAGAATGATGAGATGGTTGTCTTACCCTGGCGGCATGGATGAGGTCATTCATCCTCTATCTGCATTGGATGGCCAACCCCTTCTGTGCAACATTGGCACTGATCACCATTGCCATCGCCGACCGCCGACCAAGCTGGAGTAGTAACGTAGCTGCCCCTTCTGCAGCCAGAGTGGGGGTGGAGGACATTAGAATGGGCCTCTACAACACCCAAAAGGCACTCGAGGGCTGCAGTCTTGTTTGCTCCAGCCCTGGGCTGGAAGCACTGGGTGCGGCTGTACTTTAAATGTGGTGCCTGACATGATGAAGCAGCGAGGTGATGGAGTGGTGGACAAGTGAGAGCCCACCTACCATGGAAATGGCATGTTTCCCAGGAATGCAAAATTAATGCAGGAGGTTTGGGACAATACGGCGTGAAAAACCTCTATTCGGCTGGTGGGTATAACGACATTTTACCCGCCCGTTACCACACTTGGTGCATATGTGGGACGATTCCACCCTGAGAATTTATATGTGAATTTTCAATGCCACAGGAGCTTTACTTTACCTTAAAAAAATTTTGACTTCAACCATTCAGGTAAGGAGACCTGATACAAACACATGAACCGATGAGTATCAGACCTTTTAACAAGTTACTTTTGAAAAACTATGATGCCATCTAAGATAAAGAATAAATGTTTGATAAACATATGGGACTTTTAATCCAGATACAAATTCATACACAAGAGGCAGTTTTAATGTTGATAGTGTAAATTATCATTCTTATAAAGTTTAAAGATTTGAGATTTGGTTCCAGATAAAGTTCTCAAAAGGAAAAGGAATTTTTATTTTAAAAAAGATTTGACAATATTGATACTAATTCAAATGCTGCAAGCTTCTGTTCTGAAGAAAAAAATAGGAGTTTAAAATGTACTTGTAAGCCTGTTCCCAAAATATAAAGATAATCCTGAACCCCTTGACTAAGTTTGGCAGAAATGCAATTTTTGGCAGAGTTAAAGAGTGCAGCTCAACAATGCTGCTCCTTGAATCTGGAATAATTTTAAAATGAAAAAAAAGTCAAACCATTTAGTGGGTTACTGGTGAGAAAATAAAATGTTGTTTAAGGGGAAGAAGGCAAAGAAGCAAAACATGTTAATACCTGGAATCAAATAGCTAATAGAATGTTATATTTTGTGAGGGGAATTGATTACAAAAGTGGCAAGGTTATGCTTCAGTTGTGCAGGGCACTGTTGAGACCACATCTGGAATACTGTGTACAGTATGGTCTCCTTGTTTAAGGAAAGATGTCAATGCAGTTGAAGCAGTTCAGAGAAGGTTTACTAGACTAATACCAGGAATGGTCAGGTTGTCTTATGAGGAAAGATTGGACAGGTTAGGCTTGTATCCACTGGAATTTAGAAGAGTAAGAGGCGGCTTGATTGAAACCTTTAAGATCAAGAGGAGTCTTGACAGGGTGGATGTAGAGAGGATGCTTCCTCTTGTGGGAGAATCTAAAAGTAGGGGTCACTGCTTAGTAATAAAGGGTTGTTCATTTAAGACAGAGATGAGGAGAATTTTTTTCAGAGGGTGATGAGTCTTTGGAACTCTTCCTCAAAAGGCAGTGGAAGCTGAGTCCTTGAATATTTTTAAGGCAGAGCTAGATAGGTTCTTGATTAACAAGAGATGAAAGGTTATCGGGGGTAGGCAGGAATGTGTGGTTGAGGTTACATTCAGATCAGCCATGATCTTATTGAATGGCAGAGCAAGCTCAAGAGGCCACGTGGCCTACTCCTGCTCCTAATTTGTATGCTTGATTTCTGTTTTAAAAATATGAGAATACTTTATTGGACTGTTAAGTTTCTCTAGACAACCTGAACAAGATAAGATGGCAACCATTGCATGTGTAAAACAGTGTGAGGAAATGATTAAGGGAAGGAGATAGAGTTAGGGAAAGGGGACACAAAATACAAACTTTTTAAAGAGACTTGAAATTGATAATCTGGCCATCATCTGAGACATTGGAACAATACAGGGGGAGATAAGCAAAGATCTAGAGACAGAGACCCTCTGACATGAAAATGGTTAATATGGCCTAAAGAGTAAGGAAACATTTTAAAACAATCAAGGCAATAGAGAAACTGACTTTAAGAGAATCTTAACATGATCATAGTCAGAGGGAGTAAAAAACATTAAAGTAAAAGTACAAGGAATCCATGGTTGAGGCAATTGATGAGTAAAGAGAAATAATGCTCAACATACCACAAGATGGATACAGGTAAAGGAAGCACTGGAAGGAGGCTAACTGTATATATGACTGACCATATTAATATGCCTGCGAGCTACAAAAAGTAGGACCACAGGATTAACACTTGTGTGGTCCTGCAAAAGGCCGAATGGCCTACTCCTGCTCCTATTTTCTATATAACACCATGATGACAGGCAGAGTTAAGCAGCTCTCAGAGAGAACTGCCACTGAAAGTGAAGATACTGGACCATTGAAAGATAGGATAAGAAGATACATTGTAGATTTGTGTCGGCAGCTTCAGGAATTGAGGTCCAAGGTGAAATAGCAGCAGAAGGTAGCGGACCAGGAAAGAAATGAGATGGAGTGGCTCCCCCGGGACATGCTAGAAGTGAGGGATAAAGTTAAGGGGGCACTGGAAGGACTAGGAGCTACCTTGCAATGGCAAGGACCTTACTGGATAATAATGACTAGTGACACATGTGTGCGTTTTGAAGCACAGGTGAAACTTTATATCTCTCAATCAGCAAGAAAGCAACCAGCAGCTTGCTTAACTATTTTTTTCAGACAAATGCTCAGAGCAATGGCAATCTGGAGGACAGTAGCAGTAATCACCCTCTTAACAATAACAGCAGCAATGGGAGCTGCCCACCGTGACCATCAATAAAACCACTTGCCTGCATCCAGGGCAATACGTGCAGCTGCCTAAAGGAGGGAGCGGAGAGTGGATAAGGAAATAGAGCATTTGGATTTTTCAGAGTCATGGCTGGTGGTCATGTTATTCAGGTTATGTTATCAAAAGGGCACAATCTGACTCTGGTATCATCGCCCTGACTTTTACGCTAATGATACAGCTGGAAATGTGGACATAAAGGGAGTGTACAACACCAGCTTGGGCGTGATATGTGTCCAATGAATGTTACAGTGGAATGGACTAATCTGCCCCCGTTTATTTGGGAGTCGGGATTAGGGGGACAATATTGTCAAGGGCAATGTATAAATGTTGTTAATCGGCTTGGCTGTAGTGATATGAGGTGTTTTGATTTGTCAACCTGCGGGTATCAGAAACCCACTAAGTGTCTAACCAAAATGTCACCACCCCTGGATGGGATAATTATAATTGGGAAACCCAAAGTGATATTGCCTGATGTTACTATTGGTACACTGGAGGTAACCGACAACTTGATCAACCTCAACCTGATCTTATTGGCCAAAACAAAAAAGTTACAGTGCTTATGCTTCCTGCGTGGCAAAAGAGACCGCAGGAGGATTGAGATTCGCAGCTCAGGGAACTGAATAAAATTGCAGCTATACAAGTTCAGGGCAAGGTATGCTAGAGAGGTTAGAAATCATTAATATGACTGACTCAGTCTAAGGGGAGGGCATGTGACATGTTGGCTCAGGACTTTATAGATAACGTTAGGTCAGATATTGAAGATATAAGATTTGGCACTGCGCCTCAACACACACATGAGGCTGTGGAGGTATTAGACCTTATACTAATAACCACAGCTTATGCTTACAGATCTCTGACTCCTTTACTGTGGGGGACTTTCACCTTACAGGCAGGGCCCTCACTGGCTATGTACTCAGTCTATCGTGGGACAGTACATTAAACATCGACGACACCCCAGGTCCAATGGCTCGGGTAGCAGTGGAAAGGGCCCTTATCACTATCAGGAGGCTTATGGAACAAAGCTGTCAAGCAATCACGAGGAGAAGAGTGCTGGTGAATCTGGCCACCGGAAAACAGGAGATTGGAGGACACAGGCAGTAGTCGGCCTGGATGGGAAGAATCCATAATAACTGGTGGGAAATAGGGAGGGTGACAGCAGTCATTGCATCTGTTGCAGTCTTAATAGTTAGTCCCTGTATTTGGTATTATCAGAGACTGATGGTATCCCAAACAGTATGGATGGTAATGCTGGCTAATAAAGAGTATACCTTGGTATCCACTGAAACTGAAACTCCCCCTCCCAGGAATACAAAAATCGAGAACATTTATGAGGGTTTTGCAATTTAATGAAGTTATGGTTCTGGGCCTAGCTTAGGTCAGTAGGACTCAGGCAAAACTGTAAGAAAACAATAGGGTAGCAGACCCAAAGCCCACCGGACTCTAGTATGATCCCTAGAGATTCTGGTTGGCAGAAGATCTTGGGAAGATCCCTCCTGGGCCAGGTAGTGCCTGACTGAAGGCTCAAGATGATGGACTGAAGTGGGATAATTGGAATAATTCGATATTAAAACTGATATTAAGATGTGCATTAACAGCTTTAAAAGTAGACCAATGTAGATTTGAGCATTAATAGCTTTAAGTGTAGTTCTGAGAGCTCTAAGCATGATGGGAAATATAGCCAACATATAGGCATGATGGGTATGGGTGCTGTGAGAACCCAACCAACAATCACAAGTCATAAAACTTAATGACCTTCACAGAGTGAGTAAACAAATGTTAGTGTGATAAGAGCACAGACTGGGAGGCATTAGAACTGAGGCATTTCCCAGCCTCCCAGTAAGGTAAGAGAGACACCTGCAGCCTGAATAATTACACTCATTAAATATAAACTGGCGGTTGTACTAGGCAGTGTAATGAAATGTGACACCTAAAAGATATAAATATGCAATGCAGGCTTTGTATCAGGGAGACACACTGAGACAAGCTGTGTCCTCCCAGCATATGCTTGAGTAAACCCCTTTGCTTACTGAAAACTCCCAGACTTTGAGTGGTTTCATCTTTACACCACAAAACAGATAAATATTGTGAATAAGCAAAGACATCACAGAGTTCCTTGGAGAAGCAAAGGATCATGAACAAGACTTCTGGTCCATCACTTTGGGAATTAAAGGTTTTAAGACTGACTTTAAACTTGACACTGGAGCTGGTGTTACAATACTGAGTGATCATTTGGCATGACTCAAAATAATTCCCATCCAGCCATCAAACCTTAAACTACAAGGTCCAGGTAGCACAAATCTGCAAGTAAAAGGTCAGATAACTGCCACCCTTCACCACAAGGGGTGCCAGATTTCAGAGCTCCTCCACATCTACAACCAAAGCATTTCTTACTAAGCAGAAATGCATACGTCCAACTGGGCATTCTGCAAAAAGTGAACAAAGTCCTAAACAGGACAGAATTCTGCGAACAATCTCCACAGCTCTTTCAGGGGCTCGGTAAGCACCAGCATGAATATCATATTACATTGCTTCAAGATGCTGCACCTGTATGTCTACATACTCCCAGGAGGGTACCACATCCACTGCTGTGTAGAAAAACTTTGATAATTATTAGTTTAATTATGTGTAGTAACCAAGTAATTGAAATATATTAACCCAATATATTATGCTGAATTATGGGACACTAGTACATCACATGAGTTGGGCTTCGTTAGCAGCCTCACTTAAACTTGACAGGGGAGAAAAACCACATGGCCCCAAGCCAGTGATGCAAGACGTCAAGGTTGAACAGTCCTGGACCGGGGACCAACCTCCCCAGCCATTAAAACTCATCGGTTGTATTCCCCCAAGATTCAAAGGCCTATGCACAAAGAAAAACAGGTGGTAAAACATTCAATCTTGTGCCTTAAGTTAGTGTAGTTTAACTTAATTTTTTTTTAAAAAGCAGGAACTTTCCTTCACAGTATGTAACCATCTTTGATTCTGTAGGCTTAGAATTAAGATCTGTAATGAGCTTTTGCAGCTATGTAGTTCTTATGACTCTTATTACTGAGGAATATGCATTATTTGAATGTGTCACGTTATATTTTTAAGTGAATCTTGCTGCCTTAATTTTAGCACACCGATCATCTTTAAGCACTAATTATATATAGACACAGGGTAATTTCTGTAATTTTGTAACTTGTGTAAGGCTATGCCCCATTCTGTATTTTTCATCAACTTGTACCAAGCACTAGCAGATACAACAAAAACATACAATGGCAAAGCAGTTCTCACAACCAAAAGGCTCTGTTAAGCACCTATCTTAATGAGCGTCCAACAGGACATACAATACTGATACCTATAGACCAATTAGACCTCTGGAACGATGACTCCAGTGTTAAAACTAGACATTCACACACACTCTTATCTCAAATAAGCAGGCATCAAAACTATTCTAAGGCCCCAGTTATCTTAGAAGAAAGTTGTAAAATTTAACGAAATAACAGAAAAAGCTAACAGATAAAAGATAACAGGAAAAGGGATGCTCCAATGATTAATTGACACCTTAGAGGAGACAACACAAAATGATACAGTCGATGACAATCACCGAGAAACTAATCAGAAACTGATCATGCAACTCTTAAGCCAATCAGGGCCTGATCACGCACTGCACGAGCCAAATCAGGAATATCAATGATCATGCGCAAGGGTTGTGGTTTGGATAGAATTAAAAAGCACCAGCTTTGAGCCACCAGGCACATATGGAGCATTTGAAATGAAAGGCCGCCTGTCAGCTGAAAGCAGAAGACCAGAGGACTCTGGAGAGGTGGGGGAGGGGGTGGCGGGAGCGAGCTGAGGGGGGCGGGGGGGGCTGGTGGGAGAGAGCACAACAGTGTGCGAGGAAGTGAGAGTGGGCACGAGGGTTATGGGAGAGGACATGGGGAAGGGGGGTGTGAGAGAGAATAAAGACCCCATATCGCCTCATGCCCTCGGCTGAATTGGGAAGCAAGAACCGGTGTTAAGCCAGCAACTTTATTGAGAATAACTTTTATTGCTTAATAATTGTTTCCTGAGTTACATCACTATCTTGTCTCCTATTGCCTGAATGGTTAAAGTCTTAAAAGAGCAAATTAATAGTAAGTAAGTGGATTTGGAGGCTAAATGCCCCTAAAACTTACAGCTGCCAAAAGTTAAAGAGGAACTTGGCAGAATGTTACAAAGGAGGTGTCGTATCGCCTGTCACAGAGCCAACATGCTGGTGTTCGGGGCTTGCAACAGTACCTGAACGGAATGGTCAGCTCAGGCTTGCACAGACCTCAACATTAAACAAAGCAGTCCTGAGGGAAATGCACCCAATGGATGACAGGTTGGCAAAACTTGCCAACAGCATTCTCTTCACTAAATTTGATGCTAATAGTGGGTTTTGGAAAACACCCTGGACCAGGGATCCAGGTTGTTAACAACATTTATTATGCCTTTCAGATGGTTCGGTTTTAACCGCCTTCCCTTCAGGATATCAGCAGCTCCGGAGATATTCCGGCGAACTATGTTAAACATTCTAGAAGGCAAGCGAGGAGTAATTTGCACATGGATGACAAGCTTATCCACGAACCCACAAGACAGGAGAAAGATCACATAGTTCATTAAGTTCTCAAAGCACCCCAAGAGGCAGGTCTCACTTTAAACAAGAAATATGAATTTGCCAAAAACTATCAAATTCTTTGGGGACATAATGGTAGACCCTCAAAAAAAAGAAACAAAAGCTATCAGTGACTTTCCACAACCAAAGTGTGTTATTTATGTTCAGAGGTTCCTTGGAATGGTCAATCAAGTTGGCAACTTTATTCCAAATTTAGCAATGCCAAACCAGTGAGACACCTTTCACGAAAGGGTCAACAGTGATTCTGGGGCACTGAGCAAACCAATGCATTTCAGTGGATAAAAGAAAGGCTTATATATTCAGACATGCTGGTGCATTACGATCCCACATTGTCCACCGTGGCGGCCACTGAATCCTCAGACCTTGGAGCTGTACTCATTCAAGTCTAGAAGGATGGCAGGAAGCCTGTCTTTGCCTCCACAGCATTGACAGAAATGGAGTAATGCTATATAACAATAGAGAAGAAAGCGTTGGCAGCGGCCTGTGCATCAAAAAGACCTGGGTGTCAGAGGTTCTCCAGTTACTTGATGGGACTACTATTCCAAATCAAGACTGACCATTGGTCACCCTTGAATTTGACAGAAATCATTAAAATGCCTTAATGCACACATTTCAGACTTAGATTGACGTGTTACCAGTACAGAGCTATGTATGTATCAGGGAAATCGCCGACCACAGCTGACACATTTTTCAGAGATATGGTTGACCAAACCTTGCTCAGAACTTCATACTTGTGTCCGAGGTGGAAGCATTCTCATCAATCATAATGACCTCCCTACCAGTCTCCGAATGAAAGCTGCAAGGCACAAGGAAAGCACAGAAGATGCAGAGTGCACCCAGTTCAGGAAATTTTGCCAAGAAGGCTGGTCAAACTACAGTCCGACTGACCAGCTCCTACAAAAGTGTCATGAACAATATAAGCATCTAATGATAGTGGATGATCTTCTGGTCTGGCCAAAACAAACCTACCTTTGCTATTACAAATTGCAAGGCACAGGCACAATGTGACATTCATTTGCAATGTGATGTGTGATCACAAGGGCTAATGTACAGAAAATATCTGAAAAGAAAAAATGCTGCAAATATTCAGCAGGTGTGGCAGCATCTGTGGACAGAGAAACAGTTAACATTTCAGGTCATTGACAGGTTCGGATGAATGAGTTTTTCCAGCACTTATATTTCACATTTTCAACATTGGCAATATTTAGTTCTTGTATAACTGGTCCATTAGATATCTTAAATGTACAAACTTCAAAAAAAGGAAATAACGTATATATGGGAAAGTTATTGATAACATGCAGTTGGGAATATTTGTTGAGGATAATATGTTTTTCCTAGGACAAATAAAGCTCATAAGATAGTTCACTGCTTGAAAGACTGTGTTGTAGGGTGGCCGAGTTGTGCTACTAATGATAGAGTTGATCTGCAGACACTTCTTGGGTGGAAACATTACGTTTATTTATAATGTACTCAGCAGCAACTACACACGTGTTTTCAACTCCAACTCTATTGCTACACTGACTGCTGAGGTAGCCCATGCTACTCTCCTATTGATTACTACTGATCATGGGATCTTCGTTAACATGTATTATTCTTAAAGGTACATTACACACTAAATAAAACCATAATTACTATGTTAGGATTTAGCTTCAGTGGGCCACCTTCTTGCCTCTTTTTTGTTGGGGAATCCATGATTAGGGAACAGAGCCTAAAAATAAGAGTCTGGACATTCAGGAACGAAGATAGGAAACACTGCCACATGCAAAGGGTGGTAGATGTTTGGAAGTCTCTTCCAATTGTTAATTTAAACCTGAGATTGATAATACCTTTGGTTAGCAAAAATCTAAGGAATATGGGGCAAAGGCACATGGAGTTGGGTTATAGAGCAGCCAAATTCATTGAATTATAGCAGTACAGTTCAGAGGAAGTAAATGACCTTGTCTTGTTCCTATGTTATTTTGTTACTAAAGGGTAAGCAAAGTGTGCCAGGTACAGGTTAGGTAGGTAAGTCTGCAGCCTTGAAATAGTAACTGGGATATCCCACTAACCCAACTACTTTGTAGGTTAAAAACAAAAAAACTGTGGATACTGGAAATCCAAAACAAAAACAAAAACAGAATTACCTGGAAAAACTCAGCAGGTCTGGCAGCGTCGGCGGAGAAGAAAAGAGTTGACGTTTCGAGTCCTCATGACCCTTCGACCGAACTTGAGTTCGAGTCCAAGAAAGAGTTGAAATATAAGCTGGTTTAAGGTGTGTGTGTGGGGGGCGGAGAGAGAGAGAGAGAGAGAGGTGGAGTGGGGGTGTGGTTGTAGGGACAAACAAGCAGTGATAGAAGCAGATCATCAAAAGATGTCAACAACAATAGTACAAAAGAACACATAGGTGTTAAAGTTAAAGTTGGTGATATTATCTAAACAAATGTGCTAATTAAGAATGGATGGTAGGGCACTCAAGGTATAGCTCTAGTGGGGGTGGGGAGAGCATAAAAGATGTAAAAAAAAAATTTTTTTTTATAATGGAAATAGGTGGGAAAAGGAAAATCTATATAATTTATTGGAAAAAAAAGAAAAGGAAGGGGGAAACAGAAAGGGGGTGGGGATGGGGGAGGGAGCCCAAGACCTAAAGTTGTTGAATTCAATATTCAGTCCGGAAGGCTGTAAAGTGCCTCGTCGGAAGATGAGGTGTTGTTCCTCCAGTTTGTGTTGGGCTTCACTGGAACAATGCAGCAAGCCAAGGACAGACATGTGGGCAAGAGAGCAGGGTGGAGTGTTAAAATGGCAAGCGACAGGGAGGTTTGGGTCATTCTTGCGGACAGACCGCAGGTGTTCTGCAAAGCGGTCGCCCAGTTTACGTTTGGTCTCTCCAATGTAGAGGAGACCACATTGGGAGCAACGAATGCAGTAGACTAAGTTGGGGGAAATGCAAGTGAAATGCTGCTTCACTTGAAAGGAGTGTTTGGGTCCTTGGATGGTGAGGAGAGAGGAAGTGAAGGGGCAGGTGTTGCATCTTTTGCGTGGGCATGGGGTGGTGCCATAGGAGGGGGTTGAGGAGTAGGGGGTGATGGAGGAGTGGACCAGGGTGTCCCGAAGGGAGCGATCCCTATGGAATGCCGATGGGGGGGGTGAAGGGAAGAGGTGTTTGGTGGTGGCATCATGCTGGAGTTGGCGGAAATGGCGGAGGATGATCCTTTGAATGCGGAGGCTGGTGGGGTGATAAGTGAGGACAAGGGGGACCCTATCATGTTTCTGGGAGGGAGGAGAAGGCATGAGGGCGGATGCGCGGGAGATGGGCCGCACACGGTTGAGGGCCCTGTCAACGACCGTGGGTGGAAAACCTCGGTTAAAGAAGAAGGAGGACATGTCAGAGGAACTGTTTTTGAAGGTAGCATCATCGGAACAGATGCGGGTTGTTCTGTCCAATTGTGTGGAAAAATAGGCACAGTAGAACACTTAGTGCAGGAAGGTACCCTAGGCTTTTTCTGTTATCACTGTGTGAAGATGCATTTCATTTCCTTAGTGCAGAACTAGAGGGCCATTTTTCTGAAATTTAAGCTATTTAGCAAATGGATCTTGATATACTAAGACATGTAATTTACTGTATGTATCGGTTACAATAAAAACTGACACTATGGAATCAATGCACCCAAAAAGGTCCACGTTCCCAAATGCTGCTATTTTATTTCACTTATCCATTACTGCCTCACTGAATGTTAGATAAATATAAATATCCTGCCACTTCAGTAAATTGCTACTAAAAGCAATTAGAGACCTATTGTTTGATCACAGATTAAACAAGTACACAACACATTACAGATAAAGCAAATTTGAGTTCAACTGTATCTGGTGAACTTAAACATTTCACCTTACCCTGTTTTTTCACTTTTGTTGGTCATTATTTTTTTCAATCCAACCAATAGAGGGCAACACTGACTCAATTAACCTTTTGACTTTGTAACTCTTTCGACTACAAACCCGTTTCCATCTGTTTCAGATGAAGTTACATTGTTTCATAGTTTGCCATTGTGAGATTTGAACTCTTGATCTTGGGGTTACAAGCCCAGTACTATAACATTAAGGAACATCTTTCTGTCACTGCATCATTTTGCTTAATGCCCCATTCTGCAGAAGTTTCTGCAGTCTCAATTCTTCCCCAATTGCTCCCAACTCATTTTCCATATGGCAATCTGACGTTGCCTTGTCAATTACTCCTTTTGTTTTACTTGTCCTTGGAAAAAAAAATCTCCCCCATTAACTTACTACCGCTTTCTCAGTTCTGTCCATCTCTCCTTTAAATCTGCCACCATTTCCTGCAAAAACCAACCCATGACTCCACCATCCTCGAAAACCATGATCCCCATCTCCAACCTCCCTTTCTCTCCAAAGTCTTCCAATACCTTCCATCATTTTGCTGATGATTGAGAAATGACTGATGGGACAATTATTCGTAGGATTGGATTTATCCTGTCTTTTGTTTACAGATCATTCTTGGGGATTTTCCACATTGTTGGGTAGATTCTAGTATTATAGTTGCACTGGTACTTAAGTAATTCAACATCATGGCTGGTAAATCATGTCCTGAATGCTGATAGAAATGCATACTTGTGTAATACACTGAAGCACTCAATATGTTGGCAAAGCTGTATTCATCTGGAGAATTGCAAACATTACACCCTTGTTCAAAAGAGATTGCAAGGGTAAGCCCAGCAATTGCAGACCAGTCAGTTTAACTTTGGTGGTGAGGAAGCTTCTAGAAACAATTATTTGGGATCGAATTAATAGTCACATGGAAAAATGCAGGTAGATTAGGAAGAGCCAGCATGTATTTCTTAAAGGAAAATAGTGTTCAACGAAATTGCTGGAGTTTTCTTTGAAGAGGTAACAGAGAGGGTTGATGAGGTTAATGCTGTTGCTGTGGTTTATATGGACTTCCAAAAGGCATTCAATACAGTGCTACACAACAGACATGGTGAGAAAAGTTATAGCTCATGGAATAAAAGGGACCGTAACGACATGGGTGCAAAATTGGCTGAGTAACAGGAAACAGCCAGTAAAGGTTAATGGATATCTTTTGGGTTAGAAGAAAGTTTGTAGTGGAGTTCCCCAGGGGTCGGTATTGGGACCCTTACTTTTCCTGATATATATTAATGATCTAGATCTTAGTGTGCGGGGGTCAATTTCAAAGTGTGCCGATGATACAAAGCTTGGGAGTGTTGTAAGCTGTGAGGAGGACAATGTAGAACTTAAAAAGGACATAGACAAGTTGGCGGAGTGGGAAGATAGGTGGCAGATTAAGTTTAATGTAAAGAATTGTGAGGTGATTTATCTTGGTAAGAAGAACATGGAAACAATATAAAATAAGGGGTACAACTCTAAAGGGTGTGCAGGAGCAGTGGGACCTGAGTATATGTGTGTAAGTTATTAAAGGTGGCAGGACAGATGGAGAGAGCAGTTAATAAAGCATACAGTATCCTAGATTTTATTAATAGGGGCATAGAGTGCACAAGCAAGGAGGTTATGCTGAACTTGTACAGGACACCAGTTAAACCTCAGCTGGAGCACTGTATACAGTTCTGGGCACCACACTTTAGGAAGGATGTGAATGCATTGGAGAGAGTGCAGAAGAGATTTACAAAAATGATTCCAGGGATGAGAAACTTCAGTTATGAAGATAAATTGGAGAAGTTGGGACTATTCTCCTTGGAAAGGAGAAGCTAAGAGGAGATTTGATAAGAGTTCAAAATCATTAGGGGGCTGGACAGGAGATAGGGAGAAACTGTCCCTGCTTGTAAAAGGATTGAGACCGAGAGGGCACAGATGTAAAGTGATTCGCAATAGAAGCAAATGTGGTGAGAGGAAAAAAAAACGTCTCTCAATCAGTGGTTTGGGTTTGGAATGCACTGCCTGGAAATTTGGTGGAGGTAGGTTCAATCAAGGCATTCAAGGGGGCATTGGATAATTATTTAAATAGAAACAATGTGCAGGGTTACAGGGAACAGTCAGGAGAATGGCATGGTGTCATAATGCTTATTTGGAGTGCCAGTGCAGACACAATGGGCTGAATGGCCTCCTTCTGCACCGTAACAATTCTGTGATTCTGTGATCTGAGTAGTGTCGCAAATTGAAAGAGTCAAAGCTGTTTGTTGGCTGTAATTCTGAAAGACATATTGAGTTAGAGGAGAGGAAAGTAGATAATCCTAGTGGGGTCAGCATGCATTGGGGTTTGAAATGAGGTATTGAGTCCATAGCCTTATTCGTGTTAACACGAAGCTTCTGATCTCAAAAGCAAAAATAAAACATGATAACAGTTGTGACATTGAGTGAATTTTCCAAATTAAACCAAATGGCGATAACACAACAGAATCAAGGCAACCACCTTGCTAAACTTTGAGTCTAGGGGTTTGCTAAATATGTTGGCATCATTTTATCATAGGAGGAAACCAGTTTTCTAAGTTGTTCCACACAAAGGATACATTGTGAAGAAAATGGGAATCCCTTAAAAGTTTTAAATGGTCTGGAATTGTCTCAATAGCATTCTCATTCCCGCTAAAATTGGCAAAAGTACCAAAGTCAGTTAAAACCTGTCTGCAGTACAGAAAAATAACATATGCAAATGTACTGGTCATGTTCACCTGGTAACTGTGGACAGGAATGTCAGCTGCCATTTGACAATGAGGCTGGTGAGATATTTGCTTTCATCCATTTGAGATGTTCACTGTCCTGTGTATGTTAACTCATAAAGCTCTGCAATATGCTAGATGGTGTAGCAGGAAACGACTTCAGTGGCTGGCTTCAATAAGTTAACGCTCAAGTCCAAACAAATGTGTATCCATTGAGTTTAATTGTTTTTTAAATGAACACGTCAGCTAATTCACTTCTGTCCCTCTCGATAGCAGGTTTTCCTGCTTCCCCGTTCATTCTGTACTTTCCTAGCCTTTTCCTGATCCCAGTCTTATTGACACATTTGATTATCTTTTTCTTCATTTGAGTATTTTTGTCACCCATCATGTTTCTTGCCTTGCAAGAATCTGTACTGCTCTGCAACCCCCTTCCTGAAGTCACCAGCTCTAACTTAGAGTTTTGTGAAAAGAAATAATTATGTTCACTATCTAATCTTCCATTTGGAGAATGCAATTAATTAAACCTACTGTAGGACAAAATATTGATTTAGATAACATTTGCCATACTGTAAAACATATTTAGAATTTTTTTTAAGGGCTTCTTTTCCTCCTGTGAGCTATTCACTTTACTATACCCTCACCAAAGGTAATTCATAGCAGGGAGGCACTAAGTATTCAAAACTATCAACTTAGTCATTCTCGCTCCAGTCTCTATGGTGTAAGTAGGCCTGGCCAATAGATCTTAGTTTAACTTGACCATTTTTAGGACGCTTTCACATGACATTCATTCTAGCAAGCTAACAAGGTCAAGATGCCATTTTGTACTAACCCTGTCAAAAGAAGCTGTTTTGTAATCTGTATAACTATACAACTTACAAAACCACACACATGTATTGAACAAGAATTGTAATTAGTGACCAGCCAGAAACAGATGATTGAATAAATAACATACCTCAATTCGGTTATGATTGAAGAATAAGTAATTAACCAAGTAGTTATTAAGGCTGGAATACGCCAATGTCTGTAAGTTTAAAAAGTATAAATTTGTTGCTGTAAACTTTGTCCGTGGGTAAGGGAGCAATCAGATACCACTGGGTGCAAATCTTCGTTTTTGTCCTTGACGGTGTATAGCAGGTGCAGGGCAATGCATAAGGATTTGCACAGATTCAGATAAGGAAACACAATAGCCTCATTGTTCCACTTCATGAGATAGTGAGTGTAAATGGTTACATCCAATAAAATTAATCTAGTAGCAATTGACTAATTACAAGTTTGAGATGAGATAATGCCGACTCGAGGGTTAAAAATAGAGGTTGAGAACCATCCTTGCTAGTTAGTCATGAGATAAGAGAGAAAAAAAGAGCGGGAAAGAGAAGGCTAGTTACAAGAGGTAGTGAGTGCTCCCTGGGACAGGATTTCTGGGAAAAGTAAGTGAGGAATGAGAGGCCAATTGGCACTTCAATCTGGACTGATCACCTAACTGAAGTTGTAAAAGTTTGTCATATGTTAAGTATACCTTTTGCCTTTTAGAATTAAGCTTCTTATAAAATTTACTATTCAGAGTTCTGCTCTTGCTTTAATTGGTTACAGTTATCAGAATCAAAGTGAACCTATTAAGTTACAGAAGGCAAGGGCAGATAATAAATCTTTTGTAAAAGCTTACAATAATTTTGTCTCTTTTTTTCACTCGTGCCTGTGATGCTTGGCTGTAAGTAATCACTGTTAATGATCTGTTACTGAAGCTAGTGTATTCAAAAAAAAATTTCACAACAAAATCATTTTTCATGTGGATGCTGATGCCATTTACTTATGGGTTTATGTAAATTTGAGAAACTATTTTTGCTGAACATTATTGATTTCGTTTTCTTCATCATTCACTAGTTTAACAGTCAAAGGTCACTGGGAAGGACCTAAGGTTCATTGGGTTCAAAGGTTGTGGGGAGAGGCCCATGATACTGCAGGGCAGGGTTAGACATCCTTTAGGAATAACCTCTTTTACCAAACTCCAATTTAATTACTGAAAAATGGACTGATCTGATGGATCATGAATTAAGTGAGCAATAGTTCAAACCATGGGGCGATGGGGCATATATAATAGGCACAATGACAGCAGGAACCCTTTTGCATTAGGGCACAAAAAAATAATTCACGGGACCTATTAATATTGGAAAATTTCATATAGGGTTTGAAGGATGTCCAAATGCTGAAGAAAGGCTTATGATGTGCTTTATACCACACAAGACTGTTGAAACACTTAGTATAAATGGGTACAAGTAAGACATGTACACAAAGAGAATTGAATATGTTGAGAAGACAGGTAACTAAATCTATGACTTGAGCAGTAGCAAACATGTTGGGAGTAATGGTCTTCTCATTCAACTACTTCCTGTGTTAGAATCACTTTGTTGGCTTCAGCCTTCATTTTGGTACTTAACCAACACCCAACATCAAGCCACCTACTTTGGGGATCTACAAAAAGGCAGAAGAGTTAAAAAACAGAAAATGATTGTGCTGTACTGAAGAATTAATTTAGTTGCACGTAGTACACTCTTTTGCTGAACATATGCACTTAGAAGTAAATTTTCTGCACACAATAACATATGGGGTGGGAGGTGGGGGGAGGGCAGGGGAAAGCAATGCAGGTGGGAGGAAAGGTTGACCATGAAAATAACGTTGCCGAAACCATGGTAGCAGAGGCATACGTGCAGGACTCTCTTCAAATATTTATATGCCAATTCACTGGCAAGGTAAACATCCCAAGAACATTTTTCAGCCAAGGTTAAATTGGCACCGAGTCTGAAGGTGGTGGGTTCAAGTTCCATACCAGAAGTTCAGCTCAAAAGTTAAGGCTAACATTCCGTTACCGTACTGAAGTTCTGCACTGTCAGAGATGCTGTCTTTTGGATGAATTGTCTGCCTGCTCAGGATGGATGGCACTATTTCAGAGAAGACAGGAGTTATCCTAGGTGTCCTGGCCAATATCTAACCATTAATCAACATCATTAAACAAACATCTGATCATTATCACACTGCTGCTTGTGGGAGATTGCCATGTGCTAATTAACTGCCATGCTTCCTACATTACATTGACCCCACACTTCTAATAGTACTTCATTTGACTATAAAGCATTTTAGGACGTCCTGTGGTCACGAATGGCGCTAGAATAATGCAAGTCTTTCTTTCTTCAGAGTCTGGCCTTCATGGATTCCAGGTCCTGAGGTGAATGTAGTTGGCCTTTCTTCATTCTCTAAAGGAATCAAGATATTTCAAGAAATGGTGGTCTCCAACCTTTTACCCTCTGCTTACGGCACATGAAGGCAGGAAAAATACTATGTTTAATCAAATATGCACACAACAAAAAGGTAGTTTGGTCCTAATGAAAACTTTATTAAATTCATATTTTGCAAAAAGGCAGCTTAATAAAATACTTTTGAGCATCCATGGGAACCCACAATTCAGGGGTGACCAGGTATCATGATCACTGGTAGCATCTGTAAAACCCTCAAGTTGAAAGCAGCAATAGAGAGAGGAAAACAAAGGAGTGTTACATGCCTCTAACTGGGATGGTACAGATTTGGGCACACCAGCATTATTATTTTGAACATAGTACGCATTTCAATAAAATTAAAAAATCGTTTATATATTTTTATTTCCTGTCCAGTCAGTGAAAGCCTTTAATCATAAACTATAATACAATAGAAAAAGCCCACTTAGTGTCAAACTAAAGGTCATGCCAACAAGCTTCAACTGCTTATCCCAAGCAGACTCCAGCAATATTTAATAGTTAAATAGGCATTTAAGCAAAATAATATGAAATAAAATCTCTTAAATAAAAGAAACTTCTTTTCTAATGAGCAGGTCATGGAATATTTGGCCTAAAATCGTGGCATAGAATTGGTAGAATGCAGTTTTAAAAAATCTGGACTCCCTTTCACCAATGGAAACCATATTCCATGGTTGTTTCTCTACTCCATATTAACATATTAACCAACTGTCTAACAGTTAATTGACCAGGATTGCACACTTAAGAGCCATTAGCTTTGGCATGTTTGCCACAAGAGTTGCTGTTCGTCAATTACTGTATGGTTGAAAGTGAACTTGGACTCATTCCCCTTCTTACTTTAAACAAAAAAAATGTAACTAGCACAATTTACACTGTCTGGGATGTTTGTGAATACTGGAACAGACTTGCAAACCTGCTTCAGAAATATACGACTAGAGAGAGATTCTGCCTGTAAAAATGCATCCTAGAAATGCTTGCTATAGTTTATGATGATTCACTTTTCCATTGTTAGTTTAATTACTCCATCATACCACATTCATTTTTACAGTGAATTATTAAAGGTACTTTAGATAGACTTGTCAATGAAAACAATGCAAGAGGCTTATATGATCATTAGTCAATCTTGTAAGACAGAATCTAGCGACTGTAAACATGGCAGTCAATATTGCTGTATAGGTTATTGCTGAACAATAAGAATTTTATGGCACATAATTCACAAATACATAATACACCATTAATTGCAACTAATTCTTGATTGTAGATTAGGTTTCAAAATCTCAGTACAGAAAAGGTGTATTTTGGTTTAAAGTATTTTCCCTAAATAGCTAGTAGATCATTATAACTGATTTAATGGTGCCACATTGCATAAAATAGACGAAAATGCAGCAAGTCTCAAAGAACAAATGCAAGCAACATTATGTAGCAATTCTCAAAAACAAAGGAGCATTTACCAATAGCAAATTATCTTTTGTGTTTCATTCATTGAAAACTGTAATACCTTATCCTGGTACACAACTGACATTAACACAGCATGATCCTGATGTGAAGTAACACTCTCAATTTAATCAAGATGAACCATTTTCTAATGACGTTATGGTGAAGTGAGTAAACCATTATTCTGCATTAACAACTGAGCACTACATGGGGATTCTGATCCTATTGCACGGGTGGCATCTGACCATGATAAGATGACAAACTATAAGTGCGAAAATGCAGGCTTAAGTATAATAAACCAAATCAGGAATCAAACAACAAAATCTGCTCAAATGAAGGAGGTCTAATGAAAATGCTTGAAGCGCCAGAAAATAAAATTGCAATGTATAACAAAAAAAAGGACACTAAGCAGGATGTACTGTATTAACGTATACTGCAGAGTAAGAAAACAAGCACCCAAGATGGAACGTACACCATTAGGCATTTTGGTGCGGAAACTCTACAATGTGATGATGAACAGGAAAAAACCCACACAGAGCAGCCCTGAAATTCTGCAGGCCTTCTGCCAATCTCCCCTCATAGTTATGGTGAGGAACTGGAACAGTTCTCAAGTGAACTTCAGGGCCATTGCGTTACCACTGCAGTAGTCGGGAAACTGCATTCAAGGCTAACAGCCACACAATTCTTTTTGGAATTCCAGTACTGACTGCAGCCAAATCTATTCTCCAGCAATTAAGATTCTGGTTTTGTTTCTTGTACTTGCTTACATGCCTCATGAGAATCTTCTGCAGCTTCAGTGATCTTTGAAGAAACCTCCTCTCCAGTTTCTTTATCGTTAGAATCTTGTTGGCAAACAGTCACTTTCTCTTGGTGTGACTCATTTTCTTCAGGCAAGATCATTACTGGAGTGCTGGTAGTAGAACTGATGCCATCTTCTGTTTTCTCAGTTGAAGAGGAGGACTGTACTGATGCCTGGTGCTGCTCTTGGAGCAACTTGGATTCAGTTTCTTCAGAAGGGTTCCTCTCAGGTACTTTTGCACTCTTACAAACTGCTCCATTGCTCAGGGCACTCTCCGCTGGTGCATGTTCTTCAGTGGTTTCAATTTTAGCTATTGTCAACAGGTCACGAATCTCTTTGACACTATCGGGTGATTTGACTGGGCTGCAAGGCTCTGATGAGTCATCACTTCCAACTTGCTCCTCTTCCGATACTTCTTTGAGATCATCCATAACGTCAACCTCCTCGGGATGGGAAATGCCATCATCTTGAATCATTGATACCACCTGCTTCATCCTTTTCCGTTTATCACTTGCATTTTCAGGCCCACTGCTTTCTTGGTTGCCAAACTCACTGTTCCAGTTGATAGGTTGGTCTTCAAGAAGGAGCAGGTTGGGATCACTGTTGGACAACACAATGCTGTCTCTAAAGAGGTTATGCTTTCTTTGAACAGCTGCTTCCTTCACGGCTAATGTAAAGAAAAACACAAGTTATAACATGGTCACCACTGTAATCAAAGCAAGCCTTCTTAGGCTGACCCTGTTAAAGTTAGCATTTGTTAAGTAATGTACAATTCAATATTTTCCTGCAGCACGTGATGGGTGCAAATTAGTTTGTTCTGAAGGGTATTGCAATTACTGGTTACAAGACCACAAACAGAAGCGTCCATATCATACAGAAGTTCGGCACAGGATTTTTGTGATTCACTCGTGATTTGCCCATTCAAGTTCCAAGATATTCTAGACCTGCAGTATATTCTTGCTACCCAATTCCTCCAGGTGATCAAAACCTTCTTGCGTTATTATCTCTTTATGCATCAAAGTACAGATCTGTGTCTCAGCTGCGGCTATGTGATCTACAGGATTTTGTTCACAGCTCAACAATACATTCCAAATAACTAGTGCTACACTTGACTGTATCTAAAATTTGATTGATAAGGGGGTTGTGGGGCAGTCAATAAGAATACTTCACTGTATGATTTCACGCTAGTGTGGGAGCACAAAATCCAGAGAAAACCCACAAATGATGAATTCAAAACCCAGTCACTTATCCCATTATTGTTTGAGAGACTTCGCCGTGCACAAATTGACTGCTGTCCCGACACAATGGCAACTAAACTTCAAAAATGTGTTTGCGAAGAGCTTTAGAACGGTGGACATTATGAAGTGGGCTGCAGTAATACAAGCTTTCTTTTCTAATTTTTAAAAATCAAGAGGGCAATGCTGTCTTCTACGTCCTAAAATCTAATATGCACTGAAGTAATTTTGAAAAAAATTCAGTCCTATTAATGCAATGCTTTGTCAAATTGACCAATTTCAAAGCATTTCTGAGTAGTTTTTCAAAACACTTAAGGCTGAATTTTCCCTCCATCAGGAGGGTTGTGCAGTGGTGGGTGGGAGAGATTGTGAACCCGATCAGCACCCCCCTGATCAGGTGTGCGCCGCCATTTTACGTGGCTGGGCCAATTAAGGCCCGCCCAGCGTGACGCTTGTCCGGAAGTACTGAGCGCTCCCTATGAGGCAAGGGGGATTCCCTGAGTCGGGACCTTTGCTCTTTCGCACACGTGTGAAAGAGCGCAGGAATCTCCCTGAGGCACTGAGGTGCCTCAGGGAGATTAGTTAAAATTTTTAAAAGCTCAATACAGAAAAGAAAATATAAGACATATCCCCTTATCTGACAGTGTCACACGAGCTGGGACATGTCAAGGAACATTAATAGAAAACTTTATTTAATTTATAAAAGCTTCATGAAACCTCATCCTGCCCGTGGATGAGGTTTCTTGAAAACTTGAGCCTGGGCTCTTCACCTGCCCGCCAACCTTAAGGTTGGACGGGCAGCTCATTTAACCATTTTAATTAATTAGTTTCTAAACAGGCCTTAATAGGCCTTTGACAGTTTGGTGGATCTGCAGCCGAGTCGGCTGCGTGCCTGCCAAACTGAAAATCTAAATGACGCACAGTGATGTCGTGACACCTGCCCGATGTCACTCCGCATCATTTTACGCGGGCCCTGCCCCCACCCGGAAAATTCTTCCCTTATTTTCCAAAATAAGTCCGACAGCCAACTTAGTTAAGAATGTAAAAACAATTTAAATTTGGCCTGAAAAGCGCACTCAGCAATTAAATTGAACTTCTTCATAGCTGAAGTGTGTAGCAATTTTAATTTGAAATTCATGTAATTTGGACACTGAAGGGAAATAACCCAAGTGCCAATAGGTTCTGAAAACTTTCTAGGCAAACATCCCTCAACCAACTCAATAGTGGTGGGGTGGGTACAGGGTGTCGGTATTGGATTGTTCTGTGCAAAGAAATGGTAGGAATTAGGCTCCTAACAAGACAAGTTCAGATCTTGCTTTTGCCATGATGGGGGAAACAGAGCAGAGGCCAACTATTTTCCCTCTCCAGAGAGGAATTTCAAATGCATCCACTGGGATGACATGGAGGCAGCCAGAATACGGGAGCTTGTTGCATGGTGGTGGGAGGGCAATAAATAAAGTCCTCCAGGGTATTCTCAATGGGAGAGTGGGGGAATATGGCAATATTTCACCTGCCTTGCACAGAATCACACCCTTCAGAAAATAGGTGGCACATCCAGAGACACGTAAAATGACGGCACGCACCCGACCAGGGGGGCGCTGATCGGGTTCGCGCTTGCTCCCGCTCGCCACCACACAACCCCCCTGATGGGGGGAAAATTCAGCCTTAAGTGTTTTGAATAATGAGATTTGCAAGATATTAAACAATTGAAAAATTTGGACCAAACATTCATGTGAAGTATGACTAAGTAATTTACAAGAACTAGTCCACTCCCCTGTTATTTTTTAACTGTATAATCTTCTGAGCTATCCTAAATCACCTACATCAGCCATTGAAATATTCTAACTCTAACCCTAGCTTGTGTAAGGGAGCCTTGTGGACTCTTTCAAACTTATATAATAAAAATTCAGTAGTAGTGTGTTGGGAAAGGTTGCTAACTTTATTTTTAAAAATACATTAGCCACTTCACAATTACACCAATGTTTTCCACCTACCTAACCTACATAACCTCTCCCCTCTTTTGCCTTAAGTCTCTGGTTCACATACACTAGGTGGCAGTATATTATGTATTTTAGGTAGACATTCCAAAGCCTCGAGACAGGAAGCAGCACAGCATGGAGATGTTGGAAGATAGTAAAAGATAATGAGCTGCATATTTCTGACAACATTATTTATTCTGACCTGCAACAAAGCCAAGAGTAGAAATGGACATTATGGATCCAATAACCTACCACAGATCTAACTGCTCCCATGAAAGTTCATCGCATGCCTGGTAACCATTTACCCATATTTCCTGATTTTATAATCGAAGAAAACCACCTCTTATTTGTGGAGAGTCATTGCAAAACCCACTTCATATGCATCACTATGTAATAAACTAGAGCCTTGAAGAATCTCAATTATCTGATGGTTTATCAGTATCTTCTTTATATGTAAAAAAAACTGATCAAAATGCTGCTTAAAATTAGGATTTTTTTGCCTTAAAATATTACCTTACCTAGCATTATGTCTTTTGAGACAGATTGGAGAACCACCTCTTCAAAGATATTATCTACCAGGATAAACTTGGAAAAATCCTCAAAGATATATTCTTGAAATTTAGGTAGAGCCTGTGGGAAAGGATTAATAGTCAGTCACTGCAGCCAGGAGCTTTCAGTATGAACTCGAGCAAGAATGTCACAATGACATCAGTTCACTTTAGATTCAAATGCACGGTGATTGTAAACATTGAAATTCTACCAACTCAAGCTTAGAAGCAAACGGACTCTCAGCCTCCATGAGGTGGAGCTTTGAAAAACAGTTCAAACATTCACAAAACTGCACACATTACCTAAAGCGAACTTGGAATTATTTTCAGGGATAGATCACAATAAACATCATGATGATAGAAATTGTACATTTTAGTTACTCTTTATTGGGTATTGTTTACTCAGCACTGATCTTAACAAAAATAGGCTTTCATTACAGTATGCCGACACATTAGGGTTGCAGAGCATTTCCAAAGGATGAAATGGACACCTAGCAGTAGTATAAGGATATTGCCACAAAAAAGAGGAAAATGCGAATTTGCCAAGTGTTTGATGTGAGCAAGAGATCCTCACTGTCAAAGTTTCAACAGATTCACATATTTCACCTTTATTGATGACAGATGCATCGCTTTAGTCTAATAGGTGACATCATGCAGTGAAAAAAGCTCAAAGCTCACCGTGTTGACAGATGAAGAGAGATTCTTTAGCATGTATGGAATAGTAATCTGGAGCAGTGCTTCTCGGAAAAACTTCTTCCTAACAGTGCTGCTGTCATAGTCGTATTTCTGGGCAAAAACGTAAAAGTCTGAATGAGGATTTTATCGAGATCAGTAAAATCACAAAAGCACACTGTAAAATGATTATAACTTCCATTAGCCTTGAATGCTGTGCCGAGCAGCTGTCTTTTTATAATCTGCCAGTTTCTTTTTTGCTCGAGATTTCCAGTGATCAGAAGACAATAAAGCTTTCATAAATTGAGTCTGTTCACTTCAATATTATTTCAATTTGAACGTGTGTGTCAATGTTAGAGCAGCCATCAAAAATTTAATAGTGAGAGTGTCTGGGTTTGTTGCATCATCAACCACATATCTTCGAGCAAATTTGTCCTCTGGGACAAGAGAATATTGGTTCCCTCACAACTGTTCCACACTTGTGGATTATGGAAAATGAGCAAAGCATCAGCCAAAGCTGATGTAGTGAACAATGAAGAGAAAGCACGCTACAAAGTACCTCAATTACAACCAGAATCTTCAAAGATATTTTGACAAAGCTTTGAAAGGGAAGGTGAAACTGTCCATTAATTCATATTTCTGGGGAAACGTGAGATTCATTTAGTATACACAAAAATATAAGCAAAACACTTTGGATGCTGGAAGTCAAAAATAAAAACAGTGCTGAAAATACTCAGCAAGTCTGGCAGCATCTGGAGAGAAAAACAGGGCTAACATTTCAAGTCAAATAACTCATCAGAACTCTCTTCATAGATGCTGCCAGACCTGCTAAGTAATTCCAGCACTTAGAACAAGTAACAAATGAGTCATTGCCATACTATCATATTGATTATTAAGTAGCAGTGTGATTACAGTTAATAAGTAATAACTAGAGTGACTGAAGGAATTAAGAGTTTTCATGCCAGACAGCAGGAGTCACTTTCCAAACCGGTGATAAATAGAATACTAACCTTGGGCTTTGCTTTAAACAGGTGTAAATAGTTGTGCTGGACAGCTTTAATTTCTACTGCAGAGAAAGACATTTTCTTATCACTTGAACACAAAGGATTTGATATTACTGCACAACCAAAGGGGAGCTGGTCATGGAGTTGAGACAAGGAATTCACCTCATCTAATTACTAGGATTTTAAAAATAAATTATATTCATAATCTTCTGTTCTCCAGATCATCTGAGACTAGGCATATGACTGGAGATGTGTCTCAGGAGCCTGTGGAGGTTCTGGTGCACTGACCTACATAGGAATTGCCCAGGAAGTTCCAACTTCTAGTGGGAAATTCCCCTGCTCCCTGGGACCCTCTGCAAATGTCTCCCAACTCTTAAGCTGGCGTCGAAGAATTTGCACAGTTCCGATGTGCTTACATGAAAGGTTTCCCAGGAAACCTTAGACAGGAAACCTAGTCTAACTCCTGGGTAACTACACAACTAATGCTACAAACCTGCAGCATCCCCACCCCCCTACCAAATCTTCACCCCCCTACCAAACCCATCCTATTCATTTACCTCACCCATCTACCCACTCACTAACATTCAAACTGGACCTTTAAACTTATCAAACGCCAGCTGGTGCCATAAAAAAAGGCACATGTCCTATCTTTCCCCTGACTGCTGCGCTTCTACAGAGTTCCTTGATGAACGCTGCACTTGCATTTCTGGTAAAGCTGGGCTCGGAAGACACAGCAAGAAACAATTGAAACTGCAATAATCCAACGTAACATTCACTTGCTCACTCAAATTCATTTCCAATATCTGAAGAATAAAATGTGCCTTTTCACAAATATCACAGAGCCCAAACTAACACATTTTGGTGTGGTTGAACCAGATGATTGGGTGGATGGTGTTATAAAGCCATGCTTTATATCAAACAACAACTTAATTTATTTACCTGGAAAAACTCAGCAGGTCTGGCAGCATCGGCGGAGAAGAAAAGAGTTGACGTTTCGAGTCCTCATGACCCTTCGACAGAACTTGAGTTCGAGTCCAGGAAAGAGCTGAAATATAAGCTGGTTTAAGGTGTGTGTGTGGGGGGCGGAGAGATAGAGAGACAGAGAGGTGGAGGGGGGGGTGTGGTTGTAGGGACAAACAAGCAGACCCCCCCCTCCACCTCTCTGTCTCTCTATCTCTCCGCCCCCCACACACACACCTTAAACCAGCTTATATTTCAGCTCTTTCCTGGACTCGAACTCAAGTTCTGTCGAAGGGTCATGAGGACTCGAAACGTCAACTCTTTTCTTCTCCGCCGATGCTGCCAGACCTGCTGAGTTTTTCCAGGTAATTCTGTTTTTGTTTTGGATTTCCAGCATCCGCAGTTTTTTTGTTTTTAAACTTAATTTATTTATTGGGGCTGAAACTACTGGTTGATTTTTAAAAGACTGAACAACATTTAAGTGACTTAAACTGCAGTTTCTAAGATGGTCAAACATTTGCATGGCTACACCTTATAAATTCCAAAGGCATTAAAATTGAGTCAGGCTTTCTTTTTTAAAGAAGAAAGCAAAGACAAACACTTGAGGGGTTTGAATGACCACTTTCCTGACCCATTCACAAACATCCAACTTGTGTATTCCGGTGGGTGTGGAAAAAAACATTAGATATCACTTCAGATAATGGCTGGACAACTGACTTTGGCTAAGCAATCATGTCTAAACCATGGACCTGGAATTAACTGGCTATGACCATTTTTGGATAGTCAGTTGCTGAGAGGGGGTCATGTGATGAGCTAGCTGTGTTTCTAAGAAACTGCTTTCTCCCAAGCTAGAGAACACCAGAGACACAGAAGAAGGTCCCAAGTCTACACACACACACACACACACACACACACACTCACTGTCATTCTACCACAGGTAGTATTTTAAGAATCAGAAGTTGCTACCTCTAGCAGAAAAGTTACATAGCCTGTCAACACCTTTAAGTCACCTCAGTGCTGAATCCAGAGCTCAGGCTGAAACCATCCATTGTACAAGATTCACATATCACTGACTTTTATTGGACTTTAAAAACTGCTCAATCTAACCTCCCTGTAAATGCGGTGGAAGCAGTTCAGAGAAGGTTTACCAGGCTAATACCTGGAATGGGCAGCTTGTTTTATGAGGAAAGGCTGGACAGGCTAGGCTTGTATCAGCTGGAGTTTACAAGAGTAAGAGGTGACTTGATTGAAACTTAAGGTCCTGTGGGGTCTTGACAGGGTGGATGTGGAGAGGATATTTCCGCTTGTGGGAGAATCTCGAACTAGGGACCACTGTTTAAAAGTAAGGAATCGCCCATTTAAAACAAAGATGAGGCAAATTTTTTCTGAGGGTCATGAGTCTTTCGAACTCTTCCTGAAAAGGTGGTGGAAGCAGAGTCTTTGAATATCTTGGAGGTGGACAGACTCTTGGTAAGGAAGGGGGTGGTAGATTATCAGGGATAGGTGGGATGCAGATTTAAGGTTACTATCAGATCAGCCATGATCTTATTCAATGGCAGAGCAGGCTTGAGGGGCCAAATGGCCTACTCCTGCTCCTTGTTTGTATGTTCGTGCAAGAGCGTGTGCTGTTTTTACTATTTTTACTTAGACCAGGCGCCAAGTACGATAAATATTATTCTCTCTTCTTTTTTAAGAAACTTACAAGGAAACCTGTCTGCGTCTTTTGCAGTCACAGCATGTAAAAAAAGTTGAACACTCATTAAACTGGCAAGCACATCCCTTTTTTTAAAAAAATTCTGTTGCAGTCAAACAAGAAGTGAGAAAACTGGGGAGCCAGTCCACCCCTTCTTAACTGTTCTAACATTTTAACTTAAATCCATCTTGCCAATATTTATGACCTCAGCTATCTGATTAGTGTCCGACATTCAAAACTGGGCTCCGGGTAATCTGATTGGATTAAAATTCATTTGAATCAGCCTGTTAGAAAATGGAACATCAACACAAGTTCAACAACCTTTCATAAAGTTTTGAGATAAGTCACTATTATACTGATAGGGACTGGAATACTTCCTTACGCTTTATTGATGAAAAAATAATAATTTTGCGATTGATTTCAAGGGAATACAGACTGCAAAAGCACAAGCCACTCGGGTAACATCGTAAAGACTATTCCCCGCAAATTCCTGGGGCTCAACTTTGATAGAAGAGCTGTGGGAAAGCAGAACCCTGTGCAGCTGCAGCCCTTACCCCAATAAGCATGCTGCAACTCAAACAACACTCCATTTAAGGCATCCCCAAGACTGTCTCAGCCAAAATGTAAGGAAATAGGCTGAGAAAGTCTCAAGCTTTCAACAGAGCCACTGCCCTTGCAGATGAAGATAGTGGAACTTCAGGATCATCCTGGGTGTTATATTACTTGGAATGGAAGTTTGGGACTTTCCTGTTAACGGTGTGTGTGTGTGTCTGTGTGTGTGTGTCTGTGTGTGTGTGTCTGTGTGTGTGTGTCTGTGTGTGTGAAAGTTCTGCCCATCTTCCGCACTGGCTGGTATTTGGGAGTCAGTGCTAACAGGCCAGAATCCCAGTGAAACTGCATCTAGCTAACTCCTGGACCCCATGATGGAAACCTCACATTTTGCTGTATCCAGCATGAGAATTCCAGCATGAGAATTTCAGGGCCTATGTGTCCAATGGTCTCCAATACTAGGTTAGTTACACATACATAATAGTCATGCTATCTTGATTTCTATACAAAGAATAATCCTACTTATTTTTGGCCTCACCTTAAGCACTCTCTCCTGGATGCGCTGGATTGTCTTGCACAACTGTTCCTTATCGGGGGAACTGCCAAGATTTTGGTGGAGCAGCTGTTCAAATGTATACACTGTGTTATCCAACAGCTAAAAAAGAAATGTTATAGCATTAGTGACACAGCAATAAGCCATTTTCCACTTCTACTCAGCTTTGTTGAGTATTTATTGAGCTACTGGCACAGGAAGGTATCAAGTTAGATTTAGGGGGTTCTACATGAAGCAGTCGTGTGAGAGAAAGAAAAGCTGAAGGGAGAATGATCGTCAAGACACCATGAGAGTCAGCTTAATAAAGCATCAAATGTGTGGGGAAGCTGCACAAAGCTCTTTCAAACAAAAAAACTGCTGCAACAACTGATAACAAAGAAATAAGTATTAAAGAAACGGAATTAAATGGTCTCCCTTAATTCACTAAATTGCTTGTTTTCATATAGAAGAAATTCCATATCTTTGTGCTTTACATTAATTGCATCCAGAAGAATGATACCCATACAACAGCCTGCATCAATGTGTCCTGGTCAATGGTGACACTGTGGTGCAGCATGCTTGTACTATTGTATTATCATACCGCAATGTGGGGTGTATAAGACAGTGGAGTTGTGTTCATGAGTCTCAATACAACTGGCTCCAATTTTCCTCCTGCCTTTTTGGAGAGGCAATGTAGAGAAACAAGATCCTCTATGGATGTCAGGGAAGAGGTGATGCTGGAGGGACAGGGAAGTGGGTGGGTGGAAAACTGTGATACACTAAGGGCCATTCTTGTGAATTTAATAAGCAGCCTGAGTTTAACATTATCAAAAGGACAAGTAACACACTGCTTGCCAATGGCCTCAAATAATTCATGATGAGACGAGAGCTGGAGGGAAAATAAGAAAAAAATTATCTATTTGGGTTAGATTAAAGTTGCAGCAAGAGTGACTAACCACCACTTATTTAATTTCTGGCCTAAATTACATTGAGGATCTTATTTCTCTTCCAAGTTTATCCCTGAATAGTCAGGATAAAGATCCAAACCCATTGTACTGGGAATCATAGACAAGATCCACAAATAGTCCAATTGGCATTATGTTGTATGGGATCAGTTCAGTTGTGATCTAACGAATGTTTTCTTGCCTTTCCATAGATAACCTTATTTAGTTTCATTATAGTCAACAGTGACAATATGACTATTTAAGGGCTACATAAGTGAATGCCAGTGTTCTAAAACACAAATCCTATTTATATGGTGACTGCAAAGCATACTTAAAAATCATTGTGGGTCCAGACCCACCCATAAAACAGGCAACAAAAAAAGTGCGCGTGCTCCTGCTTTTAGCTACAACACACACACTCTGTTGCATGTTTTGTCTGGTGATGCAAAGCAGAAGATTTATTTCAGGCCGGTAACATGTCCTGATAACAACCTCCGACTGGGTTTATTGGAGGATCAAAAGACCAGTGCATGTTTTCCGCAGAAGTTAATTCTTCCCTCCATTGCACCAAACAACTACTAGGGCAACTGCCAACATTCCTTTGGACCTGTGGGTCTCAGACCACAAATAGCTCTCCTGCCATCACTACTATTTAAAGCTAATACTGTAGTTGGCCATGAAATACTAATATATTTCCCCTGCAAATATTCAATATGCTTCCTAGAGAAACTGCTACAGTGGTAGTGTGGTTCTTATTTCCAAACCTCACCTTGGTCTGTCTCATTACTCCTCTGGCCCTTTCTCCTGCTTTCAGCATGTCACCTTGTCCCATCCTCTCTCATCTCATTTAAAATCCTAAAGCCCTACCGCAACCACATGCGCGCCCCCACCCCACCCCAATTTTCTTAACGAGTTACCTTCACTGCCTTTCTCCCTTTGCGCCAAGGGGCTTCCCATCCTATGGTGATGTTAACCCCAAGCTCAATTCATGTTTTCTCACCTCAGTTCACTACCCTTCTAACCTCCTTGAATTTCACCCTCCATGTAAACACAACACACATTCACAACTATCCGCTTGGCCTTGCCATCCTACATAAGTTCACTACTCCCATAGTATGGTAGGTAAGGCCATCTCTGATCACTTCTTTAAATCATCCTCAATCCACATCCCACTTCCCCGACCTAACCCTCTGCCCATCTGTAAACATCCCTGGAAGAATAGTTCTCCCCCAACTTGCATAGCTGCACTCTTGAATTCCCAATTGTCTAGCTTTGACTCTCAATGCACCACATTTCCCCAGCTGTTAATCTGCTCAACCATGCCCACAATTCCGTCTTTGATGCCATAACTTCTACTAAAGCCATTCCTTTTTCTCACCCTGGCTGCTGCCCCCAGCTTTGCTCTCCCAAGTCCAATAGACTCAAGCTTAAAACGATATGGTAGACGATGGCTTAGCCATCCACTGCCCGATCTGGCTGGACATTGTAAAGCATCTTTGGGGTCAGCTCTCGGCTGTGAAAACTACTCACTATTCCAGGATCATTCTTGGATGCAAAGGTCACCCCGATTTGTTTTCTTTCCTGCAAGCTGTCAACTTAAACACTTGTTCCTGTCTCTTAATGAGTGCAAGAAGCTCACGGATTTTTTTTGTCACCAAGGTCCAGCCATCTGATCAGCCACCTTAGACACTTCCTCTGCAGCCCTAACCTAGAGCTTGTTCCTTTCTCTAGTTTTACTCCTATCCCCCTCATGCCCTCTCCAAGCTCATCTCGTCCACGAGACCCACCTGTTGCTCCCTCAATCCTACTCCCTATTGACCACTCCTTCCCTTCCTGTCTCCATATTAGCTGGCTTTGAGAACAGTTCTCCCACTTGCGGTGCTGTCCTTCTCCCCTTAAAATGTCATAATTCCCCCTCTCCTAAAAAAACACCTGCCATTGCAAACCAACACCTCATCAATAAGCTCCCTCTCCTCCGAAGTCAGGGAACGTCTTGTCTGTTGTCACCTCCCAAACCCATCTTTTCCAGAACTCAGCGTTTGACTCTCTCCAGTCAGGTGTTCGCTCATGCCACATTGCCATAACTGATCTTAAAGGCACAAATGACATCCTAGGTGACTGCGACAAAGGCAAACTATCCCTCCGTGTCCTTCTCAACCTGCCTGTAGCCTTTGACACAGTTGATCACATCATCCTCTTCCAACATCTTTCCACTGTTGTCCTGCTGGGCAGGACTGCATTCACCCGGTTCCATTCTTAGCTAATCATAGCCAAAGAATCACCAATGACTTCCTTTCTGATTCCCACAGGGTTAACTCTGGTGTCCTCCAAGGATCTATCCTTGGACTCCTTTTATTTCTCATCTACATGCTGCTCCTTGGCAACGTCATCCAAAATCATGTCAGTTTTTACATGTATGCCAACGACACCCAGCTCCACCATCTCATTCAAAACCCTCCATCTCTAAATTGTCAAACTGATTATTTGACATCCAATAATGGATGAGCAGAATTTTCTCCAATTAAATAGCTGGAAGACTGAAGCCATTGTATGTGGTCCTGCTCCAAAATCTGCTCCCTAGCCATTTAACTCCAGCCCTCTCCTGGCAACTGTTTGAGGCTGGGCCAAAATGTTGGAAACCTCTATTATATCTGACCCCAAGAGGAGCTTTCAACCACACAACCGTTCCATCACCAAGACAGTCTATTTCCATCTCCATAACATCACCAGTCTCCATCCCTGCCTCAGCTCTTCTGCAGTTGAAACCCTCATCCTTGCATTCGTTACCTTCAGATTTGACATTCTAACACTCCTGGCCTGCCTCCTGTATTCCACCCTCCAGGGACTTGATGTCATCCAGAACTCTGCTGCCCACCTCCTAACTCACACCAAATGCTGTTCAACCATCACCCCTTTGCATGCTGACCTACACTGGCTCCCAGTTAAACACTGGGATTCCAAAACTTTCATCTTTCTTTTCAAATCCCTGCAGGGCCTCAATTGTCCCCGTCTCTAAAGTCCTCCAACCCAATAACCCTCTGAATATCTGCAACCATCAAATTCTGGTTTCTTGAGTATCCGTGATTTTATTTGCTCCAACATAGGTGGCCAGGTACTCCACTCTGGAATTCCCCCTCAACCTCTCCACCTCACTTTCCTCCCTTAAGACACTCCTTGAAAATCTACCACTTTGAACAATCCTTTGGTTATCTGACCTGACGTGTCCTTGTGGCTGGTCATCACATTTTGCTTTATAAAGTTTAAAACACCTTGCAGTGTTTTATTACATTAAAAACACTATACAGATACAAGTTGCTGTTGTTGCAGTAAACAAAGAAAAAGAAAATTTGATCAAATGGCAAAATATATTTTATTGTTGGCTTCCAGAGGTTAGAGCATTCCCTCAAAAGCTCTTCAACTTTAAATGGAGGATCAACTGAAAAATCTATCAAGCTGCAAAGCTTTCAAAAGAAAAAGAAAAAGATGCATTGAAAGGCTTCCAATGAAATGCACAGATGCAATTGCAAATGGAGAGACTGGGCCAGATGATGAAAGGCTAACCATCCAATGACAAACATGCAAACCTTTATTGGCCAAACTTCAAATACATTCCCTTCTGCCAAAAGCATCATACCTTGCCTTCTGTATATTTAGTTACAAGCTCACTCGTGAATTGTTGGAAGAAACAGGGCAAAGACATTGTTTCTTCGCTCCTACCATTTAGGTTTGGCATTTGGGTCTGCATTTACTTTACAGTGTTTTCATGAATCCATTACAGATAAACCTGCCAAACCGGAGAAGGACAGAAATGATCTGATCTGAAATCCAGATAAACCGGCAGACAAGCCTTGTAGAATACAACTCCTTTCATACAAGATAGTCATTAAACGATGGACATTATACCCTCCTAGTTTCTGACTTGAGAAATGCAATTGTTATCTGTTAGCTTGCTGGATTGTGTCCCAAGTAGGTTTTAATCAAGTTTGCTTTTGAAGAATGACCCAGGAGGTATTATGTGCAGGAAATCAATTTTCCACTTTTATCTTCCTCTAATAATAATTTAATAGCCATCATAAATCAGTGTTCAGTTACCTTCGGTGAAGAAACATTGTTGATAATTGAAACATTTCCATTATCTCTGCCTTAGCACTAGAGGGCGTGAAAGATACTCCCTGCCCACACGAAAGAACTAACTTGTCAACAGCATGTTGTCAGAACAACAAAAAGAAATAAAATAGCTAGCATAATTTTTTTTAAAAACTAGAATTTGAGAAGAGTCTGAAGCAAATGAGTATTTATTTTGGAAGGACCAAAGCAGGGCTGAAATCCAGGATATAAAATTATATTTTGTGACTTGCAATATGCTTCAGCATTCAAATTTGATCAAATGGCAAAATATATTTTATTGTTGGCTACCAGAGGTTAGAGCATTCCCTCAAAAGCTCTTCAACTTTAAATGGAGGATCAACTGAAAAATCTATCAAGCTGCAAAGCTTTCAAAAGAAAAACGTCAGAAACAGGTGCTTATCTATTTTCTTAAATCCAAGAGAAAACAAGTATTAAATACAGCCTTAATGGAGGGGAAATTTCCACACATTTTACAAAAAGAAAGCAATAGCAGATCTGGATCTTAATCCAATTAGCATCAGAAAACAAAACATACCTTTCTTAAAAAGAAAACAATGCATATTGTACTGACATAATTAGATATTCCTTCCTAGAAGGAATTATAGTTTAGCTCCTTGAAGGCCAACAGTTATTCAAGCATTAACTCCATAAAACAGCCCCACATTTTCACTCCCTTTGACAGAGGTAAACTCTGCCCTGCTGCTTTTCAATTGTCATCATTGGGAATTTTGGTAGCTGTGTGGTTAATCTGGTAGCCTGTGTAACTTTTGCACTGATTACCTGTTCAATATTTATGTTTTGTTGACATATACTTTCACTGAACCTTCTGCTATTACAGAAGTCCACTAAGATTTTAATGAATCAAGTTGGAGTTTTATAGGTGATCACAGTATTAATTTAGCCAAGAGGCAGCAAAGTTGCTACCACATAATCCACTATAGTTGGCATGATATGCAGGGGTGTTATTACCTACAACAAGGGTAATAAGGGTAGCCACATTCATGGCTAATGAAATGGTACCAATCGATTATAAGGAAGTAAATCAAGCTAAGACAATATGCAAACTACTGCCACCACTTGTTTCAAGATAGTGTAAGCTTAGTATGGTCTCCAAACCCATTTCCAACTCTGGCTGAATGTATTCCTGGAGGTTTCATCACAAACCACGCACAAGCTGTTCCCACTATTTGGCCAACCCATCCATCCTTCTCATGCCAACTGGAAAGCAAAATAAACTCTTCATTACCTGACTGGATGACACTTGGCTGTAAATGAGCCTTTTATCCTTCCCTCATCCCATCTCCAATATTTTTGATACATTTCTGTTTATTAGATATTTTAAAAATGAAAAGGAAAACAATTTATTTTAATGCTCTATGATATTCTCCAGGTTTGCTCTGGAGATTAATTGTCAATACCTGGAGATTCAGCAACCCTAAAACTCAAGATCAGAGGGTAAAATATATAACTACAGCATTAGATATTTTTACACAAGTCAAGTGTAACATATAAATTTTTAAGTCCTATGATAATACTAATTATGTTCATTTTATTTGTAACCTCACCCAAATTGTCAATATCTGAAAAGGGCAAAACAATGTGCATTAGTTTAATAAAAATAAAAGCAAGAAACTGCAGATGCTGGAAATCCAAAACAAAAATAAAACTACCTGGAAAAATTCAGCAGGTCTTAATTTAATGTTCTGTAACCAATTGTCCATTTAAAATAATAACAGCTGACTGACCAGGTCACTAAGGCTTACCTCTCTCATCAGAATTTGACCACGCTGGACAAACACTGCTGGGCTGGAGAGATCGAAGCGTTGTTGAAGGCCCTCAAGCTGTGGTTGCAGCTGCTCTAGGTGCTCGTAGCAGCTCTGCATCTTCACTGGGTGATAAGGTAGCACACTCAGCTTCTCCATGTACTAGAGAACACAGCATAACAGCACTCATCAAGTACTCTTACTGTTAAGCAGCCAAACAAATAGGGAAAATGTGGTGAAACTTGTGTTCAGGACTGTTTTCTCAGTCAGTATATTGCTAATCCCACAAGACAGGGAGCGTTCCTTCAGCCAATTCTGTAAAATGAACTGGAGCAAGTAGATGACACGCAAAGTACGGGAACATTTGGGAAACAGTGACTGTAGTATAAATAGTTTCAGTATGAGAAATAAAGCAAAATAAGTCCTGGGTTTAAGGTCATGCAACTGGGAAAAAGAGGTAAAACTGGACCAGATCCCAGATTAAATGGAATAAAGAACTGGCAACTACAAGCAAAGGTCAGCAATGAGAAAAGTTTAAACCAAAAATAGGGTACAAATCAAGTACATACCAGTGAGGAAAATCAGGCATGTGTTGAAGGCTGGAATTCCATGGGAGACTAATTTTTAAAACAGATGACAGCAATTGGTGCCTACAGGGCAGATTTAGCAAACATGAAAGCCAGGATAAAGTAATACATAGGGGCTGCAGCAAAAGGAAAATTTGAAAAACCAAATGGGAACAGGAGGAAAAAAATAGTTAAAAAAATGAAGAGGCTCATCAAGGTGCAGTCTGAGTCATTACAAATGGAAGTAAGTAGTTTTATAGTGGAGAGTGAGGGGTGTAGCAATTGTACTAAGCTTGCACCTTGCTTTTCATCAAGGAGATGGATATTGAATTAGTAGAACCACTAGAGTAGGCTGTCAAAGAGAAATGAGATCAAACAAGTTGCTCTTTCATAAAAAGGTAGATAAATGACCAACACTTGATAGTTCAGGCATCCTCAAGTGGAAACTAAGCTGGAGAAGATAGAGGCAGCTGTGGCTATAATTTCCCAAATTTTTGTGGAAGAAAATTGTGTCAGATGGCTGAAGGTGACCAATGTGATACTCCACTTGAGATAGGGATAAGCTAAAAACTCAGTCAGTAAAGGTTACATAAGTCACTGGTAAACTACAAGGGCTAAATTTTTGCCCTCCCTCACCCCACGAACTTCGGAACGAGGTGGAGGCCCTGAGAATACCAACGCCAGGGATCCCACTCTCCTCCCAATTGAGGCCAATTAAACATGTTAAAAAGCTCATTTAGAGCTTGTCAGGGCTGAAGTTCCAATTTTTCCAAGTGCCAGCCAGCATGAAATTACTGCCCAAACAAAAACAAAAACAGAATTACCTGGAAAAACTCAGCAGGTCTGGCAGCATCGGCGGAGAAGAAAAGAGTTGACGTTTCGAGTCCTCATGACCCTTCGATAGAACTTTGTCGAAGGGTCATGAGGACTCGAAACATCAACTCTTTTCTTCTCCGCCGATGCTGCCAGACCTGCTGAGTTTTTCCAGGTAATTCTGTTTTTGTTTTTGTTTTGGATTTCCAGCATCCGCAGTTTTTTTGTTTTTATGAAATTACTGCCCACTTGGAGGAACGATTTAATCAGTGCCAGTCATTCCTGGCAGCGCAGGTCATGCTCGACGAACCTGATAAAATTCTCTCAAGCTCCAACAGAAGATAGCAAAGAATTCAGTGCGTGTTGTTCGTATAAATTTTCAAAAAAAAGGTGTTTGAAAAGGAGACCTATGACAAAGAGGATGGTATATGGAATGTTGCAAGATAACCAAGTGGTGGAGAGAAGAAAGCAAAGGTAAAGGGCAGAAAGAGGTTTCTCAGATTGGTGTTCCAGCCAGGTAGGACCACTGTTAGTTAAAATGCATATTTAAAAGACCTGGCCTCAGGAACTGAGGTAAATCATGAAAAAAAAATATACCACTGCAAAGTATGGCGAAGCGTGACAGGATGATAAAAGATTGCGGGATAGGTGAGCGGGTAGCAGGTATAATTCAATTTGGAAAGATGTGAAATATTACCTTTGGAAAAATAGGGGAAAGGAGATAAATCAAATGTTAAGACTTTAATTGGAGCAAATGAACAGAGGGTCATTGGTATGCAGGTATGCAACTCATTAAAAGTGATAACTCAAGTACATGACCATTAACAAAGTTAAACTTTTGAAGAAACTTTTTTTTTTTACCTGGAGACAGAATAGAAAAGCAGAAACATAATGCTGGAATTGTACAAAACCAATTGAGAACTAGACAGCATGCCTGTCCCTAAAATGATACATCAGCAGTGGTAAAGGTGAAGTTAGATTCAATAGTATGTGACTGGAGATGAGGGGTTACAGTTAGAGAAAGAATCACAGAATTAGACTTTGTCACTGGAGCTGTGAAAACTGAGGAGTGATTTAACGGAAGCCTTCAAGTTGAAGGGTTTATAATAATGTTGGCAGCATATTTCTTTGGAAAAGCAAATGCTAAAGGAGATGGGGACCAAGAAGAGTGGGATTAGACTAGATGCGAGAAAAATACCAGCACAATTCTGAGGATTTAAACAGTCCAATGCTGCTGCAATATTCTTGGGCTCTACAGTAAGGTCCGGGATGAGGAAGTAGCAGCAGCAGCAGCGGCAAAGTGCAAGCAGTGACATGGGTAACTGTCAGTTGCACTATTTGGCACACGGCTGTTTAATGCTACAAAAAGTTTAATGACTACCAGGTCAGGCATGGTAAGATGATATGTATTCCTGTTAGCCATTTATAGTCACTTCCCTTTATGTTCAGGCACTTGAATAACTTGGCATCAACCCATGAGGTAGCATAGGGCTCTTTACAGCCCTTTCCTGCACTTCAAGGTCTTCCTTTATTCAGTCACCTAACTAAAAACCTTTCACTGAATGCAACTGCTTACTGCATTCACCTGCCAGTAACCCTATTATGGGGCACATGGTGACACCCAGCATCTACTGTAGTTCATGCAGGCCAACCCCTTTCAGAAAACCAGATATCAGCAAAATTAGGGATTGCTATCTAGATTTCCTTCTTTCTAAAACCTGGTCTAGGGAAAAATTCTCACATCTAAAAATGCAAGGATGAATGTTCGGACAAGAATTCAAACCCATTTGTTCTATGTGACACTCAAGATCCAAAGTTAGATGCTTAGCTCAAGACCAATGTTAACATAAATTCAACAAAAGCTTTGCAGTTTTCAACAAAGCCAATACGTAGAAGGTCCTACAAGAGAGGGGGCAGTCCTAGACTTAATTTTAGGGAACGAAGCCGGGCAAGTGGTAGAGGTATCAGTGGGGGAGCATTTTGCAGATAGTGATCATAGATCCGTTAGATTCAAGGTTGTTATGGAAGAGGACAAGGATGGGCCAGAAATCAGAATTCTAAATTGAGGGAAGGCCGATTTTAATAAGATCAGATAAAATTTGGCCAGAGTGGACTGGGAGCAGCTACTTTTAGGTAAATCTGCGTCAGAGCAGTGGGACTCATTCAAGAAGGAAATAGGGAGAGTACAGGACCAACATATTCCAATAAGGATAAAGGGTGGAGCTAACAAATCCAGGGAACCCTGGATGCCGAGGGATATACAGGATTGGATAAAGAGAAAAGAGGGAGCATATGGCAGATACCGAGGGCTCAAAACTGCGGAAGCCCTAGAGGAGTACAGAATGTGTAGGAGGGAACTTAAAAAGGAAATTAGGAGAACAAAAAGGGGGCATGAAAAAACATTGGCAGGTAAAATAAAGGAAAATCCAAAGTTATTTTACAAGTACATTAAGAGTAAGGGGATAACTAGGGACAGAGTAGGGCCCATTAAGGACCATAGTGGTAATTTGTGTGTGGAGCCGGAAGACATGGCCAGGGTTCTAAATGAATAATTTGTGTCGGTGTTCACAAGTGAGGGGGATGATGTGGGTATGGAAATCAGGCAGAAGGACTGTGATATAATTAAAGAAATTAGCATAGAAAAGAAGGAGGTTCTAAGTGATCTGGCAGGCTTAAAATTAGATAAATCTCTATGCCCAGATGAAATGTATCCCAGGCTGTTGAGTAAGGCAAAGGAGGAGATAGCAGGGGCGCTGGCAATAATTTTCAATACCTCTCTGGCCACAGGAGAGGTGCCAGAGGACTGGAGGACAGCCAATGCGGTACTGTTATTCAAGAAGGGAGGAATGGATAAACCAGGGAACTACAGGCCAGTCAGTCTAACTAGCCAGTGGTGGGGAAACTATTGGAAGCAATTCTGAGGGACAGAATTAATCTACACTTGGAGAGCCAGGGATTAATCAAGGACAGTTAGCACGGTTTTGTTAAGGGGAGGTCATGTCTGACCAATTTGTTTGAATTTTTCGAAGAGGTGACCAGGTGTGTAGATGAGGGCAATGCACTTGACGTAATCTATTTGGACTTCAGCAAGGCTTTTGATAAGGTCCCACATGGGAGACTGATAACGAAGGTAAGAGTCCATGAGATCCAAGGCAATTTGGTAAATTGGATCCAGAATTGGCTGAGTGGCAGGAAACAGAGGGTGATGGTCGAGGGGTGTTTTTGTGACTGGATTCCTGTGTCCAGTGGGGTTCCACAGGGATCAGTGTTGGGTCCCTTGCTGTTTGGGGTGTATATAAACGATTGTGACTTGAATATAGGAGGGTTGATCAGTAAGTTCGTGGATGACACGAAAATTGGTGGAGTGGTAAATAGTGAGGAGGATAGCCCTAGATTACAGGAAGATATAGATGGGCTGGTCAGATGGGCTGATCAGTGGCAAAGTGTGAGGTGATGCACCTGGGCAGGACAAACAAGGCACGGGAATACATGATGAATGGTAGGACCCTGGGAAGTACCGAGGATCAGAGGGGCCTTGGTGTGCATGTCCACTGGTCCCTTAAGGTAGTGGGACAGGTAGGCAAGGTGGTTAAGAAGGCATATGGGATACTTGCCTTTATTAGCCGAGACATGGAATATAAGAGCAGGAAGGTTATGCTGGAACCGTATAAAACACTGGTTAGGCCACAGCTAGAGCATTGTGTGCAGTTCTGGAATCTGCATTATAGGAAGGATGTGATTGCACTAGATAGTGCAGAGGAGATTTACCAGGATATTGCCTGGGCTGGAGAGTTTCTGTTATGAGGAGAGATTGGATAGACTGGGGTTATTTTCCCTGGAGCAGAGGAGATTGAGGTGGGGGGACATGATTAACATGTATAAAATTATGAAGAACATAGATAGGGCAGACAGGAAGGAACTTTTACCCTTGAAGGAGGGATCAATAACCAGGGGACATAGATTTAAGGTAAGGGACAAGAAGTTTAGAGGGGATGTGAGGAAGAATTTTTTCACCTAGACGGTGGTGGGAATCTGGAATTCACTGCCTGAAAAGGTGGTAGAGGCAGAAACCCTCATAACATTTAAGAAGTATTTGGATGTGCACTTGTGATGCCATGGCATACAAGGCTTTGGGCATAGTGCTGGAAAATGGGATAAGAATAGTTAGGTACTTGTTTGACCGGTGCCTTTTTCTGTGCTGTAGACCTTTATGACCCATTTTTACATAGCAACATCAGCTAAGAAATCAGCGTTAAGACTGCAGTTTCTGCCCCGCCCCCAAAGCCTTAATTTACAAGTCTGTCAATCCCACTTCAACATTTAGTGCAGTGTCTGCATTTCTTACCTCCCCCAACTTGTGCTGGCCTCCTTCATTCAGAACATTCTTATTCATTTCCACAATTTCTTTGAAAAACAGGTCCCTGACTTCAGAAAAGCCCCTGCTGGTTGGACCCATCAACGCATCAAGGATGGAAGAGATGTAAGGCTGGACTTGATTCCGAACACAAGCTTCAGCTTTAGGCATTACATAAACTAAAACAAAAACATTTAAAAAAAGGCAAGTTAGGATTAATCTGGATCAAGTGATGGTAAAATACAATAACTTAAGAACCAAAGTATTACCAGTGCCTACAGATCAGACCGGAGATGGCCAGTTTGGATTCCAGAGAGGAAAAAAAGTGTTGAGAAAAGCAGTCGGCATTATAAAATTAATGAGTGAACATAGTTTAGAGTTTGGACAGAAGTTATGGGCTGTAACTTCTGACCTTCAGGCAGTTTAACAGGGAGGTATCACTAGAGGTTCCCAGGCAAGGATTGCACGACAATTGCCTGGGAAGTGAAAACTTCCAATGAGCAATTGCCCTGCACTACGAACCATCCAAAAATGCAATTTAAAATCGCAAAGCTTGGATAGTTCCAACTGTGTTACATCAATACTTACCCAGAAAAAGTTAGAAGAATTAAAACCACTAAGTTCAGGGGAACTACTGTGCAGACCCACACCGAACACCTCATGGGACTCCCCCAACACCCCTCAACCTCCACAGGACTCCCCCCACCCTCTGAGTACCCCACTCCCCCAGGGAGACTCTCCACCCCCATGGGATTCTCCAACAGGAACTCTACGTACCTCAACCACCACCACCACACCACACACACACACACACCACCACCCTCCCCCCCCCAAACCCCCCACCCGGCCCAACAATGCCCAACTCCCAACTCCTACCCTTAACCTGCTCCCCCAGCCAGGCCCAACTCTCACTCCCAACCTCCCCCTACCCCTGCCAAGACCCAACCAGACCAGACCCCCTACCCCCTAAAAATTCAACCCACCTACCTTCTCCCTGGCTCGTTAAAGATCTTTAAATCTGGCTGGATTTTAAACTTAACTGCTTTATGGCAGCTAGTGCCGTAAGAAAGGGGACATGGCCCTCTTCCCTCCAACGCAGCAGCGTTTGACTCGGGGGGGGGGCGGGGGGGTGCTGCTCTGCAAAGCTCTCACCTGACCTGAGCTGGAAGGTTGAGCAAGACAGGAACAAAAACATTTCAAGCTAAGAAAGTAGAAGCAAGTGGCAATCCAACTCTGATTGCCACTCCGCAGAAGTTCAGGCCCCTATATTTCGTTTTGTAGGTTTTGAAAAAGCATTCAATCAGGTTGCTGGAAATAAGCTCTTGACAGCGCTGAAAGATGTTGGAGCAGATTGGGGATAGACGACTCAAAATATCCATAGGACAAATAGCAACAGTGAGAATAGCCAAAGAGGAGTTGGAACCTTGTGTAATTGGAAGAGGAGTTTGACACGTGTGTTGTTTATTACTAGTCCTCTTCAATGTCTATGTGGACGCAATGATCAGAGAAGCATTTGTAGGCATAGCATCTGGCATTAAGATTTGTCAGGGTTGGGGGTGTGGGGCGCAATAATATCAGTTAGATTTGCAGATGTCAACACACTTGTAGCAAGCACAGAAGGATTACAAGAACTAGTACACAGACTAGTATCAGCAGGCATGAGCTTTGGAATGAAAGTAAGTGCACATCAGCAAAACTAAATGATGCATGTCGCAAACTCACCAAGAAATATTCATAGAAGCAAAAGAACTAGAACAGGGCTCAACTATTTAGGAAGCATAATATCCGTAGGTGGAAGGTGCCAAGAAATAAGAACAAAGATAGAAATGGGAAAGTCTGTATTTAGTAAGAAGCAGCGGCAACTGCTAACCAGAAAGCTGAACGAACAATTATGGAGCGACTTGTTAAGAGTTTGATTTGGAGTGTGTTTTGTCTGGATGTGGGACTTGGACCTTGCAGAAAGAGGGAGACCAACTCGCTAAATAGCTTTGAAATGTGGGTTTTGGAGGAGAATAGAAATGGTCAGCTGGACACAAATAGTACCAAACGATGAAGCGCTGTGGAGAGTGACAATGGTGCAAGGAGTGGGGGTACGTTTATAGCAATTTATGGAAGTCAGAAAAGGATGATTTTGGCTTTTTTCAACTTTAAGTGGCAGGAAATCATGTCCAAATCTACAATTGTTAACAAATCATACATGTTTCTCACATTTCCGAGAGTGAAGACAGGAGCAGAGAAGAAGAATTTAGAGCTACTGAAAGCTAACTGTGAAACTGTGGGTAATTTACTAGGGAGAGGGAGCAGCAAGATATCTTGGACTGTTCAGGCCACATCCAGGCCACTTGCAGCCACCTGGAAGGTGGACAGGTTGGCCATGAGTGCAGAATTGAAAAGTGGAGAAAAGTCAGAGGAATAGACAATGGTAAAAAGGTGGGATTTAGAAATCACAGCCATGACATCACAGTAAAAAGAAATAGGGCCAGGGAGAAACCAAGGGATATTAGGCTTCAATGCAAAGGAAAGAAAAGTCCATTAATTCAACTGTACAGTTTCAACTAAAAGATTTTCTGACTCAAGAAATGATCCTAAGAATTTCTGGTATGTACTATTTGCACTGTGTGGTCCCAAGGGTGTAAATTTATTGAAAACAAAGTGAAGCCATAAACTGGGTAAATCTCTTATATTCAAATAAAAAGTTCCATTTACACAGTAGGAGCAAATTTCTAACAAATGCGTATTTCACAATCAATGTTCAAAACACATTGGCAGTATACAGTCCCACTTTATGGCATCCAAGATTAAAAATTCCACTTCTCTGCTTCCACGTCAGTGGGTGTGGAATCATGGGCTGTGCATTTTCATGATACACAGTCCAGGCATGTGCCAGATGCACAGAAGAGGCATTTTGCCCAAAAAGGCCTGGGAGTGGTTCCTAAAAATAAAGCTACATAAATGTGCGGCAATTAGGGATTGAAACCAAGGTGGAGCTTTCATGGAGTTCTCAAGGGCCACGAATTAGGTGGAATGCAAAATTTCAATTTCCCAACGGCAGGCTGAGATGCAGAGATAAAGTCATGTCGGGCCTCACACCAGCCTGTGTGTACTTGCAATCCATTTGTATGTCATGAATATTCATTCGTGAGAAACAGTTTTTAAGCAAAATCCTACCCTCAGGATAAAGTATAGTGGTGCACTAGAATCTCATTGGACCCAGTTCACGTTTGTTCAAAGGTGGCGTGTACTAGTCAACTTTATCCAGTTGTGTGTAAATTCAAAGCTTTTCCTTGATTAACACATTTGTTATTCATTCATGTTATGTAGGCGTCGCTGGCTTGGACAGCACTTACTGTCCATCCCTAATTACCCTCGAGAAGGTGGTGCAATATGGCACAAGGGATGGAGGCAGGAGAATGGCAGCCTACATGGAGGCTTGGGACTGGCAAGGGTGAGCCAGTGGTGAGTGGGTTGCAGAATGGGTTGGGGGGCATGGAGGAGTGGAACAGTGATTTAGGGGAGCAATGAAGTGGGAAGGGGGCCCAGTCTCCTGGGTGTGGTAGGGGGAGGGGTGTTGGTACAGTCAAGATAAGAGAATGAGGGGCCCTAAGCGGCAGTGTCAGAACTGTCCAAATGTGTCCGTCTTGGGGTGTCGACTGACAGAGTCCCTACAGGGCTTTGAGTTTACTGACAACATTTCTACTATTCCTGCTGAGAGTGATCTCAGACAATGTCCTTTACGACGCATGGAAGGGAGGGCCAACTGAGCATGCAAGGTTCAGCCATGTCCCACAGAGTGGTGAGAACACCGGACACTAACATGAACAATCACACTTTTTTTGTCCCCCCCACACTAAAGGAAATGCAACCATCAATGTGTGCCCACCACGAGGCACGGCAATACATTTAAGCTCGGACTAAGCTTGTCTCAACAAATAATGATTATGTAATTTGACATACTTACAAGTGAAATTTAATTTCGAAAAACATCCCTGCCACCTTTACGCTCTCAGATCTATGTCAATGGCAATGGAGTTATGCAGACAAGTTTTGGCCATGATGCAGCGCCTCCCTGGTTGACCAGGAGGATCTTTTAAAGCCCACCTGCACCTGCAACATTGTCAGCTGCTGTCAGGTTTCACCCATGAAAAGCTTCCCCTGCTGCAGGATCATGTGCTTCCTCTGCACACTGCCAGCACTCAGAACTTAAATTGTAATCATGTAGGGAACAGGGAAGGAGAGAGTGTGCCAAAGTGGAGCGCACTTCCAGTTATGAAAGTAGGATTGGCGCGCTGTTAACAAAATCCCCTCAGGGTCAAAATGCCACACTTTACCAACAGCTAATTGCAAAATTAATAGCAAAAAGGTTTTTAACCAAAATAAAACAGTCCTGTTCCTGCTGTGGAAGTAGTAATGAAAAAGTGATTGAATGGTTGATGTTAGATGAACCTGAGGGTGAACTTGAAGAGAAACAACAATGTGCAGATCGAAGTCAATGCTCAGAACCAATATTATCTCATTAGCTTACTTGCAAATGGTACTAGCTTTCATATGGAAGAAAAAGACCTGTGAAATGTAACTGATGTATGCAGTACGAGCACAGACATTTGCAAGTAGACAGTTATTATTCAACATATGCCTATGAAACATGTTGCTATACTGAGGCCAGTATCATTTATTCAGTGGGGGGGGGCACCACATGATCCCAAATGTCTATAATCCCATTGTTCAGAGAGGCTACCTTACCTCTGATCTTATTTCCCACGTGTTCCTTTGAGCTGATAATTTGGTCCATGTCCGGACGAATCCTGCTTTCCAATCCAGGGCGAGCTTCCTCACATTTTTGTAAAACAGCTTCATATCGGACTTTTGTCTGTGCCAGAACCATTTTATGCACAGCCTCTGTGATCTGAGTGGGGACAAGGAGAATGAGTAAAATCAAAACATGAACTGCATTTATGTTGAAGTAACTTTCTCTTTTTTCCCCAGTCTGCTTTGTTTCTCCCTTCACAATCATAGCCAGAAAAGGAATTGTGTAACATATTAAAAGGCCAAGTATTATTTTAAATTGCCAAATGGAATGTTACATTTACAAATGCAGCAATGGAGCATTGCTCTTCATATCATCAGGCACTTATCATCTACCATGTTAAAGGCATTGCAAATGTCCTTGATCAATACAGTCACCATGAGAGCATTATCGTAAAAGTTTAATAATGCAAACTAGCAGTCAAACTGACTCACTTAAGGGCAATACTCGTGAGGAATGTTCTGAGCCTGCTGTCATAACAGGTTTACATGTTGTTTGTGCTGGTCACTGAAATAGCTCCTGTAGTTCAATTGTACAACATTGCAGCATTTCACAAAGGACAAAGTGAAATGTGAAGCATCAGGGAAACTCAGAACTGCTTTTATGTTATGAGAGTTTCATGCCAATGTAACGGGGCCACGATGCACCAATATTGCAAAGCCAGCTGCAACCCAGAGGCAAACCTGTCATATTCGCTAAGGTTGGCTGCCAGAAAACCGTGATCAAATCCAAACATCCTCACCACCAACTTTAGAAATTGTCATTTATTTAAAATGGTTGAGGTGGCTGCGCCAATTCAGTGGGTGGAATTTTCCGTGCCTGCTGGCAGCGGGCATGATAGGTGGTACGTGCAGACAATATGGCACGACGCCTTCCCACCATTGTGAAAGTGAAGTCAGCCTGCCAATGGTTGTTGGGGAGCTCATTGTAGTACATCAGCACATTAAAAAGGCCATCCCGCTAGGCTCTTGGACCCCTGCCGGATTGTCCACCCATGTCGGCGGGAAAGCACATCGATGTGTTTCACAACTGCACACAGGCGACATGCGCTTGGCAGCCTTTACTTTGGGGGAGCTGGAGGTGAGTGAACAGCATTGTTCCGCAGAGCTTGCGGGGGAGGGGGTTGGGTTGGGGAGGCAGGGTGAAGTGCTGCCCTGAGACAGAGGTGACTGCTGTTTGGGGGGGTGGGGGGGTTGGTGTCCGGTAGCAACTGCTGTCCAGCCTCAGGCGATTGTTGTCTTGGGGGTGGGGGGGCAGCTGCTGCCCTGGTGTTGGATCCCGCACACAAGGAATCGAGGTGGGGAGGCAGAGTAAGCGAGGGTAGTGGCCATGCATTCCAGACACCTGTATAAACTGACCATGCCTCTGCAACTGAGACAGATCAGGCGCAGCCACAGGTGATATGTTTGGGGTCGGGGTCCTAGGCTGCCCGCCCATGCAAGCGGCACAGAGGCCCCAACTGGCCACCAAGTGCTCCAGACATTTACCACCCCCACCTCCCACCCCCGGCACAGATTGTGAAGCAGTTGGACTGCACACATTGCATAATCTACTCGCCAAAGTTGGCCATTTAACAGTCACTGCCAGAGTCACTTACAGCCCTTTGCAATCTCAGCAGCCATGAAACTTCAGAAGTTCTGATGCTTTCTACGCCTTCAGCACCTGAGCCCTTCAGGAGCCGGAGCACAGCATCAGTGGTCACAGATACTGAAGAGATGGGAGCCAGCCCCTCCTTAAAAAGGTGCTGAGAGCATACAGAGAGAATGATGGAACTCGACACCTGCCCTTTACATTCTGGCAGCAATGACCAGCCCTGCTGAGATGCAGGCAACAGTAATGTTTCCAGGGAGTGTGAGGCTGGACCATCACTTTGGTGTGAAGGCTTCACAGAGCACAGGGAAGAGGCCCTGGACTGAGACATCTGCCTTCATCTTGTACAGAAAGGTTTCACATCTAAGTGACAAGAACATTGCTCATCAGAACAAGGAGCCATAGGCAGGGAGACATTCTTGGGAGTTTATTGACAATAGTGAACAATTTGTCCAAGTGATTAACACCCATGCCCAGGCTGTGCAACTAATTCTCCTTAACTGTCCTAACCCTGTTACTACGTCTTTTGCTCCCCAGACATCCACAGCAGAGGTGGAGGCAGCCTGCTGACTGCGATGCCATGATGACTTTGACGGGCGCCCTCTGGAGGGCCGAGACTTGGAGGGCTCTGGCCTGCTTTCAGGGTCCTGCTGTGTGGCAGTGGCACCCTCCTTGGCCTATGAAGCTGGAGCTGGGAGCTGGAGCTGCTGAGGTCAAAGGAAGAGGGGAGTTGGATGGCCCAGACATTGAGTCACCTGGATGGATGGGCCGCAGAGTGTGCACCTGTGAATCCTCCTCCCTATGGGTGCCCGGGGTCCCCAGGCTGACTCCTTGTGGAGCAGGGGAAGCTGGAGTGAGAGTGAGCTGCCTGACGCCATTCTTGCATACACACTGTTGGAGGCCAACTATGGCATCAGCGATGGAGTTGAGCCTGCGCAGCAGTGCTGGAGCGATGTCCTGGACCAAGGTCTCCATGGTGGCTGCCACCTTACCAGTGTTGATCTCTCGCATTGTTGGCATGCCGGTGCTATCACCTCAGCCTGAAGGTGGACAGACTCCTCCATCGTGCTTTGGAATCTGAGGAGTGCAGTGGACATCCCTTCCTGATGTTCCCGAGCTTGCCTTTGCAGCTCCAGCAACTGACATGACTGAAGCCCGAGGCTCGTCATCTGACTTGGACTCAGCAAGGTTCTGGCCTCCAGCAGTCCTATGAGTGCTGGGAACCTGGGAAGTTACTGCTATGGATCAGACAGTGCGATGTTCTCATCAGATTGTGATCCCAAGGCTACTCTAAAGCTAGGTCCCACCGAGGTGTGTATCTCTGTGCTGGTGGAGGGTGTGGGTGAGTGCTGTGACAGGACTTCAATGAGCATGCCTTCAGATTCCTCTTCAGAGTTTCCTTCTGGGCTTGATTGATGGCCCTGGGTCATGGACTCCGTCAGCTGTTTCCCAGATGTGCCTGCAAAAGCAAAGGGAGATAATTAGTGCATGGCAGTGGCCTGTGAAACAGGAAACATCACTCACAGCATGGTTGTCTGATGGATGTGGCACTGCTGGATCCTCAATTGGTAGTGCAGCGCCAACCTCACTATCAGCACAGGAACAGTCCAAAGATTGTGGCCGGCCAGCTGGATGGCTGTATTTTCAAAGTCTGTGAGGACCTTGACTTCGGGCATTCCACCACTGGTCTGTGACCTCTCTCTCTTGCCGTATGCCAGCTTGTCCTGCATGGATAGAGATTGAGAAAGAGTAAGCAAGACGCCTGGCAGGCCACATGATAAAGTATGCCTGAGCGGTGAGTGGTTCCATGGACGGATTGAGGACAATGACCGTGTGTGTGTGAGAGAGAGTGACTGGTGATGTCCCTTGGACTGGCAGTCAGTGAGGGCCCTGTGGATGTGTGATGGGTTTGTGAGTTGAGAGTGACGTGAAGGGTGACTTACCCTGGTGGAATGGAGATCATTCATCTTCTTGCGACACTGGGTGGCTGACCTCTTTTGAAGGGTGTTGGCGCTGACCACTGCTGCCACCACCTCCCAAGCCAGATTGGTCACGTTGACGCCCACCCTGCGGCCAAAGCAGGGGTGCCGCACATCCCGGTGGGCCTCCAAGGCATCCAGCAGTCGCTCGTTGAAGCTGGAAGCTGCGGTCTATTTTCCTTTGCTGGCCATGTCTGCCGTGAAGCAGCGGTGAGCTGGAAGCAATGAGCGCTATGCTTGCAAATGGGCTTTAAACATGACGTCTGGTGTGATGCGCTGACGGGGTGATGGCGCGGCGGGAAAATGAGAGCCCGCCTGCCATGGAAATGGCATGTTTCCCGGGAATGCATAATTAATGAGGTGGGTTTGGGACAACACGGCGTGATAACCCGCCATCACGGCTGGAAGGTAAAACGTTGTTTCACCCGCCCGCTACCGCACTTTGGGCAGATCTGGGAAAATTCCACCCAGTATGTTAAGAAAGGGGAGGCAGTGGCACTGGTCTCTCAAGATAAAACATCAGGGGAAATAAAAAGATGGGCCTGAGAAGAACAGAAACATGTTTCAAGATAGCCACCTGTCCAAAAAATTAATTGAGAGCTAGTCTTTAGCTCCATCTAATTTTTCCAAGATGCTTCCAAGTTTGGAGTTGGGGAAAGAAAGCTCCTTTGCTGCTCCCTCGTACAATCTTTAAAAACTTGTTTTTTGATTGTGATTTCTTCAAGAGAAACAGCATGGCATCACCTTTTAACATGCAAGTGTGGCTCTAAGCAATATTCATCTTCAACCAGCTGTAATGATGGGCCTTTTAGTTTCAGATTTCAGGAAAAATAATTGTTCACTTCTTTGCTTCTCTTTAAGGAGGTGGAGGAAGATTGTCATGTAAAATTCCAAGGAAGAATACGCCAATTGAGAGTTTCAAAGCTACTTCAAAACAATATAAAACACATTCTGCTTAGAAATCATTTGTTTCTAATGCAATTTATAGCAGATCCTGTTTCCTAAATCATATCCAAGTTCAAACAGCTGCTGTCTGGATTCATCCGCTTTGACTGCCAGTGCCCTTTTTGGGAGCTATATCAACAAAGATGGCACATGGTTGCCTGAAACCAATTTCAAGAATCTGGCTCATCCAACAATTGCCATCTCAAATCTGAACATTAATACGTTCACACAACACACAGCTAAGCAAACAGGAGACATGACTTCATGGGTCAGACAAGCACAACTACAGGAAGCACCCTCTCATCTGCAATGGCATCAGGCCAGTTGAGAACATGGATAATGCTTCTGATTGGGGCTCAACACAGAACGGTGATACAATGCACTATTTGTCTGGTATGATACGGTAAACAAAAGAAAACACTTCCATTCACCTTACTCCGTAATTAATTTGACAGCTTGAGCTTATACACAATACAGAAATCTTCAAACATTGGAGACACATGTCACCTGGGTAGTTATACATTGCATCATAAGCTAACATTTTGACTCAAATGATAATTTATTTATATGTTAGTTATTGCTGGAACCATAAAAGAACTGCAGGCTGATCATGATGCCAGGTTTGATTACTTTTTTGCCTTTAATAGCTAGTGGTCAAATGGACCCCTAATGCTGAAATGTTTCAAAATTGAGAAAGCAAACGTCAGATGAACATGAAGATGAAGGTACATTCAAATAGGGCCACCTACATGCTATAATTTTAGATTTGCACTCAATTGTCCTGGAATCAAAAAGAGGCAGTGATGCATCACATCTGAGCAGAAACTGGAAAAGCCCTTTCTGCCCTTTGAGCTGTTAGCCGTTGCTTGGTGCTAAGCTTTCATTAAACTGATACTGAAATAGATTGTTGCAAAGTTATGTGTCTAATTTGCTTCAGTGAAGATGGTTAAACCATCCCGACAGATGTTGTAAAGAAGCTTGGCACAGCCTGTATAAAGGTTGTTATGTGGGACGCAGGCCTGTACGTAATGTTGATTTTACTAATGCGGAATTATATTTGGACATTGCATTACGCAGGGGAACAAAGAACAGTTCCATCAGCTAACAATACGACAGGTCAAAATGTTACAAAATGTTACAATTGACATTATACATCTTGATGATAATCTTTCCCACGTTCAATGCAAACTGTACTGAACTGAAATACTGGTTTTAAGCTTTTGTCTCCCCACCCAATTCACCCGCCTCCATAATCAGTGCATGATTTGAATCCATTCACTACAAGTTTAGATAAACAGATTCTGGGCTACACAATGGCTCAGTCATTACGAGGCAGGCAAAATGCTATGTTTAATCCTTATGTGCAGTAACCCATTGAGGGAACCAACAAAAAAAGGACCTTACACATCTATCAATTAGTAGCAAAAAGCATTGGCTATGGTCAGCATAATAAATGGAAGCTTATATCCAAACTTGCAAGTTTAAAAATTGAAGGTGTATTATAACCAGCTGAGAGACAGAAGGAGAAAAAAGAAAAATATGGTTCTTTTCACCACACATTTAGGAACTTGGTGAGACTTGTGAGACTTGCACAATATACAAGTGGCCAATCTTCAACTTTCCCTCTTCAAATGTACACCTGAATTTTGCAAACCTGTTTTAATTCTCAGTGTAGTTTCTTTCACAGTGCAGATTTCAACTGACTGCGCTTCACACTTGTGCAGTTGCACTGTTCAGGGACTTAACTTTAAAACATTAAATGTTTCACTGACTTTTATGTACAAGTATCGGGAGGTTTGAGAATATGACCGAGGCTGACTCCGCCTCAGTTATCCCACTCCTCACAGGGGTGGCACACAGCTGCATATTCCAGACTACCATGGTAAGATTGAGAAATTATGTTGTTGAGAATATTTGCTCTAACCGATATTCCAGCACATTTGACATAATGAGATACAGCACATTTGACATAATGAAATACATATGGGTACCAATGTGTTCTGCTGGTGGGTCACTCCTACCTGGCATATGCATGTACATTTAATGTAATCATAAAACATTAATTTCAATTGATTGAGCTAACCACAGATGTTAAAACTTAATTACGCTAAATATTCCGAGTCAAGAGAAATGTTTATTCCACAAAGAAAGTCTGAAAGCTTATTTGGACTACTTTTCAATAAATACATACAGAAATTAACTGAGCTTAGATTATTTTTTTTTCCTGCTCAGTTTACCAGTGGAGTATAGAGAATTCATTTTCGTTTCTTAAAATTTAATAGCGTAACTAACCCCATGGAATCATGTCCATCTGTCACACTTCAGCACCCCCCCCACTCAGCAGTTAAATACCTTCCAAACAAGTAAATTTATGTTTTACTCCGAGAAATCCATCATTACTTGTTTGTAGGGTGGCCGAGTTGTGCTATTAATGACAGTTGACCAGCAGCCACTTCTTGGTTGGAAACTTGTAAGTTTACTTACAATATACTCAGCAGCTATGACACGTGCTTTCAACTCCAACTCTATCTCTACACTGCTATTGGTTACTACAGATCATGTGACTTGCCTAACAAGTATTATTCTTAAAGGCACATCACACACTAAATAAAATCATAATTACTACAGCACTGCTGTAGCTTTGATCGAAACAACATAACAATATTACAACGTTACCACAGTACTTCCAACAGTATCCTCAACATAGGCTTCACAAATCCGGCTACAAAGGCTTAAACTTCTTGTCTGAGTTACGTTGGAAGCTGACACTATGAACTGGAGAGAAAGAAATTCACCTCATAAGGCGGGTCAAAATCACTGAGGATACTTCCCTCTTCTCACTTCATGCTCCTATTCGTCATCAATCTCTGAAACAGGCACCGATCCCACAATCTAAACTCTGCCATTTCACTACTTTATCTCATTCCAACACATCCTGTGCAATTTTGCACTTCAATTACAGACCACCTGCCTGTCATAAAACAAGTTATTGGTGTTGCAAGGTTGTCAATACTTCATGTGTAGTTTGTCAGCTGTTTCCAATGAAATGATTATTTTAAATGAAGAATGACACATTTCAGCCATGACGAATTCTATATTACAGCTGGCACCTAGTAACTAGCGGCATATCCTAATTGTTGTCATACTGCACAGAACTTTATAAGAAACAACTCCACATATACCCACACACAAATTAGCACCATTAAATCAAGTTTAATGTTCAATTCAAAACACAACCACAGCAGAAAACCTATTACCTTTCTCACTTCAAAATGCTTTTCATTTCCAGTCAACTTCTTTCCCTAAACTTCGATCAGTAAAACTGTTCTTACTCAATTTAATAGTCGCTGCCTAACAAGTTGTCACATTTACTAAGTAACCACCCATTTATAATCTGGCAATATAACGAATTGTATAATGTGTTCAGCTACAGCCAATTAAAACCCATTAGAACACAGTATCACCACTGATACAAGTCTGACCACAGTTCTTGCATGATTCACACACCCAGTCAATAATCCTGTAACATATTTGCGCTGCACCGACAGCAATCGATAATTTAACATATTTCGGAGATCAGTGTTCTGATAACAGTTGACCTTCTGGTGATACAGATCTTGAGAATGCTTACAAATTAGTTTGTGTGCAGCATTGGTTTGCCCAGGCATAATTTTAGGACGGCACCATCTCCATTTTCAGCAAATAAAATATTTTTAAGAGCCCCATTTTAGTGAAATTAATGGCCTCCCAGGTTTTCCTGGCTCCTCGTGAGAGGGGAATTTTCCCAGGTGCTTCTGATTTCTAGGTACCAGGTGACAAGCAGCATCTGCCACCTGCATGCAGGTCTGATTCATAAAAGCATGTGGCACAGGAGGCCATTCAGCCCAGCATACCTGTGCTGGCACTTTGAAAAAGCTATTCCAATTAATCCCACTAGCCTGTACTCTGCCCATGGACCTGCAAATTTTACCTTTTCAAATATAATGCAATTCTCTTAATAGTTACTATTGGATCTGCCCCCATCAGCTTTGCAGGCAGTGCATTCCAGATCAAACTCGCTATATACTGAAATTTCTCCACATGCCCCCTAAGAACTTTTAGCAATCATCATCAATCTGTATTTTATGATTCCCAACCCTTCTGCCAGTGGAAACAGATTCTCCTTATTTACTCTACCAAAACCCTTCACAACTCTGATTGTGGAAGGGGCAAGCCTGATCTCTCAGGTTGCCTCATACAGGCCAAGAATATATAGTTTCCACACTGCTGCCTGTAAGGACCTTTCTCCCACTTTATTGAAGATCCCCAAAGATAGTGATAGCATAAATCCCTCCATACATTCTCCTAAAATTGAGAAATTAAAGCATCTTTCAGTGCTTATGGAAATGCAAGGGCAATAATCATTCATATTTAGCCAAGTACATCCAATATACAAATACTCACCAGGATCCAAGCCCTCTGTCGGTCATGAAACTTGCCCTTCAGCTTTGGATGAATCACTGTTCCCAGCTCTGGTAGAAGTTCCTCCATTACCAAGTTACTTATAATCTTGGGAAAGAAAAAAAATGACTTGAAAATGATCCCTTTCCAAGAACTGTGCACCACTTAATTACTTAAAGGGTGTTGCGTGATACTTGTTTGATCTGCTTACATCACCAAAGCACAGCTGGCTAACCAACATTTCCACAGAGGAAATTTGAATCATTTTGTCCCCCACCCCCCCGCCCCATCACGAGTGCACTTTGAAGAAGCTTCTTCAAATTTTTGATCGACATGAATCAAATCCAAGACCTCACAGAACTTCAATTGCGAAACATACACAGGCTATCCAGATTGAGACCAAAACAAAAATCACTTAAACAGCTAAGTGCCCCATGTTGTTGCTTTGCATCAGGTCTCTCTCTATGCCATAATTACTTCCTATCTGACTTGGGGAGAGGGAGAGTGTGCAGGATGGTGCAAGAGAAAGAATGCGAAAGTCCAGATCTGGAAAAAAAAATAACTGACCAAATACAGAAATTTTCCGAATACCATATTGGCTTTTGTAATGTTGCTCAAACTTTCTTCTGAAAACGACTGCACTAAAACGCTGGGTTTACAAGGTCCCAATGCAAGAACGTCTTGTTTCTTGGCTTGAATTGTACATAAGAAGTTGTTTTTTCCTTAAACCACTGTCATTGTATGTACCATAACCAGAGGTTGGGGTGGGGGTGGATGGGCCAAGAGACCTTTTGTACATCAGCAATACGTCATCCATAGTACTAACTCAAATAACCTGGTTGTAAAATGGAGTTTTTTGCAAGCCTTCAGTCAACAATGACAATTTTCCACATCACCCATCCATGAGTGATTAGTTCAGTAACACCTTTTGAAAGACTTTAATACAGCCTATTAAGTCATAAAATCTTTGCTGAACAAAATACTTCAACCTAATGACCAAGGGCTGCAAAACAATCTCCTTCAAAAGTACTTTCAAGAATTCTGCCAGAGATCTCATGAAAAGAGCAGAGCTTTCTGGTCCCTTTTGGAAACCATTTAGTTTACAAATTAGATGAAGTTGATTCAAGTTTTGACTGGCATCTGACTTGTTAAGTTCTAGGAAGTAAAGGATTGAGAACAAAATCAAGAGGTCATATCATTGCTATGAAAGGCATTGGTCAAATCCTTTCTAGAGAACAAAAGCAGGTCAGCATGTGTAAAGAAAAAAAAGATTGATTCAGACTCCCAGCATGTGCAGCTTTCCCTGTGCTACTTTTCCCTTTGGAATATAATGGACAATTATAGGAAAAGTTTTATTATTGAAATGGTACAGAAGTGTGCAAATAGGGTTGCAGGAATTTAATTTATGATGAAAGATTGAACAAATTGGGTTTGCATGTTTGTTTCCTTGTGAAAAAGGAAACTTGGTGATCATATGAAAAGAGCAGAACATTTTTCAATACAGTGTAGGGTTGAAATGTCACATGACAGCAGTTAAAAATTGTGTAATTTCCCTTTTGTAAACTATTTAGTTTACAAGTACATGAAGGTCAAATTCATCCAATGTGCATTTGTGGAATGTGTTACTGAGGAAGAATTAAGGCAGCGATAAAAAGGCAATTACCACTGTTCAGCCGGCCTTGTGTCAAACAGCTGTATCCAGCCAGTCTCAGATTACCAATGGGATCTCAGTCTATTAGACTAAATTTGGCCTTTGTCTTCGTGATTATGCAATTGGGACTGGTCAGATGGGAAATGCTTGGCTTATGTTCAACATATTGAAATGTTCAAAGATGACAACAATGAAATGCTCCCTCTTTTCATTGATTCCAAACAAACCTGATTGTCCAGTCATTATTTGCATAATTGCCAGTTTTTAGTGAAGAATTTTGGTTTTCTAATTTTCTCCGTTCTTCTGAAGGCAGTGGTTTTATGTGAGGTTGCCATTGTAATGCTTTGGCAACCTTCTGGTACCTTTTCCTAACAGTAATTCTTCATATGTGACCCCATGCACGTTATTACCCGCAAACTACTTCACTGAAAGCCAAGCCTAATTGGGTCCACACACATGCACTTTCTACTAGGTTAAGGAACATGGATAATTATCCCCAAACCTGGTGGAGGGTAATTATTAGTGGCTCTACTGCTGATCTAGTTAATAGGAGGTTCCTAGCCTATGCGGCTTAGAACCAGGTCAGGTAATAGGCCATTCACAGAAGGGAGAGCAGGTTCAATAAAATGATGGTTTGTGAGGTGGGAGAAGGGTGGGGGGTGGCGTGGGGTGGTAGGGGGTGGGGGTAGTTTTGAAAGCTCATCTCCACTAGCATTGTTCATGAGCAGTATGCAATCTAGTTTCAACACTTAGCTGGTAAACTGGCCTCTCTCTTTCAAGGCATCACTTGGTACTCTGAGGCAAGAGATATACATAGGAACAGACTGAAGTTAGAGGCCAAGGCCAATTACTATCATTGTTGGAAGTTTCAAGAATAGCAGGGAGGTCTGGAAAGAGGCCAGGTTATCAGAAGGTCAGGAAACAGTGGGGAATTGATGGCATTATTTCTCTTGCTTTATACATTTTTCTTCAAATATTCAGCTGTGGTTTGGTTTTTCAGAGAAAGCGTGGCAGACATACCTCAAATAGAGGTTTTGTGAAAGGCAGGAGGAGGAGAACATGGAATATATCCAATCTTTATTCAATTTGAATGCAACAGAAAGGTAATAAGCTGACTTTATACCCAAATTTGACAAACTTAAAGAATGGGAAAGAAATCTATTACCCTCATACTTCAAATCATGTTGTGTAGTTTTGAGAGAATACGACAGTAGAGGGAAAACAATGGTGATTTTATTTAATGGATACGACTTTATAGTTGAACATATTCTGAAACCTATGGGCATAATTCACAGTTCAATAAAAGGGTGCGATTTTTATTCTCAGTTTACACCATTTCCTAGTACTTGATACTTTCCAGCATCCCCTTTCCTAATGTGCCATGTGACAATGTATTTGGGAAAAAAAAGGGGGAAAAAAAGGCTTTTAATACACTGCCACTGAAGCAGGACCGAGTGTGTTCCATAAATTGAACTTAATTGCATAGAAATGGAATGACAAAGGGTTTTGTCAGCTGTTGAGTTTAAAGTGCTTCAGGCAATAGAACAAAAAAGCATCACTTTGCATGACCTCTGACTACAGCCATCAAACATCTGCTGAAGCCACAAGCCCTGTAGTGTGTTGTGTTAACAGTCACCTGGTTCCACTACTCAGAGAAAGAAGTCATCAGCAGCCAAATGCTGTCTGCCATTTTAAGACTGTTCACAAATTAAATCCAGAACAGACAGTAGCAGACTTTGTCCGAAGCCAGGAAAAATTGCGGAATCTCATCCTCCAGCTCAATTTCCCTCCGTCATTGCATTAATGCTTCTGCTTAATCCATGATCTCATCCACAGAATGAGAATTTTTTCCTTTGCAAGTAAATAGCAATCAGGCTAATTTTTACAGACGATTCATTATGTAGAAATGGAGGGGTCAATAGCATTCTCTCACGCGACTACAGTTGCACATAGCACTCCGAATTGGCCAGCTAAATTAGAGTAGCAGCTGGAGTTACTGGTACTACAGAAGGTATGTCATCTTGTGGTTCAGAGAGATAATGCAACAATATCCAAATACACACTGCTTCTTCTTTTAAAGAAGTCTGGTAACCAAGTTGAACTTAAATGCTGATGTTAGCCATGTGAAAACTTTCTCTTCATTCTAATTTGGTAAGAAGTCAATTAGCATCTAAACTGTTCTTCCCTGTCATGACAGTAAGTCTCAGCAATTCTTGATGAGTATCTGTACTCTTGTCTGGAAACACATGCAAGACCCTTAAGGGTATGGACGAGAAGCATCTGTTTTATCCCATTTCAACAACACATGGGGGCACAGATTCAACATTTTAGTGATGTGGCACCTCATGGCCGTCTAACTATATTAATTAATACAGTGCTTTCGTCAGCTAATTTCCTGTCAAGTCCGTGGCCAAAGGGTTATTTTAGCATTGGTCTCGAAGGTATATTTATATCTGCATTGTATAAACTAACGCTACGGTGTTACTGACATAATGGTCACAATTACCAATCAATATCTAGGTACAAAATGAGTAGTCTGTCCTGGGATCTGAAAACTCTTCATGGAAGAAGGAAATCAAAGCTATCTTTGGCTTCTTCACAAATGTATCCCACATAACTTTACATAAAAATTCTTTGTAAATTTGCTCCAAAACAGGAATTGATGCTCAGCTTCCAGCCCAAATAATATTATAATCTATTCAAAGTATAGGGTGGAAAACGTGCCCCAAAACACCTTGATCTAAGATCAGCTGTTAGAGGTGCATTGAATGCAGCCTGAAGGACTCTCATCTTCCACTCCCACTGAGAAAGCATCTGGCATCCAGTTGGTACTTTGTAAAGATGGCACAGCAGCAATCTTGAACATTTGTACGACTGAAACACACCTGGCACCACTGACAATACATCAGCTGCATGCAGCACATCCCTCATGCCTCATCAAGTTAAGGTTTTATAGCAATGAAAGTGGAAGCCATGCATCTCCTTGACTTGTTCTATTATGCTCTATGCAGAAACCTGCGACAAACTGAACGAGCACACTAATCTTTAGCTATACTTCCTTTCACTATGTAGAAAATGAAAATATTCTGCTTCTCAGAGACTAGGCTGAACAAAAAAAGGTTTTTTGGTCTAATTTTAAAGTGGATTATTGAATTTTATTCCCTCACAGCATGCTTGCTTTGGCACAGTATTTCTTACTTCTCAAATTAACCTTTGTCAGCATTCACCACTCCCTCCCGAGATATGGCACCATCTTCCTTTTGTTGACTTTCACTACCTACCTACCATCTACAGAGAAGAATGTGCACAATTACAGCTTGGGTTAGAAGCCTTGGGGGGTAACAGAACTGGGCTAAGAAGTCAAAATTCCATCTTCTCCAGAGATCATTGCCTAAAAAAATGTTCCGCAGAAACTCTGTGTGCTGGACGTAATTGCAATCTTCTGCACTGATTTCACCAATGTTGGTGAATTGCACCCAGAAAAACCAGAGAGAGTTGTGCTGTTCTCAATTTAAATCAAGATTGGTAAGAATCACTGATCCTCTGGCACAAATGATGCAATTATGAGAGACCAGCAATAACAGAAGACAAAATCCTAATTATTTTCTTCCTTTCCCCCATCTATAAATGTATTGGTAAAGATAACAGGTGAACATGTACAGTTTTACACAGGTTTTGTAACTAATGCAACAGCCTGAGAATTTTCACGAGAAGCAGCACCTGGTCAAACTTGCTGCTTTTATGCCCACTATCTATAGCACAGATTTGAATGGGAAATCTATTATTACTGCAGCTTCATTTCAAACACATTCTGTGAGTCCTATGCGTTTGAACGTGAAGGTTCCCAGCAGCACTGTTGAGGAGGCAGGGTATGAAACAGCTTTGGCTTTCTAAGTGTCTTGTATGAGGCCAAATTCTTTGGGAGGCAGAGACTTTAGAATGTTTATTGGCACTTTAGCCAGATTTAGTGTTGATCAGTCAAGCACCAAAGTCAAAGAATTTCAAACATGCCGTGTCCAAATATATTTTGAATTGAATAAGTTCCCGGCAGCTTTGGTGGCAAGGGTTGGACCGCTATCAGTCAAGGATTGAGTTCCTAACTTGGATTATTTTAACATGGCACCTTTCTACACATGGACTTTTCTTCTTAAGACTGCTAATACAAAACACCACTAACAACTATGCAGAGGCCCCCAGGCCTGTGTGCTCCATTCCCTTGCCAGAAGAAAGGGTTTTAGAAAAATTGCAGGATTGGATTGTTAAAGATGATAATAGGAGCCCACAGAAAAATGCAAATTATTGTCCTTCTGTTGAAAAAAGCACAATTAGTCGAATAAAAGTTGCGTACTGGACATTTAATTTATGTTCCTCTCAGGCATGATATTCTCACCTTCACTATTTGGAATTGCTCTGTACCTGGTCGATAAATAACCCTTCACAGAGAGGTAGAAGGAGTATTGCTTAAACAGACCTGCAGGAATCAAAGCTTAAATATCCACTGTGGGAAGAAGTAGCTTTCAATTTAGCACTGACCAAAGCTACAATTAAACCTAAACCTCAAGCACACCATCAAACAGTTGCTCTCTTGAGTCAGCACCACAATACTCATTCATTGGGAAGTCCTCCTGCTAAGAAATCCATTTCACCTGGTTACCCCGACAGCTTGATAAACCTTGGATTTTTAGCTTTTGATTTTAGTTTCATTTTTCCAGACAAAGTGACCTTTGGAAAGCGCTTTCAGCTAAACTCTTTTTCTTTAAATCAAAATGAAGAAATGAAAAGATGGGAAGACAGTTTAAAATCTGTTTTTTTGGAAAAGAAAATGGCACAGATAGTTGCTTTTGTCAGAAAAACAGCTTTGTCCTCCCTGTTGAATAAAAGAACAACTTGTGTAGTGGAGTGAATTAGCTCACTTACTTCGTCTTTGGGATCTGGGTTTAAATTTGGTCGGGTGACAGTCTCCCATCTCTTGTGGTGTAAAGGCCACAGTGAAATAAGTTCCAAGTCAGTAAAGAGACAACACAAAACTGGCATTAACTGTTGATCTCATCTGGAAGGGTCATTGGCTAGTTGAACTTGGTAATGGAAATTATACACTCATGGATTAGGATGTGAAGAGAGACTAGGACTAGTATACTTTGTTATAGCAGAGTAAATGGAAACTTTGCCTTGCAAACAATTATGCTTACCCTGGCACTCAGCTGGAAGAAATTCTTCCAGAACATCACACACAGCATCACAGAGCAGAAAAGACCCTTCGGCCTATTGAGTCTGCACCGATACGTGAGAAACACCTGACCTACCTACCTAATCCCATTTACCAGCACTTGGCCCATAGCCTTGAATGTTATGACGTGCCAAGTGCTCATCCAGGTACTTTTTAAAGGATATGAGGCAACCCGCCTCCACCACCCTCCCAGGCGGTGCATTCCAGACCGTCACCACCCTCTGGGTAAAAAAGTTTTTCCTCACATTCCCCCTAAACCTCCTGCCCCTCACCTTGCACTTATGCCCCCTTGTGACTGACCCTTCAACTAAGGGGAACAGCTGCTCCCTATCCACCCTGTCCCCTCATAATCTTGCACACCTCGATCAGGTCACCCCTCAGTCTTTTCTGCTCCAACGAAAACAACCCAAGTCTATCCAACCTCTCTTCATAACTTAAATGTTTCATCCCAGGCAACATCCTGGTGAATCTCCTCTGCACCCCCTCCAGTGCAATCACAACCTTCCTATAATGCGGTGACCAGACTGCACACAGTACTCCAGCTGTGGCCTCACCAAGGTTCTATACAACTCCAACATGACCTCTCTACTTTTGTAATCTATGCCTCAATTGATAAAGGCAAGTGTCCCACATGCCTTTTTCACCACCCCACTAACATGCCCCTCTGCCTTCAGAGATTATTGACACACACACCAAGGTCCCTTTGTTCCTCAGAACTTCCTATGCCATGCCGTTCATTGAATACTTGCTTGTCAAATTACTCCTTCCAAAGTGTATGACCTCACACTTTTCAGGGTTAAATTCCATCTGCCACTTATCTGCCCATTTGACCATCCGGTCTATATCTTCCTGTAGCCCAAGACTCTCAACCTCACTGTTAACCACCCAGCCAATCTTTGTGTCGTCCACAAACTTACTAATCCTACCCCCCATATAGTCATCTATGTCATTTATATAAATGACAAATAATAGGGGACCGAGCACAGATCCCTGTGGTACGGCCACTGGACACTGGCTTCCAGTCACTAAAGCATCCTTCTGTCATCACCCTCTGCCTCCTACAACTAAGCCAATTTTGAATCCACCTTATCAAATTACCCTGTATCCCATGTGCATTTGCCTTCTTTATAAGTCTCCCATGTGGGACATTATCAAAGGCTTTGCTGAAATCCATATAAACTACATCAACTACATTACCCTCATCTACACACCTGGTCACCTCCTCAAAAAATTCAGTCAAATTTGTTAGGCTTGACCTCCCCCTGACAAAGCCATGCTGACTATCCCTGATCAAACCTTGCCTCTCCAAGTGGAGATAGATACTCTCCTTCAGAATTTTCTCCAATAGTTTCCCTACCACTGACATGAGATTCACTGGCCTGTGGTTCCCTGGCTTATCCTCTACAACCCTTCTTAAAATAGTGGAACCACATTATCTCTTCTCCAGTCCTCTGGCACCTCTCCCGTGGCCAGAGAGGAATTAAAAATTTGGGTCAGAGCCCCTGCGATCTCCTCCCTTGTCTCTCTCAGCAGTCTGGGACACAGATCATCCGGATCTGGAGATTTGTCCACTTTTAAGCCTGCCAACACTTCCATTACCTTGTCACTCCCTATATCAATTTGCTTAAGAACCTCACAGTCTCTCTCCCCAAGTTCGATACCTTCAGCCTCATTCTTTGGGTGAAAACTGAGGTGAAGTATTCATTCAACATTCTAGCGATGTCCTCTGGCTTCATCCATAGATTTCCCCCTTGGTCCTTTATGGGCCCTACTCATTCCCTGGTTATCCTCTTCATATTGATATACTTATAGAATATCTTGGGATTTTCCCTACTTTTACCAGCCAGAACTTTCTCATATCCCCTCTTTGCTCTCTTAATTGCTTCTTAAGCTCCACCCTGCACTTTCTGTACTCCATTAATGCCTTTGCTGATTTGCTTCCCTTGTACCTGCTAAAAGCCTCTCTTTTCCTTCTCGTCGTATCCTGAATATCTCTGGTCATCCTTGATTCTCTGGGCTTGTTACTCCTTCCTATCACCCTAGAGGGAACTTGTTGAGCCTGTACCCTCCCCATTTCCTTTTTGAACAACCCCTACTGTTCCTCTGTAGATTTCCCTACAGGTAGCTGTTCCCAGTCTACCTTGGCCAGATCCTGCCTTATTTTACTAAAATCCACTCTCCCCCAGCCCAAAACATTTTTTGGCAACTTGTCGATTTCTTTGTCCATAACAAACTTAAACTGTACCATGTTGTGGTCACCCACAACCACCTCAGCCACCTGCCCGGCTTCATTCCCCAGAATTAGGTCCAGCAATGCACCGTCCCTTGTTGGACCCTCTACATATTGAACTAAAAAGTTCTCCTGTACACATTTCAAGACATCCGCTCCATCCAAGCCCTTAACACTATGTCTATCCCAATTAATGTTGGGAAAGTTGAAATCACCTAATATAATTACCCTATTGTTATTGTTTTTACACACCTCCACAAATTGTGACATATTTGCTCCTCAATTTCCCGCTGACTATCTGGGGGTCTATAATAAACACCTAATAATGTGGCTGCCCCTTTTTTATTCCTAAACTCTACCCACAAAGCTTCATTCGATGTCCCCTCCAAGATATCATCTCTCCCTACTGTAGTAACTTTAATAATGCAACGCCTCCTCCTCTTTTACACCCTCCCCTGTCTCGCCTGAAGATTCTATATCCTGCAATGTTGAGCTGCCAATCCTGCCCTTCCCTCACCATGTCTCAGTGATGGCTACTCTATCACAGTTCCACGTGTCAATCCTCACCCTTAACTCATCCATTTTACCTGTAATACTCCAGGCATTAAAGCAAAGGCCTTGCCTTACTCTCTTGAAACTTAATGCAGCTGTACTCCCTCTGAGTTGATTGTTTTACTGTATTATGATGTGTTCCTATTCTGCTAACATTATGTGTCCCCCCTCCCCTACTGAATTAGTCTAAACTCCTTCCAACAGCACTAGCAAACCCGCCCGCAAGGATGTTAGTCCCGCTCTGGTTCAGATGTAAACCGTCCCGCTTGTACAGGTCCCACCTTCCCCAGAAATGGTCCCAGTGATCCAGGAATCTAAAACCCCCCCTCCTGCACCAACTCTTAAGCCACTTATTCATCTGCGCTATTCTCCTATTTCTGAGCTCGCTAGCATGTGGCATTGGGATTAATCCAGAGATTACAACCCGAGAGGCCTTGCTTTTTGCCTAACTCCCTGAATTCTTGATGCAAGACCTCATCCCTCTTTCTACCTATATCATTGGTACCAACATGTACCATGACCTCTGCCTCATCACCCTCCCCCTTCAGGATGCCCTGCAGCCGTTCAGTGACATCCTGGCACCAGGGAGGCAACATACCATCCTGGAGTCATGTTGATGGCCACAGTAGTGCCTGTCTGTTCCCCTGACTATAGAATCCCCTATTACTATTGCTCTTCCTCCCTTCCAGAAACAAGAGGAACCAAACTGTTAGCTATATTATTCCTGTGATATAAGCTATTACTCAAGTAGCTTTATAACTGCAGTATTTACATTATCATTGTCACAATGCACAAGCTGAAGACTTCTAACATTTCAGGAAACTTCCTGGCAGTCTAATGGTTAAAGTAAAAGTTACCAGCTATATTTAAAATATGGGTTGGTTCTAATTTTGATTTGTTTACAAATGCTGCTGCCAATGTAGATGCAGTGACTGCCAACACAGGCAGGATGGAAAAAAAATCAGCACAACAAAGAAGAATATTCTCACGCAAAATCTATAAATTTTTGAAAGAGAACAAGTCTTCAAATGAATCAGGCTTTCCCTCCAATTTCCTCATTTCCTCCTTTAACAGGTGCAAAGAGCCTGTCCCAGGCTGCACCCAAATGAAAAAATATAACTAACTAAACTTGTGGGACACTACTTTCAAGTCAGTTGATCCAACTGACTTGCCCAGTCTCTCAATATACAAATACCCATGTTATATGACAATTTACGTGACAAATTGTTGCCTGCAGGAAAATAAAGTGGACATACAAAAAACCTTAGTATGGAGCCACCAAAAAGCCACCTAACTCGCTGATGGCTCTACTTTAACTTGCCAAGGAGATGATTCAATGCCACAGTAACAATGTGCTTGCTTAAGTAGAACGGCAGTAACTAACTTAGTTGCTCCACAATACAATGAGCCTGTTCATCCATTAACACAAGCCTAAACCCTTTGAGCCAGTAGCTATAAATTCAACATGTAAGCAAGCCAGTGCATTCATTCAGCATGAGACTGGAAGATGCAGCATGCATATATGCATAATCTTATATTTCAAAATGACTGGAAACACAATTGTCCTCTCAGTTATCAAATATTTTCCTACATGGCTCCAAAAGACACTAGAAGTCAACACCTTCTACAAATTTCACATAGGAAGTCACCATTCACTTGTTGGGTTAGAAACTATTGTCACTGGTATTGTTTCTGCTGTTGTTCTGCTTCTTTTTAAATACAGTGCAGTACAAGTGCCTTCATCCCTGACCAGTGCACCACTTAATTCAGTTACTATGTTCTTGCATCCATTAAAACTGATAGCAATTGAGAAAAAGGTTCTGTTTTGATTGACCTTCATGGCATGTCAGCTGAACCCCTGGGGATCACTTCCCATTCTTCAGGTCACCATAAAGGACTTACTTCAGTCATCTATTGTACCAAATCTGGTGACACAGCCTGTCCATCTCAACTGCCTTTGTCAGACTGACCAGAACCAAAATACTTCAGGTGTTTGGGATTTAACCTTTTGATCATCATGAACATACAGGTGCCATTGATGAAAGAGTTGGCGATCATAGATCTGATATCCGTAATGGGTCTGCTCTTCACATCCATAAAAGAGGATGGAGAGGTCAACCGTTTTAGTTTTCAGTCACAATCAAAGTACTTTGCAGACTGGAAACTTGAGATTTCCTTTTTAATTTGCATCAGTTGCTCTTGATCAATGACCACATCAACATGCAAAATTTTGCCAAGTTAAGTGAATTCCTTCATAGCCTTCAGGCTGAATCTCCCTATGGGGATGGAGTTTGGAAGATAATGAGTGGAATTACTTCTATGACACAATAATTAGGCTGCTGGCACCTTACATTCACAGTGGTGACTTGCAATGGAAGCACTACTGTTTGAAGCCTGAATAAGCTGGCTGACATAAAAGAGGGCCACTGTTTAACACATGGGGTGACAATGTAAGCAAAACTAGGATATCGGGTGGGCCTTTCAGTGAGTTAACCTACAACTAGCTTACCTGTGCTTGATTGCCACACAACATGTCCCAGGTGCCATATTGATCTTTTGACTGACGATACAATCGGACAGCATCTGAGAAGGCTGGGGTCTCTACTTTGCAATCTTCAGGCAATCCTGGAGAAGGGAAGAAAAAGAAAATCAATATATATGAAACATTATACTGAACAACTCTCCAATGTGCCCCAAAATTAATAGTATACACTGTTACAACTAAAGGAAGACACCATGCACAAGAACGATGAATGATATTGAGATCGACAGCACAGTTGATCGAGTCAACAATGGGGGAACCACAGAATTACATGCCATAGGAGGCTGCTATATTGGCTTTCACTAGTGCACTCCAAAATTAATCCCACTGGTTTGCTCTCTCTTGCCCTATTCCCATATCTGCTCAGTTTCAAATATTTATCTAATTGTCCCTTAAAAGATGAAACGTTGTGCCTCACTCACTTACTCAATGATGAAGTGTTCCATGTTCCAATGATTCTCTCAAATAAGCTTTGTATACCTTTGCTCACTGACAATTTTCAACTGAATACCCCTCATTATTGACTCAACTGAAGCAAACAGTCTTTCCCATAAAATCCAAAATGTTGTTGGTCTTTATATGGCTATAGTTACCTGCACTAATTCATTTAACGTCCTTTGAATATTTCAGTGTCCTTCACCAGCACCCTTCAGCCATTACTCGTACACTCCCATTCTTAGTTTATCCTCCCAAAATGTATTGCATCACATTTGTTCAGAATTTTCTAACGTTCTTCATTGGTTTGCCCCAACCTCTTAATTCTGCATCAGCAGATTTTTGTTACGTTTGTTTGCCTTCTATGTGATTGGAAGGGTGGGGTCAGTGGTGTGGTGGGGGTTAGAGCTGAAGCACAACTGTTTTTTTGAGACTGCAACATGTTTCAGAGCAGCCAATGGAGATGAAAGCCTGTGCTTTTGCTGGTTGTAAGAATCCCAAATCAAAGATATCTTAACCTCAGTTAGTTTACAGCACAGCAGTTCAAATAATTCTCATCAGCTTCTATTGAGTGGTAGTTGTCAAGCGAAATACACAAGCAGCACTGGGGGCAGTGGATACTTATCTTTTGAGATTGGCTTAAAGCACATCAGAACAGAAGACTGAAGCTCCAGTTCAATTTGAACTGGTAGAGCTTGATACTGGTATTGGCTGGCAAATGTAGCCAAATGCTTAATTTCTCAACAATGTCCTCCACCCCAAGGAGCAACACTCATGCGCAGCTATACCCGCGCAAAAAAACAAATCCAATAGGCCTTCTGAGGCCATGCTAACAGCTTATAAATACACTAATGTGGTTCAATAGTGAGCAAGTTATAAAAAGACGCACCATGATAACAAACAAAGTGGATTAAATTGTAATGAGGGTTTTCCATATTTATCAAGTACATGTTGACATCAAACGTCCGAGAACTAAAATTTTTGGACTTACAGCAAGCTTTATGGAAAGGTGATTTTCACAGGAAGGTCACAGCTGGCACAGATAAAAGAAAGTTCTTTTTTTAGAATTTTGCAACCAAACCCAATTAATTAAAAAAGGGAGAAAGTAATGATGTCGAGCTTGGAAGGGTCTTGCCTGAAGGCAATTGATAAATCTTCATTGAAACTCATGCTTAAGGTCATGAATACCAAACAAGGATTTCAGGGACATTTAACTATAGCCCATTAGAAAACCTTGTGTTTACTGTGCATTTGTGTCATATTTATGTCAATAATACCCAATTGTAACAAAACAGCTTATCCTGCAAGCCACCACAAGAAATGCCAAGAGGGTAAATCATTTTAAAACAGTCTTTCTGTGTTTGAACTCCTACTTTTTGGCTGTCATGTATAGCCAATGTCTGATCAATACAGATCCAGTCCTGTGCTTGCAAGTGAATGAGCTCAAGCACAGCAAACAGAGGAAAGCATACAAAAACAGAATTACCTGGAAAAACTCAGCAGGTCTGGCAGCATCGGCGGAGAAGAAAAGAGTTGACGTTTCGAGTCCTCATGACCCTTCGACAGAACTTGCGTTCGAGTCCAAGAAAGAGTTGAAATATAAGCTGGTTTAAGGTGTGTGTGTGGGGGGGCGGAGAGATAGAGAGACAAAGAGGTGGAGCGGGGGGGGCGGGGGTGTGGTTGTAGGGACAAACAAGCAGTGATAGAAGCAGCTCATCAAAAGATGTCAACGACAATAGTACAATAGAACACATAGGTGTTAAAATTAAAGTTGGTGATATTATCTAAACGAATGTGCTAATTAAGAATGGATGGTAGGGCACTCAAGGTATAGCTCTAGTGGGTTTTTTTTTTTATTTATAAAATGGAAATAGGTGGGAAAAGGAAAATCTTTATAATTTATTGGGAAAAAAAAGGGAAGGGGGAAACAGAAAGGGGGTGGGGATGGGGGAGGGAGCTTACGACCTAAAGTTGTTGAATTCAATATTCAGTCCGGAAGGCTGTAAAGTCCCTAGTCGGAAGATGAGGTGTTGTTCCTCCAGTTTGCGTTGGGCTTCAATGGAACAATGCAGCAAGCCAAGGACAGACATGTGGGCAAGAGAGCAGGGTGGAGTGTTGAAATGGCAAGCGACAGGGAGGTTTGGGTCATTCTTGCGGACAGACCGCAGGTGTTCTGCAAAGCGGTCGCCCAGTTTACGTTTGGTCTCTCCAATGTAGAGGAGACCACATTGGGAGCAACGAATGCAGTAGACTAAGTTGGGGGAAATGCAAGTGAAATGCTGCTTCACTTGAAAGGAGTGTTTGGGTCCTTGGACGGTGAGGAGAGAGGAAGTGAAGGGGCAGGTGTTGCATCTTTTGCGTGGGCATGGGGTGGTGCCATAGGAGGGGGTTGAGGAGTAGGGGGTGATGGAGGAGTGGACCAGGGTGTCCCGGAGGGAGCGATCCCTACGGAATGCCGATAAGGGGGGTGAAGGGAAGATGTGTTTGGTGGTGGCATCATGCTGGAGTTGGCGGAAATGGCGGAGGATGATCCTTTGAATGCGGAGGCTGGTGGGGTGATAAGTGAGGACAAGGGGAACCCTATCATGTTTCTGGGAGGGAGGAGAAGGCGTGAGGGCGGATGCGCGGGAGATGGGCCGGACACGGTTGAGGGCCCTGTCAACGACCGTGGGTGGAAAACCTCGGTTAAGGAAGAAGGAGGACATGTCAGAGGAACTGTTTTTGAATGTAGCATCATCGGAACAGATGCGACGGAGGCGAAGGAACTGAGAGAATGGGATGGAGTCCTTACAGGAAGCGGGGTGTGAGGAGCTGTAGTCGAGATAGCTGTGGGAGTCGGTGGGTTTGTAATGGATATTGGTGGACAGTCTATCACCAGAGATTGAGACAGAGAGGTCAAGGAAGGGAAGGGAAGTGTCAGAGATGGACCACGTGAAAATGATGGAGGGGTGGAGATTGGAAGCAAAATTAATAAATTTTTCCAAGTCCTGACGAGAGCATGAAGCGGCACCGAAGTAATCATCGATGTACCGGAGAAAGAGTTGTGGAAGGGGGCCGGAGTAGGACTGCAACAAGGAATGTTCCACATACCCCATAAAGAGACAGGCATAGCTGGGGCCCATGCAGGTACCCATAGCCACACCTTTTATTTGGAGGAAGTGAGAGGAGTTGAAGGAGAAGTTGTTCAGTGTGAGAACAAGTTCAGCCAGACGGAGGAGAGTAGTGGTGGATGGGGATTGTTCGGGCCTCTGTTCGAGGAAGAAGCTAAGGGCCCTCAGACCATCCTGGTGGGGGATGGAGGTGTAGAGGGATTGGACGTCCATGGTGAAGAGGAAGCGGTTGGGGCCAGGGAACTGGAAATCGTTGATGTGACATAAGGTGTCAGAGGAATCACGGATGTAGGTGGGAAGGGACTGGACAAGGGGAGAGAGAAGGGAGTCAAGATAACGAGAAATGAGTTCTGTGGGGCAGGAACAAGCTGAGACGATCGGTCTACCGGGGCAGTTCTGTTTGTGGATTTTGGGTAGGAGATAGAAGCGGGCCGTCCGAGGTTGGGAGACTATCAGGTTGGAAGCTGTGGGAGGGAGATCCCCAGAGGAGATGAGGTCAGTGACAGTCCTGGAAACAATGGCTTGATGTTCAGTGGTGGGGTCATGGTCCAGGGAGAGGTAGGAGGAAGTGTCTGCGAGTTGACGCTCAGCCTCCGCGAGGTAGAGGTCAGTGCGCCAGACAACAACAGCACCACCCTTGTCAGCGGGTAAGCATAGGTATTTATCATGTGCTCTTCCTCATTTGTCTAGCTGAAGAGATGTTCTAACTGTTTTTGAGTATAGATCATCAACTCACTTCAGTGCCTGGAGCCGAATTAAGTCTGCAAAGCTACGAATTTGTGGTAGCACTTTTGACCAAGTCAGAAAGTTCTGCAATTAAAAGGTCCATTCCAGAGACTTGGACACAATCTAGGCTGATACTTTGTGATGTACTGAACATACTACATGGTCAGAGATACCACCTTTCGGATAAATCAATAAACTAGGGCTCCATTGGCCCCTTAGTGGGCACGGAAGATCTCATGACACTATTCTGAAGAGCAGCAGGGTTCTCCTCGTGTCTTGGGGAACATTTATCCCTCCATCAAGACTTAAACTCATATTCTGGCTATCACAATGCTATTTGCAAGACCTTGCAGTTTGGAATTTGGCTGCCATGTCCTACACTTCATAAATAACCCATTGGCTGTAAAGGGCTGCCAAAGGCTGTGAAAGATATTATAAAGATGCAAGGCGCTCTTTCTTGTATTGACAGCATGGTGGGGAAAGTGATGCTGTGCCAGCGATGCTCACTTGGGATGGTATTAAATATGCATCTGCCTAGAGTTCCAAGCCATTTTGAAAAATATTCAGTAAAAAGAAGCGATTAGCTTGTGCTCCAATGATCATTTCCAAATACTGACCGAACCAAAAGTAAAAAATACCAATGAAATTTAACTTCAATTATTTCCATTTTGGGTCAGTTATTTGCTATTGGAACAAAATTACTCAACTTGTTCTTTGAATTCGATCAGCAGCTGTTTGTTTTGATAACTCTTGCTCAGAGTAATATACAGCAAACCTTTAACTACATCAGTTCTTGGTTGTGATCAAGATGATGCCAGGATTGTGTGTGGAAATCAACAGCACCATCTTTAAGCAGAGAGAACTTATTGGTAAAGCCAGCACCGTTCACAAGTTCACTGGACTTCAAAAAAACATAGATTTGATTTGTTGTGACTTGGTTTGATTGTTTTTGTTTTCTTTAAAAATCTAACATGTAGTCTAAGTTATGTTTGTTTCTTTTACTTTTATGTAATCTTAATTGTAATAAAAATTTTTGTTCTTACAGCATTAACCCGAGTGACGTGGCTCGTGGAGATGATTTTTGCTGTCTATTGGAAAGAATAGGAATGTACGGTGAACATCCTATTCGACCCTAGAACAAAGGGTCATTGTCAATCCTGTTCATATTGTGTATATAGGACTCAATTTCACATCATCTGGGCTGCAAGTCCACTTATGGAACTTACAGTTCAATTGAAACAAATGAAATTAATTAAAATAAAACTTTAATAAATCACTAGTTGCCAAAGCTTTATTTATAATGCTGTATTGATGCTTGCAAGAACAAATTATCCTCACTAAGTCCTTCCTTCACACAAACAATAAGCAAATAATGTTTACCATGCATTCCTATTCTTTCCAATAGGCAGCAAAAAATCATCTCCATGAGCCACGTCTCTTGAGTTAATGCCATAAGAATAAATATTTTTATTACAATTAAGATTACGCTAAGGTGAAAGAAACAAATATAACTTAGACTACATCAATAAACAAACTATATCATATTAACCAGTTCAGATTCTGGTGCTATCCTTTCATTTGGTTAGTCTCAATTTGTAACTTGATGTCACCCATTGTTATATGGAATGTCTATGAAAAATACCAACTGTTAGCTCTGAACTATTCATGTTTGTTAATACAAGACAGGCCATTTCATTTTGTGCCTCTCCTTATGTGATAAATTTAACTTTCAATTCCAAATAGTCCAAAAGGTACAAACCAAGTGCTCTATCTTGCCTTGTTTTCCTGTTAACACAAGCAAAATTGCATTACTCAAGATCCTGATGAAAACCCAAATATTACAAGACTGAGCACTATCCTTGGGTTTTGACAGCATCATTCTGTAATGTCTGATCAGCTTGTCTTCAAGCCTCTTAGTCAATTTCAAAGGCAGTAAGTCTCTGCTCATTCTGCACAGAGAAATATTAGCATCTCTTTGAAAGATGCTTTGAGACGGCTAATATCCTCTTTCCCTTCCAGACTTCCTTCAGCTTTTAAGATAGCTTTGCTTGACTTTCCTTACTTCCTTTCTGGCCCTTTATCAACTTTCCCCATCTGCTGATGGTAAACGACTGAAAGAAAATTACGCTCTTGGTCAAGTCTTATGGCCTCTTATCTCTACTTCGGGTGCAACCAGCACTTGTTTTTTTTTGATTTTCACAAAGTTTCATGACTAGGCTGGCAATACAGTCCCTTAGGATATTCTGCAAGTACATCCTCTGTAACCAGTGCAGAGAACACTTTACAGTGTTCAGCCTAACTATTAGCACTTGTCTTTTTTAAGGAGATCCAACTGTTTTGTACATAGGCTGTTTAAACTGGATCAGCTCAGTAGATTAACAAGTTTCCAAAATTGAAAATGCCAAACCTGGTCCTGTAGAGCACTTGTGTTTTTCCTTTGACTGAGCCTCTTAACCTGAAAGTGCTCAATGAAGTATGGTTCCATAGATGTCAACAAACTTCAGTATATGATCCAAACTGCTATTCTTCAGAGTTTGCAGAGAATGATAGAATGCCATAAAGGGCAGGTGGTGGTTAAGAGGGCCATACAAAGCAAATAAAGGAGACCTGTCCTCAGCCAAATGTCCACACAGTTACTGTTTTCATCAAGAGTAGCCAGCTGGCCAGCAACTGGAAAACAGCTGACTTTTGTTGCCCACACAGAAGCAATCTACAGGTGGTTGCGTAACTGGTGTCCATGCAGACAGCAGAGGTGAGACACCAGATCCATCACTTCAACCGCAAATGATCAACACATCAAATCTTCTCCAAAAGTCACATCATAATGGAATAAATAAAGTGAAATTTCCAGTGTTAATTTAAGATTTATCAGCAGCTATCAAAAATATTACTTTCTAATGTCCTTTAGGGAGGGACATCTGCCATCCTTACCCGGTCTGGTCTATGTGACTCCAGGCGCACAGCAATGTGGTTGACTCTTAACTGCCCTCTGAAATGTTTAGTTTGAGGGCAATTAGGGATGGGCAACATACCATCTTCGTCAGCGATGCCCACATCCCATGGAAGGAAAATGAAAGAAAATGAACCAAAATGTCTTAATTAACAGGGTCAGTAGGGGTTAATGCAGCAGAACCTACTGCTCAGCAGGCATGAGTTCCCTTTAACAAACTTACAGAATGTTATTCCTCAATATGGGAAACTGACCCTTCTTCAGATTTGTTTTAAAGAAAACTAATAATCATTCCACAAAATGAGAATGAACATTTTCTTCCATAAACTAATCCTTTACTTAATGATTCTACAAAATGAAACAATTATATTTTTACTTGTTTAGTGTTGTGTGCACCTGTAAACAAGTTAATATTTCCTCAGAAGAACTTGAGGACAGCTCAACTCTACTGGAAGATCAATTGGCGAAGCCAATTCATCTGATAGGCATGGAAAGATAAAACACTCAAGATGACAGAATACCCAACTGCAGTAGACATAGCACCAATGCAATACTCATTAAATCATGCACTAATTTCAAACTAAGTAACATGCAGTCATTTCAGGTGTCTGAAAACCTCAGCTCCAAATGGAACTGTGGGCTACAATATCCAAATTCTCTCCATGCAAAAACCTATATCACCCAAGCTTTACAGTGAACGAGAGCTTGCATTATTTTGTACCTACTTTCGGCATGTTCTATACAACTTCCACCATGCAAAAAGAACATGCTAACTTCATGAGGGAGAATTCCTATATTTAGGAGGGTCCCAATTTGCGTCTGAAACAATTTTCATTGCTGCACATAGACTAGCTCTACATTCATAAGTAATGACTTTTATTCAACAGCAGTATAATCTATTTAATTCGCAATCTGTGAAAGAGCGCAGGCCCCTCCTCCCCCCACCTGCACAGGAGCGCTCAGCGCTTCCGGGTGTGTGTCAAGCTGGGCGGGCCTTAATTGGCCCACTCACAGAAAATGGCGGTGCCCAGCTGAGGACACTCGCCAGCGCCCACTCAAAACCTCCCCCACCACCAATGGGGAGAAAATTCTGCCCCATTTGCACATGCGCAGTTAAAAGTGGAAAGCTCGAAGGTGCTATGCAAGTTGTCTTGCTCCTCTGCAAGCTTTGCTACACCAGTACTTTGCCAAGAGATTTAACTTTCAAAAATGTATGTAACAATATGAAGTTGCAGTATTTACTCACTAAGCGCAGCAGAAAATGTTAAGGCTTGTGCATTCAGGCTAAGTGAATTTTTAACAGTATGAAAAGTTGCATTTACTGCAACCACCCTGGTCCTGAAAATTCAATTTTACAAATGTGGAGTTTCATTCCTTATAAAATTTAATTGTTATAATAAAGAAAATTACTTTGTGTTAACCTTTGTCTTTATCTCCCTCAATCCCATCTTTCTTTCACTCTGTTTCACTTTCTGTACATGATTTTACATTAAGTTAAATATTCTTAATTTATATTTTCTGGCTTAGACACTGTCTCAGTGATGATTCTTCACTCTGATATCCTGGCTCGAATTCCTGGTCACGTGTTAGAAGTGCAGGGTTAGATAAAGTCCCGACTCTGCAAACCCGACTCCAGGAAAACTGCCCCTGGTGTTTGGATTTTGGTTCTTGGAGAGGTGGGGTATAATGCAAATCACATACCCTCTTACCACCCATCTATCAGGGTGCACCTATTTAACTGACCCTTGACCAGGTCCCTCTCAGCTGCATGCTGTCATGGCACAGCAGTGGGAGTCAGAGGGAATAAGCCAGTAGTTAATGATCAGGAGTGCAGCATGACATCTGGGAGAGACAGCAACAAAATCCAGGATACCCTGCATTTGTACAGACAAACTCTGCAACCGCACTACCCCAACCCCCTCCCTCCAACAGTTCTCACTGATGAGATAGAGAACACGGTTAGTGCATGTAAGTACACAAATGTGAGAGACTATTCAAAGCCATAAAAGCCTTTCCATTTTAAATGCCAGACTGTCTCACTGAAGAGAGAGTGGAGAAGGAGTGAGAGGTTCTGTGTCGCATTTCAGTAACCAGGATCTTCAGATACTGGTGGAAGAGGCACAGCTCGATTGGCCACCATAACCTGCAACCACAAAAAGGGCATGGCAAGATACAGTAGTTGTTGTGAGCACATAGATCACGGATACAGTATAGAAAATGAGAGTTTCTACCACCTGCTGCATTCTGGTAATGAGAGTTGTTCAGCACAAGCACACAGAGGTCCAAGCAACGGTTCATATCTGAATGCTGCATCTGTGGCGGGAGACTTGGCATGTACCTCTCCTATACCATGGACACTTGTCTGTCCAAGCTGCTCCTGCAGGTGTGCACAGTAGAGATATGAGTAAACACTGACGATGCAGTGACACATTCGGGATTCCTTTATGGTAGCACTATATATCAGGCTGACAAAAGGGGCCCAAAACTCCAGGGAGATGGCCTGGACTGAGGACGGGACCACAAAACCATGGACAATTAGGAATGCTAAGGAGGGAGCCAGGGTGGCAGCCAGGGTGTCTGCCTGGGATGGAGAATTGCTGTAGCAGGTGATGGTAAACGCACTTTGGAACATGATGCTAATAGTGGAGGTGATGTTAATCTATTGAGTCAAGGGTATGTTGGCATGAGAGGAGCTCAAGGACAGGGTTGCATGATAAGGGCAGTGCAAGTATGGTTAAAGGCAATGGCATGGCTCAGAGCATGCTTTCACAATGAGAAGAGCTATAGCTAAATAACTCCTTTTGTGTTTCACACAGATCCCAGCTGTGCTCCCTCATCCACCTTCCACTGTGCCACTCCACCCCTCAGCCATCAGGAGGCAGAAGAGATGTCTGAGAAGGTAGCATCATATCCATCTTATCTTGGTCTCGAGCACATTAGCTCCAACCATGAGAGAGTGGCCACTCTTATGGAGGGACACATGCATCCAGTCCACGTGTTGCTGCAAGAGCAGCATCACAGTCAGGAAAAAGGTGCAAGGCTCACTCAGTAACCTGGATCAGTCAGGTCAGGAGTAGGAGTGCTGATATCCAAGGAATAGCTGTGTACCCTTAGCAGGACGGTTGCGTTGTTGGCAAAGCAGTTGTTGGAATGGACGCCTGTTGCACACCAGCAGCCAGCCCCAACAACCCCACCTGAAGGCCAACCCAAGGCTGTGGAGGTTAGTGAGGAGTGTGAGGGTACCAGGGGCTTCCTCCAACTTACCAATAGAGGACATGGTTGGCGCAAGGAAGCACATAAATGTGAGAAAGACACCATTCAAAGCTGGATGCCTTGCTTGCCTTTCAGATTTAAATTTTTAACGCCAGAATGTCTTACCGAGGAGGAAGTGGAGAAGGAGAGAGAAGCTCTATGCCCCATTTCAGTGACCAGGATCTCTAGTGGCAGAGGCCCAGAGATGGAGGGAGATAGTGTACCCAGTTGGCTGCCAAAACCCACAAACCACAAAAAGGGCCTCCACCAGCTCCCTCACCTGCTCACAGGTGCCAGTGGCAACAGCAGCCCATGCAAAGATGCAGAGGAGACAGTCTGAAGGAGGTCCCCAACAGATGCCTGCACTATGAGGCCAGCCGCCAGGCTCCTCAATGCCATACAGAACAAGAGGTAAGCAGCCTACCTCCACCTCTTCCAACGCAACATGGGGGAGCACTGAGTAGGAGCATTCACAAGCTTAGAACAATGTCTTGCCTCTAGCCGTAACGGATTCATCTTGGATACACTATCACTTTGTGCTTATCACCATTAACTACATTGATATGTATTTATAAAGTGCTTAATGTCTCAGTTTGCTCTTGTACACTAATAGCCAGTTTGAAGGCTGTTCTTACCAGTGGCATTGAAACCTACATGCTAAGGTCTATCTTGCATTGACATCAGGAGCAAGGGTGTGATCATACATGTCTGGCGTTGGAAGGCTTCTTCCTTCTCCTGTCCTCCAAATAGAATAGGTAGTAGAACACCAAGGATTACAGATTGAGATGACTCTTGCAGCACTTATTGTCCAATGGTTGGCTTCAGGGGAGGCTCATTGCTGAGACTGAACAATCAGATGGAGTTCATCAGGAGCTCTTCAAGCATGAGTGCTGGGGGCACTCATCCATACAAGTGTTACTCAGTCAACTAAGAGGATGCTCTCTAGGTCAAGATGTCATATAGTGTTCCAGGAAAGAGGACTTCCGTGTTCTCCCCACTACACTGGAAGCCTTTGTCTTTCAGGTGGTAAAGACTGTGATTTGTAAGGAAGCCAAGGTTTATGGGAGCATTGCATGCTGCAGGTGTCGCATACTCCTGAAAATGGACGCTGCAGGTGCATGGATAATACAGAAGTTAATTCAAGGAGCTAGTGTAGTAGTCTCGGTCTCACCCTGAACAATATGCAATACATGCAGCTCTGTTAGTACATACCATATCTGTAGCTATTGGGCATGAAGACATACTTCCTACTGGCACACTCAGCATAGCAGACATGGTTTGAGTATGCACAGGTTGACATCTTTGCTGCTTCATTGAGGAATGCGAAGGATCCAGGTTGTGAAGGACCCAAGTTGCGTTTGTGCAATATCTTGAGGCCAAGGGTTATGATAGTGATGGTTGCAGCCATATTTAGGTAGCTGGCTGAAATTCTTTGATGTTAGCTTTCTCCATTATCGGAGATGGGTATATCCCTGAGGCACAGTGACTTTCCAAGGTTTATTATGTGGAAGCTGCTCACCAGGGACTGGCTGATAAGTGTGAGAACTCTCAGGACCCTGGGTGCATCTATTTTGGATTAGAATGCTTCTGATGAACACATCCCCCACCACTCCCACAAAGAATTAGCCACGGTTACATGGGCCTGCCTGCCATTCTCACCCACTTCTTCTTCTTCAACGTCAGATTCCTGAGAATGGTCCGACGCTGCTTCCTCCTACCCACCCTCCTCCTCTGCAGATGTTGCAGCTCTGGGCCTGGCTTCTTCCCCTTCCTGTTGTAGGGTCCTCTGCTGCACAAAGCACACCAATGCGATTCATGATGCCCTTGCAGGGGAATGCTCTAGAGATCCTCCTGAATTCTCAAGGCACTTGAAGTGCATTTTGAGAATGCCAGTAGCCTGCTCTATTGTACTCTGGGTCACCACATGGTGGTTATAATTCTGTCTACGTTCCATCTGTGGCCACCAAAAGTGGGGGTCATTAGTCATCTTCTTAAGGGGTACCCTTTGCCCCCAGAAGCCAACCACGGATCAGTGTCAGAGTTTGAGAAAGTTCAGGCAATTGGGAGTCCGCCAGTATGAATGAGTCATGGCAGCTACCGGGGTATTGGGCTCAGACGTGCAGGAACACCTTGATGTAGTCACACACCACCTGCACATTCAAGGGGTGGAAGGGTTTTCCATTCACGAACGTGACAGGTTAATGAGTTGGAGCCCTTATGGTGATGTGGGTGCTGCTGATGATCCCCTGCACCCAAGGGATGCCTGCCAATTCTAAAAACCCCTTGCCCTCGGCATTTGAGGCACCTCATCCAATGGGAAGTTAATGTGCTTTCTCCCAGTTGAGCAAAGGATGCATCAGTGACGGCCTTGATGCAGCTGTGTATGCTGAGCAGGCTGCATAAAAATTCAGAGCCATGGTAACCTCGACAGCCGCAGGCAGGGCATGAAGCTTGGCAGTTCAAGATGTTCTTGTACCACGCCACATATGGCAGTGACTACTTCCCTGCTTAGCCCAAGCTGCCTTCTGCATTGGTTTTGAGTCATATTTGAGATATAAATATATGTAGTTGGTAGGCCCTTACCTCATGGTAAAACCTGGTAGTCACATCCTCCTCCTCCCTGGTGTATGCTGTGCTGCCTCTACCTCCTGGCCTGGTGCTCTCCCTCTCTGACCTCACCTTCTGTGTGAATGTGTGATGGTGCCATCCCCATTTTGTCTCTTTGGCACAAATGCACACTGTCTCCTTCTCTGGCACATACTCCTGCCTGCCAGCAGGGTGCCCAAGATACTAGGGGCAAACCTTTTTCCCTCAAGGCCACCAGCCCCACCCTCCAATTTCCTCCAGCGTCAGCCACAAACTGAGTTTTTGAACTTCTGTGGCAGTCATTGCAACTTTTTAAAAACAGTATTCAAAAGGAGTCCCTGGACCTATCCAAAGGGGGTTCCCTACCTCCTCAAAAGAACTCCGCAAACTTTATATCTTCTCCTGAAAAGTGTAAAGCCCACAAGTCGCACTTGACATTCCTTGCTGACGAAATAAAGATCTGACTGAAGGCAGTTGCGATTTTATAAGTGCAGCTACCTCAGTGAGCCGCACATGTCCAAAGTGTAACCTACCCCCACCGAAAATGCTGCATGCCAGGTTCGTGGGTGGGACTTCTGGAACCAGGTCTCTGGCACCATTTTGGCTAAGCTGGAGCTCCTCGCCAACTTTACAAAATTTCAGGCCCTTGGTGCTTGCCCTGTTCATACGCAACATAGATTCCCTCTACAGGGCACCATGCTGGAAAAGGTTCTTTTATACACAAGTAGCCACTCAAAAGGCCATTAAAATTAATGAATAGCTGTTTGTGCAATAAACAGTGCCATTCCTTCCCAGTTTATCACAAAATCCGAATGATTAACTCACCAATTAGTGTAAAAACTTGATTCCCTTCTCAGTTTCCAATCTCCAAATCTGATCTGATGACTCCATTTTACCTCTCTTTCCATCAAAAAACGATTCCAGTACCAGGTACATCTTCCCCAGCTACTTCCTAATATTCAGAATAGTGACTGTCTTCGTTATACCTCATTTATTCATTCATTACTTGTATTACCTCCAGCTCTGCACCAGGCTAAATCATGTCCTACATTTGTCATTTATGAGTTCTGATACTATTGTACAGGATTGCACACTATCACTTAACAGTGATTACACATCTTCCAATCAAGTGTATTGAATTTTCAAGGTGCAGGGAGGGCCAAACAACCAATAATTAAAAATTATTTAATGAATATCATCTGTTGCTGTCTTCCTACTGGTTTACTCCTCAACTTCCCTCTAATTTTCATTATAACCTTCCTGCCTTTGGGGTCTCAAACTGCTCCAACCAAGCTTTATGCAAACTGTAGAACAATAGGGCAGGGTGCAGCTTTCTGATCTGGACATCCATTACCGCAACTTCAGATGTCTCCATTTTACTGCCAATTTCTCCCACTCTCAATAGATCATGTTCTCTGTAGCAGTCTCTTCAATGTCCTTTCTTTGTCCAAGATAGTCATTATTTCACCTAGCCCTTGAATCTTCAAACCTTTAAAGAAAAAGCATTTTGATAGACTACAAAACGTGCACTTTGGCCATCCTTCTTGAACACCCATCCTATCATTTCAGAATTACCTTAGATTAGGCAAAAGGATGAAATATACACAAGGGGCCAGATCAGAGGATGAGAGAAACCTAAACGAGGAAAGCATCAGGTTGAAGGAGATAATAGAGGTAGATTGTGTCAGTGTTCAGTAAATATTGCACAAATTATCAGGTTGTCCATACTGAAGTTATGGAAAAGCCAAACAAACTCCCTTCTCACCAAGTGCTATTTAGCTGGAGGGCTGAGTTTAATGTCAGACCACCCATTAATTGAAGTCCGCATATAGTGGTAAGTGTCAGTAGATACTGATAAAGAGTGGGTTTCCTTCAACCTGGAGTGTGGAGAAGCAAGGCCAGTAATAACCGATAGCTGGTAGGCAGAACTTATCCCAACTGTGATCAGATTGGCTCAATTTTTTCCCTTTCTTTCCTTCCACTACACCCTGAAACACAATTAAAAGACGCTCAGCAGCTATTCTTGAAGGTGTGTGCTGGAGCCCCACTCCTCCTACTGAACAGCTGAGAGGAAACCTGATAACCATGAGAAAAGAAAAGTGATAGCATATAAATAGGAAAGAATAAATCATACAGAAGGGTTACTAAGGGAAAAAAGGACAATTTTTTAAAGTCAATAGTTATGAAGCATTAGCCACAACCATCAAATTATAGGGAAATGAAACATATGGTAGGAGTTATACGTAAGTGCATTTTACAAAACTGCAGATTAAAACTATAACTCATGCTTGGTCACTCAGGAAATACTGAATGCAAAGGCAGAAAGACAGCATCTGGGATGACTCATGTCCTGTACAGCCAGACTTCTCTGAAGGACAACAGATGCTGAGGAAATACCATTGCAACTTTACTAGAAAGGAAATATAGGCACAGTATTAAAATGGGAAAAAAATAAAAGCACTCCCTCCCCTTTAGGGTTCTACATTCGATTCTGTAATGTGAAAGGCACAAGACAATGACATCTCTGGCTTTTGCAAATGAAGTTAGCACTTCCACATTACTGCTGTCACTTGACAGCATATAGGCATTTGTGCGTCTAAGCTGAAGAAGGTGGAAAGGTCACATCATACTGTGCTAATATGCTATGCTGAAAGGATTGAAGTTAAGTTGTTCAATAAAGTAGCAACCTACTGTAAGTGATGGTTTTTGTGCAAAGACACATTCTTTAGAGCAGGGGGTTCCCTGCAAATGTTAACACATTCCTGAGGAACCTGTCATGTGTTCCAAAAGATGCTGTCAGCTACTCAAAGGAAAACAGCGCTACCATCTCTGAACACTAATTTAGGCATAACAGAAATAACGCATGACTGAGTAAATACAGAGGGAAAAAGTAGTAGAGGTCAAAACATTGCTTGCAATGCTGCCCGGCCCACTAGACAGAAATCTAGTTCTTCTGGGAGCCCTTGGGAAAATAACAACCAATGGTTCATGATTCCCCAGTATGCTATTTATGCAGTTCCCAAACACTAATCATAAATATTTAAAGGAGGTTGTAGCAGAACTACACAGTGCCCGTGTCACGGCGCTCACAAATTTTGTTCCCTTTCCATTCTGGCTTAAATGCTGAACAATTCATGTTTCAGGTTCACCTGGAAGGCATAAGCCCACAAAAGGTACAGCAAAAAATTCCAACTTACATTTTAGTGCCTTCAACATAATGAAACGCCCCAAGGAACTTTACAAGAGTATTATAAAATGAATTATGACATTGATCCACATAAGGAAATTAGGTCAGGTCAGATGACCAAAAGCTTAGTCAGAGGTAAGTTTTAAAGAGCATCTTATAAAGGAGGAAGGTGAAGTAGACAGGCAGAGGGATGTAGAGAGGGAATTCCAGAGCTTGGGGCCTAGACAACTGACGACACAGTCATCAATTGTGGAGCAATTATTGGGAATGCACAGGTCATCAGAATTAGTGCAGTTATCTTGGAAGAACATGGGGCCAGAGAGAGGGGAGGGAGGGAGGGACGAGGCTATGGAGGGATTTGAAAACAAGGATGTTGCATGATAGGGAGCCAAAGTAAGTCACTGAGCACAAGAAGGGATAGGCAAACATGACTTTCCATGAATTAAGACACAGGAAAGAGAATTCTGGATGACCTCAAATTTACAGAGGGCAGAACGCGAGAGATCAGCCAGCAAATGAAGTTTAGTTATGAACAATGGTAGAATGATGCAGCACAGAAGGAGACCATTTTGCACATGGTGGCTGTGTGGGAAGTAATTTAAAAGGCAAACTGCTTAATGTGAGACTTTTGTATCAACAGCTTTTGAGACCAAGGATCTTGTTCTACAGGTGCTTGGCAGCTAGGAAAGCACTGCAAAAATTGTAGCTTTTCTCCCCAAGCAGAGAAGGTCAAAATACAATCTAACAGAGGCTATAAACAGGTTATGAAAGACGATAAAAAGTTAAGCAGTGGAAGATAAGTTGTCAAATTGGCAGCAAAGGGGCATACCATAAGGATTATCACTGCAAAAAAATGAAGGAAGAATTGAGAGGAAAATTTCTCCCACATAGAATTTAACAAGGAATATTTCATGACAAGTTACTATTGAACCAGCAACTACGTTAAAACAGTAACTGTAACATAATTGAAAAGGGAATTGGTTAGGCACTGAAAAGGGATACACAATTTAGAGGGGGAGGGGCTGAATTTGGGAATGGAGATTAGAATCAGTAGGAGCTGAAGAGCTAGTGCCGTTAGGCCAAATTCTACGATCCCATAAAATGAAAAAAAAAATTTCAGTAACTTTAAAGTACAAGGAAGGACCAATTTAAATTCCATTTCACCACTTATTGTATATGCCAGCTCCTTCTAGAGCATTGACCTTATACAAAAAGCTTTCCTTCTAATTAAAATCTCCACCTGTAAAGTACAACACAATTCATTTACCAAAAATAATCTAGTCCAAAAAGAATTTTTTCCCCCACATATTTACAGTTTAATGAACCCCTGACAGGACACAAACATTGCAGTAATGCATGCCCAGAACCTTGACACTGTCAAACAGCTGAAGAATCCAAGAAATATGAACCACTTGACATTCCCTAAAATGCTAAAACAATCTAGACAGTGGCAAGTTCCTCCTCTCAGTCAGAGGAGACTGAGAAAGTACAATCGTTGAGTGCAATCATTATAGCCACTGAAGCTTTCTTCCTGTGATGATTGGGGAATCAAAAAGTACAAAATGAACTGCTGAGCACTTGAACCAAATTGCTTAAAAAGAGCAGCAATTACAGGGAGCTGATCCCCAGGGAATAGAAAGTCATGTCCAATGATTAATTGCTGATGAGAAGATAATCCTGTAAACAACTGCTTTCAATATTGATAGGAAATTTGAAATTACATTTTCCCTTCCTGCCCCAAAAAATTCTCCTTTGATTCTGTTGAAAGCGCAGATTTGTTTGGGGAGGGAATAGACAGCATCCCCAGAGTTCCAGCAGAAATCTAGTACCTTATGCAATTGGTCATTCAGCCCTGGAGGTTATTAAAGCTTTGGACTCTTGTTACTGTTTTCTCCGTTGCGACACAATCAGAGGTCATTCTTAAAGTAAAATCTCCTTTCTGTCCCTGCCAAATGCAATGACCGAAGAGATTAACAATTACCCCGGTCACAGGGGCAGCTACTGTATCAAGCCACATCTCACGCAAGGCTTTCAGACTCACGATAGATTGAAAGAAAATATTATCCTGGACTAGAGACTCAAAAAGTCATTTGGAAAATCAGGCCGCATTATAAATATATTAAGTTGGACAAAGTACAAGATAGTTAAGATTTATAAACACAGTTGATCGCAGCTTTCATCAGCAGTGGGACCATTTTTTTGGAATTAAAGTTCTCTTTAAGCATGGACACTTTGAATAACGAACTGTCTCTCTCAGGATATTAGAAGTAGTATGAAATTACACTGGAGGGGGTCACAAGGATGCTGCCAGCAAAGCAGAATTTTGCTATGAGGAAGGATTGGATAGGTAGAGTTTATTTTTGTTTTGGAACAAAGACGGCTAAGTGGATAGTTAATTGAAGCATATAAAATTATGAGGGACCTGGATAGAGTGGATAGGAGGGACCCAATTTCCATTAGCTGAGAGGTCAATAACCAGGGGCAGATTTAAAGTAATTGGTGGAAAGATCAGAGGGGAGTGGAGAAGGAAATTTTTCACCCAGAGGGTGGTGGGGGTCTGGAAAACTCTGCCTGAAACTGAGGTAGAAACCCTTAACACATTTCAAAATACTTGGGTATGCACTTAAAGTGCCATAACCTACATGGCTACGAATCAACAGCTGGAAGGTGGAATTAAACTGGATAGCTCTTATTGTGCCGTACAGGGATGATGGGCTGAATGACCTTCTCCTGTGTTCCTTGTTGTTTCTCCTGTGCTGTAAACCTTTCTGTATTCCTTGTTGTTTCTATGTCCATGTAAGGTTTAAAATGGAGGCAGCATGTGTTCTCCACTGACTCCATCTCAGTGGGGAAACTCAATGATCTGTGTATTGCAAAGATCTTTAAACAATGGACTGTCCAAACTATTTTTGACATTGCATAAAATTGTTGAACGTTTATGCCAGTTAAAAGAATTTCAGTCCTAATGATTTAGTGTGTGCTTTCTTCCTCTCCATTTTACTGTTATGTTTAGGTCGTTTACAGACAAACATCATGGCTGAGTTTCCTGAATCATTAGCAGAAAAATGTTAAAATTTACAGTTTTTGAATGTTGCTAACTGAAACTTAAGCTGCACAGCAAGTTTCAGCTTATTTTCCTATGTTTGAACATAAAAATCTGCTTAAAACGAGTCCAAATGCAGCATAAATGGGACTAATAGGTTTATGTCTTATATCTTGGCGACTCATTCTCAGAGCCTCTTCTGCTTCTTGTCTATTATTATGCATGTCCATTGAGAAGGTTATTCAAGGTAGTTAGTCATAATAACAGACCATTCAGCCCAACAGATCCATGTCTGCCTTTATGCTCCATACAATCCTCTCTTCATCCAAGACCATCAACATATCCTATCCCTTTCTCTCTCTCTCATGTTTATCTAGCTTCCCATGAATGCATTTATGATGTTGGCCTCAACTACTGCCTGTGGTAGCAAGTTCCACATTCTAACCACACTCTTTAACCAGAGGTTTCTCCTGAATTCTACATTAGATTTATTTGTAGCTATCAGGAATGTGTGTTCTGGTCTCACTTGGAAGTGGATTCATTGGGCAGGGTTTTCACAACAGGTTTCAGGACTGTGCTGTCAGGCTCAAATGGAGCTCTAAAGCCTGAACTTTGTGGGGAACTGTCTCTCACCTGTTATTTTCCTCAAATGGGTCAATTAGTGGCAAGTGGCTTACCATCCAATTAAGGATGGTGTTATAGACTTGACTTTCCAGACAGGTTTCTCAAACAGCAAATTTTATTTACAGGTTTTCAGCAGCAGTTATATGCTTCCATCAAGATACACAACTAGACAAACTCCACCCCCAACTTTCCCCACACTCTGGGCTGATTCGTTCACACTGTCATGTGTTTCTACACAGTACAATAAGTCTTACAGCTACAGTCACTACATTCCTTAAAGCTACAGTTACTAAATCTCTCCCCCTTTAAATTTTTTTTGCAGTTTGTATTTACAAGAACTACAGTCATGACATTACAAATATATACACAGGTTATGAGTCCAGTCTCAGGTGGTTTCCTGTTCCGGGTGGAATGTCATAGCTCTATGACTTTAAAATCTCTTACTGAATCTTCATTATCTGGAACCGCAGCAACATCAGGTACTTCCTTAGGCACAGGCAGTTCAGTGTCAACCACTTGTTATGTCTATCCTTGGTTGATTGATCACAATGTGGACCACAGGTTCTACAATGGTTACATGTGGAACCTCGGTTTGTTGGGATATCCCCCTTCTTCTCAAATGATCGTGTTTTTGGGTGATCTGGCCCTCCACTCCTATATGGTACGACAATGGTCCAGTCACAGAAACTATTACACCAGGTTACAAATTCAATGTACCACTAAAGTTTCGTATAAATACTGTTTCACCAATAGTAAATTCTCGCTCTCAACTATGCAAATCATGAGTCACTTTTTGATTCCCTTGACTGTTCTCTACCTTCTCCTCCAAGTTGGGAAGTGCCAGGCTTAAATCTCATACGAAGGTGGCACTTTCATAAGTAATTCTGAAGGTGCTGAACCTGTAGTTATGTGGGGGAGGTCATTCTATAGTGAAACAGGAAACACGCAAGTTTAGTCTCCAATGATTCTCCCGATAATTTTTTCATCCCAACTTTAAAAGTTTGTACTGCTCTCTCGGCCAATCGTTAGACAATGGATGATATGTGGCTGTCTTTACATGTTTGATGCCATTTAGGCTCACGAATCTTTGAAATGCAGCACTAGTAAATGCAGTAGTATTGTCTGAGAAAATGACTTCTGGCAATCCATTTATAGAAAAATTTTTGCGCAACCTTTCTACATTGGCGAACTTCATACGCGTCTAACCATCTGGAATGTGCAATTATTAGTAGAAAAATGGTGCCTAGAAATGGACCTATATAGGTAGTCTCACCCAGGGTCAACCAGGCCTATCCGAAAGGTTGAGTAGGGTTGCGACAGGCTACTTCTGTAGTTGCTGCCACTGGAGAGAGTGTTTAACTATTTTTTCAATATCACTGTCTATACCAGGCCACCAGACATAGCTTCCTGCAAGCATTTTTATTTTGGAAATTCCAGGATGTGCGCTATGCAACTCAGTCAAGAGCGGTTCCCTTCCTTGTGAAGGAATGATGACTCATGCACCCCAGCATAGGACACTATTCTGACTACTCAATTCATTCCTTTGAGTGAAGAATGGCTTCAGTTCTTCGGGGACTGGATCCTGGGACCAACCTTTCAATACTTGATCTCGCACTCTAGACAGAGCTGGATCACATTTTGTCCAGTTTCTTATTTGTCTTGCACAGATTGGTGAAAAATCCAGAAAATTCATCGTGAATACAATCTCTTGGGAAATTGGAGCATGTTCAATGCTCCCCTGCAAAGGAAGGTGACTCAGGGCATCTGCATTGGCTACATGCGTCCCTGGTCTGTGCATAAAATGCTGATAAAATCAAAACCCATCTTTGAATTCTTGCAGAAGCTTTGGGAGGGATAGTTTTTTTCTTTGCTAGACCGACCCAAGAGCAGTTTGTGATCAGATACTATAGTAAAAAGTGTCAGCCATGTACATACCGATGGAATTTTTAAACTCTAAAAATAATTGATTATCTTTCCCTCTCTTTGTGAATAACCCTTTTTGGCCTTATAGAGGGGGTTCTGGATACATAGCCTATTGGCCTTTCTGAACCATCATCCATCTTGAGATAGTACTGTTCCCATGCCATGGGGAGCGCATCATAAGTTAGCACCAATTCCTTTGTTGGGTCGTAGTGTACTGACAAGATCGAAGAGTGCAAAAGCTGTTTAACTTTCATGAAGGCTTCTTCCTGAGGTGACTTCCAAGACCAACATTGGTTTTTCTTTAATAATGAGTGTAGAGGAGCTAGGACCATAGATAAGTTGGGTAGGAAATCAACCATAGTAATTTACCATACCCAAGAATGACTTGAGCTCTGAGGCATTCGTAGGTGAGTGTGCCTTCTTAACAGCTTTAATATTTTCTTCTACCAGGTGTAACACCCTTGGGTATCCACCCGGTGGCCCAGGTAAACAACTTCACTTGCCTGAAACATACACTTTTCTTTTTTCAAGTGCACCCCGCTTCCAAGAATCGTTTTAAGACTGCTTCCAAGTTAGTCAAATGTTCAGCTTCTGTTAACACAGTTATTAGGATCCATGTAGATCACAACTTGGAGGTAGCCTTTGCAGCAAGCGCTCCATCATCCTGTGGAAAATTGCACACGTTGAAGAAACATCGGAAGGCAGTATTCGCACAACCCTTCATGTCTGTTTATGGTTATAAAATCCGGATGCATCACCAAGTTCCAGCTGCTGAAACAAGTGAATCATATCCAATTTATTGTAAGTTCTCCCTCCTGTTAATTTGGCATACAAATCATCGATCCTGGGGATAGGATACTTGTCCATATTAGCAGCCTTGCTTACTGTTAACTTGTAACCCCCACAGATACGGATGGTCTGATCCAGTTTCAAGAAAGGGGCTATGGATGCTACCCATTCTGAAAATTGAACGGACTGAATAATACCCAGCTTCCCTAATCAGTTTAATTCAGTGCCAACCTTCTCTCTCAGGGCATAAGGCACAAGTATGGTTTTAAAAAATTAGGAGTTGCTTCGGAGTCGACATAGATCTTAGCCTGCGGGCCCTTGATTTTCCCCAGTTCTTCTCAAAAGACCTAGTCATATTTCTTTAGCAGCCCTGGCAGTCCTCCAGCTCTCAGCCAGAAAATTTCAGAAGAATTTAGTTCAATTTCTTTTAGCCAATCACGACTCAGGAGGCTTGGCCCTTCACCTTCCACTATAATCACAGGGAGCTGTGCTATCTGGTGCTTGTAATAAACAAGTACAGTGGTAATACCTTTCATTTGTATGGCTTCACCAGTATAGTTTTTCAATTTGGCTGAAGTCTGCTCCATATTCAATTGTTGAGTACTCATTTAAACATTTGAATGTGTGCTCCCCACTACAGTGGCTGATGTACCGGTATCCGCTTCCACAATCAAAAGTTTTCCATTGGCCTGCAGAGTAACAGTGATTGGCTCCGTTTTCCCTCCTTTCACATTAAATTAGAGAATAAATATCAGAATTAGTGGTTTCTGGTTCTTCCACATTATGTACTTCGATCAGTTTAGTTTGCTGCCTGGGAGTTCTCAATCTTGCTTTACATTGCTTCAGTAATGGCACTCCACCACTTTAAAACGGCAAATTTCAGGGATATGGTTACTTCCACATTGGTAACAATTGACTTTCAGATTTGCTGCTGAGCTGTCTCCTGTATATTTTAAAAATTTTCAGGGAGCAGGGACTGTCTCCCGCTTCACAGCTGACTCCCTGGTTTTCGCACCACGCCGGGCTGTCTGTTCCTGCTCCAACTGGAAGATGGCGCCATTTTGTACACCCTGTAAGGCCTGCGAATCCCACTTGGCGCTTTCCGTCACAATTGCCATTTCCAATGCTCTTTTAAAATCGATATTTACTTTAGCTAATAATCATCGCTGAATATCATCATCGTGCACACTGCAGACCATACGATCCCTTAACATATTGTTTAGGGTCTCCCTGAGGTCACAATGTTCAGTTAGCTGTTTCAACTTCACTACATAAGATAAAAACAAAAAACTGCGGATGCTGGAAATCCAGAACAAAAACAGAAATACCTGGAAAAGCTCAGCAGGTCTGGCAACATCAGCGGAGAAGAGCAAAGTTGACGTTTCGAGTCCTCATGACCCTTCAACAGAAATAAGAGCCTTAGTTCTGTTGAAGGGTCATGAGGACTCGAAACGTCAACTTTGCTCTTCTCCGTCGATGCTGCCAGACTTGCTGAGTTTTTCCAGGTATTTCTGTTTTTGTTTTCAACTTCACTACATATGTTGCTATGATCTCCCCCCCAAGGCTCTTACTCTAGAATTAAATTTGAACCGCTGCATGGTTACGGAGGATTTGGTTTGAAAATGACCCTTTACGAGATCTACCAATTTATTGAAGGTTTTTGAATTGGGAGCGATCAGGGCAATCAAACTATGGACTAAATTATAAATTTTACTCCCACAGACAATAAGGAGAATTGCTTTCTTTTTTCCTCCACCATTATTTTGTTTGCTTAGAAAAATATATTGACTCCAGTCCTCTGTGGATGAGTTGAAGTGATTGACCCTGTCAAAAAGTGACACAGCTGGTGAGTATATTTTCCCTTTCTTCTGTTTAAAATAAGATATTCACATTCACTGGGCAAGGGGCAGCACTGGAGCCAATTTATTCTTGTCGCCAGTCATTATAGACTTGATTTTCCAAATAGGTTTCTCATAAGAAAGAGTGAACTTTATTTACAGGGCTTCAGCAGCAGAGACATGCTTCCATCAAGATCCACAGCTAGAGACAAACTCCATCCCTAAGGTTCCCCACACTTAGGGCTGATTTGTTCACATTGTCATGTGATGCTACACAGTACAATAAGTCTTAAAGCTACAGGCGCTACAGATGGTTAGCAGGCACACAAAGCTAGAGCGCTAATAGGAAGTCGTCCAGCTCGGAAGCAGCAGCCGAATGTCCTTTCAGCTATTTTTTGAAATGTAAAATTCAAAAAGGCCTTTGTAGCTGGGCCACCATTCTTGATGGGGGGTGAGGGGTAGCAGGAGGGGAGGCAGGGGGAAGAACCCTTCCACATGGGGGCCTGCTGCTGAAACCAGGTAGGGAGGTTGGGTCTTCTAACCCTGCCTCAAGTGCCGGCCCCAGTCTGCCACTGCTGTGGGGGCCAGCTCAACTGCACCCCCCACCACCAACTGCCTAGAGGCAGAATGTAAATCCCAGTCAGCTTCAGACAATAGGCCATTAATGAGTTTGATCAGCTACCTGCTATTTACAAGCAGGCAGCTCTGCCATCCAGCATCCTCCTCCGGAGAAGAAAAGAGTTGACGTTTCGAGTCCTCATGACCCTTCGACAGAACTTGAGTTCGAGTCCAGGAAAGAGCTGAAATATAAGCTGGTTTAAGGTGTGTGTGTGGGGGGCGGAGAGATAGAGAGACAGAGAGGTGGAGGGGGTTGGTGTGGTTGTAGCGACAAACAAGCAGTGATAGAAGCAGAATATCAAAAGATGTCAACAACAATAGTACAATAGAACACATAGGTGTTAAAGATAAAGTTGGTGATATTATCTAAACGAATGTGCTAATTAAGAATGGATGGTAGGGCACTCAAGGTATAGCTCTAGTGGGTTTTTTTTTTTATTTTATATAATGGAAATAGGTGGGAAAAGGAAAATCTTTATAATTTATTGGGAAAAAAAAAGAGAAGGGGGAAACAGAAAGGGGGTGGGGATGGGGGAGGGGACTCACGACCTAAAGTTGTTGAATTCAATATTCAGTCCGGAAGGCTGTAAAGTCCCTAGTCGGAAGATGAGGTGTTGTTCCTCCAGTTTGCGTTGGGCTTCACTGGAACAATGCAGCAAGCCAAGGACAGAAATGTGGGCAAGAGAGCAGGGTGGAGTGTTAAAATGGCAAGCGACAGGGAGGTTTGGGTCATTCTTGCGGACAGACCGCAGGTGTTCTGCAAAGCGGTCGCCCAGTTTACGTTTGGTCTCTCCAATGTAGAGGAGACCACATTGGGAGCAACGAATGCAGTAGACTAAGTTGGGGGAAATGCAAGTGAAATGCTGCTTCACTTGAAAGGAGTGTTTGGGTCCTTGGACGGTGAGGAGAGAGGAAGTGAAGGGGCAGGTGTTGCATCTTCTGCGTGGGCAAGGGGTTGTGCCATAGGAGGGGGTTGAGGAGTAGGGGGTGATGGAGGAGTGGACCAGGGTGTCCCGGAGGGAGCGATCCCTACGGAATGCCGATAAGGGGGGTGAAGGGAAGATGTGTTTGGTAGTGGCATCATGCTGGAGTTGGCGGAAATGGCGGAGGATGATCCTTTGAATGCGGAGGCTGGTGGGGTGATAAGTGAGGACAAGGGGGACCCTATCATGTTTCTGGGAGGGAGGAGAAGGAGTGAGGGCGGATGCGCGGGAGATGGGCCGGACACGGTTGAGGGCCCTGTCAACGACCGTGGGTGGAAAACCTCGGTTAAGGAAGAAGGAGGACATGTCAGAGGAACTGTTTTTGAATGTAGCATCATCGGAACAGATGCGACGGAGGCGAAGGAACTGAGAGAATGGGATGGAGTCCTTACAGGAAGTGGGGTGTGAGGAGCTGTAGTCGAGATAGCTGTGGGTGTCGGTGGCATGATGCCACTACCAAACACATCTTCCCTTCACCCCCCTTATCGGCATTCCGTAGGGATCGCTCCCTCCGGGACACCCTGGTCCACTCCTCCATCACCCCCTACTCCTCAACCCCCTCCTATGGCACAACCCCTTGCCCACGCAAAAGATGCAACACCTGCCCCTTCACTTCCTCTCTCCTCACCGTCCAAGGACCCAAACACTCCTTTCAAGTGAAGCAGCATTTCACTTGCATTTCCCCCAACTTAGTCTACTGCATTCGTTGCTCCCAATGTGGTCTCCTCTACATTGGAGAGACCAAACGTAAACTGGGCGACCGCTTTGCAGAACACCTGCGGTCTGTCCGCAAGAATGACCCAAACCTCCCTGTCGCTTGCCATTTTAACACTCCACCCTGCTCTCTTGCCCACATGTCTGTCCTTGGCTTGCTGCATTGTTCCAGTGAAGCCCAACGCAAACTGGAGGAACAACACCTCATCTTCCGACTAGGGACTTTACAGCCTTCCGGACTGAATATTGAATTCAACAACTTTAGGTCGTGAGTCCCCTCCCCCATCCCCACCCCCTTTCTGTTTCCCCCTTCTCTTTTTTTTTCCCAATAAATTATAAAGATTTTCCTTTTCCCACCTATTTCCATTATATAAAATAAAAAAAAAAACCCACTAGAGCTATACCTTGAGTGCCCTACCATCCATTCTTAATTAGCACATTCGTTTAGATAATATCACCAACTTTATCTTTAACACCTATGTGTTCTATTGTACTATTGTTGTTGACATCTTTTGATATTCTGCTTCTATCACTGCTTGTTTGTCGCTACAACCACACCAACCCCCTCCACCTCTCTGTCTCTCTATCTCTCCGCCCCCCACACACACACCTTAAACCAGCTTATATTTCAGCTCTTTCCTGGACTCGAACTCAAGTTCTGTCGAAGGGTCATGAGGACTCGAAACGTCAACTCTTTTCTTCTCCGCCGATGCTGCCAGACCTGCTGAGTTTTTCCAGGTAATTCTGTTTTTGTTTTGGATTTCCAGCATCCGCAGTTTTTTTGTTTTTATCAGCATCCTCCTCCATCCTGCCTCCCCCAAAATAGCTCAGGAGCAGAATGGAGCTGGCGAGCGGCATGAAATTCCTTGCCTGCCCCTATCAGGGGTTTAAAAATCCAGTCCACTCTCTCCATCTTTACCCTATCAAACACTTTGATCGTCTTAAAGACCTCAATCGGTCACCACACCATCTCTTTTCTAGATTAAAGAGCCAAAGTACGTTCAATCTTTTCCAATAGGTAGTCCTGATATAATTCTAGTAAACCTATTTTCCACCTTCAGTGCCTCCATGTCCTTTCATAATATGGAGACCAGAATGGTTTACAATCCTACAAATGTGGTCTAACTAATGCTCTACACAAGTTTAATATAACTGGGTTGGGGTTGCGGGTTCAATATGTACCAAGGCCTATTGGACTTTGTCAACAACATTATAGGTGACAGGAAGAAAAATGTAAGTTTTTTTTTATTCTTTCATGGGCTATGGTCATCATTTGTTGCTGATGCCTAATTATCCTTGAACTGAGTAGTTTGCTAGGCCATTTCAGAGGGTCATTAAGAATCAACCACATTGCTGTGGGCCTGGAGTCACATGTAGGCCAGGCCAGGTAAGGACAGCAGATTTCCTTCCCTAAAGGATGTTAGTGAACCAGATGGGTTTTCACTACAGTCAACAATAGGTCAATGGTCATGATTACTGAGACAAGCTTTCAAATCTAGATTTATTAATTTATGTCCCATCAGCTGCCAATGTGGGATTTGAACCCATGTCCTCAATGTATTAGCCTAGGCCTCTGGATTGCTAGTCAAGTGACATTACGGCCACATCACCACCTACCCACAACAACCAAGTTACAGAAATCCTCAGTATTTTTAAAGCTTTATTTGTTCACAGGATGTGGACATCACTGGCTGGGCCAGCATTTATTACCTATCCCTAATTGCTCTTGAGAAGGTGGTGGTGAGCTGCCTTCTTGAAGTGCTGCAGTCTATGTGGTGCAGGTATACCCACGGTGCTGTTAGGGAGGGAGTTTCAGGATTTTGACCCAGTGACAATGAAGGAATAGCGAAATAGTTTCAATTCAGGATGATGTGTGGCTTAGAGTGCAACTTGCAGGTGGTGTCCCCAAGCATCTGCTGTCCTTGTCCTTCTAGGAAAGAGTTTGTGGGTTTGGAAGGTGCTGCCATAGAAACAGATGACTTAGGTACAGGAGTAGGTCATTTGGCCTTGTAAGCCTACTCCTCCATTCGATAAGCTCATAGCTGATCTGGCTGTGGTCTCAATTCCACTTACCTGTGTGTCCCCCGTAATCCTCAACTCCCTTGTCAATCAAAAATCTGTCTAACTCAGCCTTGAATAAATTCAACGACCCAACCTCCACTGCTCACTAGGAAGAGAAATCCACATACCAACAACGCTCAGAAAATGTTTCCCCTCATTTCAGTCTTAAAAGGAGGACCTCTTATTTTTAAAACGGTGTCTCCTCACTCTAGTCTCCCCACAAAGTGGAGAACATCCTCCTGGTATCCACCCTCTCAAGGCCCCTTAGGATCTTGTATGGTTCAATGAGATGAATGAAAAGCGAGCTTAACTCCAATATAGGATATAGGCCCAAAGTGTTCAAACTTTCTTCATAGGATAAGCCCTTCTTCCCAGATATAAGCAAAGTGAACCTTCTCTGAACTGCTTCTAAAGCAATTATATCCTTTTTCAAATAAGGAGGCCTAAACTGTACAGTGTTCCAGATGTGGTCTCACCAAGGATCTTTACAGCTGCAGTAAACTTCCCTACTTTTATATTCCATTTACCTTCCAAATCACTTGCTGTACCTGCATATTAACTTTTTGTAATTCATGCACCGGGGCACCCAGATCCCTCTGTACCACAGAGTCTGCAATCTCTCTCCATTTAAATAGTATGCTGCTTTTCCATTCTTCCTGCCAAAGTGGACAAGTTCACATTTTCCCACATTATACTCCATCTGCCAAATTTTTTCCCACTCACTTAAGCTATCTATATCCCTTTGCAGACTCTACCTCCACTTACAACTTACTTTCCTACCTTGGTGCCATTGACAAATTTAGCTACCATATCTTAGGTCCCTTCATCAAAACCATTGATGTAGATTGTAAATAGAGGTACCAGCATTGATCCCTATGCATTCCACTAGTTACAGCTTGCCAGCCTGAAAAAACCCATTTACACTCTGCTTCCTGTTAGGTTTTAACTTAGGGTCATCCAAAACTCTGCTCCCCATGTCCTAACTTGCATTAAGTCCCTTTACCCATCACACTTGTATTTGCTGACCTACACCAATTCTTGGTTAAAAGATTATAAAATTCTCATGGTTGTTCGCAAATTCTCCATGGCCTTGCCCCTCTCCACCTTATCTCCTCCAGCCCACAAACAGCCAGATATCTACAACCCTCTAATTCTGGCCCTTTGCCATCAATGGGCCTATTAAAATCAGGATGCCCATGTCTTCAGCACCCTAGGCCTGAAAGCTCTGGAATTCCCTCCCTAAACCTCTGTGCTTCTCTACCTCTTTCTTCCTATAAGAGGCTCCTTAAAATCTACCCCTTTGACCAAACTTTTGGTCACCTGTTCTGTGTGCTTCAGTGCCAAGTTTTGTTTTATAATGTTCCTATGAAGTGCATTGGGATGTTTTACTGCAAAGATGTTATGCAAATATAAGTTGAGATTGCTGAAAGACAAACATATTTGTGCTTTTTGCATCATGGCAGAACACCTCCTTCAAGCTCAAGTCTCTTATAAGTTGGCAAGCTTCAATTTTATTGTAACTTTATCTCAAGACAGCCAATTGTTTCTTGAATGCAGCCCGCAATGCATCTTGCACAAGCTTTAAATATGAATTGTGAAAGTTCCAGAAGTTGATGAGTGCTTTCGTCTGAAAAGTTTTGAGCCCGAACTAGTTACTAATGCGTTTCACCCTAGACAGACTACATAAAATGTTTGTTTAGAAATTCTTCAATATAATTGCCATCCGGTACCCAGCCCTCTGCTTTAATTTAATCTCACTGTGGCATATAAATAATTAGAGGCACATAAACCATGGTTTGTTTATTGAAACTGGCAGAAGAAATTCTACATGTACCCTTGATTTCTGAATTAATGATCCACAGTTAGACAACAGTACAAGGGCAGTGACAAACTCCTCAAAAGTGCTGCCCTGCACTCTATGCTGTGCCACTCTACGTACAGGTCTCCACCCTCCCTTAAATTGTAAGTTATCTGTTAATGTCTGCCTAGTTCCAGCTGTATTGGTTTTATGCTGTAGCTGGTTCCAATTTCCCTGCTATGGCTCTGTCAGGGTATCAGCACTGGATGTGGCTTCTCCCCATTTACATCACCCTCACTCAGCAGGGGGTCCTTCACAGCACATTTTGTTGCAGTGGACAGATAATGGATTTTTATTTCCTTCCCTGGATTCCCCCATGTTGTTTGCTGGAAAAATGCCAGAAAGAGGTCAATTATTAGCGAAAAGTTATATGTAAAACATTGTAAAGTGTTGGGAAAAATAGTCCAGCCAAAAACAGCAGGAACACTAGCTGTGGGATAGAGATCCAGACCTGAAATATGAAACAAACATCAATTACATCAGAAAAAAGCAGCTCTGCTGGATAGCAGCTTAAACCACACCACCCCCCTACACCCCAACACACCACCCCACGACCCCCCCCACCCCCAGCTCACTTACACTGTGCTACCTCCCAAGCGGTAATTTGAATAGAAACACTAGCTGAGGACCAATATTGGAAGCCTGACTATTCTTAGATTTAAAAAGCTGAAAAGGCATACAAGGTCATTGGCTCCATCACAGATATTGTTTCCATGGAGCATTCCAATCCACTTTAGCCTGGCCATTATACAAAATTACAAGCATGGTGGGAGATGTTGACTCAATTTGCCAAAAGACAGATTTTTTTTTAAATAAATAAAACTGATGCATCTTCCCCAGTAGACCTAGATCCCTCTAGCTTTACAAATGACTTTTATATCTGACTCGAAGATAACACAATGGGCAGGGCCTGTTTCCAAACAATACATCCCAGAATTGCTCCATTGCAAAGATTTTCAACAGGATTTTCACACTTGAATTACAAGAAACAGATGGGGCAAAAATTGAAAATTTTAATTGTACCACTTGGATGCATGAACTGCTGTGAAGACATTGTTTCATTAGCAGTCAAGATATTATTCATTCCTTGCTATGTGGTATGTGTTGTGACCCTTTGAAGAAGTACTGCCACCAATAATAGGAACATTTTCTCCAGAACTAATTAGTCCCTATTTATTCTACACAGTTTAGTAAACAAAAAGCCAAAGGCTCACCTCAAGAGCGTTCCCATTACCAATTTAATTAAGCTACCTACTCCAATATGGAGGAGGCTGGTTAAGGCTGGCTATATTAGACCTTTTCCTTTGTTCTTTTTGGCACACAATGGATTGCTGGAATGCAAGAAATCATTAGGAAAGATTAACAGTGAAAAGAGGACATTCAGTGCAAGGCCAGCCAGTTTTGGGATTATGGATCTTTTAACATTTAGCTTCAAATGGCTGATGATCTGCAGCCAGCTGAACTAAAAATGTGCGCACAATGAGGAAGTATTCCATTTTATTAGTAGTTGAAAAAGGAGAGTCTTGTGGTGTCCCACAGGAGTCTGTGTTGGAGCCACAACTATCTTTTGCTTTTAGTAACAACTTAAGAGATAGGATGGAAAACCACATAACAAGTTTGCTGTGAGACAAAGACAGGTGACCAGCAGTGTAGACAGCAACATAATCTATTGATATTTCTTTAATTTTAAGAGAATGGGAAAACTGTGACAAATGGATTTCAATGTAGACAATTGGGAGGTCATCTGCTTTGAATCTAAAAAGCAAGGATCTGGGTAATTTCCAAATGATGAACATTTAGAAACAGTGGAGGTCCAAAGAGTCTTGGGAGATCAATAAACATCAAAACGTCATGAAAAAATACAGCAAATAATCAACAAGGCTTATGGAAAGCTGGTCTTTATGTCTAGAGGACTAGAATACAAAAAAAGGGTAGAAATTATGCTGCAGCTGTAGAAAGCCCTGGTCAGCCCATAGCCAGAGTACTGGATTCTATCCTGGGTATCACACCTTAGGAAGGATATATTGGCCTTGGAGGGAGTACAGCGTAGATTTACAGAAAAATTCCTGGACTGCAAGGATTAAAATGAGATTTTACACAAACCAGTTGTAACTACATTTACAAAAATTGATTACCTCAGAATTTAAGGTCATGGAGTGATTTGATCAAACTTTAATATATTAAAGGGAACTGATAAGGTGGATATCTCAAAACTTTCTTCTGCTGTTTGGGGTGCCTAGGACTAAGGGGAATAACCTTAAAAAATAGAAACGAATCTTTCAGGAGTGAAATTAGAAAACACTACACACAAAAGGGGCTAGAAGTTTGGATATCTGGTCCACAAATAGCAATTGATGCTAGGTCAATTGTTAATTTTACATGAGAGATGGATAGATTTTTGTTAACCAAAGGTATTAAAAGGATATAGAGTAAAGGCAGGTATATGTGGAGTTCAGCTGCAGGTCAGCTATGATCTCATTGAACAGCAGAACAGCTTGAGGTGGTAAATGATTTACTCCTATTCCTAATGTTCTTAAACTTATAGAAGCATACAGCATTCATCTTAGTACCATCCCTTAGCTCTGCAAGAAAATGTTCTTGTCGCGACTGAGCTACTAGTTGCAAACGAGGCAAGCCATCCATCATTAGCATTCAAATGCTTAACAGGAGACATTTGAGCCAAGAATTGACCAGGTCATGCTGGAGTGCTGCAAGGAATTTTGAGTGAATAAATAAAAACTCAGGAAACATTTAGTCATGAGAGCATTGCAAAAAAATGGGGCCTGCTAAAATAACTCACTCCTGGGGATGGGGGTGCGGGGGGGGGGGGGCGGGTGGGTATAATTCCCACAGAGTGAACTCACTCCCAGGGGATGGGCTGAGCGAACTCATTCCCTTGAACTGAACAGTCTTTCTTACCAACGTCATCAGCTGTTCAGAAGATGCAATACAACTTCAAAAACAAATTACCTCCACAAATTCAGGATAAAAAGCAAAAAAGGTGGCTGCACTCTGAATTCCCATATCTACAGAAAAATATGTTTCTAATTTTCTGCACTGGAGTGGAAGTCAAAGTGGGATAACAAATGATTAATATTAATATTAAAGTGTGCATTAATATCTTTAGAATAGACAAATGTAGTTGTGAGAGCTCTTTCAAAGCATGATGGGAAATATAGCCAACACTGTAGACATGATGGGGTATGTAGCCAATACTGTGGGAACCTAGATAGGAATTATAAATAGTAAATAGTAAAATTTGATGGCCTTCATAACTTGGGTAAACAAGGTGTTAAGGAGATAAGGAAACAGGCACGGGGGTTATTGGACCCCAGACACCAACAAAACGTCCCTAGGCTAAAGGCTGACATAACAGGGAACATCTGTAAACATGAATAGTCACACTCATTTTAAGGGGGATGTGGTGGCATAGTGGTATTATCACTGGATGAGTATGCCAGAGACCCAGGGTAATGCTCTAGGGACCTGGGTTCAAATCCTACCATGGCAGATGGTGAAATTTGAATTCAATAAAAAAATCTGGAATTTTAAGTCTGACCATGATTGTCACAAAATCCCATCTGATTCACTAATCTGCCATCCTTACCTGGTCTGGTCTACATGTGACTCCAGACACTTAGATGCAAGGGCAATTGGGGATGGCACGACACCCATGAATGAATAAAACTCATTGATTTGATTATGTGCAATAGAGATTGAGGGCTGTACCAAGCAGTGTATGAAATGTGAGAACCAAAAGCTGGGACACAGATTTTGGATTAGTCCACCAGGGTGGATCTGATCTCCCCCAGCATACGCTTGAATAAAATCTTTGCTTTACTTGAAGCATCATTTTTTAACCACAACAAACCAGGAAGGCGTCAGTGGGACTGCAGAAAGAAATTAAAATCAAAGTCCATCGATCCCCAGAGCAGGTAATGCCAAGATCTTGGACTGGGGGATGGTTTAAAGAGGTTAGGTAGAGGGGTAGGGGTGGGTTTATGATTTGACTTGATAGCAAGCCTAGTTGACCCTTAATTATTCATTTAAATATGGTAGGCGGGCTGTCAATTTCAGCACCTGCCATCCCCTCCATATTATGTGGGATGCCCCCCACCACCAACCCAAATAGGAAACAGGCCTGCTGGGGGCACAAAATTCAGCCCCGCTTCGAAGTAAACTGACCAGGAGAATCTAGGTTGCCCCAGTGCCAAACAATAATCCAAAGTTGCAAAATGCCAGAATAAAGGACCATCTTCAAGTGCCAATGTGCAAGAGGCAAAATGGCCTTGATTATGCTGTTGTCATGATTGCAAAATGGTCAGTACTTGCCATCATTACGTGAAACTGTCAGCAGCTTCTGGCATCTGCGCACGTGCAGTTAAAGATGGAAATCCGAAAGTTTCTGCCAATAACTTCCTGCTTCTCCACAAGGTGCACTGAAGTCATCGCAGATGAAAACCAATTGGAAATCATGCAACCGATGTGAACTTTTATTTTTCACTCAGCTATTTTTGCTGTTAAAAAAACCCTTGATAAAGTTACGCCCTGGTGAACATGGTCTAACTTGGTTATAAACAATGCGCCAAGTCATTTTTCCAGCTGAATTCTCGGGTCCTGAAAAACTAATTTTTCCATTTTGTGATAAAAATGCCACTGAGTTTTTCAATAATTTTATTTTTCAAATTTTATTATTCTCCTTTAATCCCCTGTGTATGCCCCAGTCTTTATTTCCACTTCTGTAAGATTATGAAAAGTGAATTATAAAGCTGGATTGAAAAATTCCCAGACTTCAAGGAATAAACAATATGATTGGTTCCTTAGCCTGCTTGCTGACGCCGGAATGAAAATATCATCAGGAAAGGTGAAACCTTTGCTCTGGAGCTCATGAGCAGACTTCTTAGAGGTCACTATCATCACTTTGCCACTGACCACAAAATCCCTACCATGGCTTTGCGATGTTGAGTGGCTGAGAGCAGAGGGGTGTGGCAAGTTAGCACACTATTGTTAGCTCTGGTTCAAATGCCGTTTAAACTCCTGGGAGGGAAAGTTTCCTCATCTCACTGACCTTTAAAAATTAAGTGGAGCAATTTTACCTGAGCTCACAGCGAAAAAAAAAAGGTCCCAAACCACATTAAATTGGCAGAGTCAAGCAAAAAAAATGGCACAAAATGGTCATTGTGATAAAAATTTAAAAACTCTGTTACAAAGCGTGCGTGCCCAAGCATGTGTGGGGGTGTTGCAGGTGTAAGGTGGTGCAGGAATGAGTTTGCTGCTCGAGCTTAAGGTGGATGGTGGCACCAGATGCCAAACTTCCAAAACTCTCCCTTTCCCCAACACTGGCATCTTTCACACACATGACTAAAATTAGAGACAGTGGTAAGCTTCCCAGCTTGAAGGACAAACCCAAGCATACCTAACAATTTCTGCCTTTCTCCACTTAATGAAAAGGCATATTTCGGATTGCTCAGAACAATGGGATAAAAATAGTTAGGCACTTGTTTGACCAGTGCAGACTCGATGGGCTGAAGGGCCCTTTTCTGTGCTGTACACCTCTATGACTATGACTCTACAAATTTTTAAAAAAGCATCCTTTATCTGAAACATTCATAATTTTGAAGCCAAAAATATATGTTTACTAGAACCAGAGATTTAACCAAAAAAGAAACAAAATTGGTTTTCCAGCTACTGAGCCAAATCACAAACTACTAACCCTAACCTTCTCTGGCAAACGATGGATTAACTAAAAGCACCATGTTCAATGCCCCACACAAAAATGTTGTGTTCTTAACGCTGCCCTGAAACAATCCATGAATAGCAAGAGTCCCACTGGCAATTTATCAAAGGACACATCATTGCTAGGTTTCAAAATAAAATAAATTATTTTGAAATTCTTAACTCATCCACATCAAGTTAGAGAGGGGCGGGGGGGTGGGGTGCGGGGGAGAAGAGATATATAAACAAGGATACCGAAAGGTTCAATATAAATTATATTGCATGAACTAAGTTGTGTTACGGGTTTGCATTAAATGACAATTGTCTGCTTCACTCGATGAAGCCACCCACAGGTCTGTCATTTACCCATGATACATTGCAACAATATGCCTGCACAGACAAGTCTAGTATGAAAAGTTCAAATGACTGGTTTGGAATCCATAATCACTGCCACTAGCAGTAATCAATGTACTGCCCTTAAGTTTGAACAAGCAACTCATGCTATCATTTGCCATCCAATCACCCAGAGCAAGGACAGCAAGATTGACTGACAGACTCCAGATATTGTACGGAGTTCAGGTCTTGGGAGAACATGATTCCTGCTGTTGCAATTCAATTAACCTTAAAACAGTATCAGGGAGAGTGCAGTCTGCTTACCCTTGTACAAGGGGCAAACAAAGATCAGCAGCTCGCCCCTTCAAATTTTATCAAAGGGGTGCCACACAAACCTCCAAGTCATCACTTCACAAAAAGGGAAAAATGTAACATCCAAGGAGGAAGCCAACTTCAGTTTACCTTCCAAGTCATTCCTTCCCACCAAAACCAACCATGTAGTTTTAAGTTATTTATTGTTAATTCTGTTATTAATCAGTTAATTAACTGACTAGTGGAACAAATTGCTTACAACCTTGGCATCTTATTCAACCCCTTATCCTTTCAAGTACGAAGGCCATCCGCATGCATCTGAAACACTGCCTACATTCAACCTGACACAACCCATCAGCAGGTGAAGCTTTCATTCATGTCTTTGCTACCTCTAGAATGGAATGCTTTCCTGCAGTCTCCCATCCTTCGTAAACTTCAGTTCATCTATAAAATTGCTGCTCACATCCCCATCACAGAAGTCCCACTTCACTTCTTATTCCTGAACTCGTCACTTGACCAACTCTGACCATTCGCATATCTCTCCCTCACGTTTTGTCCTGCTATTGGTGGGCCATGCATTCAATCATTTGGGTCCCAGATTCTGGTAGTCTCCAAGTTGCTACAATTCTCTACATTCCATTTATCCTTTAATGACCCTCCCTAAATTCCACCGCTGATCAAGCTTCTAGTCACTCTGTGTCTCAATGTCCAATAATCCTTCAAATTTGGGGAGGTCAATGGTGGGACAAGAGAGAAGGCAGCTAAAGCATGCAAAGAATAGTGGAATGTTGTTAGTCTATAACTCATCTAAAATTCACTGGCAGAAGTCTTGTAACTTTTAAGATCAAATAATCCAAAGAATGAAAAATTTGGTGGACTATCTATTTCCATCATAATGTACTCTTATTTTAAAAGTTTCACTTTTCATATGCCTGAATTGTAGCAGGAAGTAGTATTTAGCATAATTTTGATAAATTCATATTCTAATTTTGACTAATTGTTGAATATTAATAAACATTTCTTTGATGATAAAGAAAAATGAACCAAAGTGCTTCACAGAGGTTTAACCAGACAAAGATGGGTGCTAAGGCAGAGACAAATGTCCCTTCTCCTCCTCCATCACTGCTCATCAGCAGGGAGGGCTCCCAACCTTAATATGCAACATTACAAGCCTTGCAGTGCAGAAACATTCAAGTGAAATGTTAAACTTGAGTTTATGCTTTGCTCAATGACCTGCATTTCCACTATGCAATGCAGAGGATTCAGCAATTCAATTAATTTAGAGCCTAGTTCAATGTTGGTTCCTATAACAAATAAAAATTGAATATTTTAATTTGGTAAGAGGCTGCATGCCATGTGGACTGTACTCCAACATCAACATTTATTGCAATAATAACAACTATTGTTGCCATTTTAGCAACTACCCTTTGATAGAAGACATATTGGTGCTGCAAAATAGAGCAAATGCATCATAGCTAAATACTGCAAAGAACGATTTGTAGAAGTGTCTGATCATTCCACGTTAACAAGGTTCAACATTAAAGGGAGATTGACGCATTATATTGAGTGAACTCAGCTACAATATCACAGCTAAAAACTCTTACCCTAATAACTCAAACAGAAGCATCTGCAAATCAATACATAAAACAAAGCATAAACTGACTTTAAAATTATTTTTGAAATTAGGCAATCACATTAGGCATTTACAGTAGCCTGAAGTAAATCTCACACTGAACAATTGCTGTTCATTCCATGGTCAGGTAGCAGCAGTGGTAGCTAGCTAGCTTAAATAGTTCTACATTTATACACATTCCTAAATATTATGATTAAGCTATCGAGGCAAAATATTTGAAACGCAAACAAGTGTTAACAATATATTAAATAAAGAGCAATTCCTCCTGATTGCACAGTTCATAAACTCATTACATAGTGTAGCATCAAGTTATACAGACCATTAATGTTCAAAGTGTGACAATTGGTGTTTGTATAGATAACCAATCCCAGCCATGCAGTGTTGGGCCAATATAGACAGCCCTGGGCTGGGAATAATAAGCCAAGGTTTCCATTCTTTGTCACTATCTAGTGGTCCTTTCTCAACAATAAAAAAGCTTGACCCTATTCAAACACAAGTACAAAATGTAACATCTTGCACTTACTCAATATGTAATCAATATTCCACCTTCAAGAGAGAAGGGAAAAAAGTGATTGTTAAAACAAATGTAGAGACAACTTACCGTTGTTGAGATGCCGCACACAATCCTGAAACACAGCATGCCACTTCTGCTGTTCTTTCTCCAATGTAACACAAAAGTAATAATGATGTTCGTATGGGTGCCATAAGATAGTGCAATGCTCAGTTGGCCACTTCAGAAATGGGGAGTTGCTGGCCTTTCCTTTGATCCCTAGGGGGAAAAAAAAAAATCAACATTTACTGCAGTTATATTTCATTCAGCCATGAACATTTAATGAATGCCTTCTCTTAACAGCATTATCTTCATGTCCCTCTTCTTGGGTTTTCACACCACATTCTACACCATTATGAAGAAAGGATAGCCAAGCAACCTAGCTTTGAAATGAACAAAGGATGTACAGTAACATTTGGAAATTAACTCATTGCAATTTTCCTTCATTCTTGTAGGAAAAGCATCTTTGCTTCAGTTGAACTTCCCAATGGCAAGGTCAGAGCTGAAGATTACATAGGTAAAGAATAACCAGTGCAAACCTGCGGCCTGTGATATTGTTGACAAAATGAGAGCCGAGCTTCAATTGCATGGAGTGTTACCAACCTGCAGTATGGAAGCCTGAAGCAAACATTGTGCACCTACCATCGCCATACACAGCATGCTCTGGTTCTATGCTATGCCGTTACCAAGTCCAAAATTTCACTTTGTTAATCTTTTGCCTGTACAGCATCACTCTAGACAGCAGTTAAGTGACAAAGCAACCACTGTCACACTGCCAAAGGCAGACTGACACTCAACTATCTCAAGACAGCAAAATGCGCACCAAAAATGAGCTGAAGTAAATTAGCCAAATGGTCTTTTCTTGTTCCATTCTTACATTACTGTATATACTATTACCTCAGCATATTTGCCTTGTTTAAATTCAATCGCAAGAGATCAGAGAAGAACCTACCTTATGCTTAAATCATCAACCACACAAAACAAATAAAGACATCAAAGGTTTGCAGTTAAAATTATATTATGGACAGATTGAAAAATTACTGAACAATTCAAGTTTTACACCAGTGAAATAAAATAGTAATCCTGAAATTTCATGCTCAATATTGGAGGAGGAAAATGTCCAACTGCCTATTTTAATTACAGGGCCCTGCACTTTTGTATGACTTTCACTCTTACAATAACATTGCAAACCAAGCAACCTTGCCAGCACACTTCACAGCTCTTCAACAAAGCAGCTAACAGGAACTGCAACAAGAAAATTACTCCAATGACAAATAAACCAAGTATTTCAGGTTCAAGAGGAAAGATAGGAGGGAAGCAACTGAGTTAAGGCATGGAGCTACATTCTCAAAGAACAAAGACGATCACTTAGTGGTCCATAATCTAATATGCAAACATCCTTCACACAGATTAATTGTACCAAGGTGGCTTTTTAAAATTTGATTGAGCCCAGGAATCACTATTTCCTCTATACGCTTACTTCCCTCTTCAGCCCTCATTTTCCTCGAAAATTCCAGAAACGATTTCTTACACATTTTTTCTTCCCTACACACTAAAGGGCCAAAACATAGCCTTGAGAATTTGGGAAAGAATGTGCAAACTTACTTCCCTCAATCTTTCCTTCCTTTGACAATCTCCAGGCTTTTAAAACACTGTTCCATTCTTTTCAAATTTGGTGTCCACACAATGGACCTTGGTCCTTCATGTTTGGTTTTTAAACATCATGGCCCAAATCTTCCATCCAGGGTTGGAACCCCAATTTCCAACCCTGATCAAACCAAGAGAAAATATCCACTTGCCTTCCTTCAATTTTTGTGCCAATTTTCCGATGAAGAATCCTGCAGAACTCAGTGCAGGAAACCTCGTAGGGAGCAGCGGAGAGAATCCACACAGAAGCCAAACACCCTTTTTATGGCACTATTCACCAGAATATGCAGTCTAAATGTCCCAAAGTTTCTTTGAAAAGCTAGAAAGAGATGGCAAGCAGGGGTGGGGGTCAAGTGGTGGGATTGGAGGGTCATGTACTCATTGTGCATATGAGGGGGTGTCAGCTGTATAGTTACCCAGGAGTTAGATTAGGTTTTAATCTGTGTAACTATCCAGGTAAGTAAATCGGAACCATCCAAAGTCTCCAACTCTAACTAAGAGTCTGATTTTTTTCAGAGTCCCAGGGAGCATCGGAAGTTTAAGCTTCCTGGGAAATTCCCAGAGTCATTGTGTAGGGACTTCCGAGGGCCCCGTAGTGCATCTGGGAATTTGGGGGGGCTTTGAAAGTTGTGCTAAAACAATTGTAAACTAATGCAACAAAGCAACAGTACTTTTAAAAAGGTATGCAATGACTGAAATTCCCTTGCAGATATAGTTAAGAGAAATGTGCAGTAGCCTTAGCAAGAATAGAGTGAACAGTTAGCTTGCTTACTGAAACATAACCAGACAAAATACAGCACATGGAAAGATACTCTACTACCTATTCACCAAATATCTTGCTTTGGGATGGAGTTAATCAAAGAATTCTTACCAAACAAGTTAAGTAACTGGACTAGAAGACATCCCTGTTTTAAGTTATACAAAAAGCCCTTGTTCTGCAGATAACAAAATAGTGTTTTCCCTTGAGGCAACTGATGGTCAGAAGCCCCCAGTATAGTGCTCTGCCATACCCGAGTGCTAATCACAATGATTTGTGGCCTCAAACTTTCAAGTCCCATTGTAAGCCCAGATGACACTGCATGCTCCAAAGAGAAGCAGATATCCTGGCACCAAGACATCATGAAGCTTTTAAATAGGAGCACTTTTAAAAAAAAATAAACAGAGCAACCTCAGGACTGAGAGTAGGGAGTTTGGAAAATTAAGCTTTCTTGGGGATGGGGAAATGGCCAAATTGAGGCCTTCTGTTGACTGCAAGTTGGGAGGCAGCTCTCAAGGCTAATATAATGATATTGAAAACTTCAAGGTTAAGCATGCCCTTTTAGTTCAACAATGGAGTAAGAAGAGTTCCAATTTCCACAGAAGTGCAGAGTTTAGCAAGGAATTAGTATAGAAACCTCAGGCAGTACAACCAGACGCAGAAAACATTGCTCTTCAGTTTTGATTACTTCCAATCCAGGTCAATGGTAAACAAACAGAAGAATGAAAGACATGTCACTTTAACATGAAGTACACTGTGCGTAACCTTTTAAGCTTTTGCATTTTTGAACCTGTTGCATCAGTGCTAGTAAAAACAATTTTAAAAATGTAGCCACTCTGGTATAATTCCCCCTGCAACAAAGCACAGTAAGATGACAAAGATCACAAAGTAAGGTGGCGTCAAAAAGCATACATGAAGAATCATTGCTTTGGCAACATTTTATATTGGCACGAGGCCAACTGTGTCATAAATAACTCAAATAACTTTATGTAGGAGTTTAGTACTGTAATTAGAAATTTCAGTTTGGTGTGTACAATATTACTTCTGTTTGCTCTGTCTGCCCCAAGAACTGGTTATCATTTATAGCTCAAGTCAAATCTAATTTTGCTAAACTGTGTGGCCCACTAAAATTAGTGCAAGAGTTCTGATGTTGAAAAGCAGTGGATAATCAGAGGATAAAGACTGCTTACCTTAAACAAGTCTGATTGTGTTTTAAAAAATGGTCAGAATTCTCAATGGCACTTCAACAATATTTGTGGATATGTCTAGATTAATTATCTGTCAAGAAGTATTGAATATGTGTACGCGTGAGGGAGTGTGACGCAAGAGGAGGAGGAGGGGGTGCAAGAGGAGATGGAGACAAAAGGAAAAGATCTGAAATTGCAAACACAATGCTGAAGATTGAAGATTCACTTTCACTCTGGCTCACTGCTGCTCCCCCTCAATTGGCCCACGAACTCTTACCTATCCAATTCCATCCTCTTGCCCTGCCCTGGACAGCTGCCTATCTGCAATAACTACCTGCCACCTGCTGGCCAACAATTTTGTTCCCATAAAGAAGAATCTTAAGGTTCTCAATAAGACAATATTCACCCTCCAAAAGAAATGTAAACTAGATGCAGATAAAGGTACATGGCCTAATATCAGGTTAATACAAGTAAAGATAATATATTCATAAGCTGTGCATGTTTGAATTTATTCGGCTCAGTAATACATCTTGCAATGTTACAAATGTGAAGTTTAAAAGATTGTTTTGGGATGACCTCTTCGTTCCTCCAGTTTACCTGGAATTGGGGGGGGGGGTGGGGGGTTGTTCATGGCATCTGCTCCAAATTCTGCCTGGCGGCTTGGTTGCTATAGGGAAAGAGGCAGGGATGGGCTGACTTACTGGGAAGAAGGTGCAACAAATTCACACTTGTAAACAATGGAAGCTGTGCATACACTCAGTTTCCAAGGTTTAGGCTGAAAAGAAAACAGCAAGATAGAAGGTCTCAGGTGAAGGACAGTAGTTGGCGTGTGGTCAGCAGGAAGGAAGGTGCCCTTTCTGTAGACTGCCAAGCCAAATGTGGAAGGATACATGGTCTCTGTTGCAAACTAAGGAATCTTGAAGATTTATTCTTGCACAGCCAGATGTAGGCGCAAAAGATAAAAGTCACCAGAATAGGCATTACCATTTGTCAGTTTGCAAATTCTTTGGAAACAGATGCACCTTTGACAGTTGCAACTTGGCAAAACAAGGAAAAGCAAACTCATTGGAAGCTAAGGGTGATGTTGGATTGGTTACTGTAAAACCTGCAATTCTGCAGATAGTGGGCATTGAATTATCTATGGTATGGGGTTTCCAGTCTGTTAAAAAATTAAATATGGGTTACATATTTTCTGTACTTTAGAGTATAAGCTGCCTACTTAGTGTTTATTTAAAGTTGCTCCTCATTCGTTTGTTACAGTAAAAGTCTTAAAACTTAAAGGAATTGCACAAAATTTCAAGTTGGTCACAGGGAATTCAAGTATCTTTTTAAGTTGTAGTCTCTACAGAGCTAGTAACAGTAACAATGTGAAATAAGGCAAATGTTTGATTATTTCGCCAAATTTTTGATAATATTCTCTGCTTTATGTTTCCATACATCTTAAACAAGAATAGTCAACAAGCCTTTAAATGAAATACTTGAAACTGTTGACAAATAAACATGTCAAGGGCAACTCGAGGTGGGCAATAAATGCTGGCCCAGCCAGTGAAGCCCACATCCCATAAATAAAAAAGCATCACTGATTGCTGTTTTTTTTTTAAACGAAAATAGGATGGGCAGGAAGAGATCAGCTGGTTCATCAAGTTTTTCATATTCCTCCGCATCTCCCCAAATCCCTTAGACGCATTCAATATTTCTTAACATATATTTGATCAACATATCCACAATATTATTGAAGTGCGATTAAGAGTCATGCTATGATGGTCAGACCAGCATGACTGGACACTTCTCAGCACCCCTCCCCCACCCCATCTCCTGATAATGGCAAAAATAAACAGGAGAGGCCCAGAGCCACCAAGGGAAATAAATACTTGAAAACGTTCTCCTCCGACCCCCCTAGGCAATCAAAACCAGTCCAGTAGATCACATGAACGACTTTTAGACCATAATCTAAAATAAGTAGTTGAAACTATATCACAACAACTCTCCTCAAAGCCTTCACACTTCACTTTAATGGCTCCAACACTGAATCTTACCTATTCATAAATTGAACTAGATTAAATGCCCTAAACTGTTCCAATTGCATACCAAAGAAAAGCTCAAAGAGGTCAATTTACTCAGCAAAATTGCACCATCCAGAGACCCCATACACATCACCCCCTTCAGGCTTTACAATGAGGGAAAATTCTGCATAAACATTCCCTGGGCTAAATGAATAATCAAGGAAAATGCTAAAGTATTCATTTGCTCCCACTGTTCATTTCTGGCCAACTATCTCCTCCAGTTCTAGCAGCAGGAATGAGATATGACCCCTGCTGTAATTAATGGTTTTCCTCACTTATGCAAAGCAGACATATCTAACTCATTGACAACAATGCAGAAATCAACACAGATGCTTATTTTGAAACTCACAAGTGATCAGAATATTAAAAAACAGGTGAGGCATATGTATTACATGATGGAATCTGTTTAATAAGAATCCAGACAAACGTGAATCGAGGAAATTCAGGTGGTGTCTTGGATCGTTAAGTCAAGCTCTCATTTTGAATTTCTTTCCCTATCTCCCAAATATTAAGATTTGACCAATGTTTACCTCAGGATATGCAGCTGATTTTCTATGCTAGGAGACCTGGCAAATGGAGTATAATGTGGGCAAGAATGAATTTGTCCAGTTTGGCAGGAAGAGTTTAAAAAAGCATAATATCTAAATAATCAGAACTTTCAGAGTTCAGATTCAGAGGAATCTGGATGCCCTAGTGCATGAATCACAAAAGGATAGTATGCAGGTACAGCAAGTAATTAGGAAAGCTAATGGAATGTTATCATTTATACCCCTGTTGTACAGGGCAATGGTGAGACCATATCTGGAATACTGTACGCAGTATTGGTCTCCTTATTTAAGATTTAAATGCATTAGCAGTTCAGAAAAGGTTTACTAGGCTAATACCTGGAATGGGCAGGTTGTCTTATGAGGAAAGGTTGGACAGGTCAGGTTTGTATCCATTGGGGTTTAGAAGAGTAAGAGGTGACTTGGTTGAAACCTTTAAAGGTCCTGAGGGGCCTTGACAGAATGGATGTGGAGAGAATGTTTCCTCTTGTGAGGAGATCTTGAACTAGGGGTCACAATTTGAAAATAAGGGGTCACCCATTTAAGACAGAAATGAGGAGCAAATGTCTGAGGGCCTTGAGTCTTTGGAACTCTCTTTCTCAAAAGGCAGTAGAAGTAGGGGCTTTGAATATTCTTAAGGCAGAGCTAGATCGATTCTTGATTAACAAGGGAGTGAAAGGCTATCGGTGGTAGGCAGGAGGTTACAATCAGATCAGCCATGATCTTATTGAACGGTGAAGCAGGCTTGAAGGGCCGAGTGGCTTATTCCTGCTCCTAGTTCGCAAGTTCATATTTTTTCCCCAACATCTCTGCCTTTACCTTAAATTGTTACATGCTCCTCTCTCTTCCCATAATTTACATAAATATGGTGGTGTTTACCTGGCATACTGTTGTTAATCAGTTCCAGATATCGATCCATTGACTTCAATACCTTGTAGCCTGCACAATTAATTACTCCCTTTGGGCTGGCTCCTCTGTCAAAGGCCTGCAAAGAGAAGTTTGATTTGCAAAATGTTAGTTGTCCCAAGTCATTTATTTTAACCACTTTTTAAATTCAAATACACTAAAAATATTGACACTACACCTAAGTAGTTAAAAACCCACAATAGGTGATTTACAAAGCAAGGTTGACTTCAAGAGAACAGGAAAGTAAGAATCAATCCATTACTTCCTCTTTTAGCTTCTCCGCTGAGTCCTGGGAGGCTTACCATGAAAGTCTTGCTGGGATACATGTTCCACTGTGAACTCCAACCAGCACCAAAAACTCAATGACTAAATTAGCCTTCTAAAAATCTAATCCAACCAGAGTCCTAAATCAAATGCAGCCCTGCATCCCCTCAACCTTCCACACCACCCTCCCCCACCCAACCATGAAAACCCAGGCTACTGGTTTCTTTTCACATGTTTGTCATTCACTAGTTGGTCTAGTTTGAACTTTCTGGCCCGAGAAAGAAGTTATTAGCACAATTGTCTTACTAGCGTTTGCATCTTAAATCTGTCACCAAGATCTACTGATTATTAGTAACCTTTGTACAAATTAACAGGAAGATTAAGTTTAATGTTAATATGCAACACCTAAAGGGCCACAATATGCAGAGAGGAAAAAAAATCCAGCCAATCACCCCACCCCCCTTAGGTCATGGTGCTTCTGACGGGGAGCTATGGCAGACATTAAAATATTTCTGTCACACAGCACAAACCAATTATCAGTTGAGCCCAACAAGGAATAGTTGGAGGAAATGCATGTTTCTCTTTTAGAGAGACAAGTGGTTTTTAATCTTTTCGCACATCCTTCACTGGATTCGCATGATATGAAGTCAGTTTAACTGGTAGACTAGAGGTTTGATATATTAGTGTGACAGGAAAGGTTTCCTGCATTGTATGCCAATATTGAACCCAACAATATTTAATTTCTGCATGTTGCTAGTGAAATAGAACAAAGCAACACTGCAAGTGGAATGCCCCTTAGCCTCAGCATTGGGTGAGATCAGTGATAATGGCAGGAGGAATGGAACTTGAATGGTGGCACAGGGAGGTGCTGGAACAGGAGCATTTCATGAAGGATGGGATGACATTTGTTAAAGAGACATGCAATGATAACATTCCACAAGAACATTGATGGCTTCAGATTATCTGTGGCATATAGAGAACGAATGAACATGAAAAGTCCTATCACATGCCTGGTGGCAGCAACCCAAGATTATTCTTCATGCACAATGCACAAAGCTCCTTTCTCCTGCTTCATTATTAACATTTCTAAAAACTGAAGATTTCCTCACATTAAATAGGAAGTAAAAGGCTGGGACACCAGCTGTTTAGGCTAGATTTTCCACTTCATGGTCAACAGATATGAAATCTATCATCTGCTCACCCCCAAAAAAGCACATAGCACTCTTACCACGTGAACAAAAACTATGGGCTTAAAAGCATGAGGAAGCTGCTTCCTGCATATTTAAGGCAAAAATTGTGAGACAACATGCCATTATATTATGTAATATGCTAATCTTTCATCTCATCTGGGAGCTATAATGTTTATTGGTTCCATATTCCCTCCAATCTATTTCAAACCGTGGGCATTTAATTTACTTCTTAAAAAAATGTACTGTCAACTGAAAGAGACACTGGATAAAAAGGCATGTTGTGGCCAAAAAGATGCATCATGGGTAATCTGCGACATGATTCTATTTACTGGTCACTCTGGGCCACTGAAGTGGTCAGGAACTGCAAAATCTGTGGGGTGGCAAGGTCTCAAAACAACTGCTCAACCATAACCAAGCAAAATGCAAGTATTTCAGAGAAGCAGCAAAGAGAAGGAATTGATTATAATAACATTGGCTTTTCTTCACAGACTTAGGTTCCAACTAACCCAAGGCACAGTTTCCCCTGCGCCCTTGAGAAAGGATGTTAACCTTTTATGTACAAACACCCACCCCACCTAAAATTTATACTACTCATGCAAAAAATTCAGTTACAGCAAAATCAGAATACATGGAATCCACACAAGCACAGAGATGATTTATCAAGTAAAGATGATTGTCAATTTACACATATGGCAAAGATGAGTCCCACAAGATGACAGAGTCAAAACGCTACTTGGGGGAGGAGCTAGAGTAGGGAAAGGAATGCCAGATGACAAAAGGAAATAGGTAATACTTCTAGAAACAGTTTTTCTTGCTACTCAGTTCCATATCCTTACATTTCAGCCATTAAAGGAATTATAGTTTTGTTATGCCTCTAGTTGCCGCATCATTAATAACCCTGCAGCATATTTAGGGTCATGTCCATATTCACTTTAGCAAGAAAACTGCTTTTTTAACGCAAAAAACATTTCTCTTGTTAAGAACCTGCCCTGCTACAAGTATCTCCAAGGCCACAGATAGTGAAACTGCAACAAGTGTCAAACAGAACTTAATTTTAAAGTTATTTAATTAAATGATTGATTTACTACTTCTCCAGTGCTCAGATCTGTGTGCAAGAATGGGAGGTTATTGTAAGAGTTCCAGCAATGAATGGGTGAACAGTAAATTTTTCAGAAAAAGTATTTTTTTTTCCCCAGGTGAATTGCCTACCAGCTGCAGATAGAGTTATTGATCACTTCTCATCTTGGTAGATAAAGCTGCAAAGTTCACATTTTTGGGCAGTTTCATGAGTTAAACATCCATCAACTGAATGACAAGTTTAAGGTAATTATTATGAAAAAAAAATGAAACCTACATACTTTGATGATGCCCAATTGTCAAGGTGTGGGGAGAGGGGGGGAAATATTTGGATACACTGTCTAGCCTTTGTGACTCCAAAATCTGAAGTAATCACCAATTTGAAAGAAAACATGCATAGCAGTCTGACATAAAAACAAGCAATGTTGGAAATACAGCAAATTCATCAACCACTACAAGAAAAAAATTTTAAAAAATAATGTTTTGTCTGCTAATTCCTCCCACAGAAGTAAAAGGGAAAGATGGTGAAGGCCTTCTGTACAGCGAGAGAAAGGGGGCAGGAATGAAAGAGGAGGATAATAAACACTCAAAGTCACAGAGAGGAAGTAAACAGGCTCAATGAACTGCAGAACAAAAATAAAAATACCTGGAGAAACTCAGCAGGTCTGGCAGCATCGTTAATGTTAACTCGAAATGTTAACTGTGTTCCTCTCCGCAGATGCTGCCAGACCTGTGTTTATCCAGGTATTTTTATTTTCGTTTTGGATTTCCAGCATCCGCAGTTTTTTGCTTTGATCTTTTTTGCTTTTATCAATGAACTGCAGACTGCTCAACAGAAAACCAGGGACTACTTGGATGGCACATCGAGGGTGAGGCAATGGAGATATATTAATTGGAACAAAAAGAAAGTTAAAATAGATAGAGAAGACAGTGAAAAGCATGAAATTTCCAGCCAAGGAAGAAGCAGCAAGATAGGGGAAGGAAATGGGTAAAACAGGGCTTCCCAAAATGTGGGCTGCACCCCAGGGCACAAGATGAGATTCTGGGGTTGAGAGTTCCAGAGCAGCAGTGGTTACCATGGAGCTCCAACTGAATATTAACAGCTGCAATGCCCCTTTAAATCCTCTTCTTTTTAAATGGTGGGCGTGGCCTAATTGACCAATCTTTGAGGCCTGATTACTGCTCCAAAAAAAAGGCCAGTGAAAAAGGTAGACTTTTAAAAATCCCTGAAGATTAAACACTTTGCCCTGTCACCACACACCCCCGTCTCCCTGCCACCCTCATAGTTCCTCCTGGGGGGAGATGGCAATTTTCAAGCCTTGAAATGGGGTCACAGTGGCAAAAAATTTGGGATGCGCTGAGGCAAAAGGTTCAGGACCTTTGAAATAAGTGTGTTTGAAAGCAGGTTGCATTTTAAAATACATTGTAGGCTGCTGAGGCACAAGAACACCCCAGGTGCAGAAATGTGTTCCGACAAAAGGATTACAACGGAAACATCAGAAGACAGCTCTGGCTGCTCTGAGGGTTGGAAGAATAGTGGAAGTTACATCATAATTTCCAACACCTGCTGTATAAAACGATGTTGGGGGTACAGGCCTAGCAGTCTTGTTACTGGTCTCGTCATCCAGTGTTCAAATCCCACCATGGCAGCTTCACTTACATTGAATACAAGTCTAAGGTGTTGCAATTTATGGCTCGAGCGCTGCTGAAGTAAATCAAAATGCCACGTGATATGCAGTTTGTTAAAAAAAAAATCATGATGGTATTTTGTGATTAACATTCTGAAATTTTTATCTCGCAGGGTCAAGGAAGAGAGAAACAGCAATGGAAAATTCAGCCCTTCGAGCCCGTTTTGCCAAGTGGAAAGGACTCACTGACAACAGCAGAAGCTGCAGAAAATAAATCAATGCTGGTGCATACAATGCTTCAAACAATGCACATGCTGAATTGGAGGTCTGTTGGTTGCCCCCACATCTTTCTGTGCATCAGCAAGATTTTGATTGCACTTGACTTGTGATGTGAAAGATGACTTGTTATAAATCATCAGACCGTCTCTTTATCCCACTATGAAACAAGGGTGGGCAACCAATGGCCCACAAGTGGCCGATCAGCGTTGTGAAACATTTTGTTGACCATTATCCAGGTTACCAGATTCCGCTGGTTTCCATCCACAGGTTTCTTTTCCACCATTATTACTAAAGCGATATGCATGCAAAGCAAGGGCACGTGAAGTAAGGTGCATGCTGATTGCACACAACATTGACTGAGAGAGCTGTGCATGCCCTCTGTGTCCAAAGCACTTCAATCGGCATGCCTGGCGAATACTTATTCATGCGCATGTCCAATTTCAATCTTTTCTCCCAGAGATGAAAGAGGGCCGCATCAGTTGCCTAGGTTACCCATCACTGTGATGGAAACTTTCAAACTCAGGTTCAGGCTGTCTCATATGATGAGTATTTATCAGTTCATGAAACTCAAAAAAAAACTAGTTTGCCAAGGGTGGGGTTCAACTATTTATCCAAGGCAATTAGTCATCTCAAATTATTGCATTTAATATGGGTTCTTTTCAGGAGCATAGACACTCCCAAAAAATTGCCACAGAAGAATCTGTTTAATTTTCCAGACTGTGATATATTTAAATAATGCAGAATGGGCTCCTGTAACATTCACAATAATTAAAGTAAACTCATAGTGCAAAGCTATAAAAAGAATGGGCAATAATGTTCCAACCTTCAACGAAATCATGGTTGACCTACATTCTAATTCCATCTGGCTGCCTTGGTTCCACATCCCTTTATACCCTTGGCTAACAAAAACCTACCATTCTCAGATTTAAATTTATGAATTGAGCTGGCTTCTATTGCATTTCTACGGGAGAGTGTTCCACACTTCTACCAGCCAGCTCTGTCAACCATTCACCCATGAATGGCCAGGCTCAAGGTAATGGCCTGTTGTCCTGCACACATAAGCAAAAAAGGCTTCACTCTATTTACCCTATCAGTTTCTTTCAAAATACCAAAAATCCCAACCAAATCATCCCTTAATTTTTTATGTTTGAGGGAACGCAAGCTTCATTTATGTAATCTAACCCTTGGAGCACTGGTAATATTCTTGTGAATCTATGCTACACTCCCTCCAAGGCCAACATATTCTACAAATACAATAGCTAGAACTGCACATTACTTCAGGTGTGATCTACACAAAGCAAAATCTCTGCCCCTTTATATTCTAGTCCTTTAGGTATAGAGGCTACCATTCTATTAGCCTTTTTGATTATATTTTGTACTTGACTACTACATTTTAGTGATTGATGTACATAGACCCCTAAATATTTTTGGACCTCTGTTGTCCTTAGCTTTTCACCATTTGAAAATATACTTGAATCTATCTTTTTGGTCCAAAATGGGTGGCCTCACACTTGCCCACATTGAAACTCATCTACTAAGATGAAATCCATTTGCCAAGGTTTTACCCACTCAACTAATCAATGCTTCTATGTAATTTTATTCTCCTGTCTACGGTACTGACTATCTTTGTGCCTTAATTTCCTGAGTAAACTCCACAGGAGAGGGACTACAGTATGATAAACATCTAGGACATGGTACAAAAGCCTAATCGATTTTCATCCCTCTATTGTCTACAGCCATATTACAGTTTTGAAAATATGTGTATTCATCAGCATTGACAAATTATTTAAGATGTGCACCGGGTCCAGTCAGAGATTTTTTTAAAAAAACAGAAATTTACATTATGCAATCTTCCCCATTGTATTAATTTAACTGTGGTACACTATATGGCACTCCAGTGCTCTTGTAGGGTGATAAATAACATACCATTTTGCCATCATAAAATGCAACATTGTAGTCATCACGTACAACAAAATATCTGTTCTTCCACTTTCTGTTTACTTCCATGTACTGGTAGAGGTTGCCGGAGAAGATAACTTTATCCTTTAATGGGGCCTATAGGGAATAAAAGATAAAAAGGATGAATTAGTCTTTGTTAATCTGTCAACCACTTTTTTGCTCATCATTAACGAAATGGCTTTGAACAGAACTTGTAGTCAATGGGCAGGATCTTCCCCCCATTGTGCAGGAGCGGGTGGGTTCCTGATCAGCACCCCTGGTTGGGGACGCGCTGCCATTTTACATGGGTGGGCGAATTAAGACCTGCCCAGTCCAGTGTGACATCCGCCAGGAAGTGCCATGTGCTTCCTGTGCAGGCGGGTGGTGGTGGGACTCCCCGAGCCTGGAGCGCGCTCAGATCTCCCTGAGGCAAAGTACTGCCTCAGGGAGATCAGCTCAGGCTTGAAAGTTTGATTAAAGATGAGGGAAAAAAAATTGACATGTCCACTCATGTGCCACTGTCATGAGCTGGGACATGTCAATTTCTTTTATTTAGACAGTTCAGAAAAATTTTAATACCCTCATGAAACCTCATCCCACCTGTAGATGAGTTTTCATGTTTTTTCAGGAGCCCACCTGGGCTCCCTGCCTGCCAGCCAACCTTAAGATTGGATGGGCAGGTCCATTGATTAGTTCAATTACTTTATTAATGGTCTTAAGTGGCTGTTGACAGTTCAGCAAGTGCACAGCATTCGCCAACCTGAAAATGTAAATGACACGGGGTGACTTTGGGTCACCCGCTCAATGTCACTCCATATCATTTTAGGCGATGGCGGGCAGGGGGCTTGCCCAACGATTCTAATGGAACGTACCAAGATTAGTTATGACATGGATCGCAAATTCCACAAAATGCATCACATTCTTTTTTGTAATAGTGGTTTCATTTTCTTGAAACTTATTGACTACATTCAGGACAGGATTGCCCGTACACTCAATTCAAATAGAACCCTGATGATAAAAATAGATGTTAAAGATTGAAAATATTGAACATTTTAGAATTGAAGACTTTGAATATCGTTTTTAAAAACAACTTGACAGTTTGTATCAGACTATTTCTAGTAAATTCAGAACTTAAATTTCACCGTCAGCTCTACAGGGCTGCAGATGGAAAGTTAATAACTATGCTAGCAGAGTATTTACCAAATAGACTGCATGGAAAGATCTGTGCTTAAGGAAGATTAAAAATCTACATCATATAGATACAATATATACATATATATGCCAACCAGTCATTTCCTTCCAAAATCACCATGGTCATTCATTCTAAAGGACACCTGAGAATACCATGAGATTTCATAGCGCACATAGATTTCAGAGCTGCGCCCATGTCAGAAATTTGCAATAAAACACTGCACTTGGACATGAACAGTGGTCATGCATGTGCAAGAATTGCACAAGAGCACAAGACGTTAAAGTTATGTAAATCACCAGGAGGTTGCAGGAGGAGTGGCTCTCAAGCTCTACCAATCCTATTTAGTGGCCAATAGGTCAAGGGATGTAGGGTTCATATCCCTGAGGAAAAATATTGCTCAAAGAACCATGACTATATGTGGCATGATTTTGGCTTCAAATGTATCCAACCTTTGGAAGTTGGTAGAAGCAAATGTTCGGACAATATCATTGGGAAACATATTTAAGGCAGCACTGATCTGTTTAGATCTGGGGTTTGGCAGTGAAAGATGCCCACCACTGTGCACAGTACTGCAATAGCAGGCTTTAGACTTTCACGAGTCAGATGACTAACATCACTTAGCAGGATTACTTGATCCTCGCTAAAAGCAACAGGTCCAAAAGCTCAAAACTTGCTTTGTTCATAAGTATAACTTTACCTCATTTAATTGAAGTAAAATGAAAATTCCTTTTCATTTTGTTTTCAGTGTGGGTTGCAATTATACACCACCACTGTCTGTTGCCCTCCTGTAGGTCTGTGTCATACTCACTGTGTGCGACTTTCTGGTCATACGAAAATTCGTTTAATTTTGACCTGGTACATGTACTTTTATTTTAAAAAGTTCAAAGGCAATTCCTTCCAGAATAAGCTTCAAAAGGCAAAATCACAGTGACCTCAATTTTGGAAAATGCAACATCAAAAATCAAAAAGTAACCTAACCCCATCACAGTTAGGAAGTGAACTTTCAACCTTCAGTACTCACAAATTTCTGGACCCATCATTGTAAAAAATAAAGATGCAGTTCTGTGAACTTGACTTATCGATGATATGTGACTGTGCCTTTGTTTGCTTAGGGCCCAAGCTCTGGAATATCCTTCCTACACCTTGCTACCTCTCTTTCCTCTTTTAAGAGGCTCTTCAAAATCCACCTCTGATCAAGCTTTTGGTTATCTGACCTAATATTTCCTTATGTGGCTTGGTGACATACAATTTTATAATGCTCCTGTGAAGCACCTTGAGATGGTCCATTATGTTAAAGGTGCCAAATAAATAAAGTTGTTGCTGTTCCTTGCAATACAAAGTGGATATTCTGGGTATTTCTGCAGCTGAATTTACAATGCAGTCTTACTGCATTTGCAGTATAACCACTTATTTCCAGATCATTAGCAAAGCCTTTAGTTTTCACTTTCCAAAAGAGAAAGAAAGGTTCCGAATTGTTAAATACAACCCCAGAACATTGGTGAATATCCTGGAGTCATGAGTAATAAAAGGAGAGAATATAACTTAGTCTGCCATCATAAAGTGGTGACCCTATCTATATTCATGGCTATTTGAAAGCTGCTTGTTTAATTTAATTCTTGATTATTTTGTAGATCATGTTCAGCTGTTGGGAATTTTCTGACTTGGCATATATACAATAGAAATCTTTTACTAAAACAGCTCATTACTTTCCAACAATTATTCCCTTGCTCTCATCCCTCTCTCCTGCCCTCCCACACTATTTTCTTCCGAGTTATGTTCTTCAGTGCAGCACAACTTACTTGAGCTCAGTTGTTTTGGGCCACAAACTTCACCACAGCGTCCTTTAATCACGCTTCACATCTGGCTATATAAAGATGCTCAAACAAGCTAATCCCAATAGTTTCTCCTCCTCTTCTCATCCACCACCCCCAAAAAGAATGAAAGGGCCATCTTGCTACCATTCAACATTCTATTGAATAACCCCACCCAAAAATCATGCAATGAAATTAGCTCATAGACAGGAAGACAAGCACTTGTTTAAAAATAATCTTCCTTGTTGGGCATTAATCCATTTCCCAGCTCATGCCAACAAATCATCCTCTTGCTTTCCAAAGTTCTGATGGTTCTGCATTTCCCAAATCTACAGCTGTGGTCTTGTGCCTGCACAAAACTGCAAACTTGGATGAGCCATAATTATTGTCATGCTCCTATTTTAGAAAGAGTTCCTGTGGTGTGGTACTAATGAGTCAAACAGTTAAACTGCTCAGTCAGATTGAGGCCAAAACTAAATATCCCCAGTTGCCCATTGAGAATACCTTAGTTCCTTGAAAATAATTTCAGTCTGTCTTGAGGAGCAACATCTTGAGGGGGCTCAAAGACAACTACAAATAGTGGGCCACATGCAACCCGAACCCCAGCAATCCAACCCCAAATTTTGGTTCGTTTATACTCATTTCTTTATCATTAACTGGTCTATACCATTAAGGAACTAGGTCATATTTAATTTTACCAAAGATTGTTGCTTTTCAGAATTTCATTTTTAAGAGATATACCAGTAAATGCTACACTAAGCTACCAAATAGTCAGACGTGGCTTCTCTGCCAGTCCTGTAGTCTGTACAGAGTTTGCTGATACCAGGCAATGATACCACAGCAACTGGCCACGTCACTCTTGGAACTGTGGGAAAAAATTTCCCCCTGCTGGAGGGGGGCGTGGAGAAAGGAGGAGTGCGGGAACGGGCAGGCGTGCCTCCAATTGGGGGCACGCTGCCATTTTACATGGGCGGGCCAATTAAGGCCCGCTATGCGCTTCCTGTACGGGTGGGTGGTGGTGGAGCGGGGGGGGGGGGGGGGGGGGGTGGAATTCCCTCTGAACAGATCAATGCTGCCTTAAATATGTTTCCCAATGATATTGTCCAAACATTTGCATCTACCAACTTCCAAAGGTTGGATACATTTGAAGCCAAAATCATGCCACATATAGTTATGGTTCTTTGAGCAATATTTTTCCTCAGGGATATGAACCCTACATCCCTAGTGTAATCAGCTGGGAGTGTGCTCTTTCGCGCATGTGCAAGAGAGAGCGCACTCATCTCCCTGAGGCTAAGTGTTGTCTCAGGGAGATTGGCACCAAATTTAAAAAAGTGGTAAAGGTGCAAAAACAATTTCCCTGACATGTCGCCTTATGTGACACTATCACGTGAGTTGGGACATGTCCATCACTTTAAATCATACATTTATTAAATTTTTATAACCCCTCACGAAACCTCATCCCACCTGTGGATGAGGTTTCATGCTTTTTCTGAAGGCTGCCAGGACTCGCTGCCTGCCCCGCCAACCCCAAGATTGGACGGGCAGGTCCATTAATGAGATTAATAACTTTGTCAATGACCTCACTAGGACGTTGACAGGTGTGCAGCTGATTTGGCTGCGCCCCCGCCGACCTGAAAATAGAAATGACATGGGGTGACGTCAGGAGTTCCTCCCGATGTCATCCTGCGTCATTTTACGCATTGGTGATTGGGGTCCGTCCACCTGCCCTAATGATCCTGTCCTATGGAGAGGGAACAATGGAACAAGGTTCCTACTTCTAATTAGCCACTGATTTTTATTGAGAATGCACATTCAAGGACAATTTTCTGTTTATTTGTTCATGGGATATGGCTGGCAAGGTGTGCATTTATTACCAATCTCCATTTGCCCTAAACAAGGTAGTGGTGAGCCACCTTCTTGAAGCGCTGCAGTTCATGTGGTGAAGGTACACCCACAGTGCTCTTTGGTAAAGAATTCCAGGATGTTGGCCCAGCAATAACAGAGGAAGGGTGACATAGCTCAAAGATTGAGAGAGAGACTCAGAGGGGAACTCGCAGGTGATGGTGTTCCCATGTGTCTGTTGCCCTTGTTCTTCCAGGCAGTAGAGGCCATGGGCTTGGAAAGTGTTGACACAAGAGTCTTGGACAGTTGCTACAGTGTATTTTGTAGATGGCACACTTTGTTGCCACTGTGCTGGTGGTGGAGGGAGTGAATGTTTAGTGTGACAGATAGGGTGCTAATAAAGCACCCTCCGGTGGGGACCCACATCAACTTCACTGGTGATTAAATAGCCTATCCGCATTCACTGTGGAGCCTTACAGATTAACATGGGTCACTTTGGCAATGTATTTGAGAACTCAATCCATGGACAAGTAAGCAATGCCGACACAAGGAGAAGAAATGAAACTGTGTGGAAAAAGTTGACAGACCACAGTTACATCCAAAATTAAGCTTCAGGAGTCAAGATTCAATCATGTGTTCCAACTGCTCAAGTGTTTATCGAGTGTGGGGGAATTTATCTAGAATAAAAAGAATAGTCATGAGGTCAGAGCACAAAAGCACGATTGAAAAAAAATTTGTGTCCGAGGTTACATGCCTGCAGCATTATTAGTTAAGCCAATATAAGTTCAAAGGATTGGCACTGTTCTTTATAGAACTGTCATTAGCAACCACCCACTCCAAGGCACTGAATATCCATTGATAGCTTTTTTAAAAAAACCACAACAGCCCTAGGGCAATCAAATGTATGAAAAAGGCAGAGGAGGACATATTTAAATTAGGAGACATCGGAATCTTCCAGAACACAATGTTAATCTAAAAGGCTGGATGTGTTAAAGAAATTTTGGCAACTTCCAGGCTCAACATGGTGAGCAACACTAGAGATGCGAAGTAGATACAATCCCAGGTCCACATCTGACTTTGGCCTGACTGGAGGGAGAATAATACAATAATTGGGCTCCATGTGAGAACTGGATAAAAAGGGAAGAAAATAGACAATTTTCTTGATCCTGATATTAACTAGCACTTCCCTACTGAAAACTGCACATAAGGGGAAATTATGTCTTAGTAACAGATCAGACATGGTGAAGATACTCCCCATGACCAAACAGCTCCATGATTTTCCTGTCCATGTGGAAAAAAAAACTACTTGAAAGAAGGGTCCATGGGAAGCCCTCAAATGTGCATCTGAGGGAACAATGGAAAAGCAAGTTGATTTCTCCCCTGCTTCCCATCATGTTTACTTCAGGCCTCAGGTCATTCTTCAACCCAAGGAAGGAGACAGGGAAATAGCTGCCACATCACCTAATTCCCATCTGTAAAACAAAGTGTAAAGTCTACTCTATGCAGTGGAAAAGCAATTTCAGTAACATGGTTTCCAAATCAACAGTTCTTAGAAAAAGTCTTGCTTTTGGCCACATTACAGAGCCCAATACAACAATGCTGTAGATTTCAGGCAAACCTTCAGGTTTGACAGAGAGATTGCTGGTTGGAGAATATGCAAGGGGAGAGGGAGAAAAGCCATTGGAATACTTGGAAACAGAATCTCAAGTTTCTGTATTGCACATAAGGTTTAAATCTTACAATATCTGGAATTAGTTCAGTGTACCTACAGAAATTTTTGGAGGTGAGGGTGGTCAGGGTAGGGGTGAGCAAACCTTGCTGCCCATTTTAGGTAGACTGACATTCAGGAAAAAGACTTGGTCTCTACTCAAGTTACAGGTCCAAAACCAGAGCTCAACGTAGGATCTTGACACCCCCAAGGCAAGCCAATGTTTCAAACAGCACCATATTTGGAAGCTGTGTAACATTTGGCCAGTTTCTATTTAATATTTTCCACTGAACTGATTGCAGAACATTAGGGTTTTCAGGCTTGAACAGTCCCTTTGTGGTCTGGAAGAAACTCAATGCAGAATACAATGGGCTGGTTCAGTATTGAATCCTTCTTTGCTCAAATTTCAAAGAATATCAAATCATGAGGGCCTCCAGCTTTTCATACCATAGTTGCCAGACAAGAGTACATCTTTAATTCTAAAAGAACACCAGAATGGATGCTCAAGCTTAGTCAACCAAAATGGAAAACTACTTAAATACAAGGACAATTATTCTTGGGTCTTCTTCCCAAATGCATACCTCTCCACCTAGTTTCTATGTATACTGTAATTTGGATCTTTAAAATGAATCTACTTCAGTATGCAATAGATCACACTGCTAAAGATGAACATTTCAGCTGCAGCGTGTTTCATTAATTTCTGGTGTCATGCTTGGATTGGAACATTGCTGTAGGAGTTCCTCAGGGTGGTGTCCTATGCCCAACCACCTTCAGCTGCTCTATCAATGACTTTCCCTTCAACATAAGGTCAGAAGTGGGGATGAGTGCTGATGATTGCACAATCATTCGCAACTCCTCAGATACTGAAGCAGTCCCTATCCATATGCAGCAAGACCTAGACAACGTTCAGGATTGGGCTGATAAGTGGTAGGTAACATACACCCCATACAAGTGTCAGGCAATGTCAATCTCCAAGAGAAAAGAATCTAACCATCTCCCCTTGACATTCAAGGGCATTACCAGCTCTGAATCTCCCACTAACAACATCCTGGGGTTGACCAGAAACTGAACTGGACCAGCCACATAAATACTGTGGCTACAAGAGCAGGTCAAAGGCTTGAAATTCTGCAGACAGTAACTCACCTCCTGACTTCCCAAAGCCTATCCTCCATCTCCAAGGCACAAGTCAGGAGTGTGATGGAATACTCCCCACTTGCCTGGATGAGTGCAGCTCCAACAAAACAAGAAGCTTGACACCGTCCAGGACAAATTAGCCCACTTGATTGGCATCCCCACCCATCAATTTAAACAGTCTCTTCTGCCATCAGAAGCAGCAACAGTTTGCATTTCAATAGTGCCTTTAAAGTAAAGCATCCCAAGGGCTTCACAGGAAGTTAAACAAAATTTGTCACTGAGCCAAATAATGAGGTTAGGACAGGTGACCAAAAACTTGATCAAAGACACAGGCTATAAGGAGCATCTCAAGAGAGGAGACTGCAGATATAGGGAAGGGATTTCAGGCCTAGACTGGTGAAGGTGCCATTGTCAATGAGTGAATTAAAATTGGGGTTGTAGAGGCAAGAATTGGAGGAGTGCAAGACATTCAAAGGCTTGTAAGGTTCGAGGAAATTGGGATGCACAAGGCCAAGGAAGTCTTCAAAAACAAGAATGAGAATTCTGAAATTGAGGTGTTGCCAGACCAAGAGTCAATGTAGTTCAGCACCCTTTCACACAGTTCACAGCATGGGTTAAGGTCTTACCACATCATGAGGTTCACCTGATAGCAAGAGCAGATTCAGGGGGAGAAATTTGTTCATGTAGTGTCTTGCCATTTCTAGCACCTCTAAAACAGACTTATGCTCATCACTGAAAAATGCCCTGTGGGACATGTAGGCAGCAGCCCATGATGCTGTCTGCCTTACTAAATCGGGGTAATTCTGTGTAGTGCTGTTAGACACAGCAAGAGGTGCTACATGAATGAATTTCTCCCCTAATGTCTTACATAAATTCAAACTAAGATTAATCCATACCCCCCCCCCCAAAAAAAAGCACAAACTTTAGTGACCCTTCACTAAGGGGCAACCACTTAGAACTCAGATGAAGAGAAATTTCTTCACTCAGTTGTGAACCTTTAGAATTCCCTACCCAAGACCACTGTGGATGCTCAATCATTAAGTATAGACAATACAGCAGTCTAGTGTTTTCTGAGTACTAAGGAAATTATGGGATAAGGGTTACGGCGTTTGAAGCTGGGGTTGAGGTAGAAAATCTTGTTCAATGGCAGAACAGGCTTGAGTGGCCAAATGGTGTACTCCAACTCCTATTTATGTTCAATCAAACCAGTCAAACGCTACACTGTCATTTTTAATCTAGGCACATACAGGATGAGAATGACAATTATGGCACTTTCAGAAACAACCTTGCATTCCATATCTAAAGCTCCTATTAATAAGGCACTTGTGCAATAGTGCTCATTATGTTATGTTGGGAACCTGAAAATGGGGAAAGTGCCTCTATGGGATTCAGTGCATAACATGTGAAAACAATTAAATCAAAATCTTATTTCCAAATACCCATTTTTGAAGTTTCACACATTTACACATTGAAGGATTCTACTCATTTAATCCTTTGTCTTTTCTGAAGAGGCTTCATGATCAGTCGAGATAAAAAGGCACTGATCTGAAACAGGAACCTACCCTCCTCTCCACCAATCCTGCCTCATCTGCCTGTTTCCAATATGCTCCATTTTTATTTCAGATATGGAGCATCCATTGTATTTAGCTTTGTGACACAAACTGATGAATCATCAAGGCTTTAGCCGCTCTGGCCGTAACTTTATACAGGGCAAAGCTAAAGCAAGTTGATAGTAATACTAAGCTTTCACTGTAGTCTTAAAAGAAAGCATCCTATTACCTTCCAAACTCTCAAGATGAAGAACACAATTTGTTTAAAAGTGCAACTTAAATACAAAGTGGTGAAGGAAGCATTTATAAGGCTATATTGAGTCTGATGTGAAGCAGAGCAAGACATCCCACAGAGGACAATTATGCTGTGTCAAACTGAAGCATTGAGAGTATAAATCCAGTTCAATGTCTTAACTGGTGCATGTTATGATCAGGGAACATGTTGTCACTTTGAGAATCCTTCCTAAGCTTCATCTGTCCAGAGATTAGGGACTCTCTGGTTCCTGCTCTCAACATATATATTTTCAGCTTTTGGGATACACTGTGCATGCATGGATCCAGGCATGTGCAAGGCAGGAGACTTCAAGTTTCAGCCAGGCTGGAGCCAATCAAGGTAAACAGGCTTCAACCCTGGCAGAACTCCAAGTGCATCTCAGACTTATAGCTTTAGTTTAAATTACCTGAAGCCTTGCCAATTGAGGACTACTTCAGTTTTATCCATTTGGAATCAATGGCCAACACCAGTATTGAAATACATAGGGGGACACAATGAGGACATTTATACAAGTAACCTGGATTGTATGATGGCCATCATTTTAGTCTTGGGTCACCCACATCCTTCACTCAACAGGAAGCTGAAATCTATTGATTTCTATTTATTACTTTGGAAAATCAATATTAGTGGATGCAGTGCTGCCTAAATATAGAATGAAATTTTAAATATGAAACAAAATATTAGGAGTCTTAAACAGTCTAAGCTGTGAATAACTTGCCAAGACTCAAATAGTGTCAGAGATACCAGAGATCCTATCACCAGCAGTTTGCTGGTCTGATCAGATAAATACCTACATACCACATTAAGCCGAGCCTGTAGTTAGCCACCTTAAGTGAGATATCCAAAGACCTTCAACAAACTGATATCAAGAGATCGGACAAACTATTAACCAGAGTATATTTGGCTGTAAGCTTGTGCACTGAAAAAACACTGACACAATGGCACTGAAACTTACTTTATTCAAACAGAATCACCGAACAGAGGAAAATTAGACTCGACACAGGAAAACAATTTGATTAATTTTCAGACCGAAACACTTGAAGAGTAAACGTTTATTTCATATACCGCAGCTGTTGGAAACTCAGCTTCAAAAATTGTAATCTCCCTGCTCATTAGATTGGCACATGTATCAATTACCTTTGTTCCTGCCATCTGACATAACTCTAATGAGGCAACAAAGTGGTAACTGGTAATTTGGAACAACCAGGAGGGGGGGGAAAATACACCTCAACATTGCAGTCTGATCCAATTGAAACCATTTCAATAATGGTTCTTGCATGATTCAGGGAGATTTCATAAATAACACCTCCTGATCAATTAGATACCAGACGTAATATTCCAACAGGTAATGAAATGAAAGCTAAATTACAGGGTTATGACACAGACATGGAGCCAGAACAAAATAGGTAGGCATCAAAGTTATAAATGAGTGAGAACCAGAATTTAACTTCAAGTTCAATCCAATATTATTTTTGTAGTCAATGGAGCCACATGAAAGGTGAACACATGGAGGAGGAGGATTGGAAGAAAAGGAAATGCAAGGTGGGTTCAAGCTTAGCTACAACTTGCCTGACTGGTGGTGCAGTGTCTATCAGATTCTAGTGGAGATAATGGTATTCTGATACTTAATAAGGCCTCAATCTTTCTAACTTGTCGTTGATTCAGGCCTCAGCTCTACATTTCATAAGAGAGAAAACTAAAAATAAAACAAATGCTGAAACAAACAAACAGAAAGATCAGACATCTCTAAAGGAAAAAAGGCAGAAACAATTAGGTCAAACTTTTGCCAGAGCTGGAAATATAATGAAGCAGCAGCACTTTAGGGTTTCTCTTTTGGTAGGGGTGGGGGGAGGGAGAGGCGGTGGTGGTGCAGTAGTTTAAAAAAATTCTTGTGCAAGGGGAGGAGAAACAACAGATACCCCAACCAGAAAAAAAGGAGTTCATCACAGGCTGAAAGAATGAATATGCATTTAAAAGCACCTTTGAACTCAGGATGTTCCAACTTTAAGTAAAGGAAACATGGCAGCCAATACACCCACAGCAGGTTTCCACAAACAGCAATAAAAAAAATTAGTCCCATCATTAATTTTATAACGTTGAGGAATCAACATTGACTAGGATATCAGAAGAATTTCCTTGCTCTCTTGCAAATAATGCATGGGATCTTTTCTGTCAACTTGAGAAGTTGAATGGGGCGTTGGTTAAAATTTCATCCAAAAAAGGCATCTTAAGCGCAGCACTTTTCAATCTCACAGGATGTGGGCTTTACTGGCTGGGCCAGCATTTATTGCCCATCCCTAGTTGCCCTTGAGAAGGTGGTGGTGAGCTGCCTTCTTGAACCGCTGCAGTCCATGTGGCGTAGGTGCACTCAGTACCGTTAGGAAGGGAGTTCCAGGATTTTGACTCAGCAACAGTAAAAGAGCAGTGATATATTTCCAATTCAGGATTGTGTGGGGCTTGGAGGGGAACTTCCAGATGGTGGTGCTCCCATGCAACAGTTGCCCTTAGCCTTCTAGATGGATGAGGTCACAGGCTTGGAAGGAACCTTGGCAATTTGCTGCAGTGCACCTTGTAGATGATACATACTGCTGCCGCTGTGCCTTGGTGATGGAGGGGGTGAATTTAACCTTGTGGGTAGGATGTCAATTAATTGGGCTGCTTTGTCCTGGATGGTATCAAGTTCAAGTGTTGTTGGAGCTGCACTCATCCAGGCAAGTGGAGAGTATTACATCACAATCCTGACTTGTGCCTTGTAGATGGTGGACAGGCTTTGGGGAGTCAGGTGGTGAGTTACTCACTGCAGGACTCCAAGCCTCCGATCTGCTCTTGGAGCCACAATATTTATATGGCTGGTCCAGTTCCGTTTCTGGTCCATGATAACCGCAGGAATGTTGATAATAGGGGATTCAGCAATGGTAATTCCATTGGAGATCTTGTTGGAGATGGTCATTGCCTAGCACTTGCTTGGAACAAATTTTGTTTGTCACTTATCAGCCTAAGCCTGAATATCGTCCAGGTGATGCCGCACATGAAGACGAACTGCTTCAGTATCTGAGGAGTTACAGATGGTGCTGAAAATTGTGCAATCTGCGAACATCCCCACTTCTGACCTTACGATGAGGCAAGGTCATTGATGAAGCGGCTGAAGATGGTTGGGCTATGGACATTACCCTGAGGAATTCCTGCAAAGTCCCAGGACTGAGAATGACTGACCAACAAGCAGCATCTTCCTTTGTGCTAGGTATGGCTAACTAGTGGAGAGTTTCCCCAGATTCCCTTCGACTCCACTTTTGCTAGGGCTCCCAGATGCTACACAGTCAAATGCTGCCATGATATCAAGGGCACTCACTCTCATTTCACAGCTTGAGTTCAGCTCTTTTGTCCATGTAAAGGCTATGATGAGGTCAGGAGCCAAGTGGCCCTGGTAGAACCCAAACAGTCTCAGTGAACAGGTTATTGCTGCGTAAGTGCCACTCGATAGGACTGTCAACAACACCTTTCATCAATTTGCTGATGATCGAGAGGGAGGTAATTAGTTAGGTTGGATTTGTTCTGCTTTTTGTGGACAAGACATGCCTGGGCAATTTTCCATATTGTCAGGTGGATGCCAGTGTTGAAACTGTACTGGACCGGCTTGGCACAGCTAGTTCTGGAGCTAACAGTCTTCAGTAGTGTTGCCAGCATGTTGTCAGGGCCCATAGCCTTTGCAGGATCCACTGTTTTCAGCCATTCCTTAATGTCACATGGAATGAATCAAATTGGCTGCAAGCATACCCACGGTGTTGTTAGGGAGTGCCAGGATTTTGATCCAATGACTGAAAGAATTCCAATATGGTTCCAAGTCAGAATGGTGAGTGACTTGGAGAAATTGCAGGCGGTGGTGCTCCCATGTGTCTGCTGCCCTCGTCCGTCTAGGTGGTAGAGACAGTGGGTTTGGAAGGTGTTGAAGGTGGCTTGGTGAGTTTCTGCAGTGCATCTTGCAGATAGTACACACGGCTGCCACTGTGCAGTGGTGGTCGTGAATTGGGTGCTGATCTGCACTGCACTGAAGTGCCACTCTTGGTTATGGGGTCAAGACTAGGGAGTAGGAAAGACCTGAAAAATGCTTCATAGAAAAGCACACAATAGGTGCAACAAAAGATCAGTTCAGCAAAGCAAAGAATGTGCAAGATTGTGAAAAATCTGGGAAAGGTCCACACAGGGAAAGATAAATGGGTGAAGGGGAGAAGCTGGCAGATGCAGGAGTTCTGAACAGCAAATAGACTTCCAAAAACACAGAAGGTTCACTAGTACTGGAGAGAAAAACACGTCAGAATCATAAGTGCTGACACTCACCAGAAGCATTTTCTGACAAACACTCACACCAAACTGCTAAGCAGACACTTCTCTTCCTTCCCACCAGCACTGTCTGCTCAAGGGAAAAGGATGGTTATAGCTAACATCTGAAATTAATCTCATCTTTAGGTCAGCAGGTTGCAGAGCATTGAGGGAAGAAAAGACAAGCAGATTGGTTTCTGAAGCTTACACTGACTATTGTTAAAACTAGAGCAAGCCAAAAATGGAGGGGCCAAAGTGGGTATGTGAGAGGCTGTGAAAGTGGCAGGTCACAGGGAGGCAAGGACACAGTTGCAACGAGACAAGAAATATCAGCAAAATCATCACTTAATCTATGTTTGGGCTTTTCCAAGTGAGCCGAGAACTCAGTATAGTATATGTGACTTATTGCTTTGTGCAGGAGGGTGTGGGCACGGGATATTGGAAGAGATTATAGACCTGGTGTTATGTCCACTACAGTTAACCAACCATGTGCCAGGTAAGAGCAGCTGTAATTTGGCAGAATGGCAGAAGGAGAAGAATACCCAAAAAGGGAAGGAGGGGAAAAATGTGCTTGATGGGGCATCACGTTATAAATGGTGAAAACAGCAACATGTGTAAAATAGGGTAGATGAGGATATTCAGGGCCTTGTTATTTTTAATGAGAGTAGAGACAAACAGAACAGAGGCATGCAAAATGGAATAGGATCAACCACAGATTACTGCCCATGTGACCTTGTGGATCACCCCGAGTCTATACTCTTCTCAAAAGATGCTGTCACTTGAGCAACAGAATTGAGCACCAAAAGTTATAGTGGACATTCAGCACACCAGGTGGTCAGTTGACACATTGTGTCAGTGGTTGTTTTTCCAGAGCTTTTAAATCTACATTTCCAGCTATGGTCATGTAACAGTCAATATTCAAGTCTTTATTCTAGCTCCATACTGATTCAATTTATACTGGGTTATTCAAGTGAGGCAATTTGCTATACCAAACTACATTCTACCATTTAATTGAAGTAAAAAGTTTCTTGCATCAATCATCCTGAAATTCAACTGCACAATTTTACAGAATAGTTAAAATTCTAAATCAACCCTCCTCTCCCCATGTAGAGAACAACAGCCACAGTGTTAATCCTATAGATAAACTAATGTGGACCAGAACTGCATATGAAACATATTCCAGTTACTTGAGGTAATGAGCAAATATATACCCAACCAGAATTTTTCTTCTCCTGGCGAGATGGTGAACATCTAAGTTTATAGGAAGAACCTGATCAAATACTTGCTGAAAGATGGCAACCATTCTTCTCAAATTACCTAAAAATGTTATTGGACTACCACCAATACCAACACAGGACAATACTGTTCAGCCGAGAAAATTGAGTCAGTTAGGATACACCTTTTACACAATGACCTGAACAGAGAAACAACCAACTCATCATGGCCACAAATGCCCATAAGATCCTCTTCAAACAAAGACAACTGCATCTAGCCATTGAGGTTGCAATACATGCTGTTGTGCACCACACATCCAGAGAAAACACCAAACTGAGTGCCAGTCATGATTAGGACATTATAACAGGGTGTCAAGTAAACACACAGATATAAGCAAATTATGCAAGCCTCCTTCATAGTGGAAGGAACATGGCATTCAATAGCTTTAACCAATTATTTGGTTTTATAGGCTAGTCAGAGAATTGTGATGTGAACATTCATATCAATATTGATCCAGCTTTGCTACTTGCTGACTAATGGATTTATCTTCCAGCCTCAAAATGGGAGCAAAATCAAATGGTTCCACACAACAAAATGCAGTTTACAGAGAGTTAAAAATACTGTTTGCCAGGTTCAGCTTTTAATGCTGTTTGTTTGCCTACTAGCACACCCTTTTATCAGATGGATTAGTGCTTTGAAGGCAAATAGTTATCAACACTTCATAAAAGGGAGTCAGTGGCAACTGATCTCATTTGGTAAAGGATGGGCTCAGTTCCTCGAACAGCTTGGTACAATATAATGAATCTTCTTCCAGAGGATATCACTCTCTGCTCTAGCAGCTGCCAGTACTAAATAACATGAATAAATAAGGAACTGTTTTGTAGAAAATATTTCTACATTATCTTCTACACCTGATCAAAATACCATAAAATCCACACAAACATTAATCTACTTTCAAACCAAAAACACTGGGAGCATTCGATCGGAATTAAGGCATTAGCCCAGCATGACAGCTGTTAAAACACAGTAGCATTTCAAATGCTAGAAACATTCTACAACCACCACTGCAAAGAGATCGACTCATAACTCACCACAAGTCAGTGGGATCTTGCTGTGCATAAAATGGCTGCTGCTATTGCTCACAAAATAGTTAATAAATCACTGCAATTCAAAATAATTTATGGACACTGATGCAATAAGACACAGTTTAAATACAAGGCCATCTTTGTTTTATACTGCCTGGCAACAGTCTCAAAAGTAGAAGCTAGTTCAGTGTTGAAACTGCTATAATCACTTCAAAGTTTAAATGCTTTGCCATCTCTAACAAGTCCGTGGTCAGAGTGGTGTTTCTACGATTACAAGGGGAGAGCCACCAACCAGCCAATTTGGTCAGTCAAAAGAAAATTTTGTTGTAATTAACTAAAAGTTCTGCAAAATTACATCGCAAAATTGAGAGACTAAAGTGTGCTGGATGGAGCAACCTTCTGTTCAGTGGCACATATAAATTATTAGCCCCAGAGCACACTGACACATCCGTCAAGGAAGACATTCAAACTACCACGTACACATTTGTTTTAAAAAAAACAGTACAAGCCCAGTATAGAATAGACCTTGATGCACTTCACCTCTTGGGACAAAGTACTTGAGAGTTCATGAGCAGAAAGGGAATGATAAGTCTTTCCCACTTCCTTGCTCAGGATATAAACTCACTCAATTATGTTTGGGGGTCCTGAACCAGAGTTTATTCGAACAAGGAATTGCAGTACAAAGTGGCACAAATTTATACTCTAGGGGATTGTATTGGCAACTTGGAATTTTATTGATATTCAGTGATTACCAGAAGGGTAACCAAAAGCACTTTGCATATTTCTGAAGGAAACTGGCTTAAAACTATAGCATGCATGCCCTTTTTAAAACTAGTGTTCTGGTCATTAATTCCCTTTCATCAACTGATTATTTTGAAAGTGTGGGAAATATGAGCAATATACATTGTTGTGTGCAAAAGGTTTTCTGAAACTGGCATTGCTTTCAACTGGATGACAGTCTAGGCCTATTGTCACTGAAGTAATATCAATGCCCAAAAAGCTGTTTACTTGCTTGAATACAGTTCACCGTTCCTTGTTTTAAAAAAAAACACCCTACTGGTTGAATCAATGAATAGCAGCATGTTTGCTTTTTAATTTATTTATTTTAAAATGACTAATTGTGACTGAGAATATAGACGACAATTTATGTAGTACTTTATCATCATAACTGGGTATTTGTTCACAAACATCTGTGAACAGCATGACAACAAAACAAAAGTCTGCTAGCTCATCTAATCCTCCAATTGCTTATGCATGACATAATCAACAAATCTCATGTAGCGTCAAGTAAACAATGGAAAGTTCCAGAACTAGCTTGTATTCTAATACTGCTGAATCTTTGACAATTAAAGGCAAAACTACTGCAGTTGGTAAGTGATACTTAAAAAGGTCATTATTTTCTCTTCCAGCTGGATCAGAAACATGGGTTTAGTCCAAAAGTAACCAAGGTGGCAGGATCCGGCCAACCATGAGCTCTGTCCAAGGAAACAAATTTCAATAAGCTTTGTGCAAAAGTATGATTTTGAGGAGAGAAGCAACAGCAGGTATAAAAGGAGAGGGAAACAGCACCCAAATAGAAAGAGAGAGCGCCATTAAAATCATCAGTTTACATGGGGACAAAGAACGGGAGTTGGGTGGTCAGCAGTTTAGTAGTCAATATAAAAGTGCACCTCACTGATGGGTAGGATGAGACCCAGGCAGTGCTGTTATGTATGCTGGCAATCAGATACTTAGCCCCAAAGCAACTACATGCACAAAACAAGCCCCACTTGGCTGTGTAAATTCAACAGAATCCCATAGGCTTTTTTTGGGGTTGGAGGAGAGCAGGGTGGGTGGGGGTAATATGTGGCACAGCATCTTTGTGACTTGCACAATTTAATCTGAAAGAATAATCTGCTCTGAAAGTCTGCTCCACCATTAGTAAGCATTGGGAACATGAACCTTGCCCTGGCTGATGCTGGAAAATATGCCCCGATTGCCACTCAGTGCCTCCCTTTGCTGGCAAGATGCAAAGCAGGAACTTGCTGGGCAAACCTACACTTCACCAAATCGATGGAACATGGCATGTGGTCTAAATGGGGAACAGTGAGCAGGAAAAGCAGGGGGGAGGAAAAACTGATCTCTCCTTAAAACAGAATCTATTTTATAGGATGGAGAATAAATAAAAGCTACCCCATTCTGTTGCTTCACCAAATGTAAATAAATATCAAAAAAAGTCAAACAGAATGAAGTTCAGTTGTTTTTCACTGTTTGATGGCGGCTTTAGATATCAATCTTTGAAAAGAAACATAATAGGCTAAGGCAGGCCAAGTGTGAACAATGGGAAAACAGTTATTCAATGGGAAGCTCCACAAATAACCTGAGTGCCACAGTTCCAAACAAAAATCACCTCAGCGCTTGAACTGAACTAATAACTTCCACCCTTCAGAAAAGGCCTTGACCTGTTCCTTTTCTCATTCATCATCAAGCTATGTTTATTCTATGGTTGGGACTTTGAGAGAAGGGGAAAAGAAATAGAACCGCCCATGTCACACATCAGCTCATATGAGTGTGTGGAGTGACAAAAATTTGTGATGTCATTGAGAGGCCTCCAAAATAAAAATTGATTGCCTCAGAAGCAAGGAAGCAGATACTTTCAATTATCTGAGTATTAACAGCCTAATTTGTTTTTTCAGGGGATCTCTTGTTACTGCTGCTGCTGCCTTTGGGAAACCAGTGCACTCGCTTGGATTCAGTGACTGCTTCATGGACCTTAACCTTTTCAGTGCCGGATAACTTTGGCAGTTTGCACAGTTGCTTTTAAAATTTAATAGCAGCTTATCTTCATTTCCAGACGGCAAACACCGACAAGCAAAACATGCCACAGAAACAAAGAGGCCTTAGGGTCTTAAAAAGAAAGACATTCCTGGGGCCAGATGGAGGTGGTGAATTTTTGTCCCATGCAGATTGCCTTGTACATGTGGCAAGCCAAAAGGTGAATTTTCCAAGAAAATGGCTGGGATACCGGTTCTTTCACTCCTTTTCACAAAGCACATTGGGATGGCCCCCGGTCACGAAAGACACCATATAAATGCAAGTCTTTCTTTTTATGCACTTCTGGACAATTGCAATGCTTTTTAAAATAGGCATGATTCACACCAGGAGTCATATGCAGCAACAATTCTACTGAAACTGCATCTATCCCTCAATGAGGTAACAGGGCAAATGAAACTTATCTGTGACCTTGCTCTCTCTCTCCCCCTTTCCTCCATGTCCCTCCTTCCCATGTAGTCCTCAGAAGGATGTAGATCATTGGCCTGCTATCACTAAGATGGTTTGGAACCCAGGAAAGTACTCCTCATACTACATATACATTGAAAGACACTTCAGCAGTGCAAAAGAGCTGGTTGTTCAGAAAAATAGAGCGAGAAAGTATCAGGGGCTTTTTGGGTGAGAAAGAAAGTCGAGAAGTACTCAGATGTAGCATTCACTGAAAATGAGAGAAAAGGTCTGGTAAAGTCATTGTGCAATTACTGCAAACTGATGCACTCTCCCATCCTCCAGCTTCCTGATGAAAATCACTGCAACACAATCAGTTCATTTAGGCAGTAAATACAGCATCAGTCCTCTGGTTTTTTTTAAAAAGTCAGCTACCACACCATACCATTCTGGTGACAAGGCTGTTAGTTAGATAGCATTTTGTCTTTATCTGCTTTTTTGTGGCTTCCAGAGTGTGTTGGAAGATGCTGCACATCTGTATGTTATAGAAAAACGTGGCGTTTCTGCCTTCTACCAACTGTTGCATCACAAACGGTAGGTACAGTTAGTGGGGTGGGTGGGTGCAAGAGATCAGGGACAGAAACACACCATTAATATCTATCATTAATGCTTGACAGTTAACTGTGAGTCACTGTTAACTGATATATTCTCCATAGCAATGCTTCTGCCAGAGTCCACTTGCCAACCAATCAGCACTCTCCTCATACAATATAACGTTGTTGCTTCCCCTGACATTGGTATTCTTGCAATTGTCCTGATAGGTGCAAGGTGAAAAGCTTCAGCAAAATATCTCTTTTTAGCAATACTAATACCATCTGTTGTAGTGATGTTGGTGGCGGGGTAAGTCTTGGCCAGGGCACTGGGGAAACTCTGCTCTTTGCATTGTACCATGGGATGTTTAATGCCATAAATTGACTTGGAAGGGCAGTCAGGGCCTCTGACTTCTGAAAGAGACAGCACCTCACAACTCAGCACTCCATTACCCCTAGGTTAGGGATTCGAGTCTCAAAAATGGGACTCAAACCCACAACCTTCTGACTGACTTGTGAAAGGGCTATAATTAAGTAAGGCTGACAGTACAGGGATCACCCCTTCGAACTAACAGCATGATGCAGCAGAGATTCAATTTTACCATTTTGACTAATATTGCTTCAAGTTAAACCGATTATAGCTACATCTGTCCTAATTGAAACAATGGTGACACAATAGTTCTTGCATTATGTCAAACACATGATGCTTTGTTTTTTTATCTGCAACGAGTTCCACCTACATTTCAAATTCTCCAAAAGCCAACAACTAATCAGCATATTCAAAACTCTTATGCTCCAGAATCACAAATTAATCACAGTACCCAACCTTTCTGGATGAATAAGAAAAATGGTGGGTAAAGATTCCAAAAATAAAGAAGAATGATTTCTCCATTAAATAAGAGGGGGATTAATATAATTTTAATACGATTGATAAATTTTGGGACACTAAGGGCACCATGACGTTTGGGGATAGAATGGAAAAATGGACTTGATGTAGAAATTGCTGAGACCTTCTTGGGTTAGAGCAGACTTGATGGGCCGTATGGCCAACACCTATGTATATTTATGGATGTCTTTGTTTAAACAAGACACGTGACTACATCCCATTGTACACATGCATGCCAACACCAAAAAACGTTCCTCAGTACACACAACAGGCCATTAGCACCAGTTGCACTGCCTCCTCTATTGCACTGCATGCAGCTCAATCACCTCCTTCCTTAAGGGTCGATTCTTTTTGGAAATTTACAAGTGCCCATGCTAATGGCAAGCTGCAAAACAAGTTTAATTTTACTTGCCTTTCTTTGAAGTAGTTGAGGCTGCGGTCCACCATTTTCTTCAACCTCATACCTGATCTTATTGAAGAGAGCCAAATGTCCATTTGCAGATTAAAAGGTGACAGGTGGTATGTGACATTAAGGATTCATGTATGCCATTCACTGCTTATTTGCCTACTGGTACTAATGAAAATCTGATGAGATTACTTGCAAGGAGTGATATGAAGACTGAAGCATTGGCCTTAGAGCTATAGATCACCAATTGGACTCTTCAGATAATTAGAAAATTGTGTGTTTAAGGAGAGTAGGGGTGTTACAATACCAGCATAGTTTTAATTAGATTGCATATTTCAGCCAATTAAATCTAAAATTAGAGATCAAAAGTGTATACAAGGCAACCATCAAACACAATACTGCCCTGGACACAAATTTGTTTTCTCACTTTCAAAGGTCAGAATAAACATAACAAAGTTTCTTCCCAGTCATGAAGTTATCTTGGTACCCAACATCCTCAAGTACAGTTTCTGCTCTTTATTGCCACCACTGCCTCCTCTATTGCACTGCATGCAGCTCAATCACCTCCTTCCTTAAGGGTCGATTCTTTTTGGAAATTTACAAGTGCCCATGTTAATGGCAAGCTGCAAAACAAGTTTAATTTTACTTGCCTTTCTTTGAAGTAGTTGAGGCTGCGGTCCACCATTTTCTTCAACCTCATACCTGATCTTATTGAAGAGAGCCAATGGATATTGCTCCTCGAAGAACTGAAAAAACTCATCCAGAATCTTCCCAGTTCTTTCTGAAAAGGAAATTATACAAAACTGAGCATAAAGTGAGTCAGAAGAATTGCTATTCTCCTACTTGAATATGTTGAAATAGTGTCTGCAAGCAAAAAGTTTCATCTACATAGTTTATATATGGCTGAAAAAATCAAATTCATCAGATTTTCATATATATGAAAAGCTTGAAATATTTGGAAATATGGCACCTAACATTTTCTTAATTCAAAAATAGTTTTACACTGAAGTTTACCTTTCGTTGACCAGAAAATATCTGGTACTCTCAATGCTGCATTATGCCATTCTTGGAAGTGAAATTCTCTTAATTATTTCCCCTACCATCACACTGAAGGTTATGGGTTATCAATGGCTTATGCAGTGACTTTCAAATGAAGGAGTCGGTCCAGGCAAGTTCAGTGAAAAATATTAGTAGGCTTTGAAATTAGTAGAATTTGACAACAAATTCTTCAAGCACAATGTAACAGAGCAGATTTTGAGGAACTAGATAGCATTGCCTACTTTTGGATGTAAAGTGAAGTAAATAATATCCAAATATGAAGTTAAAGTCTGTATAAAATTTTTATTGAAACGATCAAGAGTCCAAATTTGAACCCAGATTTGTTGATGGAATTTAGGGTGTGACTGTAATTCAGTTTTAATTGAGACACTAAATCTTTTGTGCAGTGTACTATAGTCAACTAGAGCTCGTGTGTCAGTACCAAGTGGCCCCTGATATCAACTGAAAAATATGGAGCTGTGAAACTGCAGGCTGATTGCAAACTTCAAAGTGACACTGGATAATAGCCTCTCCATATCCACATTCAACATCAGTGAATTGCTCTCAGTTTCTTTGTACAGTTTAACTGTACTGAAGGAAAATGGTCTGTCCATTAATGTCACTGTGTCCCAACAGGGTTGTTTCCCACCATTGAAAGTCTGAATATCAGTGCATGCCCCAAATCCACTTCTTTGGAATTTCCTCTCATCCAGGATAACAGATAAATGGCAAATCTGCTTAATGGGCTGTAGGTTTGGCATTCTCATGCTGAAACTGATGGGAAAATAAGATGGAAAGAACAAAGTTTGGATTTGACTTCAAACCAGTGAAGTTCCAATAGGAAAAAAAACTATATCCAAAGAAAAATGCTGAAGCACTTGTTGCATTCTAATGGCTCAGCCAACTAAATGGCCAACTTTAAAGAATCATTAAAAAGTGTTACTGGAAATGATCACATTGATTAGTGCTCAGATTGGCTCATCTGTCCTAACTTCATAGGAACATGAGCAGCTAATGAAAACATTCAAAGGTACATTGAGGAGAACTAAAGTAGAATAACATTTTCACTTGGTCCGCCTGGTAAAGTCCAATGTGATGTGATTCAGTTTGATTAAAAGCAATGAATAAACCATTCGCAGTTTGTATTTTCCTTAAACATTCCCTTGTTTGCATCCTGCAATAGGGGTTCATCACAAGGTGGGACAATATAAATTGAGTATAAGCAAAACTCGAGCAGTGTTCAACATGCACCCAGCTGTCTCCAGATGTTGGCCTGTTTCTAAAGTTGATATAACACAAGAGTCTTCTTTCCCTGGGAGCCCTACATAGGTGTGGTTTCTAACCATAAACGAGCACAAATGCAGCCTTTGTTACTTCTTGGTCATGTGTTATGCTTTTTAAAGATACACCAATCTGACAAGTTCAGTCATACTATACCAATGCGACTTGGATACCTTCCTAGTTCCCATCCTCTTAACAGACATTTGGAAACTATCTCCAGGAAATGAGGTGGCTGGATAACAACACTATGTCAAATATTGTAACGTGACCTAATGATTACCACTCAATATGCATTATAGGATATTGGGCGATTGAGTTACCATGTGCTCTTTTAATTCAGATCTTCTGAAGGAGTGAGAAACTAAACAGAAAAATAAGAGACTCGAGATTAAGTTACTGCTTTAACTCTCTGCCAGTTTTTTTTTGTCCAGTGTAATACAAAGGGATAGTTCTGCTTTCAGAAAAAGTGTGTTCAACTTTGGTTATTATGATGAGGTATAGCAGAACCAAGCATAACACAAGTGACACAAGTGAAATAAAATAAAGAGAACTGTAGGGCATAAAAAGTAAATACTGTATTATAGTTTGGAGATTTAATGCCAGCTCCTTCTGGATTGCCAGAAATTACACCATATTCTTTCATTAAACCTTAGAGCACAGGAGGACCATTCAGCCCATTATGCTTGTACTAGCTATTTGAAAGTGCTATTCAATTAGCTCCACTTCTTGTTCTTTCCTCATAGCCCTCAATTTCTTTCTTTAAGTATTTATTCAATACCCTTTTGAAAGTTACTATTGAAGCTACATAGTTTTCATTGTTATAAAATCCTTTGTGGACAGGTAGCCCCTGTGCATTTCTCTGCTGCTTGCTCTGGTGCATTTGGCAGGTTGTGTCTAAAAGTTGCACAAGACACAAGTGACGCTAATGCTGACTAAAACTCAACCCTTTGCCAACTTTTGACAGAAAATCTTAAGTTTGCATATGCAGCCTCGTGGTTGCAGAAAAGAATAAGATATTGAAAATTTGAGTGTTTACTTTTTTTAATATTACGAGTAATGTAGGCTTCAGTGATTTGAAATGCTTGGTATGATATGGTTTTTAAAAAAGTCCCAAATTATTCAGTTCCAATTAAGGTGTTCTCTCCTTGCAGTGGGAGTTTGGTTGCTGTCAGATATAAACAGAGAAATGTTTATGCAAAACATCTCATCTATTCTTTGTGGACCTACATCAAGCACTTTCTAGCAAAATGGAAATTTATGTCAGCTTATTGAAACATGCCCTATGGACCATCTGTGACAGGCAATGGAGGAGTCTCCAATTCAAACCAGACCACTTGACTAGAGCAAGCAAGAGATGGTGTCTGAAGAATGATGGGAACATAAAGCAGATGGCAAAAAATGTGGTAAAATCCTTTCAAATTCACCATAACATATTTAACTTAATTTAAATGAAGAGTTTCAAAACAGACAGGCTGTATCTGGACTTTTCTTCAAATTTAATATACCTGAACCAGATCACGACTATTGATTAAAAAACTAAAACACTGAAATGAAAAAACACATTTAATAGGGTATTCAATTGGGAACAGATGCTGGGAGTGAACAAGTTAAATATGACCAGAGAAGGAAGAAAACAAGTGTACGACAGGCAGAAAAATGTGAAGGGAACAATGCTGCAATTCACCGCTCCAACAATTTCACCAGCCATTTAGTTCACTTCCTTCTTTCAAAATATTCACAAGGGTTTTCGTGCTGCATACTGAACAAATTGGCAGATCCAACAGGTGATCCACACTGACCTCTTGACATCTTTTGTGTGGCAGTTTTTTTAATAAAAAAAACGGCCACAGCATGCATCAAAGTGAGAAAGAAATTGCCAGATTGGCTGCCCAATCTGGAAACTAGCATTCCTGCCCCAGTCTAGCCATTTTCAATTTACACCTCAATCTTGGCCTCTGTAAAGGAACTTGTAGGGCATCAGATCAGCCCCAGTTAAAAATGACTGACTGGAATATTTACTTCAGTATTTTTCAGTAGCATTCCAAAGCATTACTTAACAAAAAAATGGCACTACCCCCCAAGACAGAATTGAGTACTCAAACTGTTTGGAAGTCAGATATTCTTTTTTTAAAAAAAGCTAATCAACATCCGACATCCTTCTCACCACTACCAAAAAACGCTAAATGTATCACTCAAAACATGCCCCTAGAAGCAGCATACAGGTCAATTTTGGATATTTAAGCCATGTTTGGGTCAATTAAGATTGCATCTGTTGGATTTACATGACAATTTTAGCTCTACCTATTGCAAACAGCCAGTGACGTGCTGTTTGAGACAATCTGCCTCGGGACGTGTGGCTTACGTACCACCTGACATCTCAGACACAAACTCATATACCACATTCAGAATTTCAGGTTTGGTGTGATGCAAGGTCATAGTCCATGCACCCTGATGACTGGCGGATCATGTCAAACAGCACATTTTTCAGTCGTTTACAATATGGAGAGTGCTGACCATATTCAACCAATTTGTGCTTGCAAAACTCAAGAACATAATGTCTAACGTTTAAGGAGATTCCACAATTGGGCAGCACTTGCTGAACAATCCAGAGTGTGCTAAGTAGTACACTAAACAACCAATTTAAGATTCAGTGGGACTCACAATGTAGCTCATTTACACTTGCTAGAAGCTACGTACATTTATATGTGGAGATCAGTTTTCTGCAGGCAAATGGAATATGTCCAGACATTCCACCGTTTTTTTGAATAAGAAAAAGCACAGGGGACAACAGCTCTGATACATTCACCACGGCAACTTCTTGACCAGAGCCGACTTGCTAACCAATCAGCACCTTTTCATGCATACACCTGTCCCCCAATCTTGTCAGCTTTTCCTGACTTAATTTTATGACTAACTTTGCCTCAGCAGTCACTGAGGCATTATCATCATAATCTATTTCATTGCTCTAAAGATATTCCACATCATTTCAGGTTCCAACGACAAAAAAATGATCAGCTCTGCAAGTTCTGTTTTTATATTGTGTATAAATGCTGTGTACAAATGTATGCACATGTATATGTACAAGGAAGTGTGAGGCTACAAAATAACAAATTTGAGACATACATTTAAAATTAAATGCAATGGACTAGAAATACTAGTATGCAGCTGTACTATCTCTGCTCTTTGCACTGCTGTGTACTAGATTTTAAAGACAAATGAGGGGAAAAAATATAGTTTGCCAACATAGCACAATGCAATAGCTTGGCAGTGGCTTGCCCTTGAACATTCACTAAGTCAAAATCTCACGATAACTTCATTTATCTACAGCAGTCTAATAATTTGTTTGCTTATTAGGCTGTATTTTTCAAAATGTGAAATGACAAGGAAGCATTGCCAAAAACTTTTAACTACAATAGTATGATTGCTATTCAAGTGCCAGTTCTCTGCCAAATCTCAAGGGAAGTAAAATCTGGAGTACTTTTGTTCCAGGTATTCCCCCATATTATTCAAAGAAAGCATTAGCAAAGAGTCAGAATTCTAGATCTAAAAAAAATTACAGACATGCTGACCATTGAATCTCTCCCCTACACCTCCCATCCCGTGCCCCCTGTGCGTGCGCACACACACACGCACGCACACACACACACACACCTTTTGCTGCCATACCATTGGCAGGGGAGGATGCCCACACATCTCAGGCCACCAGTGATTGGCAACTTGAAAGTGCCAGACAGCAGGAAACTAATGACTGACAGGACACATTCTCCCCAATCACAATTTCTTTGTAGGTGCATGCCCTTTGAAGATAGGGAAATAATCAAGTCAATGTACGCAAAGACTCCTCTAAAGGAGATTAACCTAGAAAATTGCATTTGCTAGAGCATATAATCAGAAATTTCGTCCTTCAAGCAATAGCAGATGTGAATGAAAGCACCCAAACTCTAACATGAGGTCAAAGATGCTCAGTCTTCTGCAGTGACATACTCAGCCACTGTTCATATGAAGGTTAGCAGACAAACTGTTGCAAAATCTCATTTCATCCATTTTTAATATCCACATATGTACTTCTAATAGGGATTTTTGCAGAATTATTAGGAATAGATTCCCTAACTGATATTCCCTTCGTTAAGCCTAGCATGTTTTAATTAATTACACTCCCTATGTGATCACACTCGCTCTGTGATCAAATACCTCAGCACAGATTGGGATTAAAACTTGGACCGCCTTTATGGTTCAGATAGAGTCCACCTCCGAGCCACCATTTAACGACCAGTAACCAGTTGAACTGAACTGACCACACGCTGTTTCAGGTTTAGTACAAGGTTTGTGAAACAACACCCAGGGAGTATCATTTCTCTCTAGACAGAGTCCACAGCTGTCTTAGTGATCTCTGCTACAAATCTACCCAGACCACAGAATGAGGCCCAGATGGTCCAATAGCAGCTTAGCGTATGAGCATGACACAAGGATCTTAATGTATAGTTTTGTGTTTTTACATCTTCATAGGCTTACTGCCCCGGTGGGCTAAAACACAAATTTAAAGACAAACGATCACCTAAAGATACATGATTGCACAGGAGAGCAAAAATATTACAGATTTATTCAAGGCAAAATATGTATCAGAATGGAAAACCCGAAGCTAAAATACGACATTGATCAGTCACATGAGGAAAGTGCAAGGTTGGTTGTCCTTTTCACAAATTTACTCATAACTGTGAGCAACCTAATAGCTTTGTGACAAAACATAAACTGAATTGTCAATTACTAGACCATAGAAATATATATATATTTGCAGCGTTGCATGCTGGAAAGCAATATACAATGAACTCATACAATTGAAAGTGTCCTCACACTCACTTTCAAAGGCATTCAACATCAAACCACCACCATTGTCCCTTGACATGTCAAACAAGGCACACAGTGTATGTTTGGTCAGTGATGGTCCCCTATGTCATTGTTGTGTAATCTGTAGGATTCAATGATAGATGCAGGGGCAAAGGAATCTACCACCAAGCTTCCATTCCCTAGTGTCCCCTGCCAATTTGTTTCCCTTTTTCTACTCACCAATGCCAAGAGCTCTCGCACTCTGACAGCTGTTTCATTGCTTCTCATGCATAGCTACAACTCATCAGGGCACATTGTCCAGATCTAGCATACAATTGAAAGTGTCATCACGCTCACTTTCAAAGGAATCCAACATCAAACTACCACCACCACTATGATCATGCATTGCCACTCAGGATGGCAACTGAATAAAATTTGACACCAAGCCATCCAAGGAAATATTAGGACAGGTGACCACAAGCTTCGTCAGAGGTAGGATTTGAGAAGTCTCTTAAGGGAGGAATGAGTGAGAGAGAGACATTGAGGTCTAGGGTGGAAATTCCAATACATCGGGCATTGACAGGTGAAGGCAGGGCCATCGATTGTGGAGCAATTAAAATGGGGGAGCCAGAAATTTATGGTGCTGGAGGAAGTTACAGAAAGAGGGAGGGGAAGGCCATGGAGGGATTTGAAAAAAGAATGGGAATTTTAAAAATGGAGGCTTTGCCTAATCAGGAGCCAACATGGGTGAAGGTTGATGGTGTTTGGGGCTTGCACCAAGTCGGAAGGACTCCATGCCTTAGCCAAAATGGCTCCAGGGCCCTGAATCCACAAGTCTCACCTGGCGTCCACCATTTTCGCTGGGGATGGAGAAAGTGAGAATGGGGGGGCAATGGCTTTGACACAATGTGTAGAAGTTCAGCTATCTTCGCTCAGAAGCGATTTTCATCATCTGAAGTTTCTCTAAAACATGACTCATGGGATTTACACGTTTGAGGAAAAGTCCTAAACCTGTTTGAGTTCTTTGGAGGGAAGGTACCCTTTTGGGAGAGGTCAGTACCCCTTTGGGATTGCAAAGAGTAGATTTGGATGTGTGCAAAAAGTGTGGAACTGTCAAGTTGTCAAGTCATTTAAATCCCCTGGTCTTTAAATTTTGAAAAAAAAAACAGCCTGTGGTTTAAATCAGTGCTTGCAATTTCAAAAGATGTTTGTTGACATAAGCCTGAGGGACTTAAGATTAGCGCTGCTTGACTGCTTCGAAAACCTATCATTATAACAGTAGGGTCTTGTAGGTTCAGTTTGACTTATAGCTAATTCCTTTATAACCACTTGGAGCTGAGTCTGATGTGGGGCGATGAATGCATTTTTTTAAAGTAAGGCACTAAATACTTGTACTGAGTGGGTTTTTAATCAATGAGCTTTTTTTTAAAAAAAAACATAGTAAAGTCTGTAACAAATACTTAGAGCTTCATTTAATTCCATCTCAGCATGACTCTTGAAGTCTGCCCATAGTGGATACTGGGCAAGGTGGCATAGAGGTTGTAGGGGTAAAAGGGTGGTGGGTGGAGGCATGGCTTGGCACAGAAGGTATCAGGGTCATGGGAGAGGTTAGGCCTGCACAGAAGGTATGAGCAGCCATGAAGAGTGGGTCAGGAAATGAGGTGACAAGTCAGTGTGGATGGGACATTGTGGGGGGAGGGGGAGCGGGGGGCGGGGGGGGGGGGGGGGGGGGGGGGGGGGGGGGGGGGGGGGGAGAGAAGATATATGTGGTGTGTGAGGGCTAAATGGCCTAGCTTTTTATTGTAAATGGGATGAAGTCCCAGGGCAGTGAGGCAGGCCTTTTAAACAGCCCACCTTGTTACTCGGCAACACCCGCAGCTGCCTCTGCACCGTTTCTGGGGATGGCAGGTCCGGCTCCAGTTGCACCCCCACCCCCCCCCACCCCAACCCCCCACCACCCCGAGTCAAAGTCCGACCCATTTGGAGAAATTCCTCCCGAGTCGGGTTTGGGCAGTTGGGAATTTTCCCTAACTCCACACATCTGACTCGGCAGTGAAAACCTGGCCCTTGGTTTGAGCAAAGATAACAAGAGAGTTTGATAACCTCCCAAGTTTACCAAAGGCAGAATGTGGGAGGCTAGCCAAGTGTACTTGGAAGAGTCAAATCCACGGGAACAAAGGTGCAGAGTGCCTTCATCTGTGCCTAACATCATGAGTCATGAGAGCAATATTATGATAAAAGGACTAGGTGGCGGCCCATCAGAGATTCCTCAGGGCAAATATCAGTGAGCAATAAAAGATGATTTAACAGCATCTTCCATCCAAAAAAATAAATAAAAGAAATGAATGGGATTCAGTGGTGTATGCCATATATGTATTCAATATAGCTGTTGGACATGCTACAAAGCTCAGTACCTAATTGAAAAACAAAAACAATCTCTATTCTGGATACATAATAAAGCTTCAAATGTTTAAAGAAAAGCTTTCTACAACTCCACTACAGCTAGTGCAGAGAGTAAATAATGATGCCTGGTGATTGTGTCAATTGTATAAACTGGTCTATAATTGTTTCAATCCTGCCCCAAACTGCACACAGCAGAAACTAGAGGTTGAAAAACTGATTCAGTCTCAATAACTAGGTCAAGATTATTTGTTTTTACTTTTATTATAAAAAGGAAAATATTGGAGAGTACTGAATGCCATGATGACCTCAAGCTAACCTCCAGTTTAAGGCTACACATCACTCTATTCAAAAATATAATGCTAAAGGAAGAGTACAGGTTTATCTGCACAATCTACTCCCACTGTGCCTGGAATAGATATCCCACAAGGTGTTGCCTTACCAAAGGATAAAGTGTACATTCAACTTTAACACTAGGAGCAGACAATATGGCAAACAACAATTGTGACACATCATGTGTCGAGGTCTTTATATTTGGTGGCATAAATACACTCAGACAGATGACAACGACAACACCTCTTCATTTAGGAAAGCCTGGTCATACAAGATGTCCATCTTCAGCTCCCAAGATTGGGGCCAACAGCACATGCAAGCATTATCATTACACAGGTATGCAGTTGGGGGCTAGTTCAAATGACCCACACTCTTAATCCTTCACATTTGAATTATCTTGACCTGTACTGAAAAATTGTGCTAAAAAGCCTTTGTGCCATTTATTAAATTTGCTTAATCAGTGAGTTACACCAGCTTTCAATGGGAAGCTATGATTCTCCATTGATGTACTAAACTTGCATAGAGAAAATATTCATTGCAGTTTGAGGGAAATAAAAATCCTCCTTCATGGTTTCATCACAGGATGTATTATGCACAAGAAAACAGTCACAATTCACATTTCTTTTGAGTTCAGTATAATTTATCCTTTTGAGATATGGAATACATTTATAAACTTTTCAGTGTCTGGCTGGTTGGTTTTTCGAAAGCAGACTCATTAACTGGAATCAATGCTTTTACTGTTGGCATCTAAAGCTTACAGGAACAGATTTCATACATTTTCTAAATATGATCATAGGACTTCATGTCCAAGTGTGTGCCCAAAACCACCCAAGGGCAATGAATTGCCTTTTGAATAGTCAATGTTTAAACTACATTTAAAATAAAATCTAAGCAAGTTATAGATGCATTGGTTTTGAGCATCTGAGGTGGTGAGGAATTTTCCCCAGGAGGTTCATCACTGCCCCCTCCTCACCCCACCCCTTTTATTGGCCCTGGTTTTAGTTCCTGCTTTTGCACCTCCTGGAGGAGTGGGAGGAGGAAGGGGAAGGCACATTTATGGCACATCATTGTGTGGGCAGGCTGAAGGGATTGTCTGGTCGTCTTCTACCCACCAATCGCTTATGTTTTAACTGAAAACCAGTTTTACCTTATCCACAATCTAGTATAACAGCTCTCCTCAGGATGACCTAATTAAAAAGCTATTTCCAAATATCTTAACTGAAGATTTCAGTTTATGTAAAAGCATCCTTAATGGCTTCCTGCACTGCAAATTCAAGTCAAAATATGCATAGCTCAAAACATCTGCTAGGAATGGCCTGCACTCCCAATGCAATGGCCCAAGTGTAGACAATTGAGGCTTGCACTCACCAAAATCAGTGGTGGCCAAAATTCTGGAATCAGCTAATTTAAGCAGCACTAGTGAAATGAGAGTGGGAGTCTCATCAGTGAGAGACTTTCAAAGGGTCACTGACCTAAAACGTCAACTCAATTTCTCTCTCCATTGACCTGAATATTTCAGGAATTTTCTATTATTAGTTTCAGATTTTTAGCTTGGTGCTTTGTGTCATTTCTTTGACAATAAAGAGCAGGAGGTTTAGACGAATGAGAGGTGATCTTATTGAAACAAGATTTTGAGGGGAATCTAGAATTAGGAGGCAGAGTTTTGAAATGAGGGGTCTCCTATTTAACGCTGAAGAGGAGACAGTTCTTCTGAGGATTGTTCGGAGCAGTGGAAGCTGGGAAATTGAATGTATTCAATGTGGAATTAGATATTTTAAAAGGTTAAGGGGGCCAGGCAGGAAAGTGAAGTTAAGGCCACAATCTGATCAGTCATCTTATTGAATGGCAGAGTCGGCTTGAGGGCTCTATTCAGCTCTTATTTCTTATGATCTTATAATCTTATCTTCGAGTTAGCCAACAACACTAAGTACTGGCTAGCACCTTTGAGAGCATCTATCATCAGGTCTTGAATGAAGGCATTATGTTTCACAGCTCACAGCTCAGCAATCATCACTTGGTAAACAATGCTAGAAGCATTGTGCAAGGGATTGGGAAAAGACTCAACGGCAAACTCAGGTCTATATAATTTGCCAGATTGGCAATGATCAGATGGTCTTGCAATGGGGCAATTGCTGATTCTGCAACCTAGGAATTTCAGGGTTACGGTCATTAACATGGTCAAGAACCAAATCAAAACCACATCTTATAAAATCCAGATATAAGCAGCAGTGCACAGAGGCATTGAGCACTTCAAGCAAAGTCAGCATGCATCTACTTGCCTTTTACTTATCAAGTCTGCTTATTGTGCTCAAAGAAAAGAAATGGAGAACCAAATTTCATTTGCAACTGTTATATACAACACATTGAGTTTTACAATGGCTATTTGACACAACACATTCCGATATTAGATTTGATTGAAGCTATTCAAGAAAATATTCCCATAGAAGATAAAGCAACTTGCACAAAAATACGAAGAGGGAAAATGCAACATGAGATACAACACAGCAGCACCGGCAAAGCAAGGGTCACAAAATACAAATGCCTGAATTGTAGCACATTTGTGAATAGCTGATGATGGTACAACCCTTTGCTGTGATACTGGCATTTACTTCAGAGGAACAGCTTCTCAGAATCACCTTACTTCTTGTTTATATAGGCTGGCCTGAAAAGTTTATTTCCAATTTTCTACCAACACTTGAAGCCAGATTTTAGCCCATTTACTCTTGGCAGTGACATCAGCATGAATGAAGCACTTGCACAAGGAATCTTTCATGGCCAAAAATGTATCAGTGATCTCATTTGTAAACCGTGACCAAGTTCCTCTGCCCCAATTGCACAATGTATACAGTTAATGTTTGAGAGTAGTGATCTAATCTGTCGTAGCGATTTCAGAAACATTTACAGTAAAGCCAAATTAGGAAGACATCCTTTCCCTGTACTCCTAAATGGATATTATTGGAATTAATCAACAGCGTGGGGACTTCAACTTTAAAGAAGGTGCTACATCTGTGCTGTTTGAAGAACATGATCTTCATCCCAAAAATCTTGCTACACTTGAGCCTTACCACAAGAGCCTGCCCCCACATCTCCTTCCTCCCCAGAGTGGGATCCAAATAGAGAAAAAATGTGCAGCCACATGAAGCTTGAATCAAAGGTCAAGTACAGAGTCAAAGTGCAAAGTAAATACTTCCCAGTGTAAATATCAAAACTGCCAATAGTGCAATGGGTAACCAGGTTACAACTCAAGGCCTAGTAAGGAAACTGAAGAATCACCCCATTAAATACTAATAGATTTTGTAATCAGCCATACTGCAATGAAAAGTGCATTTAATTTCTAAGCAAAGGGAAGATAGTCAAAAAGTTTAAAGACAGTTTATATTGACTGACAAATGTTAAATTTTAGTCAATGTTTCCAGGTCCACTCTTCATGCCATGTTATTAGCTGATACCAGCTTCCTTTATGAAAACTACCAGCCTCAAAATACCTTTGACCGCTGCATGGCATCAAATTGACTGTTTTGCTGGCATTGCCTGCAGCGTAAATCAAAGAAACCAGTCAAGCTGTTGATCACAAACCACAATTGTGGAAAATGATTGAAATGCCAGAAACAATTAACATGCATCACCAGGCAATTGTCACAATTTAAGCAGGTTGGTTTCAGAACGTTTGCAACGATAGGAGAGTGTTTCCCCGACATGGGCACAATCAAGAAACTAGGTGCAAATTATGTTCCAAATTGTGCTGTATTCAGCTTCGAATCGCCACCTAACTCATTTGCATAATCTCTAAAAAATCCTTGGAACAGCATAATCAGGCAAAGTAATGGAACATTAATGGAATGTGCTTCTCCTTGCAATAAAAATGTTAGTGTTTAAGAGTGGTAACTTGGCGCAGTTCTGTTGACACAGCTGAAAATTGTTTTATCAAAAAGCATTTTTAACAAGAGAGAGTGTCCAGTTATGCACCCTTGAGTCACCAGATGTCAAGACTACTGACAATGGTCAGTGCACACTAGCTAGTTTCTTAGTTAATTAAATATTTAATTATGAACTTCTCAAAAGTTTAATTATTTCAATCCAGCAGCATGGTTGGCTTCCAATGCAATACATTTTTTTAAACCAGCATTAAAGATAATGGTAACTATGTTCCTCAACTGCACTTTGCAAACCCACGATTTTTACCAAAGGAGGACAAGGGTACAAAACACACAGGAAGACCACCATGTACAAGTTCCTCTCCAAATCACATACCATGCTGACTTGGAAATATATTGCCGTTCTTTCACTGTCACTGGTTTAAAATCCTGGAATATGCCTCCCAGCACTGTAGGTATACCTATACCTACATCATATGGCCTGCAGCGGTTCAAAGATAATTAGGGATGGACAATAAACATTGGTATAGTAATTGTTGCTTTAAGGAATGTAATGACTGTAGCTTTAAGACTTGCGTTGTATAGTATCACATGGCAATGTGAACAAATCAGCTCTAAACACAGGGAACCTGAGAGTGGGAGTTCTTTTTCTAGTTGTGGAGCTTGATGGAAGGCTGCTGCAGCCTGTAAACAAAGTTCGATGTTTCTAATGAGAAACCTGTCTGGAAAATCAAATCCATAACGATTGGCCTTGCCAACAATGCTCAAATCCCCTGCACAAATAAAAAAGAAACTCCATCTACACAACCTGTGCGTAACATCCATCAAGCTTTCTCACTGGTTCAGTAGATTTCAGCCAGACTGTATTGATAAACAGCTAACTTGACATGCCTTTACAAAGACTGTACAATACAATTGCAGCTTTAGAAATACAAGAACTGGACACTTAACAGGCTAGCTCATTTTCAGTTTTGAACTAGCCAATATGGAGGCAACTCTAATTCTAAGCAAGACTGGAACCAGTAGGATTCCACCTGCTACTTAACCTAGGCACAAAAAAGAGTGGACCTGTAAACAATTGGGAAAAATGTTAAATTTTTGTCAATCAATATAAACCGTCTTCAAAACTTACTTTTTGACAATATCTTCCCTTTGCTGAAATATATGCACTTTTCATTGCAGTATGGCCGGTTACAAAAATCTATTAGTATTTGATGGGGTGATTCTTCAGCTTCCTTCCTAGGCTTCGAGTAATAACCTCGAGTTGAATCATTACTTGAAACGTCTGCATGGAAATCTATTTGAAGGGTTGCTTAGCTCTTGTGAACTACTTCAAAAGATACTGGTGTTATCTGACTTGTCCTTGACATCAGGCTGTACTTCAAATAGTTCTGTGAATAAACTTGGCACACCCAGGCATGCCTTGGCTCACTGAGATGGACAGTATTTGTTCATGAAGTAGATCTTCACTTTGGCCATGAGAAAACGATCTCCAGAACTCAAATGATCATAGCCTCAAACAATACACATACATAAAACCCAACCTGGCTGTACTTGCTAAAAACTAATCTAGAAGTAAGGGTTGTTACTCAAATTTGAAAACCAAAATGCAGTGTTAGCTGGAAATTTCAGAAGTTTGAAACAATGTGAATTAAATTTTTATCAATGGGCACTGCATAAAGCATATACCAAGACTCCCACTTGCAAGCTAGCCCTTGTACATTGCGCAATTCTAGGTACAATTTGAAAGCTGCAACAGTGATAAAGAAATAAACCCAGAATGTTGGAGATCATCTGAATCCACAGTTTGTTACTTCACAGCAGAAGTTATTTAAAATAGCGAAATTGCCAGTTCCTCAGATCCCCAATGACTTCAATTATCCCTCATCTCCAAACCTTGCATATAGAAGGAACTTGCACTTCCACAGTCACCCACTCCATTCTCTGGAAAACTTAATATGACGTGCAGTCACTGCTATGTAGGCAACCAGTTGTATACAGCAAGGTCCATAAACTGACTAATGAAAAAAATAACCAAAATTTTTGGAGGTAGTGCAGAAATGTTAAAAAAGCTAAAAAAGTAATCGGGCCTCATGTCTTAGCTGGAGGGAGGGGAGGGGCAGACAGACATTCTCTCAACACTGCTCAAGTGTTTAACTGGAACAAATGCTTATAATGGGGCAGGGCATGAACTCACATTTTCCAACTTGGGTGAGTGTGCCACCAAAGAGCCAAATTGAACACTTATAAAGAGGAGACATGTGGGCTAAATACACTATTATCTGTTTCCATTTTCAAAAACTCACATTTTAAATTATACATGTTTTGCAGTGCCCAAAACAATTCCAAATAGATCTCTTATGCCATTGCTCACTTTAAACAAACTATGCAGCCTTTGATTTCAGGGCTGCAACATACTTTGGACTCATTCTGTGCTCAGAGGACAAGCTCAGTGTAACCTGTTCTATCCATTTATGGTCCAATTGTAATAACATTCCACAGGTCACTCAGAGCTTAATTGATCTTCAGACTATTTCAGCAAATGAATAGCCTTTCAATGGCACTAGCAGGGGAGAAGATTCTCTGTAGATTGGAAACGGTTTTTTCTTGTACACAAATTTGCACAAGACTCATTTTCACAGTCATCATTTCTCAGCTTTAATACAAATAGATCTCAACAGGAAAGTTAAAGGAAGAAGCAAATCAGCTATCCCATGTAAGTACCCATAGATTTAAACCCTACTTAAAGCTTGGGGTTCCAAATTTTTCTTTTGGAATTAGATTGCGTAAAAGGGATGCCCAGGTTTGTGGCCAACCTCTTAGAAAAGAAAATTGACTCCTAACAAGGCTCCAGGATTGATTTCGCAAATGGCACTGTACTTGAAGCAGCACAGCCTGGTCATGTGTACTGCTCCATGCAATTCATGTTAAAGAGAGAATTACAAGCTCAAATTTCAAGAAATAAACGTTTACAAGAGTACCTAGGATAACATTAACTTGAACTGATTACTGTTATTGAAAGCTGTTACGCTGCTGCCTGTAAAGTCCCCGTGATAGCTGTACCTTGGAAAACACTTCCTTAATTATAAAGAACACCTAAGTACCACTTTGGATTTTTACATTATTAAAAGGCCAAGTGCGAGAAGCAAAGAATCTACCATTTAGAATTGACATTGCTTTACTTTGGAATCAAAAGCAGTGAAGGAATAGAATCACCAAAGAATAAAAGTTGGCACAAGTGAATAAGAAGGTGATTGCTTTAATGATTATACATTCTGGTACTTCATGTTAACTCCCGGACCTCTACCGGTTGTGAGCCACCACTTGAAATGATAACTATCAAAGATTTTATGGGTCAGTTTTAGTTCTAGCATCACCCAAGGTGGCGAACGTTAAGTTTTCTTTTACACTCTTCCCCAGCTGAAAGGTCGGACTCTCCTCAATTCTTTTTTGGATTTGTAATGTTACCAGGCATGTCTATATGCAGTCTGCCAGATCAGACAATGTGCTGCTGGCAAAATGAGTTATCATGTCAGAGGGGAATTGACAAGAGGTGAAAAGGTAATGGGCCCCAGTGGTGGCGGAACCAGCTCTGCTACCTTGTTATTTCTGGAAGAACGAACTTCATGTACCACCTTACACATCCGCAGGACATCCAAATGTACTTTATTTCAATTAATTAATTCTTTAAACCGAGTTACCTGTTTTCTAGGCAATGTGGCACCCAAATTGCACACAGCAACCAGCAATGAGAGTATTGAGAGAATATTTTCTGGGACAGACTGAAAATGTAAAGAAATGTCTTTCTGATCGAGATATCTGCTGTTAAAATTCATAATTAGGCTCATTGACATAATGAACTTGAGGCATTTTCAAAAGTCCCTACAACTACTTATGAACAGAAGCTCTCTGTTCTATAGATGAGAATTAAACCAATGGTGCACAAGAAGCTTGTGAATTCGGATCGTGTCCAGAAGCAAAGTTCACTTGCCATTGTTACGTCAATGATGCCCAGCTATATAGCTCCACCTCCTCAATCAATTTCAAAGCTGTTGCATCAGTATCCAACTGCCTTGAGTCAAAATGTTCTTCAGCACAAGGTCAAGATGACTTTGATTTCTGGTTGTATCCGTGAACCCTCCAAGCAGCCATCTCAATAAATCTGGGGGAGCAGAACCATAGCTTGAACCCAGGCTAAACTCATCGACCACACCGTAGCGTCAGCAATGGCTCAGATGATAGCACTCTCACCTCAGTCATAAGGTTCCTGGTCTAAGTCCTGCCCCAGGGCTTGCGCACAAAAATCCAGGCCGACACTCCAGTGCAGTACTGAGGGAATGCTGCATTGTTAGAAGTGCCGTCTATTTGATGAGATATTAAACTGAGGCCCCATCTGCCTGCAATGATCCCAAGGTACTGCTTTGAAGAGGAGCAAGGGAATTATCTCAACGTCCTGGCTAATACTTATCCCTCAATCAACGCCACACAAGGAAAGAGATTGTCTGGTCATTTATCATATTGATGTTTGTGGAAGCTTGCTGCATTTCCCACATTACAACAGTGTCTACACCTCAAAAGTGCTTAGAGACGGTGATCATGCAAAGTGCTACATAAAAGCAAGTCTTTCTTTACCATTCCACTGGCATGACAACTTCCGTTCAGCTTTGCAATGATGAGCACCTCACCCTCCACTACCCCACAATATCCACGCAAACTCAACCACAGCTTTAACATCTAAAATCTGGACTTCTCGAAAACATTTTCCTATACAATTTATCCAAAACCTGGCAGCCTAGTTCTGTATCTACTCCAATCCTTGTGTGCTCACCACACTGTTCCTTGCCAAGTGGCACCAGTAAATCATATCCCTGACCTTGCTTTCAAACACTTCCCTGGCCTCTTTCCACTATACAGAACTAGCCTTGGCCCTAACCAAGCTGTTCCAGCACAGCTACAACACTGGCATCTACCCAACAATGTCCTGTCCACAAAAAGGAGAAATGCAACCCAGCCAATTACCACCCCATCAGTCTACTCTCGATCATCAGCAAAGTGATGGAAGGTGCCGTTGATAGTGCTATCAAGTGGCCCTTACTCAACAATAATCTGCTCACTGATACTCAGACTCGGTTCTGCAGAGCGAATCAGCTCTTGACTTAATTACAGCCTTGCTTCAAACATGGACAAAGAGCTGAACTCAGGAGGTAAATAGACAGTGACTGCCCTTGACATCATGGCAGCATTTGACCATGTGGAGCATCAAGGAGCTCTAGCAAAACTGGGGTCAATGGGAATCAGGGGAAGACTCTGCTGGTTGAAGTCATACCTAGTATAAAGGAAGAAGGTTGTGGCTGTAGGAGGTCAATCATCTCAGTTCCAGAACATCACAGCAGCAGTTCTTCAGGGTACTGTCTTCTGCCCAACCATCTTCAGCAGCTTTATCAATGACTGTCCCTCCGCAAGTTCAGAAGTGGGGATATTCGCTGATGATTGCACTATGTTCAGCACCAGATACTGAAGCAGTTTGTAAATGAAGAGTCATGTCCATATGCAGCAAGACCTGGACAATATTCAGGATTGGGTTGATAAATGGCAAATAACATTTGCGCCACCCAAGTGCCAGGCAATAATCATCTCCAACAAGAGAGAATCCAACCATTGCCCTTGACATTGGATGGCATTACCATCATGGAATCCTCCACTATCAACATCCTAGAAGTTATCATTGACCAGTGGTTGAACTGGGCCAGTCATATAAATACAGAGGCTACAAAAGCAGGTCAGAGACTGGGAATTCTGCAGCATGAAACTCACCTCCTGACTCCCCAAAGCCTATCCACCATCTACAAGGCACAAGTCAGGCATGTGATGGAATGCTGTCCATTTGCCTGGACGAGTACAGCTCCAACAACACTCGGAAGCTCGACATCATCCAGGACAGAGCACCCACCTTCAACATTCACTCCCTCCTGCACCACACACAAGATGCACTTCAGTAACTCACTAAGGCTCCTTCAACACCTTTCAAACCCACAATCTCTCCCACCTGCAAGAGCAAGAGCAGCAGATGCACAGGAACACCACCTGCAAGTTCCCTTCAAGTAACACAACATCCTGACTTGGAGCTATCACTGTTCCTTCACTGTCACTGGTAAAAAAGCCTGGAGCTCCCTTCCTATCAGCACTGTGGGTGTACATACAACACATGGACTACAGTGGTTCAAGAAAGCAGTACAACCTTCTCAAGGGATATTAGAGATGGACAATAAATGCTAGCCTAGCCAGTGACATCCACATCCCAAGAATGAATAAAAAACACCAGGAACCTCCTAGTGCATGCACCCTTACTGCACCTGCACTGGTCCACGTCCTCATACATTGAGGATTACAATTATTATAGCCCTACCCTCAGCCCAAAGCCTCACCTCTCTCCTCAAATTCAATTGCCTCTTAAAAACCCTCCTTGTTGCTCTGCTTCAACTACATTTCCTGCTTTGGTTCTCCCATTCTCATTTTTCACCTTTCCACTCACCTGCAACCAACCTCTAGATCTCATTCCATGTGACAGACATGACTAAAAAGTAGAATATATTAACTGCATCTTTGAAATGATTAGTTATTTGTGTGGTTGCAACAAGTTCATAACTATAATCCACACATTGGGCTCTTCTCTGGATTTGAAATCTAATTCGCCGGAACCATTTAGCTCAGACAAACCTTAACCAGTTTCCCTGCCTAACAGCACTGTGGGTGTTCTTACAACAGATGGTAGTCCAAGAAGCCAGCTCACCACCACCTTCCCAAGGGCAGTTAGGGATAGGCAACAAATGCTGGCCTAGCCAGCGATACCCACATCCCATGAATGAATGTTTTAAAAAGCTAGGAACATCTGCAGCTCATATTAGGAGGAAAATTGGACATTCACTAGCAGTAAATTATATAAAAATAAGAAAACAATATTAGGAGAAAACAAAAAACAACATTATGCAATGAGAGCTCATGCGATGTTAGGTGCCGGCAGCAGGACTACTGACCAGGTCATAAAAGTACCAAGTGATTGTGCTGGAAGCCTAATTATTATACTGCACAGAGAGAAGTAAAACTGTGCTTTTTCTCTGCACTGCTTAATTAATCTTTGCCAAAAGAACCACAGCACTTCTTGCCTATATACTTTGAAACCAGTTGCACATCCCAGTATAGCACATCGGGCACAGCCACATCAGGTTCATGTGTTCATCTAAAATTACAGAAAGCCAAAGTCTCTGCAGAAATTAATTCTAGATTTCAGGACATTTAAGTTTTGGTTAAAATAAAGGCTTAGCAACACAGCCGGCTCTAACTGCGTGATAACCCAAGAACCCAGGTAAATGAAAACACTTCTCACATCCTTATATGGATGCTTTCAACTGGATTTAAACAGGTCAAGGGGCAGAGCGTACATCTGCAACAACATGCACACACTTCAATTGATCTACTGTAATACGATTGAGGTTTATGGACTAAAGCTCACTAGTTGACTAACAAATAAGTCCACAGAATAACTGCCAAAGAACTATGGTGCCTGAGACAAACCAAGTTCCTAAATAATCCACCAGGTTCCAGCCATCCTCAATGTTCCCTTCATCCCTTGAAGGGCTCTCAGCTAGAAGGACCATAAAATCTTAAATGTATCTCAATCTTGCCCACTGTTGATCCATAAATTAGCGATTCTTCTTTTAAAAAAGGTGGGCCAATGAAAGTTACAGCTTACACCAACATGAAGCTAAATGTATTTCCATCCATTGCTTTATCTCTACCTTTTAGACTTTCTCGATTCCTTCACCCCGCCCCACCCCCACCAGGGCTATCTGTACCTTGCTTGTCCTGCTTTCTACCCTTAATTAGCACATTCCTTAGATAATATCACCACCTTCAACACCTCTTTGTCCATCTCCACCCATCACTGGCCCTCTATCCAGCTCTACTTGTCCCACCCTCCCTTAAACCAGCTTATATTTCACTTCTTTTCTATTTTTACTTAGTTCTGCTGAAGAGTCATACGGACTCGAAACGTTAACTGTGTTCCTCTCCGCAGATGCTGCCAGACCTGCTGAGTTTTTCCAGGTATTTTTGTTTTTGTTTTGAAGCTAAAACAACATCTCTACTGCAATGCAATCTCTGTAGCAATGGTGCAAGACTGCCAGGGGAAAAAATGTCTACTGCAAAGTTTCTACTAAAGCAACAAATCTTGGTACACTTTACATATTTATTTTCTATTGAGTGCGATTTAGAAATTCCTTAAGATAGGTAGCATATGATCTTGAATTATCCACTTCCACTCCTCTGCCAACTGGAATCCTTACTTTGCAAGTGAAAAATTCCTAAAATAGGAGACTTGGAACAAAATTGAATTCTTGCCTAATACACAACTGCTCAGTGTCTAAAGAATAATCCCAAAGCTACTCAAGATGCAGATTGACCTGGGCCCTGTGACTTAAAATATAAAATAAATGCTCCAACAACTCAAAGTAACAGATTCATAGCCAAATAGTGGCCACTGTTAATGGAGCTTGAAATTCCTGGTCAAGCTGTCTGCACACACCTTCAGCCTATGCTCTCAGTAATTTCAAGGGATCTTTTGTGTCCATCTGAGACACAGGAAAAGGGAAGTGAGACATGGATTTTATGCATTATTTGAAGGCCATCACCCCTGACATTTGATTATCTTCTCAGCATTGCATTTCATTATTTTCACTCCCTTTCAAAGCTTCTGTTCTGGATCATGCTTGGTAACTGTGGGCTCCAATTCCAAGCCTCTAACTGCAATAAACAGTCTGCTGGAAGATGCAGGAGAGGATCAAATGGCTCAGCGACCAATTCACCCTCTCTGAATGGAACAGAGACAGACAAACCCTGCAGCCTAACCAAGGTTAAGAATGTGTCACATGCAAGAATTGTGGGTGGACAGAGTTTGTAATGTGCTGGAATTTAAAGCTTCTTCCTTAAGGTCACAAGTAACCGAGCATTTAACATCTTTGCTCCCTTAGTGTAGGAGAGCAGCTGATTCAGTGAATCCTAGCACACCAACTGCAACAAAACCAGGGTCACACAATGAGAGGACAGCAGCAAGCAGGAAGCTGTCCCTGCTTTGTCCACAGGGACAATGCTCTATGCATTTTTAATGCTAGTCTGGCCAAGATTATCCAGTGTGAGGCCGTTATGTCATGAAGGTTTTTTCCTGCAACCACTGGAGGGCAAGTCACAAGCAACCGCTGCACAAGTCAGGGTAGCCACATCAAAAACACTTCTGTCAAATGATCAAAAAAGCAAGCAGCTCAGCCTTGAGAGCAAGCAAGCCAATCTCAGGCAGTTATCATGAAGTACCAAATTAGCTGACTATTGGGAAGTTGGGTAGGAGATAAAAATGAGCTATTTAAAAATACAGCCCAAGCTTTGATCCACCTCAAATGCATGCATTGGGAAGAATCTTGTTTTTGCTCATTTAAACCAAGCACTCCAAAGGAGTGCTCCTCATTAACATACAGAATGCAATTTTAAAGCATGACAAAATAACACTTTACCATGTGAACTCCAAGTATAAACCCACTTACTGAACAAAAAAAGGAATATTAATTTAATAGTTGATGATTTGTGTTAAAAGAGAAGGCTCACATTTATATAACACTTTCCATAAGTCCCAAAAGTGCTTTACAACCATTGAAGTAAAAGTGTAGTCACTGTAGTAATGTAGAAAATGTAGCAGCTGATGTGCGCTCAACAAACTCGCACAACAGCAATGTGATAATATCCAGACAATGTTTCTTTTGTGATGATTAAGAGGTAAATATTGGCCAGGACACCTGGGATAACCCAAGTGCACAGAGTCTTTTACGTGCATCCGAGCAGGCAGATGGGGCCTCAGTTTAACATCCCAACCAACCAAAAGACAGCATCTGAGTGCAGTGCTCTCTTAGTACTACAGTGGAATGTCAGCCTTGATTTTTGCACTCATGCCCTGAAGTGGGCCTTGATCTGCTTCTGCTGTGCTGGCATCATAGGCTAACATCCACATTCCACCAACATTTTTTATTTTGCATGTGGTTAACAGTGTGATAAGGGCCAGATAATCTGTTTTCTTGAACCTAGAATCTTGTGATTCAAAGGTGAGTGTGCTAACAACTGAGCCATGACTGACAATTATTAATCTGCAAATGACAATTGCACCAATTCTTTTAATTATATTCAGGTCAAGGGTATTAATAGGGGTTTCAATTGAGCACAAAAAAAGAGATACATTGAAACGGTGGCTAAGAGATATATGCGTGTAATATTTGAGTATTGCTAAGTCTTTGCGCTCATCATGACACTTCACAAGAATAGCAATATAAGGGGAAAACAACAATTTATACTGTATGAGAAGAGAGTGCTAAATGGTTGGCAAGCAGGCAATGTTGGCAGTTAACTGTCAGTCACCATCAACTGATGCATACACCATGGTAACACCTCTATCTGAGTCCACTTGCCAACCAATCAGCACTCTTTTCATGCAGTACAAATTGTTGTTTTCTCCTTGTATTGATATCCTTGAAGTATCCTGATGAGTAAAAGGTGAAAAGCTTTGACATCTTTTTTTAGCAATACACAAGTTCTGTACTACCAAATTACATGTAACATTTCACTGTAAATAGATTAATAGAGTAAAGATAGACTCTTTCTTCCATCACCAAATGGCTTTCCAGAAAACAACAATTTGGACCAGACATTCTACAGTAAGTAGTTATTACAAAATGTTATCATATTAACTGCTAAATTTTAAAAATTAAAGGTTAGAATAGCTGAAATAAAATGAAATAATAGATACAGGCAAACAGTTTGTACTTTGAGTGGAAGTGGCTGTTGAGCTATTCTTAGATGGCTCATTTAAATTACTGTAAAACAGGTTAATGTACATAAAAGCAAATTTGCTATTTTACACTATGTACCTGGTTATCTTGACTTGAAACTACTTATAAACACAAGAAACTTTGTTCAATGCACTGAAAAGTTTAAAGTATGTACTTCCTTTCCTTTAAAAGCCACACCCATCAATAAAGAAGAAAGCAAGGCTTTTGAAATAAGTTTCCTGCAGTAAGTTTCATTCCTGGCACCCCTCAGGGAAACTGACTTAACCAGAAGCCAAAAGGAAATTTGTTGCGCCGTACAAAAATCTAATCACAGGATTGACGTGAAGGGCTGCAAATCCCAACCTTACCTACAAAAATAATGAAGAATGTGTGCAGATAGGAAGCACTAAGCAGGTTAAAAACAGAATTATCTGGAAAAACTCAGCAGGTCTGGCAGCATCGGCAGAGAAGAACAAAGTTGACGTTTCAAGTCCTCATGACCCTTCAACAGAACTAAGTAAAAATAGGAGAGGGGTGAAATATAAGCTGGTTTAAGCAGGTGCTGGCTGTGCCTCAGTGGCAGCATTCTTATCAAGTCAGAAGGTGGTGCATTCAAATCCCATCCCAGGGGTTTCAGCACAAAAATCTAGGCTGACACTCCAGTGCGGTGTTGAGGGAGTGCTGCATTGTCAAGAGGGGACATTGTGCTGATGAGGCCTTTTCTGCCTTCGCAAGAGGATGTAAAAGATCTCAATTGCCATTTCAAAATAGAGACAGGGGCCAGGATTTTACAGCCCCTCCCACCTGGCGGGATATTATGGTCCCGCATGACTGAATGGTGACTTAAATGGCTCACCGCATCTGCCAGGAGCAGGGCTGTAAAATTCTGAACAGGGAGTTCTCCCTGCTTTCCGAGCCAATTTTTATCTCTTTTCCAACATTAAAGCAGGTTGTTATCTGGTCACCATAGTGTTGCTAGTGGGATCTTGCAGTGTATAGGCTGGCTGTCATGTTTTGTCCAACAGTGACCAGTTTCAAAAAAAAAAATGCTTTGGTGTGTCCTAAAGATGCTAAGTTAATACTAGTATAAAAACAAAAAAACTGCGGATGCTGGAAATCCAAAACAAAAACAGAATTACCTGGAAAAACTCAGCAGGTCTGGCAGCATCGGCGGAGAAGAAAAGAGTTGACGTTTCGAGTCCTCATGACCCTTCGACAGAACAGTGTTTCCTTCTTGCAAGCTAACAGTTAATGTAGGCAAGATCACAGAAAAAAAATTTTTTTTTTTTTTACAAAAGACAAACCACAAGTATATATCAGTCAGCGACCATTTCAATAAAGCACCAAAAAGCCAAAGGGTTAGGTAGGATGAGGGCCACTGTCCTAGTGGTTTTTTTTGGGTTCAGATGCAAGGCATGCATTGAAACCGGTTGACACTTAAAAGCCCCAAACCAAGCTAAATGAGAAATCTTTTAAGCTCAGTTTGTCATATGAATGCACACTTTCCTCTTACTAACTACCTTGCCCTATCTTACAGGCACCCAGTGCAATTACAAAACCTAAATGTGGTTACTGGTCACACACAGCTTCCTGGTAATATTTCTATTGATTAGCCATCTTGGACCATTGCACCAAGTTGGGTTTCAGGGTTATCTGGTTTGATGTTGGCATAATCTCACCTCCAGTGACTGGTATACGCTACCATGTTGCAGTAAAGCAGACTGGCTGATCAATCAACTGCACTTTTGAGTTCTGCAGACCTACTGGCATGTTCACTGTGACTGGCTGAGGACCCAAGAAAATAAGAAATAGGAGTAGGCCATTTGGCTCCTCAAGCCTGCCCCGCCGTTCAATTAGATCATGGCTGATCTGCACCAGGCCTCAGCTCCTCTTTCATGCCAGCTCCTCATAGCCCTCAACTCCCCGATATTTCAAAAATCTACCTAGCTCCTCTTTAAATACTTTGTGATCTAGCCTCCACAACTCTCTGGGGTAGAGTATTCCAGACAGACATTCTCTACCCTCAGAAGAAAATCCTTTGCATCTCCGTTTTACATGGGCATCCCCTTATTCTGTACCTATGTCCCCTAGTTTAAGATTCCCCCATTAGTGGAAACATCTTCAACACCTAGCCTGTCAAGCCCCCTCAGAATCTTGTACATTTCAATAAGATCACCCCTCATTCTTCTTAACTCTAATGAATAAAGGCCTCACCTGTTTAGCCATTCTTGATAAGTCAACCCCTTCATACCAGGAATCAGTCTAATGAATCTCTTGAACTGCTTCCAATTCCAGTATATCCTTTCTTAAATACAGAAATCAAAATTGTACACAGTATTCTAGGTGCAGCCGCACCAACACCCTGTACAGTTGTAACAAGACTTCCCTATTTTTAAACTCCAACCCCCTAGTAATGCAGGGCAAAATTCCATTTGCCTTCTTAATTACTTGCTACACCTGCATGCTAACTTTGTGTTTCATGCACAAGAGCATTCAGATCCCTCTGTATATTTTTGGAGTGTCTCTCTATTTAAATAATGGAGTCTGTCTTTTGATTCTTCCTACCAAAGTGCATGACCTCACACTTTCCTACATTAAACTCCATCTGCCAAGTTTTTGCCCACTCACTCAACCTCTCTCTATCCCCTTGCAGATTCCTCATGTCCTCATCACAAAATGCCTTCCCATCTATTTTTATAACAGCAGAAAATTTGGATACATTATACTCTGTCCCCTCCTCCAAGTCATTAATATAGATAGTAAATAATTGACTATCCTTGTGGCACTCCATTCATTACATCTGTCCAGCCTGAAAAAGACCCATTAATCCTGACTGTCTTCTGTGTTAATCAATCCATGCTGAAACATTACCCCCAATAGCACCTATCTTGTGCAATAACCTTTTATGTGGCACCTTATTGAATGCCTTCTGGAAATCCAAATACACATTTACCAATTCCCCTTTTTTATCAACTCTGCTTGTCATATTCTCAAAGAACTCTAGCAAATTTGTCAAACATGATTTCCCTTTCACAAAACCATGTTGACTCTGTTTGATTGCATTAAGCTTTTCTAAACGTCTTTCTATTTCTTCCTTAATAATGGACTCTAGCATTTTCCTAACAACAGATGTTATGCTGACTAGCCTATTTTTTCCTTCTTTTTATCTCCCTCCCTTCTTGAACAGGGTCATCGCATTAGCCATTTTTCAATCCGTTGGGACCCTCCCAGAATCCAGTGAATTCTGGAATATTTGGACCAATGCCTCCGCTATCTCTGCAGCCACTTCCTTTGAAACCCTCAGATGCAAGCCATCGGGTCCTGGCGACTTGTCTGCCTTTAGTCCTATTAGTTTGTCGAATACTTTTTTCCTTGTGATAGAGGCTGTTACAAGATCTTTCCTCCCATTAGCTCCTTGCTTATCTGATATTTTTAGGATGTTTTAGGCTTGGTTCTAATCACACACTGCCTGACCATACAGGAACTACAAGAAGAGAGCTTGCTACTTGTGAGATAAAAGTCTTTTCTTTTAAAGAAACTTCAATTGCAATGTTTCAGTCATTAGGGTAAATCTGTTCACATACCTCCCTGAAAGACATGCCACGACATCTCTTTTGAATTGAGAATCAAAAGGGAACAACGTTTTAGTTCATTTCTCTTTGTAATGAGACCGGAAAGATGATCTTGGGTTGTATAATATTTCAGAGCTTTGGAAGAGAAGGGGTGGGGGTAGAAACTGACAAAGTCTTAAAAGATACATTTACACAACAGCTGCAGTGTTGAGAAGCCTCCTTGTTGCAATGCAAATCCTGAACTCTAGCCATAAATCATACCAGCATTAGAAAATACAAACAGGAGCACAGGAAATGGTGGCTATCTTTGCTCACTGCAGGAGGGAGATGCAGTATTACACTAGTTTTAGCTTAAAATTGCACTGATTATAAATTCCAAAATTTTGAAATAGTTTCTTCTTCAATGTTCCCTTTCCCTTCAAAGCCCCACATACATCCTCTTCAATACTGGCTCATCACAGCAATGGAATCCAAATCATGGATTAAAACACTGGCACTGCTCCACATCTTAACAGGATGGTAACCACACAGCAGCCCACTTGATTGGCAACCCACCAATAAACACTCATTTTCTCCACCACTGATGCACAGTGACGGCAATGTGTACCAACTAGAAGATGCACTACAGGAACTCACCAGGGCTCCTTAGGCAGCACCTTCCAAGCTATCATCTAGAAGGGCAAGGGGAGCAGGCACATGGGAACACCACCTGGAGGCTCCCATCCAAGCCGCTCAACCTGACTTGGAAATATATCTTCGTTTCTTCACTGTCACTGGGTCAAAATCCTGGAACTCCCTCCCTAACAGCACTGTGGGTCTACCTACACCACATGGACTGCAGCGGTTCAAGATGGCAGTTCACCACCACTTTCTCAAGGGCAATTAGGGTTTGCTGGCCCAGCCAAAGCCCACATCCTGTGAACGAATATAGGAAAAACCCAACCCAGGTAGCCAGATGAAACCAACAGTGCTCCTCTCATGCAGCTTGCTCCAGATAACATACCAGTTAAAAATCCGTCAATCAGACTGGATTGCAATTGTGTATAAACAACGATTGTAGATTTGCATGTAACGCTGGAATCAGATATAGCATATGACCGAGCAATTTATTTTGCTACTTCATGCAATTAGCAGTATAGGAAAAAGGCAAAAGATTATTAGCACTTTAATGCTGTCCAGTCTCCATGTGATGTGAAATTTTCCTTGTGGAATGTGGGTGTGCCTCTGGGTACTCCTGCCAAAAAAAAATGGTAATTGGTGTTTGCATGAGAAAGGCAAAGCAAGATATCATGACAGCTTTGCTTAGCTTCAAGACCAGTCACCAGAATAGCTTCAGTGTCTCTTAGCTTTAAAAATAACACTTTTGTTCCTGGTAATCAGTGCTGAACAAACTAGTTTTGTTATTTAAACTGATCATATGCAGAGGTGCAAAATATGAATTTCAATGAAACCTTAAAGCTGGCTAATAATTTAGACACACTCACAGAATTTCTTGATTACTTCATTCTTCTAAGTCTGCAAACATTTTGACCTGAACAGGATGATTAGCACAGGAAAACAACCTATAACATTTTTTGTCTAGCATCATCAAAGGCATAATCAAAGACAGCTGTCTTTTAGATTTACACTGCCAGAGTCAGGCAGAAGACACTGGGTTCAACATGTTTAATTCCAATGTCTCTCTTGTTCCAATACCTCAAGCACACTCCCAGTTAGCACACAGTCAACATCAACCTTCCCTCTACCAAATTGCTTAATCCTGGCATGTCCCTGAGTTCATTTGCATCTGCCATCCGAGCTAATTCCTTCAGAACACTGGGATAAAAGTTGTGAAAGCCAGGAATGTTAGCTACTTTGATCTTCAGTAACATATCCACATGACTTAATCTATATTAAAATTTTAAAATGGACCCCCAATTCTGGCATTCCCCCACCCCCATTTATTTTATGAAAAAAACACATCACATGAACTGCAGCCATTCAAGCCACCACCTTCTCAAGGGCAATTAGGGGTGGACAATAAAAGTGTCTCCAGAAGTGCTTTGAGGCATTTTATGTTAAAGGCACTATCTTTTATTTTAAGCTACTCTTTCCTTGTCATTTTTCATTGCTTTCTTGGAAACCCTCAATCTTTGATAGATCTCCCTCTCTTATACAATGACAATGTTTAACACAGAACAAGGAGTTCTATTGACTAATGTTGCTCCTTCCATAAATACCAGAAAAACAAATACTGAGCAGGATAACTCATCTCCTTTGTTGTTAGAGGGATCCTGAGTATGTACTAACCTGGCTGTTACATTTGCCAATGCAAATCATGCAAAGTCAATTATGATGGGTGAACAGGACATGATGCAAGGAGAATAAGCAGCAGAGTTTTGGATGAGCTGAAGTTTACAGAAGGTGCAGGATGCAAAACCAGTCAGGACAGCATTACATAAATGAAGCCTAGAATGACAAAGGCGTGGATGGCTGTTTCAGCAGCTGACGCTATGGGGTAGGGGCAAAGCTGCCAATGTTACAGTGATGGAGGTGGGTAAATCTTTTAGATGAGGGGTGGCAGTGGGAGCTGAAAGGTCAGAAACTCAGAAGCTCATTTTGGATTTACTGACAAGGGGAATGAAGTTGGTGTTATAGCCCAAGTTTATGCAGATGTATGTATGGATAAATATTGAGAGGACCAAAGCAATTTATTTATTTTGGAATGTAGGCATTGCTGGCTGGGCCAACAATTATTGTCCACCCCAAATTGCCCTTGAGAACTGAATGGCTTGCTAAGCCATTTCAGAGGCATTTGAGAGTCATGTTGCTGTGGGTCTGGAGTCACATGTAGGCCAGACCAGGTTTCCTTCCCTAAAAGGTAGGAAGGGAATAGTTTCATGGTCATCATTAGACTTCTAATTCCTGATTTTTTTTAATTGAATTCAAACTTTACCACCTGCCATGGTGGGATTTGAACCCAGGTCCCCAGAGCATTACCCTGGGTACCTGGAGTACCAGTGACAATACCACCATGCCACTGCCTCCCCCTAAGTTTAGCTGGGGGAAAATGTTGTTCAGTTATAAATGCGTTGTCAAAACAAACAGTTCAACAGCATAGAAGTAGCATCAGGGGCAAGGAAGGTTGTGGACAGATAAAACCAAGTGCCATCGGCACACCATTGGTAACCTAATGTTTGTGGACGATGCCACCCAAGGACATATACATGAGAAAGAGGTAGGTGATCAGGCCTAGGATGGATCCTTGAGGCACTCTGGAGGCAACAGGGGGCAGAAGTTTTGCTAGAGATGCTCTGGATATGATTGGATAAGTAAGGGTGGAACTAGGCAAGGCAAACCCTTTGAGCTGGACAATGAAAGCAACATTGGAGGTCCAGCACTGACAAACCATCTCAAAAGTTGCAGAGAGGATGATTTGTGGACAAGGCTTGATTGTCTAGGTCATTGAGTCAAAGTCGTTTGACTTTGCTTTGGGCTGTTACAGCACTCAAATTGAAAGTTTATTTGGATGTATTCAAAAAAAGATTCTGCAGGAGAGGTAGGCATGGACCTGGGAGGTGATATTTTCAATGTGTTGAAGGGAAAGAAAGAGTGTACATGTGATGGTAACTCACAGGGATAGAAAGCTGAGTGACATGGTGAGATGGGAGTGGGTAAATGTTCTGTATAGTGCAGATGAAGAAATCCTTGAATTTCTCACACTGTTACAGGTAGAAGGTTGGATGGGGTAGAGCAGTGGCACTTAAGGAGGCAAGTGTTATTTTCACTCTCCAGGATGACCCTGAAGTCATTGGCCATTTTGGCAAAGACCTGCAAGAACTGACTGAGCTCAATGCAATAGATGCTCCATAAAGGGCTGTCCATTTATTTTCTCAGTCGGACAAGACCAACAACAGCAAATATTTCCAATTGCTGGTAATCAGCCTGCAAAAACCATTCCAGGTATGGGAAACAAAACACTACCTTTCATACCATTGATATCAAGCACTCCCTGATCTGATAAACTGCAGTTAGAAATTGAGTAACACAGCATGTTTTAAGCTCAGCCTCAAGAGTCCCAATGATTGCATCAGTGCCACACAATGCAAGCAGACAGTCACAACTAGACAAGACATAACAGATTACCAAATCCCCTGTGGGTTTCTATCTTGGGTCCTCCTGTAAAAGGCATGTCTTATCATTTGTCACCTATATTGGCCTTGGGGAGGATAGGGAGCTGAAAGTTGGTACAGCACAGGCAAACAGAATCACTTGCCATAATACACTCATGCCCATTAGTGAAGACATTTACAAAAGTCCCCAGGTGAGATCATCTTACCTGCCCAAGAATTATTGGCTGCAGGACAAATCAGGAAAAGACGAGAGGGAGAGAAGAAAATGTCACTCAGATTGCACTGAAAAAGATAGACAATCTTTAGAAGTCACACTCAAATCACCCTGAAAGAATTAAGTTCCTCCAACCATGATGGCAGCAGATTAATGTGTATTCAAAGCCAATACAAAATTCCTAGGACATTTATCATCCCTTTCCAGATTGTTCCAGTGAGGAATAAATGAAGGTAACATAAAAGTACAGAATGTACTGGATTCACTGACCTGAACCTAGAAAATTATCAAGCAAATGGTTTCCACACTGCAATGTGTACCCATCCTTCAGCTTGTAATTTCGGACCTAGAAAATGCAGCAATATTAATTTTATCCTAAACCCCTCCCCCACCCCTGCACAGTACAGCCCTGCTCTCTTGCATAGTGTACAGAATTTGACACATTATTCCAATTCATATTCCATACAGTCAAGTGGTTGCTCATAGGATTGACTCAACAATAAAAACGTTACCATGTGTGCGCCGCAATGACTCAAGTGTTATGCTAAGTTTTCCAACATTTTGAGGACTGCATTGCAAAACATATAACCAACTTTGTTAAGGTCAGAAAGTAACACTAAGAAAACATTCACGGCTTACAGACAAGGTTAGTTTTACAATTGAGCAGGCTTCTTCAGAATATCTCTGTACTAGCAGTATTTGCAAAACAGAACAAGGGTGTATTGACTTTATAATGGAAGATTCAACTCTGATGCAAATACAAATGATGTGCCTTTATTATCTGTCATTGAAATGTGTTGGGAATAAGTGGGGTGTGGTCAAGCAACCTAACTGCTGCTCACATTTAAAATTAGAGAAATTACCTAATGGCACACAGTATTCATGAGAAACCAGCTTCAATCTTTGAAATGGGAAGCGGAAAAGATCCGTGAGTGTTTGTCACATCGCCCATGCACAAAACAATATATTTTGATGTAAAATACATAATCATCCTAGATTGGCCACTTTTTATTATTTTCCCCCATAAAGGATGGAGACAGCAGCCCCTGACAATAGGCCGAGAAACTTTATTAATGACCTTGGTTGCCTGTACAACCATAAATGGTGGATACTTTTTCAGAGAAAAATAGTTAAAGATGGCTTGTTTATAATTCAAGAACCATTCATATTGTAATGGTTACATGGAAGCAACGGTAGCTTATCTAGCTTCAAATGGAACGCAATTTCAATTTCTTTAAATCTAGGTAGCCTACACATTAATACATTAGAAATTAATTTGCATCCTAATAGCAGAAGGCAGCTGGATTAAATGAAGCATGAAGTTGTGTAATTTTCACTGGAATTGTTCATATTTACAAATTTAATCGGAGTGGCTGAAAACATTTTGCTCTACCGAATACGTGATTGGAGGTAATTGTGCCTGAAACTCCGGGGCAACCATTCTGAGGAGTAAAAGGTTGGGCTTCTCTGGCTAATTCAGTGAGTAAAAGCCACAAGAATTGAGCAGTTGAGACCAGGAAGGTCCAAGGGTAAATATCTGGTGGATGCAAAGATAGCTGGTGTAAGCGAGGCTCACAGTGAAGGTGGTGCAACTTCATACATGGGGAATATTAAGGCTCAACATTATTGCCAAAACTTCCTTACATTTAGATTGCTGATTGAGGTAGTGAAGTGGAAAGCTGCTAATACAGATGAAACTCAGTGGGGTTTTGATCCCATTTTCACCTCTCTTCACTGTACAAGACGCTGCAGAATAACAGGTTCTTTCAGTTAAGAGTTTTGTTGAAGCAGGAGAATGAGGCATGTTTAATTAGTTTTATAAAGGAAAATAAACAGCAGTTTGGTCCAGATTTCCCCCCCTCCTCAAAAAGGGAAAAACAACACAAAACCCGAATGAATTGGATAAACAAGAACACAATGAATCTAGCATTGTACAGTAAACCAGTATTAAATACATGCCCACTGGGAATTTTGGCTGCTCAGCTGTCAGCGGTTTGACCAGCTAATGTGTTCTACAAGTTATACCAAATTAAACATACATAGCCATGTTTAACTATTAAGTAGCAATAGAGTGGTGCAATTAATATTGTGTCACCCTCTCATGCTTCACATTTTCAGACTTAACACCAATGCTAATTGGGCAACAAAACCAGCTATTTTCTCAATTGTATGAGCTGAGGTCAGAGATTCCCTTTTTTAAAAAACTTAAAAATTACTGCTGGTTAAACTATTATGAAATAGCCTTCCATCACAGTTTGCGATCCAAATTGTGAACCACCGTCTGAATGGCTTTAATAGACTGCTTGAATGTACTGGATTTACTGCTTAGTGGAACAATGGAATAGTAGGCTGTTAGTGATGGCTCAACATGACGCACCCGAGTCAGAAGAATGTGCGGCCAAGTCCCAATTCAGAAGCTTGAGCACAAAAATAGAGGCTGACACAGCAGTGCAGTATCAAGGGAATGTTGCATGGTTGGAGCTGCTACCTTTCAGATGAGTCACCACATCCACCCCAATTGCCCCCTCAAAACAAATGTAAAAGATCCCATGATCCTAGTTCAAACAAGAGCATGGAGGTTCTCACCAGCGATCTAGCCAATTTTACGCTTCGACCAACATCACAAATAAAGATTGCCGTTCGAGAGATTGTTGCTGTGCATAAACTGGTGGCCATGTTTTCTATGTTACAGCAGTAACTATATGTCAAAGTGCTTCATTGGCTGTAAAGAACTTTGGGACATGCCAAGAAAGACCCTATATAAATACAAATCTTCCTACAGTTTAGAATATAAAAAACAGCGAAACACTGATCTAGAGTGTAAATACAAACTATATTCTGTTCACCAATGTACTTATAAATTCTATAAATCTGGTAGCTTAACTAAACCATTCTTTGTGGCAGGACTAGCTTTTTCTATGTGCAACAATGGTCCACCACAGCTTCAGCAAAAACAGCTGCATCAGCTACACATGATGTGTGAGCACAAACCATCTTGTTCTGTTGAAGAGGCTTAGCTAAGGGTCAAAACAGGCTGGTCAACTTTACATAATGGGGGCCAATGATGGCAGATCACAATCTGCACTGAGGGTTCTGTTTGTTGCTGAATCAGTTTCCATTGTGGGAGGATTTGGGTGGTGATGTCAAGTTCTGTTTGTTTGAAAATGCTCCTGTGAAGCGACTTGGCGGGCAGGGGGAATATGCCATGTTAAAAAAAAAACACTAAAAATGCAAGTTATTACGAAAGCAAAATACTGTGGATGCTGGAAATCTGAAATGAAAACAAAATGCTGAATATACTCTGCTGGTCAGGAAACTTCAATGGAGTGAGAAATAGAGTTTGCCAAGATGAAACGTTAATTGTTTCTTTCTCCATGGATGCTGCTTGACCTGCTAGATATTTCCAGCATTTTTTTTTTAAAGAATTGCAAGCTGTTCTCATTGGTGGCAGCCATTGCTCAAGAAACGTTGCTCTGATTCCGGTAGCACTTCTGTTAAGTCATTCCTCCTCCTCCATCAGGTACTATGCCCCAAGAGGGCATTGGTGGCCAGACTTCCATTGGATTAGTCCATGGTTATGCTTGGCAAAATACTGCAGTGATCTGCCACTGCCTTCTGTACACAGGCTGACCAGGAAACTCCCCTGCTCTTACTGCCTGCCATCAGGTGGATTGCAAGGATTTACAGGCTGATAAGCAACCTGTTAGGCCATGTTATGAATGGACCTTCCATGGCCATCAAGTCCCAAAGATGGGCTTGAACCCAGAGCTTCTGGCCCAGAGGTAGGGACACTAACGTCCCCATCAAGTCATTAAATGGTAAAGGTGACTTGTATTTCTGTAGCCCCTCGTGATCTCAAGGCACTTTACAGGCAATGAAATACATTGAAGTGACTGCCCTTCAAAAAGTAAAATTGTAACACAGCAGCCTCCAAAAACAAAGGTATTTGCCACAAAGCAGTCTTACAATAAAAACCAGACTAATGCAGATTGTCAAAACATTGATGTACCAACTCTAGATCCTAGTTCAAACTAGCACTGATTTATGGAAGAGGCAGACTTCAGGTCCATTGACCTGCACAGTGGTACAGAATCTATTTTTAAAATTCATTCATGGGATGCAAGTATTGCTGGCCATGTCAGTATTTCTTGTCCATCCTTAATTGCCCTCAAGGTGGTGAGCTGCCTTCTTGAACTGCTGCAACCCTTGTGGTGCAAGTACACCCACAGTGCTGTCAGGGAGGGAGTTCTAGAATTCTGACCAAGCAGTAAAGGAACAGCAATATTTTTCTAAGTCAGGATGGTGAGTGACTTGGAGGGGGAACCTCCAGGTGGTGGCGTTTCCGTGTGTCTGCTGCCCTTGTCCTTTTAGGTGGTAGAGGTCATGGGTTTAGAAGGTGCTATCTAAGGAGCCTTGGCCAGTTCTTGCAATACATCTTGTAGGTGGTACACACTACTGCTACTGTACATCAGTGGTGGGAGGGAGTGAATGAATGTTTGGGGGTGGGATGCCAATCAAGTGGGATGCTTTGTCCTGGATGGTGTCAAGCTGTGCTGTGGGAGCAGCACTCATCCAGGCAAGAGGAGAGTATTCCATCACACCCCTGACTTGCGCCTTGTAGATGGTGGACAGCCTTTGGGGAGTCAGAAGGCAAGTTACTCACTGCAGGATTCCTAGCCTCTGACATGGTCTTATAGTCACAATATTTATATGGGTAGTCCAATTCATTCTGTTTATTGGTAACCCCCAGAGCGTTGATAGGGAGATTCAGTGATGGTAATACTATTGACTGTCAAGGGGCAATGTTTAGATTCTCTCTTGTTGGAGATAGTAATTGTCTGGCAGTGTGGCATAAATGCTACTTGCCACTTGTCAACCCAAGCATGGATATTGCCCAGGTCTTGCTGCATTTGGACATGGACTGCTTCAGTATCTGAGTCACTGCAAATGGTGCTAAACATTGTTCACTGTTGATTGCACATCCCTATTTCTGACCCTATGATGGAAAGAAGGTCATTGAAGTAGCAGATGGTTGGGCCTAGGGCACTACTCTGAGGAACTCATGCAGTGATGTCCTGGAACAGAGATGACTGACCTCCAACCACAACTATCTTCCTTTGTGCTAGGTATGCCTCCAGCCAGTAGAGAGATTCCCCCCGATTTGCACTGACTCCAGTTTCTCTAGGGCTCCTTGTTGCCACACTCAGTCAAATGCTGCCTTGATGTTAAGAGCAATCACTTTCACTTCACCTGTGGACTTCAGCTCTTTTGCCCATGTTTGAACCAAAGCCGTAATGAGGTCAGGGGCTGAGTGGCCCTGGCAGAACCCAAACAGAGCATCAGTGAGGTTATTTCTAAGCAATTGCCACTTGGTAGCACTGCTGATGACCCTTCCATCACTTCACTGATGATCGAGAGTAGACTGATGGGCCTCATAGTTGGCCGTGCTGGATTTGTCCTGCTTCATGTACAGGACATACCTGGGCAAGTTTCCACATTGGCAGGTGGATGCCAGTGTTGTAGCTGTACTGGAACAACTTGGCTTGGGTGCTGCTAGTTCTGGAGCACAAGTCTTCATACTATTGCCGGAATATTGTCAGGAACCATAGCATTTACAGTATCCAATGCCTTCAGCCATTTCTTGATATCACAGAGTGAATCGAATTGGCTGAAGATTGGCATGTGTGATGTTGGCTACCTTCAGACGCAGATGAATGGGTCATCCTCTTGGCACTTCTCACGTCTGTCATTGGAATCCATTATTAAGGAAGTAGTAATGGGGCATTTGGAAAGTCAAAATGCAATCCATCAGAGTCAGCATGGTTTTATGAAGAGTAAATTGTGTTCAACTAATTTGTTAGAGTTCTTTGAAGATGTGACAAGCAAAGTGGATAATGGGGATCCTGTAAATGAGTATACCTGGACTTCCACAAGGCCTTTGATAAGGTGCCGCACAAAAGATTAATACACAAGATAAGATCACACAGAGTTAGGGGTAATACATTAGCTTGGATAGAAGATTGGCTAAACACCAGAAAGCAGAGAGTTGGGATAAATGGGTCTTTTTCTGGATGGCAAGCTATAACTAGTGGGGTGCCACAGGGTTCAGTCCTTGAGCCCCAACTATTTATAATCTATATTAATGACTTGGATTCAGAGAGACAAGGTTCTATAGCTAAATTTGCAGATGACACCAAAATAGGTGGGAAAGTAAGTTGCAATGAAGAAATAAGAAATGTACAAATGGATATGCACAGGGTAGGTGAATGGGCCAAAATTTGGCAGATGGAGTTTAACGTGGATAAGTGTGAAGTTATCCATTTTTGTCGGAAGAATAAAAAGGCGACTTATTTGAATGGAGAGAAACTTCAGAATGCTTCAGTGCAGAGGGATCTGGGTGTCCTCGTGCATGAATTGCTGAAAGCTAGTATGCAGGTAATAAAGGAAGGCAAATGGAATTTTGGCATTTATTGCTAAGAGTATAAAAATATGGAAGTGTTGTTGCAACTGTACAAGGCATTGGTGAGACTGCACCTGGAGTTCTGTGCGCAGTTTTGGTTCCCTTACTTGAAGGATGTAGTTGCATTGGAGGCAGTTCAGAGGAGGTTCACTAGATTGATTCCAGAGATGGGGGGGCTTGTCTTAGGAGGACAGAATGAGCAGTTTAGGCCTATACTCGCTAGAGTTTAGAAGGATAAGAGGAGATCTAATTGAGGTATATAAGAGGCTAAAGGGGATAGACAAAGTAGATGTGGAGCAGATGTTTCCCCTTGTGGGATATTCTAGAATGGGAGGCCATAGTTTTAGGCTAAGGGCTGGTAGATTTAAATCAGAGACAAGGAGGAATTACTTTTCTCAAAAGGGTTGTGAATCTGTGGAATTCACTACCTGAGAGTGCAGTAGATGCCGGGACGCTGAATAAATTTGAGGAGGTAGACAGATTTTTAATTAGTAACGGGTTGAAAGGTTATGGGGAGAGGGCAGGAAATTGGAGTTGAGGCCGAAATGAGATCAGCCATGATTATGATCCCGCTCCTAGTTCTTCTGTTATGTTCTCACTGAAGATTGTTGCAAAGGAGTTGGTTTATTTTTGTAACCTGTCAACTGGGCTTTAGTGGGTGGATACAGACTTAGTTAAACATTGTATTTGCCTTGAAACCAAGGCAGTGCATAATCTCTCAAACAACAAAAAAAAACCCTTCTCTTTGGTGTCTGCAAATGACATATTTACCCTGGATCTAAGCCACAGTGCTGCTGGCCACACCTACACCTCAACAATACATCTCCTTCAGCAACTGAAAATGAGAAATTCTCAAGCCTTTCGTTTAGACACAAGTCCAAGCACGTTGTCACACTGTGTCTAACAATGATGACTGTTAATATGGTGCCAATTGAAAAGGCAAGCACTTGCCAACAAGAGTATTGGGCAGGCAAAGATAATGAGCAAGGCCGTGGGTAGGCAGTGCTAGCACACAATGCGAAATAAAGTATGAGTCGTTCAACAATTTGGTGTAATCTTCCATTTCAAAGGACTAGGTTTTTTTTGTGAAGAAATTAAATGTTTGGAGATGAAGCAAATGAAAATTAGTGAAAAAAACTGATTAAGGTGACAATTAAAAATAGATCTTCTGAAAAGTTCATTCCACATAAGAGCTTTAATCAAGCAATATTTGCGAACACCAGAGCTGTCACAATGAAATTGCATTTTATAAACAAAAAGGTTAAACTGGGACAAAAACAGAATTACCTGGAAAAACTCAGCAGGTCTGGCAGCATCGGCGGAGAAGAATAAGTTGACGTTTCGAGTCCTCATAACCCTTCAACAGATCCATTCTGTTGAACAGTCATGAGGACTCGAAACGTCAACTTTGTTCTTCTCCGCTGATGCTGCCAGACCTGCTGAGTTTTTCCAGGTAATTCTGTTTTTGTTTTGGATTTCCAGCATCTGCAGTTTTTTGTTTTTATTATTAGGTTAAACTGGGTGGTGTTCTACTGTTTGAAACCAAAAATATGCATAATATAATCCTGCAATAAAGCAGCCTCGAGATTAACACACATTTCACACTATATTAGCAGTCAGCAATAAACACAGCCTTCAATTTAGATGGAGGACACATTTTTTGATAAAAAGCTGCCCTTTTCTAAGTTTAAATCCAGAGTCACGTGTACCTTACACCTCAAGATTCCAGTGTTTAAGAGAAGGAACTCACTGAATTTAATTTTGCAGTCTGCAAAGATTAAAGTCAACATCAGGGGCAATATGCAGATCTAATACTTATTAACCTTGGGTGAAAGCTAAAAGGACGTGACACTGGTCAGCTGTGAGGTCACAGAAATCCTCTTCTGTTATCATTGCCCTCAAAATTTCTGATTAACAAAAAGGATAATTTTTCTTCTGCACTTTGCTCAGTTCACATGCTCACACACAAGAGATACAAAATTATGAAGAGAACTGAAAGCACAAATACGCAGTAATTAGTTCATACAGTTTATTGGGGATAAATCATGTGAACCATTGCTGAGATGATTGCTCCAGATGAAGTTAAATAGTCATAACATAAGAATTGTTCATAAACTAAGGAACATGACCTTCTGAACAAGATAAAGTTGGCCATTGCACATACAACAACTAAAACGTTTCTTCCCAATGGGATATGCACTCGGTTGGCTACCCAGCTCCTCCATCTTACTGAATTTATCATTGTTCATGTGTAACCCAAGCATTGGCTAATTGCTGCTGTTTCCACCCTGTCTGCATATGCTGCTTTCTCAGAGGACCTGGTGAGTACTGGGGGAGAAAAAAAAATATTCTTTAAAAAGGGACACAGGGGTTGTATGCAATGTCTCAACTTGGTGCCTCAGCTGATACATTGGTAACTCAGTGGAAATGGTCAGCCATGGTTCAGTTGGTTGTACACTAGGCTTAGAATCAGAACTTGGTGAGCCCAAGTACTGCTCCAGAGACATGAGCAGAACACAACATCTAGGCTGAGACCACAGTGCTGTACTGACGAGTGCCGCACTGTTCAGAGACACCATCTTTCAGCAGCCACTAAAGCAGGCCCTACCTGCCCCCATGCAGATGCCTTGCCACCATGGCCAAGGAGAGCAGGGGAATACTTCTCCATTTCCTAGCTGGCCAATAGTTATCCCTCAACAAACATTAGTAACAGGTTATCTAGTGATTATCACATTGCTGTTTGTAGGACCTTGCTATGTGCTAATTGACTGCTGTTTCCCCAACATAGCAACTGTAACTATAATACATTGCTGAGAGCTTTGGGATGTCCAGAGGTCTTAAAGGCATTATACAAATGCAGGATTTTTAATCAGGGTAATTGAACCCTGAAACTTTGGGTCTAAACAGCTCATAGAAACTAGGAGCAGGAGTAGGCCATTTGGCTTCTGTAGCTCAGTTATACTAAGCAGTACCTTCGCGAGCCAAGAATCAGAGTTTAAAAAATTCTTGTTCCAGTTGTCTCAATCTGTGTTTGGATTACATTTTTAGTAGCCGCCTGCTGAATTAGCACTGCCAGCACAGAGACTGATTTCCCCCTCCCCCAATCCGTAACAACTGGCTGTGCACCTGTACTTGAATACAAAGTAATATTACCAAAGGGATTGAGTAGACAGGTAATAAAACAAGTGGCTCACATTTGATCAAGAACTGCAGCTTGATGTGCCCAAGGGTGATGCTTTTATATAGCTATTATTCAACCCACTTAACACAAGAAAATTCTCATATACAGAAAGTATTGCTGCATGTACACACAATCCGTCAATGTGTCTGGTAAGGATTTATCTTTCAGGTTTCAGATATTCTCATCTTCAAAAATATCTAAATGCAGGAAGAAGTTTATGAATTAGTCAACAAGCAGAACCAAGAGATGAATGAAAAAAAAGCCAAATGTTTTGATCCCATTTGAAGAAATTATCAAATGAATAGTAAAGGCTGCACTCCTTGAACTTGACTGAATAACTTTGATCTCCAAGCATTGGATTGCAGTTTTCTTTTCTTGAACTTAGATTTTGTTTTTGAAATCCATCAACCCTACAGCTGCAAACAGTATTTTTAACAAATGTAGGTTAAAGAAAACTTTTCACTTAATGAAATGGTTTTAAATGATTAAAGCAAAATACCATAACTAATTAAATAGATATAGCTGTAAATAGTTTGGAGTCAAATTCCTTCGAAGAGTGGCCTTAAATCATTTGCTGTATTTTTGGTGCTTCCTCCCTTCACCACCCTGCACTCATGAACTTTATTCAGCCATTTATATGGAATACAGGCAAACCAGCAAATGGAATAGTTCATGCTCCGAACAGGGGAAATGGGAATGATGGGAAGCAATTATCCAAACTCTGAGTGCATCTGTAAAAAACAATCCCTGAAGGAACCATTTTGGTTTAGCCAGTCACCACTACACCCCTGCCCCCACCACCACTGCTCATCAGCCCCTGATGTCTCCAAAATGAGTGCGGTGGGAAGAAGGAATCCAAGCATGCTTTATACTTTGCAGAAGGAGAGAGCACAAATGACAGCCCATGGAGAGTTAAGTACTGTTTTTGACTACAAAAAGTGCAGAGTATAACAAGCTCTGCTTCACTAGCTTTTGGGAAAAGTGCTGCAAAAGTCTAGAATTGACGGTTTGGTTTCTCCACACGGCCACAGTCCAGTAGCAGACTGATTCAAAATATGTACACAAATGCTTAAGTTCAGTGTCTTTGAAGTTCATGGTAGCTTTTTCAAAAACACATTGAATCAGGATAAGGAGCACATGGGAAGCATTGTGCTTGGCACCAGCCCTACTATATTTTCCACTTCTAGAAAGGAACAGGTCATTCAGCCTCTTACACCTGTTTATTCAAGTAGATCATAGCTGATCTGTACCTTTAGTCTCATTACCCTTAAAAGCATCAAAATCTCAGTCTGAATTTTAAAACTTTCTACTGACCTAGCACCCACGGGTTTTGAAGAAAAGGTTCCAGATTTTCACTACCCTTTGTAGGAAGTGCATGCTGACATCACCCCTGAATAGCCTAGCTTTAGTGGTTATGCCCTCTTGCTCTCACCCCGCCCCCGACAGTCAGAGGGAAAATATTGTCTCTTCCTCTACCCTGTCAAATAGTTTAATCATATTAAATACTCCACCCTTAACCTCAACACTGAAGGCCAAGTCTATGCAACCCATTTTCATAATTTAGCCCTGGTGAACCCAGTGCACCTCCTTCCCAAGGCAATATCTCTCATGTACTTCAATTGTTCAAACAACGGTAAGCGTTAGCAGAAATCATCCTCACTAATGAACAGTCTCTGCCATGGTTGTTTTAAGATGATCACCTTACAGGAATTGCTCTGTTTTTCACATCGTATAAATGGACAGTTTAATAAAACAAACCCAAAGTAAGCGGAGGCCAGGATCAAGTAAATCTCAAGCCTAATCATCTTCAATTTGTTGTGAGCTCTTGTCCAGAGCCTATACTTAATCTGCAGTTAATTAAAATGCAAGAATCGGATTGCTGTATTGTGGTCACAACAGTGACAGTAACTTTTATAAACAGTCAAGTTGCAAGAAAACATAATTTAAAAGACTAAACACTGTTAAATCAGTGCCATCTGTCATAGATTACAGACTGCTGTCAGATTAGACTGCTGTCAAATTTATTCCACATTATAAACACTGAAGTCACATTCTCCATGAAAGTGTAACAAACATTCTTATCTACAAAATTATAATATAAATCACATCAGAAAACAATGATGCAAAACTATTCTTTGGCTGAACACTCCTTACGAGCGAGTTAAAGACTGGCTCCATGTTGCTAAAACATCAATACAAAAAGTCAAAACATGACAAACTAAACTCAAACAGATTAAATAAGAAATTTTAATTGAACCAAGTATGACATGCTCAAAAGCATGCAGCTATCAGAACTTCAATGCCACGCAGTTCTTTAAACAATTAAGATCTTTTATGTCATAACCACTTAAACTGGGAAAAATAAGCAAACTATGCATCCAGTTTTGCTAAACACTAAGTTCTGTCAAAAGGGTACTCCTGCTAAAAGGTACCCAATTAGTGAGATACTCAGAGCAACACATCTGATGAGAAGACTGTTGCATATGTCCAACCATACTACCACATTCATTTGGATTTTCTTCTTCTTGGTACCAATGCACTAAATATGCCTGAAACAAAATTGCACCCAAATTTCCTCTCTAGGAATAATTTAACCTTTAACTGTTAAGCTATTTTCTGCAATCATGTGCAAAGTCATCCACACTAACAATTCAGGAACACTGGTCTTTGTGTTTTTCTAATGATCTCAATGCACAACCTACGGAAACATTATATTAAAGTGTCAAGTGCGATTGATTAAATTAGTAAATGAACACACATTTCTAAAAAGTGTCTGATCATGACTTGAGTAAGTCCCAAAGCACTTAATCAAAGAATAACTTTTGAACTGAACTCGTTATGGTTGCAATGCTGGTAAGCAGAGTCAATTTGCACACAGGGCCCACAGAAAGCAACAAACAGTAAACAAGTGGCTAAATAATCTGTTTTTGGTGATGTTAGTTTGAAGAGAAATATTGGTTGAGGCATTGAAAAAGAGCAGGGAAGTTTCCTCAAATAATGCCGTTAGATCTTATGCTTGCACATGAACAGATAAACAGAGAGTGCATGATTTTTTTTATTCATATATGGGATGTGGGTGTCACTGGCTAGGCCAGCATTTATTGCCCATCCCCAATTGCCCTTGATGTGGTGATGAGCTGGCTTCTTGAACTGCTGCAGTCCCTGTGGTGTAGGTACACCCAGAGCGTTGTTCAGGAGGGAATTTCAGGATATTGACCCAGCGACAATGAAGGAACAGCAATATATTTCCAAGTCAGGATGGTGAGGGGCTTGGAGAGGAACTTACAGGTGGTGGCATTCCCAAGTATCTGTTGCCCTTGTTCTTCTAGATGGTAGCAGTCATGGGTTTGGACGATGCTGTGCAAGGAGTTTTGGTGAATTTGCACAGTGCATCTTGTAGGGTGGAACACACTATTCATTGGTGGTGGAGGAGGGAGTGAACATTTGTGAAAGGGGTGCCAATCAAGTGGACTGCTTTGTCCTGCATGGTGTCAAGCTTCTTGAGTGTTGTTGGAGCTGCAAGTGGAGAGTATTCCATCACATTCTTGAATTTGGTGTAAAAACTCAAAGATGGCATCTCCAACATGCAGAAGTCTCTTCTTACTGCAATAAAGACTCATCTTAGATTATGACTAAATTATTGGATTACAGCTTGAACTCAACCTCAGACTCAGCAAATGAGTCAAGCTGACACTAGTAATAAGCAAAAAGAAAAAAAGAGGGCATGCCAAATTATATCTTTGACCTCTCAACATATATTTCTGATGTAACCAGCCCTGTTGACATATAGGTAGAGTTCTACCAATACCAAAATAATAGGTTTGGGTATAATCTCCAAATACCTCAAATAGTTGCTCAGATTGTTCTGAATGCATTTAATGATGCAGCATAGACAGAGGCCATTTGCCTATAGCACCTTTGCAAGCTCTTTGAGAGTTACCCAACTCCACTGTTCTTTCCTGTTACAACAGCGGAATAATGGTACCAATTACCAATGAGTAACTTGAACTTTTTAAGGAAGACCTGTGTTTTTTTTAAAGAGATACAAGTAAAGACACTAAGCAAAAGATGGCTATTAATGTAAGGTAACCACTTTGAAAAAAATTCCTATAAGGATCATACTTGACCGATTGGTCCCAAGAGGACATGGAATGTCACACCTAAAAGGTGCCAGGGCCTGTTTCAAACAGAGACACTTGAAAAGGGAGGTAGGAAAAATGCAGAAGTCTGAACTTTAATCTCTGAATTTAATTGTGGTTGCAGAGACAAATGACTGATCTCAGCAGACATCCAAAATCCAACTCCTATTGATTTATATCTCAATGTGTAAATGGTCTGAGGTGAAAAGAACATGGACTCTGGGGGTGAGCCATAGTTTTTTCCCTTCCAGAATACACAAGGGGGAAAACAAAAAAATCAGCTTAAAAAGCTTGTGTGTGACTGTGTGACAGCAAGCAGAAGAACAGCTTACAGGCAAAGGATCTGTGTTGCAGGAGGCAAAACTCAGCAGAAGCCACAATCTAAAGGAAAAAGGATAATCTTTCAGCCACCCTGCAGAATCAAGTGTCTCCAAGCTAACTGCAAAACTGCCAAAGTCAGCTCTACTGGAATCACCCAACTTAATGAACGATCGCAACATCCCACCACCTACACCTCATGGACAAGCCAAAGACTGATTTGTATATTTTTAAAAATGTTTATTTGGACACAACTTCACTTCGGATTAGTATGTGTATTATGTTTTATTTTTCCTCAGGTTTCAGTAACTTACTCACTCTTTGACTCAAGAAAGCCTGGTTAAATTGGCACTTGCTTAAAAAAGAAAAATATATTTGGACTGAGAAAATGTATCCATGGGGGATGGGATCCCTTTCAAATTAACCTTGTTGCAACCAACCAAGGGGGTTGAATAAGAAGGAGGAGCCAGCTCATTCCTCCTCACCCAGGAACATCAAAATTGGGGTCCCATTCAGGAAGTTAACAAATTGAGTGGCCTCACCTGTGGACCAGCCGTAACATTCCCCATATCCAAATTAAATTTTGGGTAGATATTTGCCCAACTCCCTTTTGAAAATTACTACCGAATCTACTTCCAGCACCCTTTCAAGCAGCGTGCTCCAGATGGCAACCTACTGTGAGAAGTTTTTCACCTCATGTCGCCTCAGGCTGTTTTGCTAATTACTTTATGTCCATAACCTCTGGTAATTGACCCTCCTACCACTGAAAGCAAATAGGACAAAATTGTTTCATCAAAACACTTCATGATTTATCACCTCTATTAAACTTCCCCTAACCTCCCACATGACAAGCAGAGCAACATACATTCCTCTCAGCATTCACCACAATTGACGCCTTTCACCCCGGTAACATTTTTGTGAATCTCCATTGTATCCTTTCTGAAGTGTGGTGCCCAAAATTGGCCACAATATTTCAGCTGGGGTCCAACCAGTCTTCTGTAAAAAGTTTCAACATTCTTGCTTCTTTTTAAAAAGCCAAAAATCCCATTCATCTTGAGTAGCCTTTTCAACTTCCCCTGCCATATTTAAAGACTTTTGCACCCCAGGTCTCGCAGTTCTTTACATCCCTTAGAAATTGAATCATTTGGATGTATTGTCTCAATTCCTGTCCCAGTGTGACAAATTAAGTGTATATATTGAACTTCAACATTTACCTTTCTTATGTTCAACTATTTGATGTTGGGATTAACAAATCACGAAAGGATTTGGGCTGACTGTAAACCAACTTGAAAGCAAAGAAAAATGGGTCTTTTAAAGAGGCCTTAATGTATAAAGAAGCTGCCAGCACTTGGAAGATATTTGAATGCAGATACTGCTCTAGATCATACTCTACACCAGAATAAAAGTAAAATCTCAAACCTTATTCTATATCCAGGCTAACATTTTTAAAGTAAAATGTAAGATTCTCTCTATGCTTCAATAGACTGATCCTAACTGGTTAGATACATATTTTCCATGCAAAGATCAGTTAAGAAATGCTTCTAGGGTAGAAACCAGTTGTAGGTGTGCATGGTAATGTATCACCTCTGGCATGTCAGCTTGAATTCAGCTGCATCAATGGCATGAAAACCTCCTCAGCTCTATTCCCATCTGCTAGAGTTCCTTAGGAATTGAAGTTGGACAGTGTTAACCCAGAACAAAAACAGAATTACCTGGAAAAACTCAGCAGGTCTGGGCAGCATCGGTGGAGAAGAGTTGACATGAGTCCTCATGACCCTTCAACAGAACTGAGTGAATCTAAGGAGAGGGTGAAATATTAGCTGGTTTAAGGTGTGTGTGTGTGCGTGCGTGTTGGGGGGGGGGGGGGGTGGTGTGGTTGTATGGACAAGCAGGCAGTGATAGGAGCAGATAATCAAAAGATGTCACAGACAAAAGAACAAAAGAACACAGAGGCATTGAAGGTGGTGATATTATCTAAACGAATGTGCTAATTAAGAATGGATGGTAGGGCACTCAAGGTACAGCTCTAGTGGGGGTGGGATGGAAAGGCTAGCAGGGCATAAAAGATTTAAAAATAATGGAAATAGGTGGGAAAAGAAAAATCTATATAAATTATTGGAAAAAAAAAGGAAGGGGGAAAGAAACAGAAAGGGGGTGGGGATGGAGGAGGGAGTTCAAGATCTAGAGTTGTTGAATTCAATATTCAGTCCGGAAGGCTGTAAAGTGCCTAGTCGGAAGATGAGGTGCTGTTCCTCCAGTTTGCGTTGGGCTTCACTGGAACAATGCAGCAAGCCAAGGACAGACATGTGGGCAAGAGAGCAGGGTGGAGTGTTAAAATGACAAGCGACAGGGAGGTTTGGGTTATTCTTGCGGACAGACCGCAGGTTAACCCAACTTCCATTGCTTTGATTGTGGACAATGTTAACCCAGCTCCTCATGAGGACTCAAAACGTCAAATCTTTTCTTCTCCGCCGATGCTGCCAGACCTGCTGAGTTTTTCCAGGTAATCCTGTTTTTGTTTTGGATTTCCAGCATCCGCAGTTTTTTGTTTTTATCCTATTGGATTTGGCCCAATAGCACAAGCATGTCATACATTGTAAAAAAGAGAGAAATTGAGTTACTGTGGACAGCAGTCATCATCATTACATAAGTAAACCTCCATCACTCCTCTTAGTTTATGGCACATTGCTACCTGCATGCTGAGGGAATCATCAGTTTATGTTGTACATGATCTAACTAGTTACACAATGAGACATTGTTTATCTAACACCGATTTGCTGTGCAATTGGGTAGAGCTTTTCAGTTTTTAGCTGTAGGTTTCCTGAGGCATGGGAATCCCAGAAGCAGCTCTCTGTTTGAGCTCATTTTTGTTGGTTTGACATCTTATCTGAAAGACAGCATCTACAACAATATGGCACATGTTCAGTACTGCCCTGGGAAGGTCAACCTTGATCTTTTTGTGCTCAAACCCTTGAACAGGACTTGAACCCAGAACTTTCTGACTAAGGGGAGAGACAGTGTTGCCTACTGAGGCATGGCTGACTTACATTTTAATTCTTTAACTATATGTTTTCTACAGAAAAAAGAACTCCAGGACATACAGGAACCTGTTATTCAGGGATTCCCAAACACACAACAATGCCCCTCACCACCCACATAAAACTCTCCTCCGGACTAAAATCCAGGCCTTTAATTCCCACCTGCTGCTTTATGGAGTGGTGAGGCACAGATTTGATATGCTCTTAGTTGAAATAAAGGAGCTCGTCTGAAGGCTTTGATGTATTAGAAGATAAATTAGATTGGAAATGTTAAGTAGGTAAACATAGGTGTAAGGGAACATTTGCATTTTTAAGTAAACCAGACTAGCTTGAATTCAAGGGGGCGTGAAATGTGTCACCTTACCAGAAATTCAGCAAGTGTGTTTATTTTTCCCAAAGATTACTAGTAAAATTGGTACTGAGAGATTATCAGAGAGGTAAAGTCCAAACACAGTGAAACAATGTGAATTTGCATTAAGAGGGGAAAATATGTATAAGGGCAGGCATTTTAAGATCTGAAAAGTGTTGTCTTGCTGTTGCCTTAACGAAAATGTAACTGGGGGTTTAAATTAATTAGGGGATTTAGAAGTTATCATAATAGTAATTTGTAGATCTATGTATTTAAAATACTTTTTCTTCTATTAATAAAAAGGTTTAATTTGATTTTGTAAGATACCTAAAGGAGACTTCTGATCTTATTACTACTGAATTCAAGGCACGCATCATGAAATTTATACAAATTGTGAAACAGTTGTGGCATTTGTTTCAAGTTTCCTTTTGGCATTTGAGCAACTCACTATTTACCATCAGTTGTGCCTTAACACAGCCAAAACAAAAAAGATTTCCAAACACAAAGCCCTAGACATTTCATAATTGCTGCAGCAAATCTTGACAAGAAATCTGTTGAACAACTTAAAACATACGTTAAATTACAGATCTGCATTGATGCTACCCCATCCAGCAAGCACAGGCTTCAGGGGTCCCAGATTTCATTCATGACATCCTTTAAAGACACTGAAGTAATCCCTATCCAGCAGGGAGGCTGATTTTATAGGAGCTTTTATCATTAATCATTTCAGTAAGTTTGAACAGTAATTTTGCGTCTGCCGAGATGCTTTGAAGACATGGGATCATCACACAAACACAATTTCAACTTTACTGGTCTTGGGGCCAAACTTCAACTCAAACACAGTTATTCAACAAAATTTAAAATAGCTCCGAATGAGTAATATACAAACTGCTCACCATTTAGATGATAAAATATTCTTCCCAACTGCTCATTCTAGTAGTCGTCTATATGAAAGTTGTGGCTTCCAAAATAGGAAAAATGATTGCAAGCAGGCCAGTTTTCTACTCAAAATATTGTGGTTTATTATAATGCAACAAGTTTCACACATCCCATTCATGAGGCAGCTCTTCCCAACGAACAATGCAAATGCTAATCATATCAGTTAATCTGCATTTACAACACCCTGCAGGTAACAGAAGAATGGAAAAAAAAGTCTGAAATTATAGTTCTCAGCATAGTCTTTTGTGCAGTAATTTTAAATTTTTGAAAGGGGGGGTAGAGTTTAGAAAGCACAGAATCATAGCCACTTGCAGCACAAAAGGAGGCCACTCGGCCCATTGCACTTTAACTGAATCTTGGCAGGATAACAGCATTTAGTCTCGCATCCTCACATTTTGTCTGTAACCCTGCAAGTTCTTATCCTTGCATACCTACCCATAAATAACCGTTAAGTTGGATTAAACTGATCCCAGCAACAAAAAAAAAAATTCTTATCTCCCTAGAACTTTTGCCAATGATTTTGAAGTTATGACTTCTGGATATTGACCCACCTCAGAAGAAACAAACAGTTTTTCCTTCCTACGTGCTATCTAAACTCTTGAAAAAAATTTTCAGGTAACTTCTTAACCTTCTCTGTACCAAGGGAAATCAGTCCTATCTAACGTAGGAGGAGCAGGTCATTCAGCCCCTCAAATCTGCTAAACCATTCAACTAAATCATGGCTGGTAGTGTAGGAAAATGTTGTTGAGGTAAACTATCCCCATATCTCTTGATGTCATTAATATCTAATGGCTGATCAATCTGTCTTGAACATACTCAATGACATGTTCCACAGCCAGGGGAAGCATCCTGTCTAGTCCAAGAATTTTTTAAGTTTCAATGAGATCACATCTCATTATTCTTAACTCTAGAGAATACAGGCTCAGTTTCTTCAATCACTCCTTTAACACAGTCTCACCACCCCAAGAATCAATCTAGTGAACCTCCGTTGCACTCCCTCTATGGCAAGTATGCTCTTCTTTAGGCAAGGGGACAAAAACTGTGTACAATACATCACTTGCAGTTTAACCAAGACTATATACACTTGAAGCAAGACATCTTCACTCCTGTAACTAAATCCTCTTGCAACATACAATTTGCCTTCCTAATTGCTTACTGTACCACCTGTTAGCTTTCAATGACCCATGAACAAGACACCCTGGTCCCTTTTGACATCAACACTTCCCAACCTCTCATCATTTAAGAAATATTCTGCACCTCCTTTCCTCCTACCAAAGAGGATTACCTCACTTATCCACATTATATTCCATCTGTCATGTTCTTGCCCACTCACCAAGTCTGTCCAAATCCCCTTGAAGCCTCTTTGCATCATCTTCACAACTCATTCCCAAACTGCAAACTTGGAAATGTTACATTTGGTCCCCATATCCAAAACTTTGATATAGATGATGAACAGCTGGGGCCCCAATTACTGATCCTTGCAGTAGCCCTCTAGTCAGCCTGCCAACCTGAGAACGACCCATTTATTCCTACTGTTTTCTGTCCGTTAACCAATCCTGAAACCATACCTTTCCAGCTTCTCCGCATAACTGAAGTCCTTTATTTCTGGAAATACTCTTCTGTACCCCAAGGCCTTTCATCTTTCCTGAAGTGTGACAAGAGGCGTCCACAATACTCATGCTTGGGCCTAGCCAGCAATTTAAAGTTCTAGCATAATCGCTTTACTTTTATATTCCATTCCTCTAGTTATAAACCCAAGGTACCAACGTACTTTAAAAAAAAATCCATTTTCTCAACTTAAGCTGTCACATTTAACGATTTGAATAGGTAACTATATTGCTGAAACGTGCCCTTTAATCCTAGATCCTGAAAAATAAGATAGTTTGAACAAGAGCCCATTTTTCTCCCTCACATCAGGACTTTATTACATGTTACCTGCGTGGCAAAAAAAATGCAGTTTACCAATAAAAATAGTTGCCTGGTGACCCAGCACTATAAAGAGAAAAGTAAGATATTGGTTTATGAGAAAATCCATTTATAAGCAAATGTCCCTGTAAACTGTGCAGCAACCCAGAAGTCCCTGCGCAAGCTGTACGCAAGTTGGCCACTTAAGTTACCACAGGTGTGCATGGCTGAACAAAGAAATTAAAAGGGCTACCCACTTAAAGAAATCACCCGTGCACTGCAAAAAAAAGAGGGTACATTGTGAAAGTGTTTTAACACCATCCACAACTACAGGAAATGGTTTTCGTGTCTCTGCAGATAACACAAAAACAAAATCAAAGCTTTCCAGAGGTGCATTATCAAAAAAAAGACACTTTAGAACAGATGACAAAGTTAGGTCAAAGAGGTAGCTGAAAAAGAGGAACGAGGTAGACGGCCAGAGACCTATAGGGTGTGAACCCAGAGCATAGGGCAGGAAATGCTAAAATTACACAACATCGGAGAGAGAAAAAATTGGAGAGTGGTTTGGGTCAATGGAAACTAGCGACCCAATTCTAACTTTTTCTCATTTTAGATGTTGAAGTTGCTGTGCATTTCATTTTTCATGTAGTTATCTTACTCTACCTGTCATTTTGGTAACTTTGTCACAAAGCTAGTTATATTTTTAGCCTGGCAATTGATTGGAAGTTTATATAATTTGTTCGTACATATCCGATTACTGTTCTCCTGTTTTCTGGTTTTAATCCCCAGTAGCCACAATTGAAATAACTGCTTTTAACAATTGTTCTCCCAAAAGGCTGCCAAATATTGTCCTGTCAAACATGAGCCTGACATCACAGCAAATTAAATCTTCAAAATCATGAACAGTTAGCTGGAATGTACAATTTTCAGCAAGTTGAAACTAATTTCTGGCCACCTGGGATCCATGTGCAGAATGGATGGAGAGAACAGAATGAAAGATTAAAACAAAAGATAAAGCATGGAATTAGAAATAATGAAAAAGTTCATAAAAATAAAGAGGTAAATGGGGGACAAACTGCTCAAAAGCATGACCAGTTTTCTGAAAATTCCTTTGTCCTTGACTGCTTCTGCCTCAACAAGGCTGCTTTAAGCTGATCCTCCTCTACCCCCATCACGGTCTTGCCCCAACCTACTTGGAACAATTTTAAATCGAGCCACACAATCTTGCATATGCCCTGCTCCTATTTTACCACATTACTGTTTGCTCCTTGTTCTCTCATACATCATGTCATTATGCCCCTGCTCTCTATCAAGACCACTCAAGACTTGCTACCTCCCTCCTCCCCTTCAAAATCCTAAAAAAATTTACGTCCTTACTTCCAGTCAGTACATCTCTTGTTGCTCACTGGATAAATTTGCTGTGCAACCTGGGTAAGCTATAAAAGGATATGGCAACAGATCTGGGTGTTTGGGGGGTGGGGGTGGGGGGGAGGAGACAGGGGCATGGTGGGATGTTATTTTAAATCTAACCTTCTGAAGCTGACAGCATCCAATTGGCCCTTCATGTTATACTAACTTCATTATACTTTTTTTTTATTGAAGTCAAAGGAGAAGTAAAAAAACAAAGTCAACTGGCATCCGATCAGATTGGGCAGTTTCACACTGGGTATGTCAGATCAGAATTACCCCCTGTGTTTCTGTGTCACTGTACATAAACTGAAATTTTACCAATCTGATATTCTGCTGGCAGCCTATGGATGAACGCTAAACATACAGGGACACGCAGCACTAGAAACTGGGAGCCCCTTGCAATCGGCTTATTAAATCTTCATTTTCAGAGATCCAAGTGAGGCTCCAGGTCTGCCCGCAGACTAAAATGCCCCAAATCCCACAGTGTGAACAAATGGTATTAAAGTACAGGCAAGAACAAACAGTCGGTATCTCGCTCGAGTGTCATTCCCATCTTAAGTTCATACAACATTTCATAATTATAGAAGTGGTGTACCATATTTATTTTGTAACTGTGAAAAAAGGTCAAGGTCAACATCTGTGCTGCCAGAACACCAGATCTTGATGAATTAGCCCATATGGAAAGAATTCTGCAATGCATTAAACATCAGCTGTGAATGTTCTTCTCAGCTGAGGAAACTTCAACTATCACTGGAACAAAGTGTACGACAGGGATGTATTTCAGCTGCTCCAAAGCAAATCCCAATACATTATCACCTTCTTTCAGTGCAGTTGAAGGTCACCACTGTCAAACACTCACCTGTTTAAAATGCCCTGTCTCAAACATTTCTATTGTGCTATATTAATGCTTCATGGGGGAGTGGATATTTTTCCCCCACTCTCAATAGCCTCAGACATCAGTCATAGTAAAATAGAGGATATCCCAGCGACTCCAAAGCATCCTGTTTCTAAAACGGAGATGACTCATGAGCTTTCCGAGTCCAAACACCACCAACTACTACCATTCTACATTGCACTCTTTGTCCCCCTTAGATGAAATATTTGTTTTCATTTTAAACTGAAGTTTACATTGCCTAACCATGCTACTCAGTGAGTGACTGCAATTAATAATTAAAAGGCTGTAAAATTCCAAGCCACAGCAGGTTGTCACCAATGAAGGTCAAACCTTTAGGAATGAAGGCTAGATATGGACTGAGCGAGTAGAGTGCACAAACAGCATGGGGTTACAGGCCATGATGCAGACGTACACTGTCTTCTTCTCTTTAGTCTAAGCTGGCAACAGTGGAGTAGAGAGGGAGCAGCTGACATGGGGAGAACAAAACTGAACTCTGCCTTCCCCAGGGGAAGAATAAAAAAAAGAGAAAACACAGCCAAGATTCCCTCTAGTTATAGCACATTTATAGGTATACAGAAGTATGCAAAACATGCCATCATTGAGATGAACTTTTCTACAGCATAAAGGAAACTGGATTATCAATGGAAATATGCAGAACAGATACATGCCCTCTTTCTCCCATGATCTTAAACTACAGAAACAAAATGTAAAAACACCTTTTATGAACGTAAACAGCCTAAGACAAGGTGGTTTCTGGCATATCTATCTGCAATTATAATATACATTAATTCTGCATTAGATGTAAAGTGTAGACTAAAAGTTTCAAACTAATTATGCTTTGCAGCCATCAGTTTTGGCTGACTCCTTCCACAACTCAAATCAAATCAGCTGAGATTGACACATTGTTTTATCCATAGCTATTGACCTTGTGAAGTAATTGAATCTTTAAGGAATGTAGCGACTGTAGCTTTGAGGCTTACTATTTTGTATAGTATCAGTTGAGTGTGAACGAATCAGTTCCAAGTGTGGGGAACCTTAAGAGTGGGAATTCTTCTGCTTGTGGAGCTTGATGGAAGCATGTAACTGCTGCCGTGGCCTGTAAATAAAGTTTAATGTTTTTTAACGAGAAACCTGTCTGGAAAATCAAGTCCATAACAAACTGGCCTGGCGTTGTCTCTCACCCGACTGCGAGTATCTTGTTTAAAGAGAAAAGGAAGATATACTCACCAGATATGCCACATTTTGGCAGGATTGACCCCTTCAAACCATCCACAGAGGATTTGTGCCAATATGTAGAAAACCTTGGGTTCTATTTTCAGGCAAATGAAATAACAGGGGAGGAAGAGAGAGCAATTCTCCGAAACGTTTGAGGGAGTAAAAACTGTAATTTAATCCAATGTTTGACAGCCCCAAATATCCCCAATTCAAAGACCTTCAGCGAATTGGCAGACCTCATTAAGGGACACTTGTAACCCAAACCCTCAGTCATCATGCAGAGGTTCAGGTTAAATTTGAGGGTTAGAGGCCCAGAGACCGTTGTTACGTACGTGGCGAAATTGAAGCTACTGACTGAACACTGATTTCAGGGAGGCCCTAAGTGATGTGCTCAGGTATCATTTGGTCTGTGGTGTGCAAGATGATGTCATTCAACAATGATTATTTGCTGAAATAAACCTAGATTTAAAAAAAAGCATTGCAAATAGCGCTCACTAGGCTACACAACGTGCACAAGATGGCGGCGTTTTCCATTTGGGGTGGGAATGGACAGTCAGGTGTAGCGTGAAAAGCCAGGACTCATCACAAAGTGAGAGACAGTCCCCGCTGCCTGAAAATTTAAAGTAAATACAGGAAACAGCTCAGCAGCAAACCTGAAAATGAATTGTTACCAATGTGGAAGCAATCATACTCCTGAAGCTTGCTGTTTTAAAGAGGTGGAGTGCTATTTTTGCCATGAAAGAGGGCACATACTGAAGTGTTGCAAAACAAGATTGAGACGGACTCCCAGGCAGCAAACTAAGCTAATCAAAGTACATAATGTGGAAGAACCAGAAACCACCAATTCTGATATTTTTCCCTATTTAAGGTAAAAGTAAGGAAGACAGAGCCAATCAGCATTACTCTGTAGGTAAATGGAAAACCTTTAAATGATAGAAGCAGACACTGGTGCTTCAACCACTGTAGTGGGGGAGCATGCCCTCAAATATTTAAACAAGGGTGCTCAACAATTGAATTTGGAGCCGACTTCAGCCAAATTGAAAAAAAAACTTGTACTGGCGAAGCTATCCAAGTGAAGGGTATTATTACCATTACTGTTCATTATAAGCACCAAACAGCAAAACTCCCAGTGATGGTAGAAGGCGAAGGACCAAGCCTTCTAGGTTGTGATTGGTTGAAAGAAATTACACTAAATTGGTCTGAAATTTTCCCAGCTACGAGAAGAACGACTGCCAGAGCTGCTAAAGAAATATGACAAGGTTTTGCAAGACGAACTGGAGAGAACCGAAGGCCTACAGGTTAAGATCTACATTGGCTCAGAAGCAACTCATTTCTTTAAAACAAGGCCAGTGCCATATGCTCTGGAGGGAGAAGGTTGACACCAAATTGAACTGTTTTGAGGGGCTGCAGGTCATACAGCCGGTTCAATTCTCAGAGTGGGCAGCACCTAAAATCCCTGTCTTAAAACCGGGTATGTGGGGACTATAAGCTAGCCAACAGTAAACAAAGCTGCCAAGCTGGACAAGTACCCTATCCCCAGGATTGAGGATTTGTATGCTAAATTATCAGAAGGAACAACTTATACTAAACTAGCTATGAGTCACACGTATCAGCAGCTGGAAGTGGATGATACCTCCAGAGAGTTTGTGACCATAAACACCTACAAAGGGTTATATCAATACATGTGCCTTGCCCTTCAATATTTCTTTGGCCTGCGCGATTTTCCAGAGTACGATGAAGAGTTTGCTCAAGTCATGGTCTACCTGGACGATGTCCTAATATTGGGGTTCATGGAAGCTGGACACTTGGCTAATTTGAAGGCTAATCATCTTGAAAATGATTTTTGGGAGGAGTGTGCTTAAAAAAAAGTGTACCTTTTGGGCAAGCAAAGTCATTGATTTGGGCCACTGAATGGATGCCCAAGGGTTACACCCGGTAGAAGAAAAAGTTAAAACTGTTAAGGAGGCACCTTTGCCTAAAAATGTCTCTGAACTCAAATCTTTCTTAGGTACACTTAATTATTATAATTAATGCCTACCTAACTTAACGCCCTAGCCCCTCTACACTCATTATTAAAGAAAAGCCAGCATTAGGTTTGGAGTTCACTCTATGAAGAAGCCTTCACAAAAGTGAAACAACTCTTGCACTCTTCAAACTTGTTAGTACACTACGACCAAACAAAAGGAACTGGTACTAACCTGTGCACATCCCCCTATGGTGCGGAGCGCTTTTATAGCACAAGATGGACAAGGGTGCAGAAAGCTGATAGGCTACATGCCCAGGACCCTTTCCACGGCCAAAAAAGGGTGTTCGCAAAACGAAAAAGAATCAATTATTTTTAGAGTTAAAAAATTCCATCAATACATACATGGCCGACACTTTGCGACAGTGCTGGATTACAAATCGCTCTTGGGTCTGGTTAGTGAAGATAAAGCTATCCCTCCCATAGCTTCTGCACAGATTCAAAGATGGGCTCTAATTTTATCTGCATACGAATACATTTTTGTGCACAGACTAGGGATGCATATAGCCAATGCCGAATCCCTAAGTCGTCTTCCTTTGCAGGAGAGCAATGCCCCAATTCCCAAGTCATATTAGCGGTAAAATTCCTGGATTCCTTGCCAGTCTGTGCAAGGCAGCTAAACTGGACATATTGTGATTCAGAACAAAAACAGAAACAGAAATACCTGGAGAAACTCAGCAGGGCTGGCAGCATCGGCGGAGGAGAGCACAGTTGACGTTTGAGTCCTCATGACCATTCAACAGAAATCCGATGCTGCCAGACCAGCTGAGTTTTTCCAGGTATTTCTGTTTCTGTTTTTATTTTGGATTTCCAGCATCCGCAGTTTTTTGCTTTTAAATTGTGATTCGGTCCTGTCTAGAGTGAGACCCCAAGTGTTGAAAGGATTGTCCCAGGAACCTGTCCCTGACAAATTGAAGCCATTCTTCACTCGAAGGAATGAATTGAGCAGTCAAGATGGTATCCTGGAAAGGGTGCACAAATTGTTGTTCCTTCACAAGGGAACCACTCGAGTTGCACAGCACTTATCCGGGAATCTCAAGAATGAAGGTGATCGTGCGAAGTTACATTTGACAGCGATCGAGGTTGTGGGTAAACACTGTATACAATGCCAACAACTATAGAAGTTACCTGTTGTGGGCCCACTACACCTGTGGGATTGGCCCGATAGTCCCTGGGTGAGACGGCACATAGATTACACTGGTCCTTTTTTAGGCACCATGTTCCTACTGATAATTATTGCACATTCCAAATGGCTAGACGTTTATGAGGTTAGGTCGTCAACATCAGGTGCGGCTACAGAAGTTACACTAAAGCTTTTCTATACGTGGATTGCCATAAGTAATTGTCTCAGACTAGCACTAAATTTCAAAGATTTGAGAGCCTAAATGGTATCAGACATGTAAAAAGGGCACCATATCATCTAGCATATTAGCTGAGAAAGTAGTACAGACTTTAAAGCTGGGATGAAAAATTATCGGATCAATCAATGGCGACTAAAGTTTCGTGCTTCTGTTTCATTATGTAACAAACTCCCATACTATTACAGGTTCAACACTTTCAGTGTTACTTATGAAATGATGCCTTCAAACAAAATTAAGCCTGGCACTTCCCATTTTGGAGGAGAAAGGTGGAGAAAAGTCAAGGGAATCAAAAAGCAACTCATGATTTGCATAGTCATGAGCAAGAATTTACTGGTAGTGAAGCAGTATGCGTATTCAATGATGGATTGAGTTGGTTACCTGTTGTAATAGTTTGTGACTGGGCCCTTGTTGTGCCATGTAATAGAGGGATGGATCACCCACAAACACGTGGATAATTTGCAAAGAGGGGAGAAACCCCAACAAAATGAACCAATGGTCTCTTTTGAAATTGTTCAACCAAGGGCAGACATACCAGATGTCTCTGTCAGAGTGGATAACACTGAACTGCCTGTGCCTAAAGAGGTACCTGATGTTGCTGCTGTTCCAGATAATGTGGATCCTGTAAGAGATTTGAAAGTCATGGAGCTATGACGTTCCACCTGGATCAGGAAACCACCTGAGAGGTTGAACTTATAATTCCATAGCCTGTGTATAATGACATGAAGGCATATGTTCTTGTAAATACAAACTGTATGAAAAATTTAAAAAGGGGGTGCGAGACAGTAAATGTAGCTTTAAAGGAGTCCAGTGACTGTAGCTTTAAGACTTATATTGTATACTATCATGTGACAGTGTGAATCAATCAGGTCTAAGCACGGGGAACCTAAGAGTGGGAGTTCTACTAGTTGTGGAGCTTGTAAAGCATGTAACTGCTGCTGCAGCCTGTTAATAAAGTTTGATATTTCTAATGAGAAACCTGCCATAAATATAAAATCCATAACACCCAAATGTCCACATAAAAACAAATCAAGTTGATTTGGTTCAAAATAGTTAGTTTATTTATCAAATGGTTCCAGATCATGGCGCACAGTTTCAGTTCAGACAGAATGCCTAACTGAAAGCCCATTGAAAAAGCCATTTCATTTTATCTGACCTTCGACCCTTCCCTGTTCAGACAGGTCAAAAACATCCTGTTGGCCAACAGCCTGAAACACACATTTGACAAAAAGAAAGCATTTCATTTTAAGAATTATAAATCTAATCAATTTAGAATATACCATATAGAAATATTACATGCCAGACGTATTTGCACCACTGCTGTGATTACTCAGTTGGCCTCTAACAGAACTTCAAGAACAGTGACCAAACCCTTTTCTGTGTTGTCTCATCCAGGGTGGAGAAAGAACCACAACTAGGCTCAGTACCTCTGGCTGAAGGAAGAGAGAAAGAGAACAAAAAGCACTGCTTCACTTGCAATTGAAGACTTTTTGTGTTGGTGCTCATTTCGGTCTGGTTTGATAAGGTTTGAAACCCCAAACAGTGTCCTGCATTTACACAACTAAATCCAGCATCTTGACCCTAGCAGCAGAATTATAGATGATTTGGTCTTTGTTGGGGCCACGTTCTTCCATTAACATAAGAGGATATTTAAAAGCAGCATTTAACATCTTTGAACTCAAATGTTTACTTGCCTTACTAAGGAAGTCCGATGTTACAAAAAAAAAATTCATGAGATTTAAAAAAAAGTACTTGCCACATTGATTTTTCAAAAATCAAGGAAAAGGAACTGAAAGAGCCCCCCACCCCATGCCGCTGCTACCCCACGACATACTGATCTCCAATTGCTGTTTTACCAGATACTCAGCTGAAGTTCTCAATTATTACTTCTTGCATTTCCCATGACTGAATTACAGAGTCAGTTGATATGACACGATTTCCCTCCTCTTCCCCATAAAAGAAAATGATTCATTTCCTGCCCTAACCCTCCCATAAAAATATTTTTTTTATTTCCACTCAAACTGACAGCCAAAGCCAAAAGAAGAAGAAATACACAAATAGCAACATAGGTGCAAGCTGATGACCTTTCCCACTGGGGGTCAAGCATTCAAATTAAAACTACATACTACAAATGAATGGGGCAGTACTACATATCAGGGGGTCCATATCTCCTTTGCAGGCATTCCCATTCAGACCTTGGACCCATTTACTTTTAAAGGATACTTCATTCAAACATTTTGTACTATCCTCTAAGGAAACGGAGAAACTGAGTGAAAGGCAGTTTCGCAGAATTAGCTTCAAGGGAGCAGGAGGCACCCTCATTAAATTGAGATAAGCTTGGAGAAGGTATGAGGGGAGATAGCGAAAGGGAGAAAATTACTGGTTCAAGGACAGATTTCAACAAACCAGCCTCCTGTCGCATCATCTCTTCCAATTACGTGAAGTAAAACCTTTATTGACCATAGTAATGCCAGCTCGCAACATTAACAGATAAGACAACATTTGAGGAAAACCAAATTAGCCAAGTTACCTATCCTTTCATTATAACATGACTCATTGCTGCTGTTTGGAGTTTATACCGGTTATATGTTCTCTACCATCTTCTCTGATGTAGGAAAACTTAAATCAAATGAAACAAATCTAAAATTTGGGCTACATGATAGCACACTGTGATGCACTTTCAGGCTGCTTTGACACGGTGCCACAAACCATTTCCCAATTGGTGAGCTACTCCAAGATAAAAGCAAAACATTGCAGATGCTGGAAATTTGAAATAAAAACAAAATGCTAAAAAACCTCAGTAGGCCTGGCAGCATCTGAGGAGAGAGTAAGAGTTAACATTTCAAGTCCGTATGACTTCTTCAGAGCTCAGAAGAGTCATATGGACTCAAAACGTTAACTGTTTCTCTCTCCACAGATGCTGTGCTAAACCCATATAGAATCTTGCTTAGATGATATTTGGAATACTGAACAGTTCTGGTCTTCATAATATAAAAGAAGTAGAGGCATTGAGAAGGTGAAAAAATTACTTCAATGATACCAGAACTAAGAGGTTACACTTATCAGGAAAGGTTTTTGTGGAGGCTCTTTTCCCTAGGAAAGGGAAACTGAGGGGTGATCTGATTGAGGTCTACGTTATGAAAAGGTTTGACAGGGTAGACGGAGATGATGTTTCCGCTTGTGGGCAATGCCAGAAATAGGGACCAATGTAAGACAGTCACTAATAAACCCAATAGGGAATTCAGGAGGAACATCTTCGCTCAATAGTTAAAAATGTGGATCTTGCCGCCAAGAGTAGTTGTTAAGTGAATAGCATAGATGCTTTTAACAGCAATCCACATAACCGTCCAACAGAAATAAATACTGTATAACTTTACATTTGCAGATGATACAAAGATAAGTGGAGGGACAGGTAGTATTGAGGAGGCAGGGAGGCTGCAGAAGGACTTGGACAGGTTAGGAGAATGGGCAAAGAAGTGGCAGATGGAATACAACGTGGGGAAGTGTGAGGTCATGCACTTTGGTAGGAAGAATAGAGGCATAGTCTATTTTCTAAATGGGGAGAGAATTTAGAAACCTGGAGTGCAAAGGGATTTGGGAGTCCTAGTCCAGGATTCTCTTAAGGTTAACTTGCAGGTTGAGTCGTTAGTTAGGAAGGCAAATGCAATGTTGGCATTTATTTCGCGAGGGCTAGAATATAAAGCAGGGATGTGCTGCTGAGGCTTTATAAGGCTCTGGTCAGACCACATTTAGAATATTGTGAGCAATTTTGAGCCCCCTATCTCAGGACAGATGTGCTGGCCCTGGAAAGGGTCCAGAAGAGGTTCACGAGAATGATCCCAGAAATGTAGGAGAGACTAGGGCCCGAGGGCACAGCCTCAGAGTAAAGGGAAGACCTTTTAGAACAGAGATGAGGAGAAATTTCTTTAGTCAGAGAGTGGTGAATCTATGGAATTCATTGCCACAGAAGGCTGTGGAGGCCAGGTCATTGAGTGTATTTAAGGCTGTGATAGATAGGTTCTTGATTGGTAAGGGGATCAAAGGTTACGGGGAGAAGGCAGGAGAATGGGGTTGAGAAACTTATCAGCCATGATTGAATGGCAGAGCAGACTCGATGGGCCGAATGGCCTAATTTCTGCTCCTATGTCTTATGGGGCTAGGTGAACAAGGGTGAGAAGACGCTTGAGTAGAGGGTGAACAAGGGCATGGACCAGCTGGGCTAAATAGCCTGTTTCCATGCTGAACTACTTAGTAAGCTACCTATTAACCAAGGAATACTGAATTGCCCAGGAAGGAACAGCAAACAAGGAAAATGATTTGAATATAAAAATTAACAAAACCAATGAAGTAGATTAAATTTGGGAACATATTCAAGCCAATACAACAGTTTTATGATTCAGAAATATTTAGAGTAAATCAATTATGTTCTTTTGTTTCGGTGTTCCATCACTGATGCCCATATGTATTTCATAGCTTTTTAACACAATACACCACACCACATTCTAGGCATCAAGCCAGTTGTCAAGATTGTTCATACTTAACTGAGAATCTCAGTACAGTAGATGCAACTAAATTCACTCGTATTCTTCTCAAGCACCTGTACAATTTCACTATACCTTGTGCAGAGGACGCCTCGCCCTGTTCAACTATAATGGTTATTAAGAGCACACAGATAAACGCAAAATGAATCACATGTAATCACGATTGGTGTGATAAACAATCCCATTTGATATGTACCTTGCTCTAACTCCACACAGAAGCTGCTAACTCTGAGAAGGGGAGTTACAAGACCAAAGTAATCTAAGAAACTTGTCAAAGGTATTGCTACATACACATGTAATATTTTACCGTTGTGCTTCAGAGGATACATGCATCGAGTATTTCACATGGAATGTAATGCTATGTACTGACTTCTTGAACCCAAGACTATATTTAGCAGAGCCACAAATTAATGCACAAGATATATTCACATTTTTGCAGCAATCCTTGGAAATCAAAAACTGTAATCTTAGTTCCAGAAGTATAAAGAATTTCTGCACCATTAGATTTACAGACAAGCTGACGAAAGTTCAGCTTGTATTGTGAAAAAGCAGTCAAAGTTAAATCATGGTATATTGTCTTTTACAAGCACTCCAGCACATAAATAGACCATTTGTACAGAGTTCCACTGACAGGAAATCTGATCCTGTAGTACTGGAATGTTTGGAGAAACATTCTTGAATTCCAGTCTCCACTGAGGGTTTGTTCAACCATTAAGAACAACAAAGGTTCATCTATAACTGTTCTTCCAGGAGGCAGCTCAGAATTTTTAATGTATTTTCTAAAATGATTTGACAGGATTTTGTGTGTGTGTGTGTGTGTGTGTGTGTGTGTGTGTGTGTGTGTGTGTTGGGGGGGGGGGGTGGAGATTGGAAAACAAGAAGGTACTTTGAAGCAGATGTTGACAGAAAGCGAATCACCAAGGCAAGTTAACTTAAAACTGAGGTGGTGAGCCGTAGAAATTGATTAAGGTAATAACAGTCTAATATGGCAAATTGTAGGCAAGATGAAAACTAAACAATATTTCTACCAGCCTCAAACCAAGGCGAGCGACCGGCAACTGTCTCAGATCTGCAGGTGAACATAATAATCAAGGTATTTTAGAATTTTAGCATTCCCAACAAGCCTCTATTTTAAAAACAAAAAAACTGCGGATGCTGGAAATCCAAAACAAAAACAGAATTACCTGGAAAAACTCAGCAGGTCTGGCAGCATCGGCGGAGAAGAAAAGAGTTGATGTTTCGAGTCCTCATGACCCTTCGACAGAACTTCTGTCGAAGGGTCATGAGGACTCGAAACGTCAACTCTTTTCTTCTCCGCCGATGCTGCCAAGCCTCTATTTTATGCAGTAACCCCCATTCCACTGGGAAATTAGATCAAATCAAAGTGCCTGGGACAGCAGGCAAGGGGTTATTGGAAGTAGTCAAATATATTTTCTTTTCAGATGAAAGCACTTGGCTATTTACACAACAGTTGTATCTATATTACATTCTTATATTGAAACCCAGAGCATTACTTTAAATATAGCCTCCAAAAAATATTATTTTTATATAAATTCACTCACTTGAGGGACGTCCTCATTAGATATGTTGGCTAGGTTAGATCATTTTTCCCTCCTCCCCCTTTAAAGGTATTAATTCATGTACAACACCAGAACAAGAGGGTAGGGAAATGCTGGTTGTTCTTGGCTTCTCGAGGCTCTGTACAAGAGGCTAATGTAATTGCTTCACCAATACCAGTTTGGCCAAGATTGGTTAATTCAGCACAAAACAGAGATCAGACTTGGGAGCTTACTGTTTGGTGTCACATCACAGTGCTTTGAGCCATTGTTGCCAACTAGCCAATTATTTGTTTAAATAAGTAACTTCTTGAAAAAAAAGGAGAACTCTCAAAGGATGAGGAATCCCAGTTATGAAGATACACTTCAGAAGCTGGAGATTTTCTCTCTGGAACCAACAAGATTTGGGGTTGATCCAAGAGATTTTTTTTTTTAAATGTAGCGATAAGGTAAACAATGATTGTTTCCATAGGTCAGCAAAACTGTAAGGGAGCACAAATTTATCATAAAGAATGAAGGAGTTTGTTCCAAAGAAAATTATTTTCTGCACTGGGTGGTTAAAATGTGGAATTCTCTTGCACAAGCCAGTGTTGAAACAAGGACCACATATTGTTTTGAAAGGGAATTGCAAGATTTCTTGAAAGAGAGGAATGCTAACTCAAGCATGTGGAGTGAGCAGGGGATAGAGATTTCACTAGGTGGCTCATATGTAGAACACCACTAGGATGGACTTGATGGTTTGAATCGTGCGTTTTCGCACAGTAAAATTATCCCATGGAGTTTTGTATTTTGTTTTAAACTGCTCCTGAAATTAGAATCAATGGGCATTTGAAAAAAGTTGCCATACAATATTTCTATCAACACAGATATGGGTGTTCTAGAGAACAGTCTCCTCTACAGACAATGGGAAGGACAAAATCAACAAGGGCCTGAGGCCTTGCCCCTTTGTACTGTAGCAAAGTAGCCCTGTATAATTAAGAAAACTTGCAGTTACATGGAGCCTTTTGTGACATCCTGAAGTGCTTCACAACCCATGAAGTATTTCTGAATTGTAGTTGTAACGTTAGAAACATAGAAGCAAATTAACAGCAAGGTCCCACAAATGGGAAAAAAATCTGGGCATTTTGTTTAAGTTTAAATCTATAGAAAACAGTATTTAGTTGAAAGATAAAATGTTAGCCAGGATACCAGTAGAACTTCCCTGCATTTCTTTAAAAACACAATGGAATCTTTCATATCCAGCTGAGTGCACAGATGGGGTCCAATGTCTCACCTGAAAGTCAGAACCTCCAGTGATACAGCAATCCCTCAGTAATCCACTGAAGTGCCTACCTTGATTATGTCTCAAGTTTCTGAAATGCAGTTTGAACTCAACCACTGATGCAGAGTAGAATGTCACCACTTAGCCAATACTGACAAGTGAAGGAATTAAATGTCAATTTTCCCTATACATGCAATGCCTCACTGAATAATTATCTCTGCAAGAGATCGGAGATATGCTGATGTGATACAGTTGTAGATAAATGGGAGGCATTTTTGACATTTAATTCCTTCAAATGAGTTTCAGTGGAGACAGGAAATTGAAGTTGGAACACTCTCACCTGTATCACTTGGTTATATCATGCCTGCGTTCTGAAAGGTGACAACTGTTTCACTTAAAAGGTACATGCAGCCTCAGCCAATGGGGTTATATTGAATCAACTGGTGCAGAAGCTTACTGCACCATTCGGTAATAACTTTTGCTTTTGTCTTGTCCCTCCTTTGGAGAAGGTCATGGAAGGAAGGAACCCATTATATTTAGTTTACAAGTAATAAAAAATTACCTTCCCTGCTATATTGGTGTCCGTTATTGCCAAATCAAATTTTTTTTGGACTTAGCTCATTCCATTTAATTTCCAGGATCTCTAACTATTATGCTTCTCTTCCATTCCAAAGCACTTATTCTCATCAAGGGCAATCTGATATTTGGTAAACAATATTCAAGTAGCTTACAGGTCACTTCCTCCTTGAGCTCTTTGTTAGGAAAAGTTATTAGACAGAACATACAATAATGAATCCAACACTCCCAGTCCCAAGAAGTATATACATAAAATGAAAGTTGTGGATCCTGATTCATATTGAAAGCAATGTTAAAAAATGAACACACTACTGCCAGCTTGGCTCAATTGATAGAATTCCCACCTTGGAAGTCAGAAGGGTGTGCATGCAGTGCCAAAGACTTGATGGTATAAACTCTGGGTCAGTACTAAGGGGAATATTATATCTGTTTAAATATTATCTTCATAATTCACTTTAAAAAGACAGGTTAATCCAATGCCTCTATCAACACCATCTGAAATATATTAATTTATGATTCAACGTGCTGTGAGAGATTTTGCTGTGCATAGAATGCAGCTTAAAAAAAGTCATCAATGGCTCGGCCAGCATTTATTACCCATATCTAATTGTCCTTGGTTGGTGAACTGCCTTCTTGGGTCTCTGCTGTCTGTGTAAAAGTACACCCACAGTTCTACTAAAAAGGAGGGAGTTCCAGGATTTTCACCCAATGATAATGAAGGAATAGTAATAAAATTTCCAAGTTGGGATTGTCTGCAGTTTGAAGGGGAACTTGCATATCATGGTGTTCCCATGGGCTTGCTGCTCTTCTCTTCAGATGACTCCATGGTATTCACCTCAATTAACGAGTTCCTCATTCAAATCGGCGTAAAAACATTTCTCCCAAATTCCCCACTGGATCCAGTAACGACTATATTTTGGCCACTAGGTTAGATCTCTCCCACAGGTGGATACATCATCTTTATATCCAGGATATCAAACCCTTCCATAATTATGACAGTCTCTATGAGGCCATCCCTTGGCCTTCTTGCAAGTCACTATGTTGATCCCATTGCCAGACAGCTGACATTGAAGAGATTGTAGGAGAAGACAGGATCTTGCTAACTTCTCCTGGGTCTTGTGGGCTATTTAGAACATTGCTTACTCTGTATGTTTCCTGAAATATTTCCAAGAGTTTCGGCTACCAAAATTTGGGATGTTTTCTGGCCTGGAGTGGAAGGTTAATTGTTCGGGAAACTATTTTTAAAAATATGATGTTTTGATATTTTTCATGTGCAGAATAGCTTTCTGTTGAGTTCATCTCACTGGTGCTTTAGCTGAGTTTACTCCAGTATTTTAACACCTGAGCTTAACATGTTTTCTGTAGTGTCAACTTGCACGTAAGACTACAATGACCCAGGATTAGGAGAAAGGGAACCCTCTGAAGGGGATCAAATTGCAGGGTCTTCCTCCATCACCCTCAGTGTGTGGTCCAGTTGCAATTGTTTCATTGATCATTTGGCTTGTACCTCATCACTTAAATGCCAAAGCCTGCTGTTAAAGTGCCACAAGGCTGAACTCCTCTGCTGTGTCCACACTGAGAAAAGTAAACAGTTATTGTCTAGTTGTCTTAGGAGGAGATGAGATGACATATCCAATTAGAAGAGCTCACTTTTTGAAATAGAATATCCGTAGACTCCTCTTAAGGTTTCCGCACAGTCAGGATTGAAGTCATCAGAACATTTTTATTACTTTCCTTAAATGAAGGTCTAAAAGCAATGTTAAGGATGCTTCCAGGTCAGACCGAAGCAGTCACTGCCCATTACAAATTAAAAACCAATTTAAAAAACAGAATTCCAACACTGGAAGCATGTGTGTTTGAATAAAGTGTCAAGAGAATGAATGAATCCTGTCCACATAACCATCAATAAACCATAACTGAAAGTAAACATTCACCTATTCCCAAGTGTGCCTCACTGTCTACACCACAAACCAAACAAGAAAAAAAAAGGTCTATTAAATAAAATTGACTAGGAAAAACTCATGTTAAAACTTGTCTTTCAGGCAAGAGAATGTGCAGGAATTACGCAGTTGTGCCTTTTGTATTATCTATTACAAGGTAAATTGTCAGCATTGACTCTGCTACAACTTACTATCCACTTGACTGGCAGCATCTAATTTATCTGTTACAAAAAAAGATTTAATTTGACTTTTAAGGCCTTTTAGACCAGAAGCACAGCATTGACAAGCTGCCACGTGTCCCAAAGCTTGGCATGTGGATGTTGCCTTTCTGAACAAGCCTCCTTTCACAGTTCAATGTTGCTTTCTCAGAGTTTGTGTTTATTTTTACGCTATCCATGTCTTCAGTTGATCTTAAGTTTAAAGATTAAATAGATGTTACAAGTAGTAAAGGGAAAGGAGCAAAGGATCATCTGATCATCATACTAAAAAGAAAATGCAGTTTGGAAAAGTCTGTTTATTACAAGATGGCAAATAGTTATTAGGGAGATAAAAGGAAGTATTTCTGTCCTTGTAATTTAAACAAACTTGATTTCTGTTCTCATTGCAATTCAAAAATTCTTGTTCAGTTGAATTTCAGTATTTGTTATTACTGAATTCAGAAAAGGGTGCACGATAATAACCATGTGAACAAAAGGATTTTAACTGCCTTATGCTAAAACTGCCTACATAATCCAGGCGGACTATTTCAGGTTAGCAACTGCAGCAAGTTAAAAGCAAATGGGATTCAAAGCAATAAAACAAAAGGAACAGCTAATACAAATTATGGAATTGGGCTTCATTATTTTAAATACAATATGCAATCCCAGTTCACTATGCCAGCATTCCAGAGATCGTAGTTGGCATGTCCCTTTTGGTTGCCCAATTGACTGGGAATACTAGAGCCTTAACTCTTAGCTTTTCATGATTAAATTTCAGTGACAAAGTGCTGCAAAGTCTGGAAAAGGCTTCAGACTGCATGGAAATCAAGAATTCACGATAGAAATCAAAGTTCGCAGGGCTGTTACCCACCAGTGTTGCAGTTTAAGGAGCGGGTAATTGGAGCTGGCGAGAGAAGCTGACTACAAGATTCACCAGATTATAAAAGAGGCTTGCACATAAGCAACCACACAAACTCAAAACTTCACTAAATAATTAAATAAGTTAGGTATCATTTTAGATGGAACTTTGTGAACTACTTTGGTTGTATAATATTTAATCCTACTTTGTTAAAAGTCATTTCTTTTTAAATAGAAAGGAAGCCACCATGGTCATACTAGAATTTTAAAACCTGATCAACTTTACTGCTGTTACTAATTATAATCATAAAATGTCCAAGCTATAAACAAATAAATAAGCATGATGCAATTCTTTGTTCTTTGCAAAACGAGGGTGTGGTGGGGGGGGGGGGGGAGGGGAAGAGAAGATAAGATAAAACCCAGTTACAGTAAAGCTTGGTTCAGATTTCAGGCATCACACAATATAACCAGCGAGATGTCAAAGTTTTTATGCAAGGATCCTGAAATTATGAACCCTAGTAAACACTCAATGTACACTAAAATGAATTGGGAAATTTTACTATATTAAAAGGGGCTATATAAATGAAAGTTGCTGTATTTGGTGGGAATCCCTCTGCCAGTTTAGAAAAGGCATTACCCTACTTAAGACGGTTTATGCACCGCCACAGAAATAAATTTCAGACCAACACATTATTCATCTGCATATTAGAATCTCATTTCAAGGCCATGCTATTAGAGTGACATAACTTTTAAAAAAATTTTAGTGGGACAAGTGTAACTGCATTTCTGGGCACCAAGCACCCCATTTCTTTCTCATCCCAAATGAGCCCCTGGAAAGTCAGACAGACAATGGGAGGAACAGCCAAAATTATCACTCCTGATCAGTTGCCATCAATTACTAGTTAAGATTCGCCAGCAAGATAGGGAAACTGGACTTATCATTGAAGGATCCTAAACATTCTATCACCCACTTTAGAATAAAAAGTAAACAATTCTAAAAACAAAGAATGCTAAAATGTTTGAGCAAAGGAAAAATCACCAGGCTGAGGCACAAATGAAAAATTGCATGAGAAGCATCTGAGGGAATAAAACAGAACATTTGCCCTCAGTGTCAGTGCAGTGTTTTGACTATAAATCTTCAAAGTTTTGTTCATTATATGCTTGTTATTTTCTCTTTTTGTAGTGGATTATCTGATAAGCAAAGGGCTGGTGCTAAATGGGGCTCTGCAGCAATTACAAACTCAAATTTTATATCGAGACACACTGGGATTCACAATGAGCACTGAACTATGCCTAGACAGCCAATGTAACAAACCCTGAGGGGTCATGTGTAGTAAAGAAATAAAGGGAATCCAGCAGGCTGTCTGCTGGACTAAACATTTCAAGGAGAGTCAGGGTTGTCAGCTGTCAATATGTTGGCTGGCTGGGGAGACCACAGGATACATTAAAAACAAGTAGCAAACTCAAAGAGAATTGCAGAAGACCAACAGCAAAATGGTCAATTCCTTGATCAAGGCCAGAAAGAGCAGGCATGGTTGCTGTCCAAAATATATTTTTTTAAAAAATCAACCACATGCTATCACATTCTCCTTCAATAAAAAAAATCCGTGCACCTCCATTTTTATATAGTACAGCTATCAGCAAGCTGTTAGTGGGATGCAATGTGTTGTGTTGAACTGAAAAGTAGATTCATGCCCAAAGTTTCTCAAAGAAATCAGATGCCACCTCAGTGCCAGAAACTTTTGATGTCTGCTTACAGGGTGGTTAAAGAACCAACCTGCATTTTTAAAGCCTTTCACAAGCCCAGTACATCCAAAAGAGCTTTAGGATCATTGAAATATTTTTGAAGTGCAGTCATTACTGTAATGTAGGAAACATTGTAGCAAGTTTACACATAGCAAGCTCCCACAAACAGCAGTGATAATAACCAGATAATCTGTCTCTTAATGATGTTGTTTGGGGGATCAATATTGGCCAAGACACTAGGAAGAAAACCCCTGTTTTCCTCAAATGTTGCATGCAACCTTTGTGTCTGACAAGACTTCAGTTTAACATCTTATCTAAAAGATGATACCTCTAAGCATGCAGCACTCACTCACTACTGGACTGGAACGTCAGCCTGGAATATGAATTCAAATCCCTGGAGTGAGACATGAACCCACAACCTTCTGACTCAAAGGAGGTGAGAGTGCTACTAACTGAGCCATAATTGACACAGCAGTGCTGACACTGGAGAAATTACCAGTTTATACTCCAGAATGAGAAGTGGGACATAGTAATGGAGCTAATGGGCAGAAAGTGAGAAACTGCCTAATGACAATACTTTTTAACCACATCATTGATAGCATCAGCCCTATTCAAGTACAGCACAATTAAGCTTGGCCTAAATAGCCAAGTGGTTATGGTACTGGGTTTGTAACCCCAAAATCAAGAGTTCAAATCTCACAATGGGAAACAATGTGACTTCATCTGAAACAGATGGGAACGGGTTTGTACTCGAAAGAGTTACAGCACAATTAAAGCCCAAAGTTAAACAGATGCAAACTATGAAGGCTGATTTAGCAGATAAACATTTTGGAATTGTAAAATGAGTCTTTGACAACTGGGCTTTTGTCTCCTCAGACAGCTCCCAATCTACAAGAATACCTGGAAAAACTCAGCAAGTCTGGCAGCATTTGCGGAGAGGAGCACAGTTAACGTTTCAAGTCTGAATGGCCCTTCAACAGAACTAAGGAAAAATAGAAGTGAGGTGAAACATAAGCTGGTTATTTGGTTATCTCCACCTATCACTGGCCCTCCAACCAGCTCTATTTGTCCCACCACCATCATCACCACCAGCCTCCCCCTGACCCTGCCTCTTAAACCAGCTTATATTTCACCTCTTCTATTTTTACTTAGTTCTGTTGAAGGGTCATTTGGACTCGAAACATTAACTGTGTTCCTCGCCACAGATGCTGCCAGACCTGTTGAGTTTTTCCATGTACTTTTGTTTTTGTTTTGGATTTCCAGCATCTGCAGTTTTTTGCTTTTGTTTTTATCCCAATCTACAAGCCCTGACAGGAAATTTATATTTGACACATAGGTATCATTGACCTAACAAAATTATAATTCCATATTTTAGAATCTTGTATCTTCAAAATTAAATAGAAAACAGCATGTGGAAAGAAGTTTTCATATCTAGATAAATTTAAACGGAGGTGATATATCTTTGTTATCAAAGAACAAGACTAATTTTTCCATGAGGGTTACCTTAACACCACTTTGTGACTACTGTATTTACTATCAAAAAAAACAGGGAATTGTATATTGAAGTTTCAGCCCAGATCCAGTCACATCCAATAATCCAACATACCTACAAATCGCAGTATTAAAGACCAGACAATCTGCTTTTTTGAGATGTTTAATGAGGGGTGAGTATTGGGCAGGATATCAGAATAATTCCCCTGCATTTATTCAAAATAGTGTCAATTAATCTTTCATGTTCACCTGTGAGGGTGGATGGGACCTCCGTTTAAGTATCTCATCTGAAAGATGGCAACTCTGACAAAGAAGCATTCCCTCAGTAATGTACTACACTGTCAATGTAGACTTTTGTGCTATAGTCCTGCAGTGGAACTTCAACCCACAATCTCTGACTCAGAAGAATACTTCAAAGCTCTGGTAATATTAAGCAATCATCATCATATGTGGCTACAGATGCAAATCAATCTTAAAAAGCTGTGTGTTTCTGTGCTGCAACCTGAAGGTAACAAGCACAATCAAACAGTAAAGATTACTGAGCTCAATTCTGCCTGTGCACTCCCGACAAGAATCCTCACCTGTCCAGAACACCCAAGGGAAATTTTCCAATGTTCCAACTTTTCTGAGCAGTGCCTTAAAGTCAAGGTCAGTGCACACCTTTATTTCCAATGTACAATCTCAGAAGACAAAGTCCTTTGCCAGACATGCAAATACAAAAAACTCTGTCCTTGTTAAAAATTGTATGCCCATGTATCAATTATTGCCAGTATAAATTGTGTCCACAATTAGAACTCAAACACCTATGTAGACATATCACACTGCACTTTCACCCTCCCATCATTTGTGGCCATGCAGCTTTTCAATTTTGTATTTCCCAGGTTCTCAACTTGCACTGGGGAAACTACAATGCTCCAATCAATTTAACCGTTGCCCAAATTGCCACACGTTTTATTAAATTGCAAATAACAAAACCCAACTAGGTTTAATAAAGGACCAGTGCATTGCTTTGAAAAAGACTGAAATATATCAACATGCCAGGTCCAATTTTCCTCCATTCTATCCGAAGACCACACCTAGGCTCAGCCATATATACAATGCCATGGAAGATTGATCAGCGCAGCACTAATATTATGATGGATGTACATTATATAGGAATGCATACATTTCTATTTAACTAGTTATTTCCCCAAAGCCACCCACGTCTCTTTCCGTCCTCTCCAACCCACAAATGAATAGTGGGTTAACACAGTTACCAGGCCCATGATCCTAAGACAACTGAGCAGCTTTGCAGCAACAATTTTTCATCAGGGAATCAGGGGCTGTAAGCTACTCCCTAATGGTTTATCAAATCAGCACTTTGTAAAATTACACATCATTTACTGAGATAGGATCACAACATAATAACCCAGGACTCCGATTTCTCACTGAGTTTAGCACAGCAAGTCACAGCTAAAACTGAACCTACTAACTTCATAAATCTGCCCTTCCCCCATTTCCCATAATTCTTTCCAAAGCTCCAATCATCCTACACACAAGTATTCATGCATTCCAGCTTTTAATTTTAAACTTTTTATATATACACCAGAATCCATGGAAACATTTTCAACCATAGCTAACCACTTAACACCAAAGCAGAATCGCACAGTTTCTGGTTAAGATGCTGAGAAACCTCAATAGATTACTGGGTGTATAGCTTCACTGCTTCAAAAGAAAAGCTACCAGTTCATAGCCTGATCCAGCTTCATGACTCCACCTCACTTAATTGCACTCTGACTTGTGTACTACTTTCACAGGGCTCAACAGCACATTCAACTTGCAGTCAAGAGCTTTTAGAATCAAAGAAATTATTCAGCAGCTTATCAGTTTGAACATTTAAAACAATCTCATCTTGTGTGTGTACTCAAGTGACAAGAAACATACTGCAGTCCTTTGAAAGTCCTAGACACCTGACTAAAATACAAGCATTTATAGTCATAACCACGAATAACTTAGTTCACACAAGACCCAAACAGTCCTGAATCAGACATTTTAAAAGATGACTCGTTGCCATGCCAGATGGGCCTGGATTTCTGTTCGAGAATTCACTGAACCACAAAGAATGGGTCCAAAGAAAACAAACTACAGTCAGAACTGTGGAATGCCATTTTTACACAGATTCTGCACAGAAGAGCACCACCAACCTGAGAATATTTCTGTTCTGAAAGCAAATCATTCTTCCTTGATGGCAGTTCAAGCACCAACTATTTCCTCAGGCTTTTTATAAGCCACAACACACAGGGAACAACGTGACATGTTGAGCAACAGTTAGCACAGTGCCGTGATAGCTGGGATAAAAACCCACATATAACCAATAAAATTAGAGCCACTGAATTACAGTGGCTGTGCTGCTTGAAGAGGTCAAGGGGTGACATATCTGCAATGTGTGACGCATACTTGGTCTAACTTGTTTAGATTAAACCAGTTTCTTGTCACAACACAATGGAATTTCAACATCAAAAAAAGTCATAATGGAATGTACAAGCCCAGACAATACTTCATTCACTAAGTATCTCCAGCTTTGGAACACAGGTCATTCACTCTTCTTTCATCCACAAGAGCTTTGGATTGATTCAGAGGAAACGGTGAACATTTTTTGACCATTAGCCACCAAAACTAACAAAGTGTAGAAAATATAAAGTGAGAGCCTGAGGCAATAGAACCCAATGCCTGCTCTGCCCCAAAATGCTATTTCCATAGATATGGTGCATATATTATTATGGGTTGTACTAGCAAAATCTTGCCATTAAAGACTTTACAAAAATTCCAGAGATGAGCAAGAGATGAGGTAAATGCATGCAAACATTGTTGCAAATGTCACTTCAATTGAGGGATCCAGTCTCTTTAGCAGAGTCTGCTAGTCAAGTTATAACACAGTGAACGAGAGCAGTCATTTATCTAAACTGATTCTTTTTGACAATGTAATTATTCAGTAAATCAGAGTTAAGTGTCAGCCTCAAACTACACATTATAATTGTGTGGATGCTTTCGCTGTCCTTTCACCATGCTACTAGTGTAATTTCTCAGCATCAAGTCACCTCCTTACACTTATCAAAAGCAGAATACTGCAGATGCTGAAAATCTGAAATAAAAACAAAATGCTGGAAATGAGCAGGTCAAGCAGCATCTGTGGAAAAAGAAACAGAGTTAACATTTCAGGTGATCCTTCTCACATGTCAATCAAATGCAAAACATTAGTTTTTCATTCATTCATGGGATGTGAGCATTGCTGGCAGGGCCAGCATTTATTGTTCATCCCCAGTTGTCTCAGGCGATGGTTGTATTGGCGATGAGCCACTGCCTTTTACATACTGCAACACTTAACCACTACAATGTATGGGAACATGGATGCTGTACAGCATAAATGGCTATCATTCAATAAATATTCAAGCTTCAGTTTTACTTCATTTCACATTCGATCTGGACTTGCAGATGAGCCCTTGAGGGCCAAAGTTCACATTGTTTTGTTGGAGAATAGCAATCTTCAATATCTCCAAACCATTTACTTTAAACTTTGTACAGTAGTGTTATTCATAACTTGCAGCAGCATCTACTCAGCCCACCGTGTATACCCCTTGGTGCTACGTGGGCAATGAGCTGAAACACAAACCAGCCCATCTCAAAGCAATGAGCAACTTACATATTCTGCTGAAAAAAAATAAGGTTGATACTTGACTCATCTTACATCACAAAACCCAGTCTTCACTCAGCCCCACTGCCTCCGCTAAATGCAATTCATTACTTCCTACTATCAGTCGTCATGAGTACCCAATTTAATTCAAAGCACCCAAGTGAGGGCTTCTAACCTTCTAAAAAAAAAAATCAACATTTTTTCCTCAATTGGTCATGGTTGTCCCTTCCTAATCCCCTTAATTGTGCTTGTAGAAATCTCTCAACATTCCCCTGGCAACAACAGTATTTTCTAGAGGTGATGCCTTCATTTTCCTAAACTGAAACAGTTACTGTCACTGCTGAGAGAATGATGCACAAAACAACTAGTGATGGCTCAGTGCATGCTCCATTCTGATTACAGCACTGATGCTTGAAGCAGCACTGCCTTCAATGACAGCCCTGTAACATTAACAGGCTGGCAGTAGTGCCTTAGCAAGCATTTTTCTACATGAGTGGAGAGAAAATACACTCAACGCTTTGTCAGTAGGCAGGCCAAGCTCTCAGCCCAACAGTAGGGGCCAACATCATTTTCACTGAGTTTTTCCTTGTTGCTTAAATGGGGTGAATTCTGACTGGAGAAGCACAAAATAGAATCCACTATAAGCTGTGGGAAAACACATGACACAGAGCAGCACTGTTCTAATTTTAATTAATGACCTGGGCCAAGTTAGTCACTCAAATACTGGTTTCTGGTGACTCAGACTAGGGAAGTGGTGGTGAGTGAAAAAAAAAAATCAGTACACTCTCACTCCAACACTTCACATCATCATCCTCAAATGGAAATACAATATCAGCGAGAGGAAAGGAAAAAAAAAGGGACTTCTCTGATGTTTGCAATAATCTTTCAGTATTTCACTTGGATGAAATACTGAAAGAGCTATTTGCATCCACAATACCCTCATTCATGCCTTTGGTTTTCCAAACTTCCAATTTTTCCCAACACCGTTTTCCTGAACTCCACCCTACACAAACTATCTAGAACTTTCCAGCCACACCCAATCTTGCATGAGGTCCCATTTGGTACCTGCTCCCATCCCAGCCATCTTCATTTGCTCCTTATCACTGTGCACAGATTTTACAACTATCTTACACAAAAGCCTACCTCTACAGCCTGGGTCCCTGGGCACACACTAACTCTAGTCTACAATACCACCCAACCATCAGTGGTACAGCCTTCAACTATCTTGCATCCACACCCTGAAACTCCTTCCCTTAACCCATCCAACCCTGCTCAGCATTTCTCCCCCAGCTTAAAAAAAGCCTCAGTGACACCTAGCACTCCAACCACACCTTTGGCTCAGCTCCCCAGATTGCTTTCTGGCTCCCACCCATAAACTCCCTCAAGCCATTCTACTCCAGTAGGAAGGGTCTAATTAACCAAGTTGTCCATGGTAGAGCCCAGCACAAGTTGCTGCCCTCAGGAGGTACGAAGTAGGACGGGGAGAAGTGTGGTTCTCCCCCGCCCCAAAAGCACAATCTGATTGTGCCTTAAATCTATTCCAAACTACCAGCTGTAGGTTTGTGTTAGACGAAGATGGAACAGACAATCTGTAACTCATTACAATTTACTGACTAGCTCACACTTACCTTAGAGATATGAACTGGAAAATATGCTAACAACCTTAATATTTATTTCCTGTAATTAGTTATACGGGGTAGCATCACGCAATCTAGGGTTATACAATTTTATTGTGTACATTAGAAAGGCACTGGAGAGAGGGCCTCTTACTGCTCACTGAAACAAGCTCTCTCTCGATAAGATCTAATGGATTTCCGATCTCCGTCGCGTTTACTTGTCTATATCGCCTGGTGCGATACATATGGAAACATGAAAGGACTTCGGGGGCTGGGGGGTGGGGGATCCCACAACCAGTCGACTTCTGCCTACAGCGGAGCTTCCTCGAGGAACAGCACTCAACACTTCTGAAGTTGTCTGTTACAAATCATTACCATAGGAAATTGAACTGAGAAACTCACAAAGAATTCGATCTATGTGGGGAAAAAAAAGTTTCCCGGCGGCAACGCTTTCGACGAAGATATAGTCAATGAAATCCTAGAGTGACTTTGTCAAAGCTGAGAGGAATTTAGAAGGACAGAATGAAAGGCAGAGCTACCCCTGGCCTGATCGACCCACATAAAAGGGGCTGAACCGCTTCCCTTACCTGTGATGAACTGACGCCGGTTCTCATCAAGGTGAGTTGAGATTACATCCCCCATCGCGCCTCACTCAAGAGAAACCCCCGCTTTCCACACAGCACTAACCCCCACCCCCAGCAGCAAATTAACTTGCAGTTAATATTGGGAATTCACTCCCAGCACAAATACAAAGGCTTCCCAGTGAGGCAAGACCTCAGGTCACTACACTCGACTCAGTTGCGAGGAGGCTTCGCCAGTATCCCGACTCACCGCTCAGCGCACCCTCCCTGCTCCTTGTTAAACAAGTTCTAGTCTCACTACGGTGTCTCTTTACATTCCCCACCTCCCATCCCCTCATTAGGGGGTGGGGTTAGAAAACGGCACATGCGCCATTATACCTTAAACTTTCTAAAGCTGCAGCTGATTCACGCACCCTTTTCAGACAGAACTTTGCACAATGTTTTACGAAACAGAAGTGTCCTACCCCGCCTCGGCTCCTTTTAAAAGGGCAAAAACGAATAAGATAACTTAATGACAAGGGTAAAAGCAAAAAACTGCAGATGCTGGAAATCCAAAACAAAAATAAAAATATCTGGAAAAACTCAGCAGGTCTGGCAGCATCTGCAGAGAGGAACGCAGTTAAAGTTTCGAGTCCATATGACTGTTCAACAGAACTAAGGAAAAATAGGAAAGAGGTGAAATATAAGCTGGTTTAAAGGTGGGGGGGGGGAGGTGGGACAGGTAGAGCTGGATAGAGGGCCAGTGATAGGTGGAGATAGCCAAAAGATGTCAGAGACAAAAGGACAAAGAGGTGTTGAAGGTGGTGATATTATCTAAGGAATGTGCTAATTAAGAGTAGAAAGCAGGACAAGCAAGGTACAGATAGCCCTAGTGGTGGTGGGGTGGGGTGGGGTGAAGGGAAGGGATCAAAATAGGCTAAAAGGTAGAGGTAAAACAATAGATGGAAATACATTTGAAAATAATGGAAATAGGTGGGAGAAGAAAAATCTATATAAATTATTGGGAAAAGGGGGGGGGGGGGGGATCAGAAAGGGAGTGGGAATGGGAGGAGAGAGTTCATGATCTAAAATTGTTGAACTCAATATTCAGTCCGGAAGGCTGTAAAGTGCCTAGCCGGAAGATGAGGTGCTGTTCCTCCAGTTCCTTCCTTCTTCCTTAACCGAGGTTTTCCACCCACAGTGGTTGACAGGGCCCTCAAGCGTGTCCAGCCCATCTCCCACACATCCGCCCTCACACCTTCCTCTCCCTCCCAGAACCATGATAGGGTCCTCCTTGTCCTCACTTATCACTCCACCATCCTTCGCATTCAAAGGATCATCCTCTGCCATTTCCGCCAACTCCAGCATGATACCACCACATCTTCTCTTCACACCCCTGGCAGCATTCCGCAGGGATCGTTCCCTCTGGGACACCCTGGTCCACTCCTCCATCACCCCCTACACCTCAACCCCCTCCCACGGCACCTTCCCATGCAACTGCAGAAGGTGCAACACCTGCCCTTTTACTTCCTGTCTCCTCACCGTCCAAGGGCCCAAATATTCCTTTTAAGTGAAGCAACATTTCACTTGCGGTTTCCTCTACATTGGAGAGACCAAACGCAGACTGGGTGACTGCTTTGCAGAACACCTTCGGTCTGTCCGCAAGCATGACCCAGACCTCCCTGTCGCTTGCCATTTCAACACTCCACCCTGCTCTCATGCCCACATGTCTGTCCTTGGCCTGCTGCATTGTTCTAGTGAAGCTCAAGGCAAACTGGAGGAATAGCACCTCATCTTCTGACTAGGCACTTTACAGCCTTCCAGACTGAATATTGAGTCAACAATTTTAGATCATGAACTCTCTCCTCCATCCCCACCCCCTTTCCGATCCCCTCCTTTTTTTCCAATAATTTATATAGATTTTTCTTCTCCCACCTATTTCTATTATTTTCAAATGTATTTCCATCCATTGTTTTATCTCTACCTTATAGCCTATTTCGATCCCTTCCCTTCACCCCACCCCACCGCCACTAGGGTTATCTGTACCTTGCTTGTCCTGCTTTCTACCCTTAATTAGCACATTCCTTAGATAATATCACCACCTTCAACACCTCTTTGTCCTTTTGTCTATGACATCTTTTGGTTATCTCCACCTATCACTGGTCCTCTATCCAGCCCTACCTGTCCCACCCCACACCCCCCCCCCTTAAACCAGCTTATATTTCATCTCTTTTCGATTTTTCCTTAGTTCTGTTGAAGAGTCATATGGACTCGAAACTTTAACTGCATTCCTCTCCGCAGATGCTGCCAGACCTGCTAAGTTTTTCTAGGTATTTTTATTTTTGTTTAATGGCAAGGGTGTCAGCCATCGCTTAGGGGTAGTACACTTGCCTCAGAGTCAGAAGGCGGTATTGCAAATTCTTTGTCCTGCAGCAGAAACTGGAGCATCAAATTCAGGGCAGTACTGGGCAGGCATTACACTTATGAAGATGTCAAACTCCCTATTTGCCCTCAGGTGAACATAAAAGCTTTCAAGCCAGTATTCTGAAGAAGAGCAGGGGAGTTCTCCGAATATCTCGGCTAATAGCTATCCCTCAGCCAACATCATTTAAAATAAGTTTTAAGACACTGAATACTGCAAAAACTATGGTCCCTGACAATATTCTGCCAATAGTGTTGAAGACGTGCTCCAGAACTTGCCGCGCCCCTAGCCAATCTGTTCCAGTAGAGCTACAACACTGGCATCTACCCAGCTGTGTGAAAAATTGCCCAGGTATGTCCTGTACGCAAAAAGCAGGACAAATCCCAACCTGGCCAATTACCACCCCATCAATCTACCCTCAATCATCAGCAAAGTAATGGAAGGGGGTCATCAACAGTGCTATCAAGCAACACTTGCATAGCAATAACCTGGTCATTGACACCGAGTTTGGTTTCTGCCATGGCCACTCAGCTCCTTCCCTCATTACAACGTTGGTTCAAACATGTACAAAAGAGCTGAACACCCGAGGTGAGGTCAGAGTGACTGCCCTTGACATCGAGGCCACATCTGACTGAGTGTGGCATCAAGGAGCCCTAGCAAAACTGAAGCCAATGGGAATCAGGGGTATTCCAACGCTGGTTGGAGTCATACCTAGCACAAAGGAAGATGGTTGTGGTTGTTGGAGGTCAGTCATCTCAGCTCCAGGACATCACTGCAGGGGTTACCCAGGGTAGTGTCCTTGGCCCAACCATCTTCAGCTGCTTCATCATTGACCTTCCTTCCATCATAAGGTCAGAAGTGGGGAGTTTCGCTGATGATTGCACAATGTTCAGTACCACTCACGGCGACTCAGGTACTGAAGCAGTCCACGTCCAAATGCAGCAAGACCTGTACAATATCCAGGCTTAGGCTGACAACATTAGTGCCACATAATGACCATTTCCAACAAGAGAGAATCTAAACATCACCCCTTGATACTTAATGACATCACTATCACTGAATCCTGCGGCTTGCCATTGACCAGAAACTGAACTGGACTAGCCATATAAATACTGTAGCTCCAAGAGCAGGCCAGAGGCTAGGAATCGTGTGACAAGTAACTCACCTCCTGACTCCCCAAAGCCTATCCTACAAGTTAGGAGTGTGATGGAATACTCCCTATTTGCCTGGATGAACGCAACTCCCACAACACTCAAGTAGCTTGGCACCATCCAGGACAAAGCAGCCCACTTGATTGGCACCACACCCACAAACATTTACTCCCTCCACCACTGACGCATTGTAGCAGCGGTGTGTACCATCTACAAGGTGCACTGCAGAAATTCACCAAGGCTCCTTTGACAGCACCTTCTAAACCCATGACCACTACCATCTAGAAGGGCAGAAGAAGGAAACACCACCACCTGTAAGTTCCACTCCAAGTCACTCATCATCCTGACTTGGAAATATATCGACGTTCCTTCACTGTTGCTGGGTCAAAATCCTGAAACTCCCCCCCTAACAGCACTGTGGTTGTACCTACACCGCAGGGACTGCAGCATTTCAAGAAGGCAGCTCACCACCACCTTCTCAAGGGCAGCTAGGGATGGGCAATAAATGCTCGCCCAGCCAGTGAATCCCATGAATGAATAACAAATAAAATTCACTATTTGTGCACAAAGCGAAACTTGGAAGCATTGTGAACATGTGAAGAGGGTGGTGGAGAACTTCAAAAGGACATAGACAGGTTATTGGAATGGGCAGACAAATGAAATTCAGTGCAGAGAAATGTGAAGTGATTTATTTTGGTAGGAAGAATGAAGGGACAATATAAAATAAAGGGTACAATTCTAAAGGGGGTGCAGGGTCTGAATGACTTGTATGTATTTTTTACTCTTTCCTGGGACATGGGCTTCTCTAGCTAGGCCCAGTATTTTTATTGTCCATCCCTAATTGCCCTTCAGAAGGTGGTGGTGAGCTGCCTTCTTAAACCGCTGCAGTCCATGTGGTGTAGGTACACCCACAGTGCTGTTAGGAAGCAAGTTCCAGGATTTTGACCCAGTGACAGTGAAGAAACGGTGATATATTCCCAAGTCAGGATGGTGTGTGGTTTGGGGGGGATCCTGCAGGTGGTAATGTTCCCATGCATCTGCTGCCCTCGTCCTTCTAAGTGGTGGAATTTGTGGGTTTGGAAGGTGCTGTCGAAGGATATATGTGCATAAATTATTGAAGGGTGCAGGACAGGTTGAGAGGGCAGTTAGTAAAACATACAGTGTGCTAGGCTTCATTAGTAGGGGCATAGAGTGCAAAGAGTAAGGAAGATTTGTTAAAATTGTACAGAACACTGGTTCAGCCTCAGCTGGAGTATTGCATCCAGTTCTGGGTGCCACACTTCAGGAAAAATGTGAAGGCATTAGACAGTGTGCAGAAAAGATTTAGGAGAATGGTTCCAGGGATGAGGAACTTCAATTGTTTGGGTAGATTGGAGAAGTTGGGACTGTTATCCTTCGAGAAGAGAAGGTTGAGAGGAGATTTGATAGAGGTACTCAAAATCATTAGGGGTCTGGGCAGAGTAGATAGGGAGAAATTGCCCCCACTGGTGGCATGATCAAGAACAAGGGGGCACAGATTTAAGGTAATTGGAAAAGAAGCGATGGCGACATGAGGAAAAACTTTTTCACACAGCAAATGGTTAGGATCTGGAATGCACTGCCTGAGAGTGAGGTGGAGACAGGGTGGCATTCAAAAGGGAATTAGACTGTTATCTGAAAAGGAAGAATATGCTGGGCTACAGAGAGAAGCGTGGGTAGAGGGGAAGGTAGTAGCACCAGGTGAATTGCTCCCATGAAGAGTTGGCACAGACATGATGGCCAAATGGCCTCCTTCTGCGCTCTATGATCATTACCATACTGCTATTTGTGGGATCTTGCTGTGTATGGTGTTTCCTACATTATAACAGCAACTAACTTTCAAGAATACTTAATTGACTCTGGTATGCCTTGGGACGTCCTGCGGGTTTGAAAGGCAATTGTTTTTTTAGCCTGATTAATCAAAGATCAGTTTAATCACGTCGATCACTTTCTGGGGTGTAATTTCAGGAAGTGGGCATTTGGAAAATCTTTCGGCCCATGGGAATTTTATCATGATCATAAACTACACTGCTAACCGTGTTGACAGAATTCAATACATATTACTATTATCCATCATGCAGTCTGTTCTTATTTTTATCCTCAGCCCAAACTATTCTCCGTTGTTGGCATATCATCATCTGCTTCTCTATTAGGTGACCTGTCATTGTGATTGAACACGGAGATCATGGAAGGGAATTAACTCAAAGGCTGAACTATAGTGTGACGCTCCTACCATATGTTTGTCACAGACTGTATGCTAAAATGATAGCATTAGATAAAATTGGAAATCAAGTAAACTGTTCCACTTTTCAGTACATTTTCACTACCATGGCAATAGCATCAACATAATAAAATCAACGATGGGTGGAACATGAATTCACCTTAATTTTTATATTTAGAACAATAGGTAAGAAACAGTGAATCACAAAGCTGAAATTCAGTAAAGTAGGGTAGAAATCCTCACAAAAGGCAAGGTCAATGTTTCGGTAAATGTTATTTGAACTCAGAATTACAGCAATTAATTAATTGGCAGGTACTCGTTATATTACATATGACTTATATTTAAATAACACTTTAATGTAGTGCAGCATACCAAGGCGTATTCAGACAAAAATAGGTGGCAAGCCAAAGAAGGTGTGTTAGAACAACTAGGATCTTGGCCAAATAGATGAGTTTTTAAGAGCTTTAAAGGAGGAAAAGACTGTGCAGAGCTTTGTAGCACCGGGGAAGATTACAGAGGTAGAGAGGGGTGAAGCCATGAAACAACTTAGACACAAAGATAAGAATTTTAAACTTGAGGCATTGAGAGACTGGGAGCCAATTTAGGTTAGCAAGCAGAGAGATGATAGGTGAGCAGAGCTTGTGCAAGATAGGATAGAGGCAGCTGGGATTTTGATGGATGGATGTTTACATTGGGTGGAGGATGGTTAGGAACAAGAAGCTGATTGAAGGGGTTCAAAAATGGGATTTGTAGGAAAGGTGCCAAGATTTGGCAGGGGAGAAGCATCTAGTGCAGATAGCCTCAATCAACTTTACACAAAAATATTAATGAGACCATTGTTTTATATAAACATGATGCATGGGGTTGCAGGTTGATGTCACACTGGTTCTCAATTTCCTTTGTGTTTGTTCTCAGGGTGTGGCTGATGCTAACAAAGCTTCATTTACTGCCCATCCTTAGTTGCCCTGAGAAGGTGGCAGCGGACCTTCTCCATAGGCCTCTACACTCTTTCTGATGATAGTGATCCCATAATGATGTTGAGTAAAAAAACTTAAGGATTCTGACCCAGTGACAGTAAAGGAAAAGCAGCTTAAAGGTCTGACAGTACAAGAGTTATGTGCTAAGCACCCTTGTTTAATGACCAGGAAACATTATCTTGATAAATGATGCCCAGTGCATTTCACCAGATGTGTGAACAGAGCTGTGCACAAAAATGCATCTGGTAATGTAATTACATTACAGTGCCCATTGCAGAAAAATGTTTTTTTAAAAACTTTTATGGAGGCTCATGTCAAACCTGACACAAAATGCTGAGACTGAATATCAATGATCTGCACTGCGCAAGGTATAACATCTGAAATAACAACCACTGCAGCATATGATTCCTTAGGGTTGTTAGCAGAGAATTCCTGGTACTGGCAAAGGTTTGTGCAGCCAAGCCCAAGCTGTTTCATTACATATATTAAAAGGCTTCTTTTATCTAGACCATTCCCTGGTTGCTATCCTGTAATTATCTCATAGTGATTATTCTTATATTCAAAGTTACATTATTTAAACTTTATTACAGTGAAGTATTTCCTCACCATCCAAATACAACTTCCAGGTCCAAAATCCAGGGAGTGTGATTTGCTTTGAATTGGCATTAATGAGTAGATTAGCCTGACAGACTTAGCTCTAAGAATAAAATACCTTCATGAAAATTGTCCTTCCATTCATGTTAATTGAGCCTAAACAATGAACACACAGTAAATTGTTCTTTATCTATCTATACTCCCACTTTGTTTGTTACAGTGCTTGGTTATAGCACTATCTCTGTTAAAAGGTTACTTGACCTTATCTTTTCTAGTCACATTGTCTACCTTGTTGTGAGATATTTGCTGAGCATGCACCTAATTAGATTCATGATACAAAACACACTGCGGGCTGAATTCAACAACGCTCAAAAATGAGCGTGGGGTTCATTCAACTAACCTGTGCCCGTTATTCGCTACAGAATTCTCAGCCTCTGACCTGCTCTTGTAGCCACAGTATTTATTTATGAACATATGAACTTACGAACTAGGAGCAGAAGTAGGCCACTCTCTGCCCCTCGAGCCTGCTCCGCCATTCAATAAAAGCATGGCTGATCTGATTGCAACCTCAACCCTATATTCTCTGATAGCCTTATCAAGAATCTAAAACAAAAACAGAATTACCTGGAAAAATTCAGCAGGTCTGGCAGCATCAGCAGAGAAGAAAAGAGCTGACGTTTTGAGTCCTCATGACCCTTCAACAGAACTGGGTGAATCCAAGGAGAGGGGTGAAATATAAGCTGGTTTAAGGTGGAGGGGGTGGGGGGGGGGGTGGTGGTGTTGGGTGTGGGGAGAGAAGTGGAGGGGATGGTGTGGTTGTAGGGACAAAAGATGTCACAGACAAAAGAACAAAAGAACACAGAGGTGTTGAAGTTGGTGATATTATCTAAACGAATGTGCAAATTAAGAATGGATGGTAGGGCATTCAATGTACAGCTCTAGTGGGGGTCAGGGGGGGCAAAAAAGATTTTAAAATAATGGAAATAAGTGGAAAAGAAAAATCTATATAAATTATTGGAAAAAACAAAAGGAAGGGGGAAGAAACAGAAAGGGGGTGGGGATGGAGGAGGGAGTTCAAGATCTAAAGTTGTTGAATTCAATATTCAGTCCGGAAGGCTGTAAAATGCCTAGTTGGAAGATGAGGTGCTGTTCCTCCAGTTTGCGTTGGGCTTCACTAGAACAATGCAGCAAGCCAAGGACAGACATGTGGGCAAGAGAGCAGGGTGGAGTGTTAAAATAGCAAGGGACAGGGAGGTTTGGGTCATTCTTGCGGACAGACCGCAGGTGTTCTGCAAAGCGGTCGCCCAGTTTACGTTTGGTCTCTCCAATGTAGAGGAGACTGCATTGGGAGCAACGAATGCAGTAGACTAAGTTGGGGGAAATGCAAGTGAAATGCTGCTTCACTTGAAAGGAGTGTTTGGGCCCTTGGACGGTGAGGAGAGAGGAAGTGAAGGGGCAGGTGTCACACCTTTGTGTGGGCATGGGGAGGTGCCATAGGTGGGGGTTGAGGAGTAGGGAGTGCTGGAGGAGTGGACCAGGGTGTCCCGGAGGGAACAATTCCAACGGAATGCCGCCGGGGGGGTGAAGGGAAGATGTGTTTGGTGGTGGCATCATGCTGGAGTTGGCGGAAATGGTGGAGGATAATCCTTTGAATGCGGAGGCTGGTGGGGTGATAAGTGAGGACAAGGGGGACCCTATCATGTTTCTGGAAGGGAGGAGAAGGCGTGAGGGCGGATGCACGGGAGATGGGCTGGACACGGTTGAGGGCCCTGTCAACGACCGTGGGTGGAAAACCTCGGTTAAGGAAGAAGGAGGACATGTCAGAGGAACCGTTTTTGAAGGTAGCATCATCAGAACAGATGCGACGGAGGCGAAGGAACTGAGAAAATGGGATGGAGTCCTTACAGGAAGCGGGGTGTGAGGAGCTGTAGTCAAGGTAGCTGTGGGAGTTGGTAGCTTGTAATGGATATTGGTGGACAGTTTATCACCAGAGATTGAGACAGAGAGGTCAAGGAAGGGAAGGGAAGTGTCAGAGATGGACCACGTGAAAATGATGGAGGGGTGGAGATTGGAAGCAAAATTAATAAATGTTTCCAAGTCCCGACGAGAGCATGAAGCAGCATTGAAGTAATCATCGATGTACCGGAGAAAGAGTTGTGGAAGGGCGCTGGAGTAGGACTGGAACAAGGAATGTTCCACATACCCCATAAAGAGACAGGCATAGCTGGGGCCCATGCGGGTACCCATAGCCACACCTTTTATTTGGAGGAAGTGAGAGGAGTTGAAGGAGAAATTGTTCAGTGTGAGAACAAGTTCAGCCAGATGGAGGAGAGTAGTGATGGATGGGGATTGTTCGGGCCTCTGTTCGAGGAAGAAGCTAAGGGCCCTCAGACCATCCTGGTGGGGGATGGAGGTGTAGAGGGATTGGAGGTCCATGGTGAAGAGGAAGCGGTTGATGATGCTACCTTCAAAAACGGTTCCTCTGACATGTCCTCCTTCTTCCTTAACCGAGGTTTTCCACCCACGGTCGTTGACTGGGCCCTCAACCATGTCCAGCCCATCTCCCGCTCATCTACCCTCACACCTTCTCCTCCCTTCCAGAAACATGATAGGGTCCCCCTTGTCCTCAGTTATCACCTCACCAGCCTCCGCATTCAAAGGATCATCCTCCGCCATTTCTGCCAACTCCAGCATGATGCCACCACCAAACACATCTTCCCTTCATCCCCCCAGCGGCATTCCATAGGGATCGTTCCCTCCGGGACACTCTGGTCCACTCCTCCAACACTCCCTACTCCTCAACCCCCACCTATGTCACCACCACATGCCCGCGTAAAAGATGCGACACCTGCCCCTTCACTTCCTCTCTCCTCACCATCCAAGGGCCCAAACACTCCTTTCAAGTGAAGCAGCATTTCACTTGCATTTCCCCCAATTTAGTCTACTGCATTCGTTGCTCCCAATGCGGTCTCCTCTACATTGGAGAGACCAAACGTAAACTGGGCGACCGCTTTGCAGAACACCTGCTGTCTGTCCACAAGCATGACCCAAACCTCCCTGTCGCTTGCCATTTCAACACTCCACCCTGCTCTCTTGCCCACATGTCTGTCCTTGGCTTGCTGCATTGTTCCAGTGAAGCCCAACGCAAACTGGAGGAACAGCACCTCATCTTCCGACTAGGCACTTTACAGCCTTCCGGACTGAATATTGAATTCAACAACTCTAGATCTTGAACTCCCTCCTCCATCCCCACCCTCTTTCTGTTTCTTCCCCCTTCCTTTTGTTTTTTCCAATAATTTATATAGATTTTTCTTTTCCCACCTACTTCCATTATTTTTAAATCTTTTATGACCCCCACCCCCACTAGAGCTGTACCTTGAGTGCCCTACCATCCATTCTTAATTAGCACATTCGTTTAGATAATATCACCAACTTCAACACCTCTGCGTTCTTTTGTTCTTTTGTCTGTGACATCTTTTGATTATCTGCTCCTATCACTGCTTGCTTGTCCCTACAACCACACCACCCCCCCTCCACTTCTCTCCCACCATCCAACACACCCCCTCCCCCCACCTTAAACCAGCTTATATTTCACCCCTCTCCTTGGATTCACCTAGTTCTGTTGCAGGGTCATGAGGACTCGAAATGTCAGCTCTTTTCTTCGCCACTGATGCTGCCAGACCTGCTGAGTTTTTCCAGGTAATTCTGTTTTTGTTCTGGATTTCCAGCATCTGCAGTTTTTTGTTTTTATCAAGAACCTATCTGGCTCTGCCTTAAAAATGTTCAAAGCCTCCGCTTTCACCTCCTTTTGAGGAAGAGAGTTCCAAAGACTCACCAGCACCTGAGAAAAGATTTCTCCTCATCTCTATCCTAAATGGCCGACCCCTTATTTTTAAACTGTGACCTCTAGTTCTGGCTGTTCTAGTTCAGTCCCTGGTCAATGATAATGTCCAGGATGCTGATAGTGGGGAATTCAGCAATGGTAATGCCATTGAATGTCAAGGGGAGATGGTTAGATTGTCTCATGTTGCAGATGGTCATGGTCTGGCACTTGCCTGGTGCAAATGTTACTTGCCACTTATCAACCCAATTCTGAAAATTGTCCAGGACTTGTTGAATGTGGGCATGGACTGCTTCAGTATCTAAGGAGTTGCAAATGGTGCTGAACATTATGCAATCATCAGCAAACATCCTCACTTCTGATCTATGTTAGAGGGAAGGGCAATGGTGAAGCCGCTGAAGATGTTTGGACCGATGACACTATCTTGAGGAACTCCTGCTATCCTGGGACTGAGATGATTGACTTCCAACAACCACAATCTGTGTGCTAGGTATGACTCCAACCAGTGAAGAGTTATCTCCTGATTCCCATTGACTTGAATTTTGCTCAGGCTCTTTGATGCCACACTCGGTCAAATGCTGCCTAGGTGTCAAGGGCAGTCACTCTCACCTCTCTTCTTGAGTTCAGCTCTTTTGTCCATGTTTGGACTAAAGCTTTAATGAGGTCAGGGGCTGAGTGGCCCTGGTGGAACCCAAACTGAGCATCAGTGAGCAGGTTATTGCTGAGTAAGTTCTGCTCGATAGCACCTTCCATCAGTTCACTGCTGATCAAGAGTAGGCTGATGGGGTGATAATTGGTCAGATTGGATTTGTCCTGCTTTCTGTGAGCAGGACATATCTAGGCAATTTTCCACATTGTTGGGCAGATGCCAGTGTTGTAGCTGTACAGGAACAGCCTGACTTGAGGTGCAGATAGTTCTGGAGCACAAGTTATCAGTATTATTGCCAGGATGTTGTTAGGGCTCTTAACCTTTGCAGTGTCTGTCAGCTATTCTGCCATGACAACCACCTTAGCCAAATAGATTACAAACATTCACTGACACTCCTCCCTTGCAAAACAAAATGATGCATAAGGGGATATAGTGGCATAGTGGTAATGTCACTGGACTAATAATCCAGAGGCCCAGGCTAATGCTTTCACCAAGGCAGCTGGTGAAATTTAAATCAATTAATTTAAAAAAAACCTGGAATTAATAAACTAGCCTTAGTAATGGTAACCATGGAACCGTTGTTGATTGTTGTAAAAACCCCTCTGGTTCACTAATGTCCTTTAGGGAAGGAAATCTGCCGTCCTTATCTGGTCTGGCCTACATGTGACTCCAGACCCATAGCAACATGGTTGACTCCTAAATACCCTCTGAAATGGCCTCACCAGCCACTCAGCTCAAGGGCAAATAGGGATGGGCAACAAATGCTGGCCTTGCCTGCGACATCCACATCCCATCAAAAGAATAAACTGGAATTATAACTGAGGCAGAGGGAGGGGGAAAGGTGTGCCTGCATGTTCTGACCCCCATGGAAGAGATTGTGTTGGCCGTTATTGGGAGGCCCTTTGCTGAGGCTGTGGAAGATGACAGTATCCTATGTGTAGTCCGCCTTTGCTTGTCCCATCTCCCCGTCATCCCACAAGCCCAGATAGTGTAAACACGCACCTCTTGGATTCCACCACACTCCTCAATCCCCACAACCTGCACTACAACCTTATCCTTGTGCCTTTTTGCTTTTAGATATCTAAGAAGTGCAACCTAGCCAGACAGTAGAGGAAGAGTAAGAAGAAAGTGATGATGAAGACTCAACACCATCACTTGATTTTGTAGCCGGATCCATCAACTAAGATAAAGGCACTGCATGTAACTTAGAGCATGGCCTAGAGGTGGAATCTGCACATGGTGAGACACTTGGCATTAGTGTTCAGCCACAGGGCTGGGGTTAAAGACAGCATGGCTTATGGGCTCAGGTGCACTTTTCAATGAGAAGAAGGCTGGTGGGTACACACACTGAAATACTTGGTGCTTTGGGAAGCCTGCCAGAAAGCTTGCAATCAATGTCAAGGAACATGGAGGAGTCCAGCATCAACTCTAATGTTGGTGAATGAGGTATTGGGATCGTGGTTACTGGTATCCAACTCACATTAGTTCTTCATGGACAGCCAGGAAGAGGCTGTCTAGGTTGCCTCCTCTCTTCCTCCTCCTCATGTTGGTCCTCCACCCTCTCCTCCTGATGTTCCTGTTTCTCAGCTGCTGGCTGGGGCTGTCACTGTAAGATGAATTGTGCAGCATGAATCAGACCGTTTGCTCTGCCAAGCACTGCAGGGCTCCACCAGTGTGGTCCAGGCAGCAAGATGTTGTTTTAGCATGCCAATCAATAGACATTCACATTTTGTATGGTTTCCATTGTCTCAGAGCAACTAGTTTGTGCGGAAACCTTGAAGTCAGCAAAGCTCTTGAGGACCAAACACATGTAGACTTTAGTAACTTTAAACAATTATATAAAGCACCAAACAATTTTAGAATCAAAGCAACAGCCATCAGCAATCAACCAGCAACTAATCTATAAGCAACTGATCATCCCTTTAAATAGCACTGGTATGGCAAGGTCCGTCCTCCTGCTGAACGCAAGTTCAGCTAAATGACAATAAAAGAGAGAACTAATAGATCAGGTGTTTCCCACGTGTCAGTGCAGACTCAATGAGCCAAAGGGCCTTTTCTGCACTGTGTGATTCTGTGATAATTGGAGTGTTGAGCTCCAAATAGTATAGCTGCGTCCTTCACTGGTGTCAAGTCAGCATTCCACATTGATTGATGTCATGATCTGCCTACTCAGCATACTTCCATTCACCGTGTGTGTGTGCGTTAAACCATCCCCTATATGGAGTCTGGCAGATCTAACCCCAAAAGTGTGCATGTGCATTGTGGATGTAATTTTGGAGGCCAAACAGCACCCAGGCAGTGGGTGCTTCTGATCCCGATTTCATGCCAACTATTTCCAAAGTCCTTCATCCCTAAAGAACCATGAAATGCCCGCATTGAAATTGCCACTGCACTGGTTGATGGGGGACACTTCAACTGAAGCAGATACCTCATCTATTCGAGTAGGAATTTACATGAATTCATTTCACAAACAGCAGTTACTTACTAAATAGATGAAAGATTTTGCAATTATGCAGGACCCGTGAAGTTAATTAGGTCATTCCACTGTAAAGCCACAGCATTGTTCAGCTGAACATTATGACATTAAAGTCCCTAGATTCAAATTCTAAATCCAACCTAAATTTTATCATGTAATTTGATTCATGTATACATTGTAATAGGAAATTACTTTGCAGTTTAATGGTGTTTATGCTTGACTTTAATTGATGTTTAACTCAGAACAAAAGAAAAATGATTTTAATTTAGGAATACTTTCTTTAAAAAGCAGATTTTTTTGAGTGGCTTTTGTAAATAAATTGGTTAAGATTGTGGTGAGTTCTTCTGGGATGCTACTGCCCCTGTGTGGCACACTGGGGAAAATTACACATTTTCTGCAGGTTCATGTGTAGTTACAAATTCTGTCAGACCATAGGGTGAAGTAATAGGCTTATATTTTTCTCAAGAGCACAAGATAAACGTAGATGAGAAAGAACGTTCAGAATATGTCACCTCATCCATCTAACAAAACTACAGTTCCCTCCTCACCATCACAAATTTCAACTGTATCCAAAATGACACCATGATTTTTCTATCAGGGTCACAGGATAGAGGTGGGGTAGTGGGAACCCAAACCCTATCCCAGAGTGACTGAGACCAATCATAGTACCCCCAACTTACCTTAGCTAAGATTGACTAGTTAGCACCAAATAGAGATTGACCTGGGCCTTTCTTGGCTTGTATGGCTCAGCTATTTATTGTGTATGCTTGTGGAGTCATCAGACAAAGGGAACAAGTTTAATAATGCTGCTATATTTACTGCAAATGCAAGATCTCGTTGCTGAATTTAACTAACATTTCTAAAGCATCCAAAAGCTGAAGTGAATACAGTTAAATGATCAATCAGACATTAAATACTTTGAAACAAAAACAAAAAATGCTGGGAAAACTCAACAGGTCAGACAGCATCTGTGGAGAGAAAGACAGTTAATGTTTCGAGTCCGTATGACTCTTCTTAAATGACTCTTCTCCGCCGATGCTGCCAGACCTGCTGAGTTTTTCCAGGTAATTCTGTTTTTGTTTTGGATTTCCAGCATCCGCAGTTTTTTTGTTTTTATCTTCTTAAAAGATGCTGTCAGACCTGCTGAGTTTTTCCAGCATTTTTTGTTTTTGTTTCAGATTTCCAGCATCTGCAGTATTTTGCTTTTATCTTAGTGATTAAGTACTTCAACCCTGCCAGGCAGCTGACTGAAGACACCCAGCTCTGCTTCTGTCACTAGCACTCCATAGGTAAATATCCTGTCTCCAGGAACTGACAGGATTCTTGACACATCAGAATGTAAGTGTATGATTCTGCCTCGGTATAAGAGAGCTAGTTTCATTCATGGAAATGTGGGGAGCTAGCCTTGTGTGTTTGCTCCCTGTGGGTCACCACATAAAATCCAAATTCAGCATTCTTACAGAGATGAGCCCCACTTTTGCCCGTGACAGGCCATGTTTAAAAATGGGACATCACTGTCCTCAAACACGATGCAGTGATAGTGCAAATATAAAAATGCCTCTAGCCTTGACAAGCACATCAGAATCCAAAGACTGGTTTTGACAACATGCACTCCAGAAAATCTCCAACTGTGGTTTGCATTTGCAGAAAAGGTCTGCCTGCTGGTAGAAATTTTGATTTCACTTGTATGCCCTGAAAAAATAATTGAGCAAAAGTTTAGGAGATGCAAATGTAGGCGTTCTTGAAAAGTCACAGAGTCTTAGAATCAATACGGCGCAGGCGGAAGCCATTCAGCCTATTGGGTCCATGCTAGCTCTCTGTAGAACGATGCAGTCAGTCCCATTCCCAGCTCTCTCCCTGTAACCCTGCAAGTTTATTTCCCTAGAGTGTCCATCCAACTTCCTGCCACCATCTCAAAATGTCCTGCCACCTTCAAAGATCTATGCACATGAACCCCCAGGTCCCTTTGACTCTGTACACTCTTTGGAATTGTGCCATTAAGTCTATATATACTCTTCCTTTTTGCCAAATCCATTGCCTCACACTTCTCTGTATTAAATTCCATCTGCAGGTGATTGGAATCATCCTCACTGTTTGTCACACCTCCATGTTTGGTATCATTGGCATATTTTGAAATTTTACTCTGCTTTCCAATAACCAAATCATTTATGTATATGAGAAAAAGTAGTGGTCCTAGCACTGACCTTGGGAGAGCACTATTGTCTACACCATCCTCTGGTCTGAAAAATGACCATTTACCATGAGTTAGAGCCATAGAGTCATAGAGGTCTATAGTACAGAAAAAGGCCCTTCAGCCCATCAAGTCAATACCAATAAAACAAGTACCTAGCTATTCTAATCCCATTTTCCAGAACTAGGGCCATAGCCTTGTATGCCATAGCATCGCAAGTGCACATCCAAATACTTCTTAAATGTTATGAGGAAATTTTCTGAAGACAAGGAAATATGTAGCAAGGTGGAGGAGTTTAGCAGAGAGTTTCAAAATATAGGGGTACGATGGCTTAAGATCTTGCTACCAATTATGGAACAGGGGAACGGATAAAGAGTTGGCCAGCTTAGTGAAGAATGTGAGCTGAGTTTAGAGGATATTGCAGAGGGAGGATGAGATGAGGCCAAGAATGTATTTGCAAATTTAAATAGCTTAATACTGAGGTAGGAGCTAAAATAAAAGTATAGAGTAGTACTGTACAAGTATACTTAGTCAAGAAACAAGGTTCCTAGCTAAAATAAATAAGGCCCCAAGCTAGCATATTTTTTAAGGGAGTAACTAGCTTAATTGAGAGGGACATCATGGCAGGAGAATCCAGACCCGTGATATGCTCCTCTTGCAGGATGTGGGAAATGAGGGATGCTTCCAGCGTCCCTGGTGACCATGTGTGCAGAAAGTGTGTCCAAATGCAACTTCTAGCTAACCGGATTTCGGAGCTGGAGCTGCGGGTGAACTCATTGTGGAGCATCTGTGATGCTGAGCAAGTCGTGGATAGCACGTTTAGCAAGGTGGTCACACCGCAGGTGAAAATTACACAGGCAGAAAGGGAATGGGTGACCATCAGGAACAGTAAGATACTCAAGAAGGTGGAGCAGGAGTCCCCTGTGGTCATCCCCCTCTCTAACAGATAAACCACTTTGGATACTGTTGGGGGGAGGGATGGCATCTCAGGGGAAAGCAGCAACAGCCAAGTTCACGGCACCGTGGGTGGCTCAGCTGCTCAGAGGGGCGGGAGGAACACAAGTGGCAGGGCTATAGTGACAGGGGATTCAATAGTTAGGAGCACAGACTGATGCTTCTGTGGCCGCAAACATGAATCAAGGATGGTATGTTGCTTCCCTGGTGCCTGGGCTCAGGGTGTCACAGAGCGGCTGCAGGACATTCTGGGGAGGGATGGTAAACAGCCAGTGGTCGTGGGATGAGGACCTGCAAGCTCAGTACAGGAAGTTAGGAGATAAATTAAAATGCAGGACCTCAAATGTAGTAATCTCAGGATTACTCCCAGTTCCATATGCTAGCGAGAGCAGGAATAAGAGGATAGACCAAATGAACATGTGGCTGGAAAGATGATATAGCCGGGAAGGATTCAGGTTCTTGAGGCACTGGGACCGGTTCCAGGGAAGGTGGGACCTGTACAAACGGTATGGGCTGCACCCAGGCAGAGTTGGGACCAGTGTCCTTGCGGAGGCTTTTGCTAGTTCTGTTGGGGAGTATTTAAACTAGTGTGGCAGAGGGATGGGATCCCAGGAGTAGGATCAGATAGGTCAGATTCAGATCAGAAAAATGGAGGTAGAACATTAGCTAGGGACATTGTGATAGACATGGAGTTACAGGAGAAGCAAAGTTTAAAAAGTGTCCAGCAAGGGAAATTGATGGGGCTAAACTGTTTATAAAACAAAAACAGAATTACCTGGAAAAACTCAGCAGGTCTGACAGCATCGGCGGAGAAGAAAAGAGTTGACGTTTCGAGTCCTCATGATCCTTCAGCAGAACTGTTTATACTTCAATACAAGGAGTATTACAAACAAGGTAGATGAGTTAAGGGCACAGGTAGACACATGACAGCAGGATGTCATTGCTATAACGGAGACCTGGCTAAAGGAGGGACAAAACTGGCAGCTTAATATCCCTGGTTATAGAGTCCTCAGACATGATAGAGTAGGAGATAAAAAAGGAGGGAGTAGTACTAATGATTAAAGAATCAATTCCAGTTATGGGAAGGGATGATATACTAAATGGGTCAACAAACGAGGCTTTATGGATTGAGCTTAGAAATAAAAAAGGGGCAGTCACACTACTGGGAATATACTACAGACCCCCAAATAGTGAAGGGGAGATAGGAGAACAAATATGTAGGCAAATTTCTGCTTGTAAGAACAAGAGGGAAATAATAGTAGGAGACTTCAACTATCCTAATATCAACCGGGATTCAAACAATATAAGGGGCCCTGAGGGAGAAAAATTTATGCAGTGTGTCCAGGAAATTTTTTTCAACCAATTAGTGTCAAACCCAATGAGAGGAGATGCAATTCTAGACCTAGTCTTGAGGAATGAAGCATATTCCCACTTATTGTGTAATCCCTCTAACTATTGACCTCCCTTGCTGTTTGTGTTATAATATTAACGATTTGGATGTGAATGTGGGGGGCACAATTGAGAAATTTGCAGATGACACAAAGATTGGCCTAGTATAGTGTAGAGGATAGCCATAATCTCCAAAACGATATAGATGGGTTGGTGGAGTGGGCGGTAAAGTGGCAGATGGATTTTTACATAGAGAAGTGTGAGTCATACGTTTAGGGAGGTCAACAGTTACAGAGATTACACAATAAATGGGAATATACTAAGAGGGGTAGATGAAGTGCGAGATCTTGGCGTACAAGTACACAGGGTGAAGTGACAGTTGGCGACCATATCGGGGACAGTGATCACAATTCAGTTAGATTTAGCATTACCATGGAAAAGGACAGAGATAAGGCAGGAGTAAAAGTCTTGAACTGGGGGAAGGCAAATTTTGCAGAAATGAGAAGGGACTTGGCTGAGGTGGACTGGACAGCACTGCTGGAGGATAAAACAGCGGAAAACTAGTGGGAAGCACTAAAAAATGAGATCCTAATTGTACGATGTAGACATGTCCCCTATTAAGTAAGAGTGGTACTGCCAAATCTAGACCCCGCTGGTTGTCTAGAGGAATATAGGGGAAGATCAAACAGAAAAAGAAAGCATAATATGGGCACAAAGAACGAAGCACTGCAGATAGCCTAGACGAATATAGGAAGTGCAGGGACAAAGTAAAAAAGGAACTAAGGAAATCAAAGAGAGAGCATGAGAAAAGATTAGCAAATTAAGTTAAAGATAACCCAAAGATGTTTTACCAACACATTAATGCTAAAAAGTTAGTTAAGGAAAAATTGGGACCTAACAGAGATGAAGATGGAAACTTGTGTGTAGATGCAGAGGCTGTGGGAGGGGCTTTGAATGAATATTTTGTCTCCATGTTTACAAAGGAAAGGGAGGATGTAGATATAGTAGTCCAGGAGGAACACTGCGGGATATTGGATGGGACAGTCATAAAGAGAGAGGAAGTACTCAAAGGGTTGAAATCCTTGAAAGTTGATAAGTCACCAGGGCCAGATGGATTGTTTCCGAGGCAGCTGAAGGAAGTCAGGGAGGAGATGGCAGATGCCCTGAGAATGATTTTCCAATCTTCACTAGATACACGGGAGGTACCGGAGGACTGGAGAAATGCAAACGTAGTTCCATTGTTTAAAAAGGGATCAAAGGAAATGCCAAACAATTATAGGCCAGTGAGTATTACATTGGTGGTGAGCAAATTAGTAGAATCAACCCTGAGAGATAGGATTAACTGTCATGTGAAAAGGCATAGACTAGTCAGGGATGGTCAGCATGGATTTGTTGACAGAAGGTCTTGCCTCACAAATTTGATAGAATTCTTTGAGGAAGTGACAAGAAGGGTTGATGAAGGTAGTGCAGTGGATGTTGTGTACATGGATTTTAGCAAGGCATTTGACAAGATCCCACGTGGTAGATTGGTCAGGAAAGTAAAAGCCCATGGGATTCAGGGTAATGTGGCAAACCGGATAAAGTTTGTAACAGGAAACAAAGGGTAATGGTCGATGGATGCCCTTGCGAATGGAAAGTTGTCTCAAGTGGTGGTGTTCCACAGGGCTCGGTGTTGGGACCCTTGCTGTTTGTGTTATATATTCACAATTTGGACGTGAACGTGGGAGGCACGATTGAGAAATTTGCAGATGACACAAAGATTGGCCGAGTAGTGGATAGTGTAGAGGATAGCCATAATCTCCAAAACGATATAGATGGGTTGGTGGAGTGGGCGGTAAAGTGGCAGATGGATTTTAACATAGAGAAGTGTGAGGTCATACATTTAGGGAGGTCAACAGTTACAGGGATTACATAATAAAAGGGAATATACTAAGAGGGTTAGATGAAGTGAGAGATCTTGGCGTACAAGTACAGGTCCTTGAAGGCAGCAGTTCAAGTAGACAAGGTTGTAAAGAAGGCATATGGAATGCTCTCCTTCATTGGCAGAGGTATAGAATATAAAAGTAAGGATATAATGTTGGAATTGTATAAAACAGTAGTGAGGCCACAACTGGAGTATTGTGTGCAGTTCTGGTCACCAAATTAAAGGAAGGACGTAATAGCTCTGGAGAGAGTCCAGAGGAGGTTTACAAGAATGTTGCCAGGGTTAGAAAAGTGTAGCTAAGAGGAGAGATTGGATAGGTTGGGGTTATTTTCCTTAGAACAAAGAAGGCTGAGAGGTTACTTGATTGAGGTGTACAAATTATGAGGGGAATAGATAGAATGGACAGGATAAAATTGTTTCCCTGGAGGAGAATTCTAGAACCAGGGGACATAGATTCAAGATAAGTGGCAGAAGACGTTGGGGGGACATGAGGAAGAATTTTTTTACGCAGAGGGTAGTGGGTGTCTGGAATTCGCTGCCCAAGTTGGTAGTAGAGGCAGAAACTCTAAACTCTTTTAAAAAGTACCTTGAGATGCACCTAAAGTGCTGTAAGCTGCAGGGCTATGGGCCGGGTGCAGGAAGGTGGGATTAGAAAAGGCACCTGAGTATCCTCGGGCTGGCATGGACAAGATGGGCTAAATGGTCTCCTTCTGTGCTGTAACTTTTCTATGGTTCTGTGGTTCTAATTCCAAAATCAATGGATTGGAGGATAGTGAGCCAGTGGAGGTCAGCAAGGACAGGGGTCATAGGTGAGCATGGATCATGGAGTATTGGATGAAGGGGAGTTTGTAAATGATGACCATCAGAGGCTAACAAGATACTAAATTTGGAGGTGATGAAGGTGGTTGGGGTTTTTAGCAACAGTGAGCAACTATATGGAGATGAAATTAAATGTTCTTACCGAGAGACAGGACATGGAATTGGAATTGGAAGCTCAGATACTAAGGTTGTGCACATTTTTAGCCTGACTGAGTAGCTAAGGATTGGATGCAAGCAGAACTTCATGTGTAGAGATTTTGTTGAGAGTTAAATATGATGGTTTAAGTCTTGTTAATGTCAAGTTTGGGAAGGGGAGAAGTTTGACATAAAACGTTTTCTCCATAGTTATTCCTTTACCAGCATCATCAAAGACCCACTAGACACAGATATCCCTCTTCATAACATTTGTTTTTCTTATTTATCTTTAGGATCTGGGTGTCACTGGTAAGGCTAACATTTATTGTCCATCCTTAGTTGCCCATGACATTTGGTAGAAGTGAATGGCTTGACAGGCCACTTCAAAGGGCAGTTAAAGGTCAACCACATAGGTGTGGCCACATATAGGATGGAATGTTTCTTTCCTCAAAGAACATTTGTGAATCAGCTGGGTTTTTACAACAATTCAACAATGTCATGGACACTTTTACTGGTGCGAAATATTACTTCCTTTACAGATTTTTAAAAACTGAGTCCAAATTCTTAAACAGCCCTGGTGGAATTTGAAATCCTTTTTCTGGACTATTAATTCTGGCTTTTAGATTATTAATTATATGCTATCATTTAGTAATTATGTGATATATCTCTTACGATGCTGCTGACAGTGGGCTAGAGAACTTAATGTTTTATAATAGAAATAGAAAATGCTGGAAACACTCAGCAGGTGTGGGAACATCTGTGGAGACAGAAAGAGAGGCCAGAATTTTGCCCTTGATGTGCGGGCGGGCCCCACTGGCTCGGCGGCGGGAGGGCAGCTAAAATCCTCCTCCGAAACAGGGCCGGCCGCCATTTTGAGTGGGTGGGCCAGCGGCCTGCCTGTGCGGGAAGGGGGAGGGGTTCCCCATCTGTCAAAGTGCACTCTTACGTGCATGCACAAAAAGAGCACACTGCTCCCTGAGACTAAGTGCTGTCTCAGGGGGAGCACTGGATGTTTAAAAAACTTTAAAAATAGAGACAGAGAAACATTATTAACATGTCCCCCTCATATGACACTGTCACACGAGATGGGACATGTCAATAAATATGAGTGAAACTTTAATAAACTTATTAAAAACTGAGATGAAACCTCATCCCACCAGTGGATGAGGTTTTATCGTTTTTCAGAAGCCCGCTGGGCCTGCCCACCAGCCTTAAGGTTGGGCAGGCAGGGCCATTAATTATCTTAATTATCCTGTCAATGGCCTTCATTGGCCATTGACAGGTCAGCGGGCGAACAGTTGATTTCGCTGTCTGCCCACCTTCCTAAAAATTTAAATGGACCGGGACGACATTAGGGGTTCCTCCCAACGGCATCCTGCGTCATTTTCCCGTCGGCAAGTGGGCCCTGCACCCAAATTGCCGACGAGAAAATTCTGGCCAGAGTTAATGCTTCAGGCCTGTGACCTTTCATCAGAACTGGGAAAAGTTAAAAATGTAATAGGTTTTGAGCAAGTGAAAGTGGGGAGGATGGGAAGGACAAAGGGAATGCCCGTGATCTGGTGGAGGGTAGGAATTTTATAAATAAGAGATAGGCAAGTAAACATTATGGACAAGAAAAGAAGTTTGAGTGAATTACATCATGTTTCTGTAGTAATTACGGTTTTATTTAGTGTGTAATATACCATTAAGAAGAATGCTTGTTAATGAAGATCACATGATCTTTAGTACCCAATAGGAGAGCAGCATAGGCTACATCAGTTGTTAGCAGTGTGGAGATAGAGTTTGAGTTGAAAGCACATAGGTAGTTGCTGCTGAGTACATTGTAAATAAACTTTAAGTTTCCACCTAAGGAGTGTCTAAGGATCAACTCTATTAATAGTACCAACGCGGCCACCACTCACAACTAACTGGCGACAAGGATAAAACAATTTAACAGAAGAAATCAAGTGAAATGAAATTGGCACTGTACCTCGCCTAGTGATTGTCAGTAGAAAGCTCCGTTAGATTAAAGAAGCTCTTCCCTCTCAAAATGCAGCAATTCAGAAGAATTGATCCTTTTTATCCAGCCATCGATGAATGGTTTCATTACATTGAACGCCTCATTCTTTTCTCAAGTGAACAAGGTGGGTAGAATGCGCTGAAATTTTACGGTTGAGAGCAAGTGGGCTACCAGAACTACTTAGAAAGTATGGAGCACCATTAAGGTCAAACTGGGGAAAATCCATGGCCTGCAGGACCAAAGTGGTTACCAGATGAAATAAGTGCGGTGACTGGACTTCTATATTACCACTTGGAAGTGGAAGGCCAGATCATCCGTAAACATGTGGACCATTTAAGGAAGAGAGAAAAAGATCGCCAAAAATTGACTCCACAAGTGTTCACAACCGGATCAGCTATCCCTGTTGAGAGTACTCAACCCAGGACAGACATATCTGATGTGCCTGTAAGAGTTGAGGATACAGAACTGCAAGTGCCTACCGATGCACCTGATGTTCAGGCAACTCCGGAAAAGGAGATTCCTGACAAAGAATCTGAAGTTGTGGAGCTGCGACGTTCTACACACATCAGGAAACTGCCTGAAAGACTGAACTTGTAAATTCCCTATCCAGTGTAAATAATTTGTTGTCTTGAGAAATTTGTACTTGTAAGTATAACATATACATATCTGAGTAAAGGGGGAAAAATGCAGTAATTATGGTTTTATTTAGTGTGTAATATACCTTTAAGAAGAATGCTTGTTAAGGAAGATCATGTGATCTTTAGTACCCAATAGGAGAGTAGTGCAGGCTACCTCAGTAGTTAGTAGTGTAAGATAGAGTTTGAGTTGAAAGCACACAGGTAGTTGCTGCTGAGTACCTTGTAAATAAACGTTAAGTTTCCACCTAAGGCATGCCTAAGAATCAGCTCTATCAATTGTACCAGTTCAGCCACCACTCATAATGGTTTCATAGAGTGTAGAGCATAAAAACAGGCCATTTGGCCCAATTGGTCAATGCTGATGTAAATGCTCCATCTGAGCCTCTTCTCACTTTCTTCATCTTACCCTATCAGTATGTACTATTTCTTCCTCCATCAAGTATTTATCTAGCTTCTCTTTAAATGCATCTATACAGTTCACCTTGACCACTATCTGTGGAGGCGAGTTGCACATTCTAAACACTCTCTGGGTAAAGTTTCTCCTGACTGCCCTATTAGACTTATTAAGGACTATTCAATGTTTGTGCCGCCTAGTTTTGGGCTCCCCCTAAAATTATGCTTACTTTATCTAATCAATTATATTGATGATCTTTATCAGGTCACCTCTGTCTTCTCTTTTCTAGAGATAAGAACTTCAGCCTGTTTAGTCATTACTGATAGTTGTATCCGTTCAGTTTTAGTATAATTCTCGTCAATCTTTTTTGCACTGTCTCCAGTGTTCTAATAATATATATATATATATTTGTTTAACATAATTTCTCTGCTTTTGAATTCTGCTCCTCGAACTATGAATCCCAGTGTTTTGCCTACACTTTTTACGGCTTTGGTAAAGAATGATTAAATATTGCTATGTACGTTTTAACTACTTTTGATTGCTTCCTGGTAAATTTGAGGCAATTAGGATTTTAAAAAATGTGATGTAAATGTGAGATGTAAAGCATTTTCTTTTTCTAGTGTCTGTCGGGAGTGCCTAGTTAATTTGTTATGTTACTAATGGAGAGGCAACATAGGAAGAAAAAACATTTTGCGTAAATATTAACAGCATTGTTAATAGGGTTAGTCAACAGGAGGACTTTCCCTACAACTTTTGATATACTTAAAAAAATGGGCACTGTGATACAGTTCACTGTTCACAGTGGTTTACTTAATTAATTTTGAAGCAATGTAATGATAATATACAAGATAGATTTTATTAATTCACATAGCTGGGTCCGAATTTTGCGCAGAGGCGGTGGCCTCATCCCCTGATTAAAAGGTTGGAGCAGGCCCACCTCCGCTTGGCCAGGTCACCCCGCAGCCATTTTATCACCACAGGGCCATTAGTTGGCTTGAAGCAGGACACCTGCCCCCATATTGGAGGCAGGTCTTATCTCATCAGCACCACCAGGAGTGGTGGCCACTGCTGGGACTACAGGCAATCTCTGAAGAGGAGATGCCATGGATACCAACTTGTAAGTAAGTTCAGGGTTATGCTGGGGTCAGGCTGGCAGGCCCGAGAGTGGAGGGATAGGGGCTAGGTTCATCAGGGCAAGGGGGGTGGCAGGGCACTAGATTGAAAGGGCACCTGTTGGGGGTGGGAGGAGTTCCTTAAGTGTTCATTAATTGTCCACCTAAGGTCTTCAGTTGGCTAACAGGTGCATGTCTGCCGACACCTCACTCATCACGTGTAGGCGTGGCATTGCCATCATGACACCCAATTTTATGACCGCCATGCCTGCCAATCCGCCCTTTGTGTGGTCGTGGGTGGGAGGGCGGTGGGCATAAAATTCCGACCATGGCGTAGAACTTTAGATGCTGAGTGCTTATTGTGGGAATCTGGGACATGGAATCTCAGCACACTAGATAGGATTTTCAACTTGACACCCACAAATTTGTTAAATCTTCCCTCACATTATTCATTTATCATTGGCTTTCTGAAAGACATTTTAAAAAGCAATATCAGAGATTTTCTGCATGAACAAACACATGGGCTTGAATTTTTCGGATAGTAGGATTTCACTTCCCTCCGTCCAAAGGGTCGGCAGGGAACATGTTCCCACTGACTCTGAGTGCCCCGCAGTCATTTCACACGAATGAGTGTTAAGTGACGGCAGGTGGGAATTCTGCCCCTCACTCGGGAGGAAGCCCTGCCTTAGAAAGCTGCTGGACAATCTGATTGATCCAAGAGCTTCAGTGGACTGGTGAGGAAAAGCAGGAGGGCATCTAAAACTAAATGTGGGCACCAGATGCCCAGGTAAGTTTAAAGGGTCCCAGGGTGGGAAGGGTAGGGAAAGCCCGGGGAGGGGGGTGTGAAGGGGCGATAGGGGTGGGAGGGGTGGGACAGAGGTCTGAAGGCCACTGGGCCTTGGGAGTGGGAATGCCCAACTTCAGTAGGGGGCTTCTGATGGAGGTGTTCCCCACCTCCCCAACTTCCCGCCCAGAATCTAACTCCGTTGATTTTTAGGCTTCTCCCATGCAATTTCAATCCTCCCACTAGCCTGAAAATTGAGGCTTGGCGGGAAATGGCCCTTAATTGGCCAATAATTGACCACTTAAGGGGCACAACTGGGGCAAGGATGAGCTTCCTGTCTGAGGCCTTGCCCTCCACAGTGTAAAATCACTGCCTGGTCGAGACCAGCAGAAACCTGGAGGGAATCCCGTCCCTTCAATTTCACCCTGGTACCCCGCCTAAAAACCCATCGGTGGGGGAATGTAAAATTCAGACCATGGAACAGGTAGTGGAAGCAAAAGTCTTGGTAATTTAGAATCAGATTCTGTGGCGTCGAAGCAAGGAGAACTGTAAGTTCTTTCTGGAGGTCTAAGCTTGGGTAAGCCATTAGGCCTCTTTATCTGAATCTATCTTGTGAACAGTCTTTATGTCCTTGAGAAATTTAAAGAAATAATGGGTGCTGCTTTCATATTTGTGCTAACATTGCTCTGTTGGTATAAAAGGGTTATAAGTTCAATACCTCATCTGAAGATTTGAGCACCAGATCTAAACTAATATACCAGTGCGTTACTGAAAAGGTGCTGCATTGTCCGAGAAGCAGCAGAGCTTCTGACGAGATTTTAAACGAAGACTGCCTGTTCAGGTAGATGGTAGTAATAACAAGAAACAGTGAGGTGTCCTGCCAATGTTCTTATGCAATTAACACCTCAGTACTGCCAGCAGAACATTGATGTTTCCAAAATGGTTTTTCTGCCCATTTATAACAATAGTGAGAAGTAATTCAATGCAAATTAATTACTTTGAGCTTTTTTATTTGAAGGATGCAATAAGCAGTCTTTTTCCTTCGTACACTGCATCCAATACAGAAATATCTCTCCACACTGGCATTAACCTGTAATCCTCTCTAACATCTGGTGGCTCCTTGTGCTTTTACACCCTTCAGCCATAGCAGCTGCAGTCAGGACTTTTGATTCATTTAGTACTGGACCTGGATAAAACAAAGGCATTCATGTGGCAGTTCCTAGTGAGGCATTGGCTGATGAACAGAACTCCATATCAAATAACTTCAAATAGGTTAAGGGTGAGAGAGGGACATTTTTATTTTATTTGTGTGGATGGGAAAGCAATTAAACTCAATGTTGAGGTTAATGATCCATTCAACTGCTTCAGCTGGCGCAGCGTGAATGCCACCAGGAATGGATCTCTCAGTGCAGGAGTTCCATATGTGGCTGATGGTCTGACTTGGATGGCCACAGTCACAATTTGAACTGTTCCTCATGTTTCATCTGTGGAGTGAGTGGTCAGACCTTCCCTGGCCCATCCTCAAGTGGTTGAGGGTTGTCCAGATTTTCTGTGGAAGGTTGAAAGCTGGGATTTCACCTCTCGGCTCAGTTACCAGGTTGCGGTTGGTGATATTTGCAATCAACCAGGAGGTGCACTGTCAGGAGGAGGGGCTATCACCAGCTTATGGGTGGAGTGAAGCACATTGGACCCATTGAGGCTCATCTCTCCCTTAAAGGTCCAATTGCAGCCTTTCAAAGCTCCCCACTGGTTTTCTCTTTCATAGATTGAGTGGCAGAATGTTCCAAATATTTATCAGACCCTGAGATCTGGTTCATCCTCATATCTTTTCTAAATGTACTTTTCTCCTTGGGTTCTAATTTTCTGATTTACTCCAACATAATATTTTGGTTTTATTTGATATTGTTGTGACATTTTGGAAAAATATCCTCCTTAAATTATGTTTCTAATGTAACACTGTGTTCATCACAAAAAATGACTCTGAAGACATCACCAAAGTTACAAAGTGGAAACGCTGCAAAGTTTATCTGTTCAGACATGAGTTGGGATTAAATGGGATGGTGTTTTTCTCTTGTAAATGGTTTTTAAAGGACTTCTGTTCAATCTCTGCCTTGTTTCCCTCATTGGCATTGAGTTAAAGTAAAAGCACTGTTAAATTTACTGGGTTCAGCTATCATTTAGAAATTTCCCAACCTTCCCTGTGATGCATTCCTTTCCTATTTCCTGCAAAATCCCAGGAATAGCCATAGCACCTTTCCCCACAACATTCCACTCATACATTTTCCCGGCCTGATAGCACTTTCCTAATCAACGTCTGCTGTTTCCTCTCCTTCAACCAATGCTGCAATAACCTCAAGGTTTCACCTGGAGGATCCATTGCCTTCAGCTTATGTCTGATCGCTCATGTGGAACTTTAGCAAAAGCTTTCTGAAGTCCAAATATACTACAATACTATCATTAAGTACCACTTTGACTCAATTGCTAGTGCTTTTAGAAGGTTGTCTGCCATGACCCAATACTTGAGCATAAAAATTGGGGATGCTAGCTTTTGGATGAGCTGTTGAGATGAGGCTCCAACATCCTATTCTGTTAAATGTAATAGTTCTGAAGGCTCTGTTTGAAATAATGCAGGGTGTTTGCTAATGTTGAACTTGTGTTGCAATGAAATGCATACTTTAAATTGTTAATTAAGCACAGATGTCCCCAACTGGGGAAGGATTAGGGAATCATTGTAAGAGTATATAAACCAGGTCACTCCGAGTGTTGGGGAGGAGTTGGGAGAGGCTGTGAATTTGCTTTGCTATCTTGAAAATAAATCTGTTTTAAGGGACAGGCTAGCTTCAGGTTCATTCTTCCTCAACATACCATTTTGGAATTAACAGTGGTTCCCCAATGACTTGACCAATACTTCTCCCTTAACCATTACAACAACAAAAGTGATCTAGTTATTCATTCATTTGTTTTTATGGGATCTTGGTAGTTGCATTTGCCTACATAAAAACTATGCCGGTTGGGCCCGCCCGACCGATTGCTGCTGAAGAAACGGGCCGCGCTGCCATTTTCCGTGGGCAGGCCAATTAAGGCCCACCCAGCGGGTAAGCGACTCCAGTGGAGAACGGGAAAATAGTCGCGGGGTCGGGCGGCCTCAGATTTCCAGTTCCAATGGGGAGCCGGCAGCCTGTTTAAAGAGTGGCCAGGCGGCCTGCTTGAACTGTGCACCATGGCCACCCATGGACAGAGGGAAGGAGGTGTGAGTGCAGAGCAGCATGAGCAGGAGGACGGGGGCAAGCTGCAGGAGAGGCCAGTGGGGAGCCACTGTGCCCCCCGATTTTCAGATGAATGCCTTGCTGTCCTCCTGCAAGAGGTGGGCATTCGTCGGCAACATCTCTATCCGGAGGATGGGAGGAGGAGGGCCCCCCATGTCACCAGCTAGGTGTGGGAGGAGGTGGGTGACGCTGTAACTGCCCATGGTGATGTGTGCTGCACTGACACACAGTGCAGGAAATGGTTCAATGATTTGCTGCGCTCTGGACAGGTGAGTACCATGTCTATCTTGGCCATTTGACCCAGAAGGTAGCCTTAGCCTTTGAGCGCCCCCCCCCCCCCCAACCATGTCCTGTTGTCGTTACTGCATAGGGCATCTATCACACGCTGAGTGGGCAAATGGGCACTAACCATGCTTACACCAGCCTTAGTGGTTGAGGAGAAGAAGGGTTCTCCCCGCAGCATATGTTGGTCTTTGTGGCATTTGAGTAGTCTGGGGGCAACCTGCAGAGGAGGCTGCATGACACATACTCAGAACTCGAACACATGTCATATTGATGGTGATGAGATGGTGCAAGGGGTGCCTCAAGGTGTTTTGGGCAAGTGCCATCTGCTGGCGTCCTTGCCATGGGCACTAAGAGCCGTGTGATATTCAAAGTGATGGATGCCGAATGTGTCCAAGGTGTCTGTTGGGGGAGGGGGTTGGGACCAGCCGTACTATCTTCTGGGGACTGATCACCAGTAGTGTGGACAGGAGCTGCTGGAGGCCTCAGATGGGCCACTGTGGTTGGGGTGCAGTATGCGCGTGCAGACTACATGAGCGAGCAGTCCCAATAAATCCTCTTCTCTGTTTTGCAGGCAAAAACTCACCGCAATGACCGGGAGCACCAGAGGACTGGAGGTGGGCGCGCCCTCCTGCAGCGCCTCACGTCTTTGAAGAGCAGGCCATGGAGCTGGGCAGGAGTCAGGAGGTCAGGGCTACCGGGCGCGGTGAGGCTGGGGTCCAGCGGGCAGGTATTTGAGGTCCACAGTCCCAGCCACTCTGTCTGCCCAACATCCAAACCACTGATGATTGCTGCAATCATTAATGCTGAAACAATGGTCATTCACAGACTGAGACATTCTGACGTGTGGGTCATACAGAAGGGACCCTTGTCCCCTTGAGGAATCGCGTCTCCACCACCTTCCAAAGTCACCTTATCCCATTTATGACCACTATCACCATGGTCTAACATGCCATTGGATCGCTGTTGCACAGCCAAAGACTTATTTCATCTGAGGGGGTTTGGGACCTCCAGCACCCTTTCAGCCAGTGCGCCCCACATTATTTTGTCCAAAAGGTCCTTAGCACCTCAGCTGTGAACCTCATGGCGCTCAACTTAGATGAATGCCACATGTTAATCATCCCTGCGCCAAGGGGAAATGTTGCCTTCTGCCAACCTGGTCTATGCCCCTCCTTATGGAATGAAGGCCAATAATGTGACCCCTCAATCTCCTGTGATCAATGGCAAATGTCGCTACTGTTTGCGATGTTTCCTCAGCCCCGCAACTATCCAGGCCACAATGCATCCAGGTCAGGTACCTCTGCACTCTCCCCACTCCTATGGTTCATAACAAGCCATGTGGCATTCCTGAGACCATCTGGCCAGCCTGTCTGCATGTGTGTTTAATGGTTGGGGCTCGTCTTGACTCTTTTCCACCTCACCAATGTTCTTCTCCTTAGGGTCTTCAAGGGTGAGCGACTTATGAGGGTAGGGGGGAAAGGGATGAAAGGTTGAACTGAATGTACGCTAACTGATGCACTGTCCTTATTGTTAATTTCAGCATTACCACCAGAGTAACCCGCAACCCGACCCCGCGGCCCCCCCCTCAACACCTGAGGGCCAACAAGTGCAACTTGCGGCACATCATTTCAGCCAGCCAGGCACCAACGCAGACACACACACCTTGTTGGGAACTTTACCGTTGGCTAGTGTCCCGGGTCACAGCGGAGAGGGTACATCACGATCGCTGGAGGAGATGGTCGGGGCAGAGAGTACCGATGGCTCCAGCAGCCGGAGGGCCACAGGGGACAAGGCACATGCTGAGTCCGGCACTGATGACGTGCCTTTGGAGTTGTCCCCATTGCAGCAGCTGCAGGACAGGCGGCAGGAAGTGTGTTTGCATCTGGCAGGGTTGCATGAGAAATGGTTCAGTTGCTCACTGCGATGGAGGAGTCTAGGCAGAGTGCACATGAAGAATCCACCCTCAGGGCAGAGCATCAGGATTCCTTCAATGAGAGATTGGCAACTCTCATAGAGAGAGGCTTCCACCAAATGGATCAAAATATGGTTGGGTTATGCTCTGACCTGCAAGCCCTCACAGCGGTTCTGGCCACAGGTGGTGTTTACCATTGTGGAAGATGTTGTGGACACCAAGCGCTGGCACTTGGTGCCCATGCATCTGCGGTGAGCAGGGAGGTAGATTTGGACCTCACATTGGCGCAGCAGCTGCCTGTCGTCACTGTGAGCTCCTCTCATGGTGCTCTGGATGAGGGCAGCAGCTCCTCCGCCCCTCTGCCAGTCAATGTTTCTTCCGTTGAGGCTGCAACAACTGGGGAGGTGCCAGTTCTGGAACTGGCCGCTCCCTCCCAGGCAGGGCCATCACAGGCTCCACGGGCCAGAGGATGCCCGCCAAGGTCATCAAGTCCAATAGGACAGCAGAGTCAGCAGGCTGTCTCACAAGCTACTCCGACCAATGGGGCGGCACCTAGACGTAGCACCCGGCAACGTAAGCATAAGGCACCTTAGGCACTCCCCTGGGTATGTCCCTGGTGATTTTGTGTTGGCCTTAGAATAGGCACCCATATTTTTGTGATTGCTAACAGTGGTGTGTGTTTTTGTATTGGACAAAATAAAGTCTACGTTTGTAACCATGGCTGAGGGTCTTTTGCTGGTGGTGCATTTTTCTTTTTCACAACTTATCATGAGTGTTTGAGTGGACATTGATGTTTCTGTACTAATCCCTTATTTGCAGCTGATAAGTTGGAAGATGTAGCACCTAAGTGCCACGTGTGGAAGTTCCAGGCAATGCTGCTCCTGCTGATCCATGTGTGTGGAGCTAGCTGAAGGATCTTTGGATTAAATTGTCACAGGTGTCCCTGCCTCCTTGGTTTAAACGCAGGTCATCGTTCTGCCCCTCATCATCGCCCTGTGCTTCCTCATCCTCTGAGGCACTGCTGGGTTCATCATGTGCAGCCTCATCCAGGGCGTGAAGGTCTTCATCGTCAACTGCATCCCCCCTTTCCAGCACAAGATTGTATAGGACACAGCAGACTACCACTATCACAGAGACGCAATCTGGGGGGGGAAATGGAATGCGCCCCCTGAGCAGTCCAGGCAACGGAAGCACATCTTGAGAAGACCGATGGCTCTCTCCACCACAGCCCTTGTGGTGCCCTGGCTCCTACTGTAGCGCAGTTCAGCTTCTGTTCTTGGACAGTGTAGTGATGTAATGAGCCACCTGCGCAGGGGATAACCCTTGTTACCCAGCAGCCAACCATCCAGCCGAGCCGGAGCACTGAAGAGCCCCGGCACCTGGGAGTGTCTGAAGATGTAGGCATCGTGGGAGCTGCCTGGGTACCTTGCACAGATTTGTAGAATCTGCATCCTGTGGTCACAGACTATCTGCACGTTTAAGGAGTGGAAGCCCTTCCTGTTGATGAAGGCACCGGGCTCACCTGCTGGCGCCTTGATGGCCACATGTGTACAGTCTATTGCACCCTGGATTCAGGGGAAGCCAGCAATGGCCGCGAAGCCTCTGGCTCACCGTGCCTGACTTGCCTGGTCGCAGCGGAAATGGATGAATGTGGATAACCGTCTGAACAGAGCATCTGTAACCTGCTTGAAACAAGTGTGAACAGCTGATTGGGAGACACTGCAAAGATCACCCACCCAGCCCTGGAAGGAGCCAGAGGCATAGAAGTAGAGGGCAACTGTGAGCTTCAGACCCGCTGGCATAGGGTGTCCACCCACATAGTTAGGGGAGATCTCAGGGCCAATCATCTGACAGATATAGTTGACTGTCTCCCTTGAGAGACGGTGCCTCCTTCGGCACTGCACCTCAGTCATATCGAGGTAGCTGCTTCACCACCTGTATACCCTGGCAGCAGGTTACTGGCATTGTCTGCGGTCCTTGCACCTTGGACAACCTCTTGGCCCTGTGCTCCTTGTGCCTGCAACAGTGTTCCAATGAAGCTCAACACAAGCTCAAGGAACAGCACCTTATCTTTCAACTCAGCACACTATAGCCTTCCAGAGTCAATATTAAATTCAACAACTTCAGATCATAACCTCTGCCTCTGCCTTGTTTCATGTTCTTTTTGCCGGCTCAGTCTCATTTATTTCTTTATCCCTTCATGTTGCTTTTGAACGGCAGCTATGCAGCCATTCACTCCTCATCTGGACACATCTTTTGTTTCTTTACTTCACCCATTTGCTACTCCCTTTAGCTTTTTTAGCAAGTAAACTTTTGTCATTCTCCTGCTGTTCAGCCTATCACAGACCTTGCCTAACTTGCTCAAAATCTATTGGCCGAGATCTCCCTGCCTCCAGATTGTTGAAGTTTAGACATGCCTCCCAAGATGTGTTTCAGGACCCCTTGGAACTCCTGATGCAATCACTCCATGGGAATTGCCCAGAAAATGTGAACTTCCAATGGGCAATTCCCCTGCTCCCTGGGACCCTCTGCAAAGGCTCTGAGATAGAGTCAGAAACTTCAGGCAGTTCTGACTTACCTACTTGGATAGCTACCCAGGAAAAGCTAAGCCTTATCAGTGCTTAACGGCTGGGAACTGACCCATTCCATTATGTCAAATAGGCTGTAACCTGGTCTAACTCCTGGGTAACTATGCAACTGACACCCCCGACTCCCCGTTGATCTTCTGACTAAACCACTCACCCACCACCCCCACCACCACAACCCGCATGACATCTTGACTTCCCTGACCCCTTGACAACCAGACTCCAACTCCCCCAACCCAACCTGACAAGCCCTCACCACCTGACTCCCCGCCCGATCCCCCTCCATGACCAGACCTGACTCATCCCAACTTGACAGCCTGTACCAACCCAGCCCACGGTCCATCTTCCCACCCTGCCACCTGATGAGGCCCTTGTAGCCAATTAATGACTACTTAAGTGCTCATCCTGCCACTGCTGGAAATTAGTCAGCTGTAGGTGGGCCTGTCACCAGGGGAGCTGTGTTTTCTGTTCATCATGATAATATTCTGCAAATAATAAAATGACAGGGGTTAAAGTGGCTCACATCGTCATGCAAATGAAAAGTTATGAACACACGAACAAGGAGCAGGAGTAGGCCATTCCGCCATTTAATAAGAAGGTGGCTGATCTGATAGTAATCTGAAATCTGCATCCCACCTACCACCGGTAACCTGTCACCCTCTTGCTTACCAAGAATCTATCCAACTCTGCTTTAAAAATATTCCGCCACCTTTTCAGAAGAGAGTTCCAAAGACTCATGACCCTCTGAGTGAAAAAAATTTCACCTCATCTCTGTTTTAATTGGCGACCCCTTATTTTTAAGCAGTGACCCAGAGTTCTGGATTCTCCCACAAGAGGAAACATCCTCTCCACATCCACCCTGTCAAGACCCCTCAAGATCTTATATGTTTCAATCAAGTCGCCTCTTATTTGTTTAAACTCCAGCAGATACAAGACTAGTCTGACCAACCTTTCCTCATAAGACAACCCACCCATTCCAGGTATTAGTCTGGTAAACCTTCTCTGAACTGCTTCCAACGCATTTACATCCTTCCTTAAATAAGGTGACCAATACTGTACACAATATTCCAAAAGTTGCATTTGGGCAAACACTCGGTGACTGCAGGAACAATCTGCCTCTGAATATTCTGTTTTCTGATCATATTGGGATGCAGAGAAAATGTGAATTAATTGTTTGTTGAAGCAAACATCTTATTTTGAATATCATCATAAGTGTTTTTGACTATGCTATAAATTATGGATGTTGTATGTCTTACGGATATTTAAATACCTTTGACCAATAGGAGACCCAGTTTCTGCTCTGTCATTGCGGCAAGGGAACATTGAAAATGTGTTTTCAAAAATGACTCAATCAGAAAACTTAGCTACCATTTTGAGATGCTTGTTATATGTGGTTTAAATTTTTCACAATACTTCTTAAGTGCTTTGTGCCACTCATTGAATTTAGTTTCCTGTACCTGGATATCCTCGTTGTAAACCAAGACACCCCTGGGTCAAAGTTTTGGCCTCTGACCATTTTACAGACAGATTACAAATCATGAAGTTACTAGAGTTTGAGGTAAAATTATTTTAATCCGCCGTGTTCAGTTTCATGTATATTTCCCACTCTATAATCTATACACTTTTTAAAAACTGGATTCTGCTTTCTTACCCAGGGGAATATAAACTTGTAGACTTGGAGAATATCCTGTACCCCATTCATACAAGCAAGGGAATCCCCAATGTATTTGTTACCATCCATCATTTTTGATGCTGTTGGAATTCTGCTTAGCTCGGGAACGCAGTTAAACTTAAGCCCCTTTTATGTCATCCTGACACTAAATTCCACTCAATCTTGACCCACAGAGGAGGATTTTATTTCAATTATGGTAAAGGCAGAGGCTTGAGTGTCAGTTTGTCTCATGTGGTCGCAAAATAACCTCAATCAGCTAAATTATGCGTTCAAATCCCAATGCTATACCGGAGCATATAAATTTAGGCTAACATATTGTGCAGCACTGACCCAGTCATGGTGATATTTGGATGAAACGTTTGGTTAAATATGTATATTATTTGACAGTGTCAGCTGGAATTCTTCACCACTGCATTAGCATTGGGATCCAACTGCTATGTTTCAATCTGATATTGCAGTGGCTGAAAATTAGAATTGGCTTCATGCGGCAGCAGTTACTTAAAGTAATTAATTGCCTCTTCAGACTAATATACAAGAACAGTTCAGTGATAACTGGGGACAAGGGTTCTTAGAACTGTTTTGTATTTCTTTGCTGAGATTTCAAATAGCATCAAATTGGCACCTTCAACAAATGTGGTATTATCAGGAGCTTTGGGCTGAAGTTCATGTATAAATGCAAACAAAAACAACTATCATAACATTGCTGCAGTCAATGGAATTTGTTTGTCTTTGTTTCTTGTATAGTGATACAACTTGGAAACCCTGTGCCAACATTATTGGGCAAATAACATGTAGCAGTTGAAAAAATGTACTGAGCCGTTGGGTGAGGCTGGGGGATTGGTGGGTGGGGGAGGGTGGTGGGAATACATTTATTTGTTTACTTTACAAACAAAACATGTTGCAATTAATTCCTTGGAGATTGTAGAACAATACCAAAATGCAGACTATGTTCCTTCGTTATCAGTTCTCATGAAAGGTCATGAACATGAAACGTTAACTCTGTTTCTCATCACTTCACAGCTGCTGCCAGACCTGCTGAGCCTTTCCAACTTTTTCTGGTTTTATTCCTTCATTATCTGTTGTTTTGAATTAATATCCAATAATATCTGATACTGCTTTATATAGTACTGAGGCAACAAATGTGTTGTTGTAAGGTGTGTGAATGCTGCTTACTGTGGATAATACTAAGATTTAATTTTTTTCCCTGTAAATTCATTTTTCACATCGTCCATGCACCTTAGACAGTGTCCAGGCCACAATCATTCTGCCTGATGGAAAATAATAAGGTGAGGAAGACATTGCTTGCTGCTTGAGTAGATCTACATAATTTGCACGCTGTGTACAGATGCCGACCTGTCTTGCATTAGATAATTCATCAAATTAATTAGAGACTGTCACTTATTCCTAGACGTTATAGGTTAATTCACTTTTAAGGAGAGCGATCTAATACCCAGTGAAATGCAACTAATTTAAATAAATACAAAAACAAAAATACCTGGAAAATCTCAGCAGTTCTGGCAGTATCTGCGGAGAGGAACACAGTTAACGTTTCGAGTCCGAACGATCCTTCATCAGAACTAAGTAAAAATAGAAGACAGGTGAATATAAGCTGGTTTAAGTGGGGGGTTGGGACAAGTAGAGCCCAGCTATGCGCTCCTTGTGCGGGCAGGGGAGGATACCCAGAGCTGAGAGTACACTCAACTCCCTGAGGCTAAGTGCAGCCTCAGGGAGATCGGCTTTGCAATAAAAATTCAGAAAAATAGAAGAAAAAAATTTCCCTGACATGTCCCCTCATGACACTGTCACATGAGTTGGGACATGTCCATAACTTTTATATACACTTTAATAACATTTTTAAAAACCTACATGAAACCTCATCCCGCCCGTGGATGAGGTTTCATGTTTTTGCCAATGCCCACCAGGGCTCCTGGCCTGCCCACCAACCTTAAGGTTGGACGGGGAGGTCCATTAATTAGTTTAATGGCTCTGTCAATAGCCTCAATTGGCACATGGCTGATTCTGCTGAGCGCCTGCCTACCTGAAAATTTAAATGGGTTGCGGTGATATTGGGAGTTCCGCCCAACGTCATCCTGTGGAATTTTACGCGTTGGCTCCCACTCACCGACCAGGAAACCTTGGCCTAAGAGTTTTTCTAAAAATGTCACCTGAGAATACTCTCCCTAGATTAGCATAACACAAACTGGGAATCCACCTTATGGAACTAACTATCCTAAATCATTGTTCTAGCAGACTGCATATAATCACAAGTAACTGAATGTACTGCATTTATAAAGATTTGTCTACTGTATAGATTGAGAGAAGGCGATTCAACATAATACTAGTGCAGACATTACTAGACACTAAATGCAAACATTACACAATTCTCATGGACATAAACAAGAAGCAATAATGCTGGGTTGGAGCATGCTTTTGGTGTTATTACCTTAAGCAACTTGTGACAGAGTATTCCAATGGATTTACCAAAATGATTCACAGGACCACAAATAAATGAAGAAAGCCATTTCACCAATCCAGAAAAAAAATCTACCTCCTCCGTTTTTAGATAATCGCAAGATATTTGCCCACACTCCCCTAGCTGGAAGTCTAGACTTTGTAATTAAAAGAAGAAAAACATACATTTCCCTTTCATGACCACCAGACATCTCAAAGCACTTTACTTCCGACGAAGTACTTTTGAAATATAGTCTTTGTTGTGTGAAAAACTTCCTAATTGTCCTAATTTTGCCATTCTGGTTTCGCCTTCTATTCCATTTACTATATCATATGAATTATCTTCTCAGTTACTGCCTTCAAAATTATGAAGTCCTAGTTTTCCACCCTTTCCTTATGGCTCTGTGAAGTACCATGGGGCATTTCTCTACATTAAGGCAGCTATATCAATGCAAGATATTGTTGTTGTAACTAGTTCCTCATAAGTGATCAATCCCATGGCACCAATGTTTGGGATCCAATGTCTCTAAACAAGTGCATTTAGTTTTATTATCATAGTTTTCCATTTGATCAAATTTTGAAATATAGAGCCAATTACAATTTAAGTTTTAGTTTTTACTTGGATAAAAAAGAAAATCTGACTAACTGGCAGTGAATCCACTATCACCCATTCCATATCTCCTTGTCTGTAACTGAAAATGACATTGCAGATTAATGTTGTGATCTCCATGTTGGTTGACAATGTGCTGTGTTATTGGCTTAAAGTTCAACAACTGCCAACTCCCCTCATTGCTCACTGCTGCTGCTAATTTAAAATATTCAACTTCACTTTGCTGAAATATGAATCACACACTTATTACCCTTTTATTGTACAAATATTGAAGTGCTGATTAATGACAGGTACAGTACATTCAATATGGAAGTGGATTACATTTATTCCATTTCTCGCTAAAGGAATGTATAATAAGATTAATTGTAATTAAACTTTATGGATGTAATATCATTCATGTTTTAAAGCTGCATGAGCCCACAATATTTGATTGCATATCACCCCCAAACTGATTATCCTGAAAGATACAATTGCATTTTTTGCTTATAAGGATCCATTAGGTTTCAAAGCTCAGCATCCAGATTACTAATATATGTAACATAACAGCATCTTCTTTGCAAGTAACCATCCGGAATCTCAGAATAAAACATAAATTTCAGTAATAGCTGTGGATGTCCTAGCATTGCAAATGTAAAGGATTCATTCCTGCAGCACGTCGTTTGATGTTCTCGATAAGGCAAAAGCGTTTCAGTCTGGCTGCTAGACTTATTAAAGACACCAATTATCCCCCAATTAAAAGAACTTTCATTGGACTGTGTCCACTAACTAGGCGGTGAGAGGTAACGATCAGGTAAAAGCAGAGAACAGCCAAGTTAAAATAATATTACATATCCCAAATTTGAAACACTCACCAAAATCAAAGCATACACCGGATATATAAATTCCTGCTATTGTTCTAGCTATTTGCAGCATTATGGGATATTTTCTCATTTATTCAGACTTTATTATTTCAAACATTTTAAAGTGCCATTCACTGAAAATCATTTGTGGATTCCCCGTTGTTGAGATCTATTTCTCGAGAAGCTTAGAGTATATAGAGCCATTTGTAATATAGTGAATACCACACAGTTTGTCCGACCATAGATGATTACAGAGGCTGTCAATCTACTGACCTGAGAGCATCCTGTACAAAAAATATAAAATGTAAGGGTATTAAGTGTAACTTCATCATTTTTAATGACATTCTGTAGCTGCTTCAACCTGATTGTTGTTGTGTATGTCTTTATCACTCAAAGAGTATGTCAAATCCTTTCATAAAATTATTTGTTGCAGCCTTCACTGGTTGAATTGTTGGCTCAAATGCAGTTAAAATGGAGCAATTAGAGTATGACAATGTCAGATGTTCCAGAAAACAAGCTTTATCTTTCAATTTTCAGAATACATTTTGATTTGTTTTTCCTTTGTCTGCTCCTGATTTTGCCATGGGCCTTTTAGCATTTCCCAGTCAAGCCAAGGGAAGCCTGCTGGGAATACGTGTCCATTGCACATCTGCTGATGGAACAGGGCATTGGGAAATCTTGACTTTGCCGGAGCAACACACATTGATGCAGCTGAGGCTTTTCTTGTTCCCCCTGGAGTAATTGATAGTGCTGTACTTCATATTATCCTCTTTAGCCGATATATGAGGACACCAAGAGGTAAGTTTGCAAGGCTGTGCAGTCCCACTGGGCCAAGGTCCTGCCAACAGGGCCAATTTGTAAAATTACAAAAATATTTCCATTTCTCTTTTGTTTGAAATGTTTCACCTATGTATCTGTTTGATCAGTGATTTTCAAGCTTCATTCTCGATACTAGAGAAACTACTTTCAGTACACACAAAACATAGCTTCTGTTTTTTTTATTTACTTGTATTATTACAATAGTTATAGGTACAGGATTAATGATAACTTGTAAATATGCTAATAATAGTCATCAAGGATGGAATATCATCTAAGGATATAGAGTATAAAAATATGTTGCCTTTGTGGACAATGATGTAATTAGTTTACAGGTATAGAGACAACACAGGGAAATGAGATGTATAATTGGACATTAGTGACACGACTTTCTGCCGGAAATTTGGCATTTGACTCAGTCACTTGTAGTCAGGCTGGAGGCAGGCAATCCTTCATGCAAACACTGCTTAACAACTCAGATAGTTGCCAATGTTTTGTGGAGGTTTAAATAACCCCTCAGAGTTCAGAAAATGTACAACACTAACACCCCCAAGTTCAGACAATCTAAAGCACACATTTTCCCTTATTTCAGACAATGTACAGTACCAATTTCTCTATAGTTCATACAACGCACTGTTCAAACACCCCCCATAACTCAGACAGTACCAATTGCTAACTCCCCACAGTTTAGATAATTCACAGCACTTAAACCCCCAAGGTTCAGAATACAGAATTAATTGAACTATAATATGTTAAACTCTAAAGGGGCCATGGAGTCAAACTGAGCAGAGGCAAAATGAACAGATAGTTTAAAATTAACCATTTCATACAAATTGCGGTGTATACATGGTTAAGGTGCACAAAGAGCCAGTGGAGGCAGTTGCCATCAGCAGAATAAGTGATTATTGGTTATGAGAGTTACAATAGCGCCTGGTCATTTTCAAACTTTGGGTTCAGCCATAAGGAACGTCTGGGTCTATTCTGATCCCTAATATTTCAAAGTTATTGCTTCACATCTTAGCAAAGTATGAAGCAAAAATCAGACATCACATTTACAGACCTAACATAAAATGCAGCTATATGAGTACATATGAATTTACATAATTTTACATACTGTGAAAATTGTGGTCAGTAACCTAAATGATTACTTTAATTGAGTGAACAGTAAACAGTTTACTCTCCTCTTAATCTGCTGTTGCTAGTTCAAGTTATCTGATCACTCTAACTCCCAAGTCAAATTATTTGTATAAATGGTGAACCAGTATGGTCCCATCCATGTGGAACTGTATTATTGTTCCTTCACTGTCACTGGGTCAAAATCCAGGAACTCCCTCCCAGCAGCTCTGTGAGTGTATGTACACCACATGGACTGTAGCAGTTCAAGATGGTGGCTCATCACAGCCTCCTCAAGGGCAATAAGGGATGGGCAATAAATGTTGGTCTAGCGATGCTCGCATCCCATGAGCAAATAAATAAAAAGCAATCTTTGTGGAACATCACTCCCCATATTTATATCAGTCTGAGCATCTACCTTCTGAGCCCGCAACCTTCATGTGTCTGAGTCAAGAACAGTACTATTGAAGATAGTAAGGGCATACAAGACTGCGTTAGGTTTCCACACAACTACTACAACAGAGCTGTTTAACATATTTTTAAATTGAAATTTCAGTTGTTTTAATCCATTGAAAGATCAGATTTGAGAAATTTACTCAGAAATGATGCAGGAAATGCAATGCAGCTTTATAATATAAATCAAGACCTGGACGGAACCAAAAACCAATGTTTTATCATCTTGACAATCACTGTCCCCTCATTTCATCTACTGCTGAAACCTTCATCCATGTTTTTGCTTTTTCTAGGCTTCATTACTCCAATGTTCTCCTGACCAACCTCCCACACTGCACCCTCCATAAACTTGAGTTTACCCAAAACTCTGCTACATGCATTCACCAAGTCCCATTCACCCAATGCCCATGCCCTCACTGACCTACATTGGCTTCTTGTCTGGCAACATCTCAATTTTGAAATTCTCATTCTTCTTTTCAGGTCACTCTCTAGCTTTACCTCTTGCTACCTCTGTGACCCCCTCCAGCCCTCGGAAAACCCTGCGCTTTGCCAATTCTGGCCTCTTGTGCATCCTCAAATTTCATCGCTCCATTATTGGCAGACATGCCTTCAGCTATGTAGAGCCTAAGCTCTGGAATTCCCTCCCTGAACCTCTCTGCCTCTCTATCTCTCTTTCTTCCTTTAAGATGCTCCTTAAAAACCACCGCTTTTGACTAAGCTTTTAGTTGCCTGTTCTAATATCTCCTTATGTGGCTTGGTGTCAAATATTGTTTGATAACACTTGTGAAGTGCCTTGGGACATTTTACTACCTTAAGGGTACTTTATAAATACTAATTGTTGTCCATCAGTAGAGAAGAACAATTCAACTCTAATGCAGAAGAACAAACATTTCAAAATGTTCATTTAGAAAGTACAAGATACAGCGTGGTAACAAAGTATGATTTTCAATGCTATTCACTGTCTTAAAGGCAAAAGTTAAAAGAATTTCTGATTAAATTAAATAATTTAAATAATAACCATAACAAATAGGATGAAAAACAATGGGAGTCAGATTATTGACTCTACTCTTCCTGCGCAGCTTTGCAAATCAATATTATTAGAAATTTTATCCTGTGTGCGTAGCACTGAGTAATTAATAAAATTAATGGTATTTCATGAACACATTTATATAATCAGCTTTATTATATCTGGAGACACACATCTCAGCTTTCTGATTGGTTTCAGGGTTCCTACTATATGCTTATATCCCAATGTTTTGACCTCAGCAGGAGTCTGCACCTGCAACAGAAAAGAGAAAATTGGGGAATAAAATAAGAGATTTTGGTTTAAATAATTACTGTAAATATTTTTGAAAAAAAAAGATAATTTAAGAAAAGAACTTCCAGCTCTGCCTTCTAATTATTTCAATATCATCCAGGATAGAACAGTCTGCTTGATCAGCATCTCTCCTACAGAACTCAATACCTGTCGCCCCCTCATTATCAATGCACCATGGCTGCAGGAGGTATTATTTATAGAACTCCAGCAACTCATCAAAGTTACTTCATCAGCACACTCTAGCCCAGTGACCTCCACCACCAATAAAGGAGAACAGAAACATCATGGGAATGCTGTTACCTCCAGCCTTCCCCCCCCAACAAACTACACGCCATACTGATCTGATCAGATATCACCATTTCTTTATTGTTGTTGGTTCAACATCCTGGAATTCCTGTCTAACACCATCGTGGCAGCACCATCACTGCAAGGACGGCAGTGGTTCAAGAAAGCTCACCATCACTTTGCCAGACCTACTATAGATAGGCAATATATATATAGACATGCCCATTCTACCTACATTTTGAGAACATTTTTTTCTGAAAGTCAAGCTGCATTTTGGCTCCATTTTAGCAGGCCTGACCATTCACACTTTAAAGGCAGAATTTACCCCCATCGGGGGGGGAAGTTGAAGGGCAGGGGCACTTCCGATCGGAGGCGCGGTGCCATTTTACGCTGGCGGGCCAATTAGGGCCCGACCAGCGTGACGTCCTCAGTGAGGCGCTATGCGCTCCCTGTGCAGGTGGGGGGGAATGCCTAAAATCGAGAGTGCGCTCTTTCGTACATGCGCATGAAAGAGTGTACTCATCTCCCTGAGGCTAAGTGCAGCCTCAGGGAAATCGGCTCTACATGTAAAAAAGATAAAAGTGGAAAAATAAAATTTCCCTTACATGTCCCCTCATGTGACAATGTCACATGAGTTGTGACATGTCCATAATTTTTACACAATGTTTATTAAAATTTTTTAAAGCTTACATGAAACCTCATCCCGCCTGTGGATGAGGTTTCATGTTTTTTCTAGTTGCCACCGGGGCTCCTGGCCTGCCCGCCAACCTTAAGGTTGGACGGGCAGGTCCTTTAATTGGTTAATGGATCCTGTCAATGGCCTCAGCTGGCCATTGACAGGTCGGCAGGCGCACAGCTGATTTTGCTGCGCTCCCGCCTTCCTGAAAATTTAAATCGAGTGCGGTGACGTCAGGAGTTCCCCCCGACGTGACCGCGCGTTATTTTACGCATCGGCAAGCGGGCCCCGCCCCACTTGCCAACGGTATAATCCTGCCCTAAGTGTTCTCAGCCAAGCAAGCACATGAAAAAATAAAGGGTTAGATCCAAAAGCAGTATGAGCATGTTATATACGTAGTGTGAGTATGTTATATACGTAGTGTGAGTATGTTATATACGTAGTGTGAGTATGTTATATACGTAGTGTGAGTATGTTATATATGTAGTATGAGTATATTATATATGTAGTATGAGTATGTTATATATGTAGTATGAGGTTGTTCGTTCTACTAGGAAGCCACATATTCTTTGGAGGTAAGAAACAAAATGGGTTACAGGAGAAGAGATTTCAAAATACAGCTCCATAAATTGCTAAAAGTATCAACGCATGTTGATTAAACAATGAAGAAAGTAAAGTACTGGGGCTTGTTTCTGGTGAAGGAGAGTACAAAACTGGGAGCTAATGTTAAATTTGTACAGAACATTTGGAGTACTTTATGCATTTCTGAGCTCCAAACTATAAGAAAATATTGAAGCACTGGAGATGTTACAGAAAAGAGTTACAGAATTGTTATCCACCCACAAGCAGAAGCAATTTATTCCATATCCATTTTATCAAACAAGTCAATAATTTTGCAGAACTCTATCAGGTCTCCCCTTGGTCTTTTCTGTTCAGGGACAGAAAGTGTCGACCTGCTCAATCTTTCCTGATAGTTACTTCTTGTCAAATCTGATAACACCCTTGTAAATATTTTATTCACTTTCCACAGTGCTTCAATAACGTATTTGTAGTGTGGAAACCAGACTTCATTGTAAATGTTCTATAGCCACCAAGAGATAAAATAAAGAATTTAGGAGCAGTTTCCTGAGACAGAGAGTGGTGAGATTGTGGAACTCAGCTGCCACATAGAGTGGCTGAAACAAATATCACTAATGTATTTAAGGAAAAGACTGATGTATACAAAAGAGAGATGGGAATAGAGAGTTATGGGGGACAGGATAGAAAGAGATCATTAGAGTGGGAGGAGGTTTGTGTAGAGTATAAACAGTGGTATAAACCAGTGGAGACAAATGGTCTGTTTGTGCTGAAGTTTCTATGTAATTCTGCATACATAGCTTCATACCTGACCGACTGCTCCCAGTATTTAATTAGGCAGGATTGCTTAGCAGCAGAGAGGAATTCTGGCTGGCCCAGCATTTCTTTCAACAGGATCCCCATTAGGAAGCCAGCCTGATTTACAGACTTGGCTCCCACCAGATGGGAAATGTCGCAGCAGATCTAGCATCTGCAGGGTGTGCAAGAATTCCAAGAGGGCGATGGTACAGAGTGGCTTGTAGTGTTGAAAGGTGGTGGACACAGTAGGTTGAAGGCAGATGGGATGTCAGGAGGAAGGTAGAGTTGGTGATTGTGAGTGGAATCTGACTATGGGAAGGTCTGGTGATCAAAGGGGCAGGTCTGATTATGAGATGGGAAGCTGGGAAGCAGGTGCCTGGGAGAAGCAAATCTGCTCCTCCTGGGAGGTAAGCTGTGCTGGAAAGGCACTTGTGTCTCCCACACAGCAGTCCTCACCTCCCTTTAGTTGTCAGGTTTGCCAGCCAAGGCAGTGGAGACAAAAGCTGAGACACGCATCCTCAGTAAAATATTTAAGTGAGCAACCTACCTCCTAGGAATGTGTTGATCACACCCTCGCCCACCACAACCCTCTTCCATTAAAACTCAATATGGGCAGGTTCTAGGCTGCTTCAAGTTTGAGATTTTAAAAATATTTCTACTCCATCCGACCCAAATTTACCCATTTTAGGGGTTAAAATTCCCCTCATTGTCACTTAATCTTGTCTCCCTCCACCTTACCCGATTGCCTCAACCATAAATGGCTGTTCACTTCCTGGTCCCCTCATACCCTGGCAGCCCTCAAACTTCATCTGTTTCTCTCTTTATGTCCTCATCCTACACTGCTCCTAGTTATGGCAGTGAAGCCTCTGGGATAGTCCATATCCAGGGATCTCTAGCATGATGCTACAGGAAACCCAGGAAGAAAACGTTAGGGACATTTTAAAATAGAGAGTTTTTTTTCATTTTCTTTGAACACTTTCATATATTATTTATTAAAGTAGTGAAGATGATTAATAAGACTGGCCGAGAATCAAGAGTCATCCAAACAGGTAATGAAGGTCTGATCACTTTCCAATTGTGATGAGAAAGAGGTGCGCCACAAAAATGGTCATAAGTTATGACCAATGACAAGAGCGTGGGGGCTGGCATATTGGAGATGGGAGGTCATGCCATGAAATCTCCAGGGTTATGACCAACTAGGGTTGGCAACCCTATCGCCTGGGCATTGGTTTCCAGGGGATGAATAAAAGTTACATGAACTCACTTCATCTTTGAACACTTCAATTCAGAACCATTGTTAAAGAGAGGGCACCCACTCACTCAGTAGTGTCATCTTTAATAGCAAGTACTAACCCGTACTTCAGCTATACTCTTAATGTGCAAACAGTGCATTGTGAATGGCAGAACTTTAATAATAAATGCCATAGATTATTCAACATGACAGTATTTAAATATGAAACCTTTTTTGTGAGGAACAATTGTGATAACAACAATGACTGGCGTATTCTGTTGGTATTGCCTGAAGCCAACCAACTTAGCGTTTTGACACAAACAGATAAAAACTAACAAGCCAGTCCACCCTAATAGCTACATATTGAGCACTTTAAAGTTTCAAGCTTATTCATGAATCAGAACAAAAATGAAGAGATTAACCACTATACAAATCTCTAAAAATATTCAATAATACACTCTAACTGCATTCAAAGACTTTGTCACACAATTCCATCTTCACTAGACCGAGGTTGCTGAGTTTCTCACCTGATTTTATATCTTATTATGGGACGTACAGAATACACCTCACATTAAGGCTTGTAATCTTTGTCTACCAAGGACTGTATTATATTAATATGATAAATATTTAATATGTTTTATTCTACTACTATCATAATCTATCAAACATGTCTACAAAATTATTATATAATTATCACAAACAGAAGCTTGCTTATTAAATGATGCAAGTTTGGACTAGATATATTAATCAATATCATTGAATTTAGATCTCATCTGCTCGCTATTATTATATATATCCATGAAGCATGATCAGTGGAATCTTTTTGTTTTATTTCCTTTTGCTCCATATATTTCACAAATTGAATAATCCTATCCACTGAGATTTTTAATTCCCTTCACCCCTCTTTAAAAATGACTCATAGCATAGTACAATTTCCTTAGGATCCATCATCATTCATTCCCCAAATGTCTCCTTTCACAAAATCATGGAAAGTTACAGTCTAGAAATAGGCCATTCAACTACACTGGTGCTTTTTGGCCCCTTGAGAGCCATCTAGTTAGTTTCTGAATTTCCTGCACATTCCCCATATTCTTTATTATTGCTCTTTTTCAAGCAACTATCTATTCTCTTTTAAAAGAGTCTATAGAGTCTGCTTCAATAAAGGCTTGTGCCACAGAATTCCACCTTGAAGCCATCTTGAAGTATAATTGATTTTTAGCTTTCTCTTTAATGCTTTTTGTGATGTTCTTAACTTAGTGCCCTGTATTTAGCATTTTTAAAATAAACAACCAACAGAAGGAGGATGTTCAACAAACATCCCCATCCTCAATGACAGTTGAGACATGCACATCAGTGCAAAGGATGAGCTATTTTCAGCCAGGCACTGAGTGGATGATGTATTTCAGCCTCCTCCTGAGGGCCCCATCATCACAGATACTGACCCACAGCCAATCTGACTCACTCCCTATGACATCAAGAAACAGCTGATGGCATTGGATATAGCAAGGGCTGTGGGTCCTGACAACAGCCTAGCTGTAGCACCAAAGACTGGTACTCCACACTAGTTGCACCCTAGCCAAGCTGTTGCAGTACAGCAACAACACTGGTATCTATCCAACAATGTGGAAAATTGCCCGGGTATATCGTGTCCACAAAAAAGGAGGAATCCAATTCAGCCAATGAATGCCTCACTGGTCTATTCTCAGTCAGCAGCAAAGTAAAGGATGGAGTATGACTTGCAGAAGGACTTTGAGGTGGCGGTGCTATCATGAACCTACTACCCTTATCCTTCTAGGTGGTGGTAGTTGCAAGTTTGGGAGATCCTGCTGAGAAATTCTTGACAGATCACTGCAGTGCACTTTTTGCTAGTATATACATCATCCACGGTGCATTGGTTAGGCAGGGTTGGTGAGTGGGTTGCCAATTAACTGAACTGTTTTCTCTTGGAAGTTATAAAGCTCATTCAATGTTGTTGCAACTTCACCTATCCAGCCATGTGGAGAGTATTCCAAACACACTTCTGATTTGTGTTTTGTAGCTGAAGATGGAGGGTTGACTTGAGGAAATAAGGAAGTGTGCCACTCACTACAGAATTACCAGCTTCTGAGCTGCTCCTTACATCTGGTCCAGGTGAGATTCTGAACAATGGTGACCTTTAGGATGTTGATGGTGATGGTTTGGCAATTGTAATTCTATTGAATATCGTGGTAGGAGGAGGTGTTGAGGATAGTTAGGTTCTCTCTTGTGGAAGACGATCATTGCTTTCTACTTAGCATCCCAAGCCTGGATGTTGCCGTGTCTTGCTGTATGTGGTGTGATGAACTGTACATCCACACCCATTATTTTAGAGTACTGGGACCATGGAGAGTGGATGGTGGCAGCCAGTAAAGCTCCTATTAAGTCATCATAGATATCCTTGATTAAATAAACAAGCAGGAGTGGGTGTTATAAAACTGAATATTTCAGCTCAGCAGCATGGAGGAGAGAGAGGTTTGGAATATATGTACACTTTCTGAATCTATACAGGAGCACTGGGCTGCCTTTAGATGTTTAGGCTAAATTTGGTCAAAAACACAAGCACTGACCATTCTGTCAGAGAGGCATTTGGTCACTGTGGGTCTGGACTGCTTTTTTTATGCAAGGAATTGAGAATAGAGCTAAGCATTACAATCATTCGTATCCAACTTCCTACCTTATGATGGAGGGAAGGTCAATGATGAATATACTGGAGATGGTTGGGCTTAGGCTGCTGCCTGGAAAAGCTCCTGCAGTGTTGTCTTGGGTCTGAGATGATTGGCATCCAACAACCACAGCCTTAGCGTATGACAGCAGCCACTGGAGAGTTTTTTTATTCATTCATGGGATGTAGGCATCACTGGCTAGGCCAGCATTTATTGCCCATTCCTAATTGCCCTTGAGAAGGCAATAGTGTGCTGCATTCTTGAACTGCTGCAGTCCCTGTGGTGTAGGTACACCAACAGTGCTGTTAGGAAGGGAGTCCCAGGACATTGACCCAGCCACAGCGATATATTTCCAAGTCAGGATGGTGAGTGATTTGAAGAGTAACATCCAGTTGTGGTGTTCCCATGTATCTGCTAACCTTGTCCTTCTAGGTGGTATAGGTTGTGGGTTTGGAAGGTGTTGTCAAAAGGAGCCTCGGTGAATTTCTGCAGTGCATCTAATAAATGGTACACATTGCTACTACTGTGCATTGGCGGCAGAGTGAGTGAATGTTGGAGGTGGTGGATGGGATGGGGTGCCAATCAAATGGGTTGCTTTGTCCTGGATGGTGTCAAGTTTCTTGAGTATTGTGGGAGCTGCACTCATCCAGGCAAGTGGAGAGTATTCCATCACACTCCTGACTTGTACCTTGTAGATGGTGGACAGGCTTTGTGGAGTCAGGAGGTGAGTTGTTTTCTGCCAAATTCCCAGACCCTGACCTGCTCTTGTAGTCACAGTATTTATATGGCTAGTCCAGTTCAGTTTCTGGTCAATGATAACTCTCAGAATGTTGATAGTGGAGGATACATTGGTGGTAATGCCACTGAATGTCAAGGTGAGATGGTTAGATTCTCTCTTTTTGGAGATGGTCATTGCCTGGCAGTTGTGTGGTGTGAATGTTATTTGCCACTTATCAGCTCAAGCTTAAATATTGTCCAGGTCTTGCTTCTTGAGGAGTCGCGAGTGGTGCTGAACATTGTATAATCATTCATGAACATCCCCACTTCAAAGGTTATGATAAGAGGTCATTGATGAAGCAGCTGAAGATGGTTGGGCCTAGGACACTACCCTGAGGCACTCCTGTAGTGATGTCCCGGGATTGAGATGATTGACCTCCAACAACCACAACCATCTTCCTTTGTGATAGGTGTGATTCCAACTAGTGGAGAATTTCCCCCCGATTCCCATTGACTCCAGTTTTGCTAGGGCTCCTTGATACCACACTTGGTCAAATGCTGCCTTGAAGTCAAAGGCTGTCACTCTCACCTCACCTTTTGAGTTCAGCTCTTTGTCCATGTTTGAACCAAGGTTTTAGTGAGGTCAGGAGCTGAGTGGCCCTGGCAGAACCCAAGCTGAGCATCAGTGAGCAGGTTATTTCTAAGCAAGTGCTACTTGATAGCACTATTGATGACCTCCTCCATTACTTCACTGATGATTGAGAGTAGACTGAAGGGGCAGTTATTGGCCAGATTGGATTTGTCCTACTCTTTGTGGACAGGTTACACCTGGGCAATTTTCCATATAGCCTGGTAGATGCCAGTGTTGTAGCTGTACTGGGACAGCTTGGCCAGGGGGTGGCAAGTTCTGGAGCACAAGTCTTCAGTACTATTGCGGGAATATTGTCAGGGCACAGAACCTTGTCCCTGATCCCCATTGACTTCACTTTTACTGAGGCTGCTTGATACATCCCTTAGTTGAATGCTGCCTTGATGTCGAGGGCAGCCACATACCTTTTATTTTATTTCACCTTCCTCGGTTCGAGGTTAACATTCCGAAATGTGCTTTCCAAAATGCAAAAAAACGTTGAAAACATGGGCGACACTTAATTTGATTAATATTTTGAAAAAAAATTGCAGCAGTATAATTTTTAAAAATGGGGTTGGTATCACAGCACAGCAGCGAAACCCTGAGGAATAAACGGAGATGGAACTCTCCCAAAGCTTCAGGACGATTTAAATCGTCTGCTTCCTATTATCGTTGTTATTGTTATTTGGAACGGAAACATAATGCCTGAATGGATGCTTCCAGAATATTTCGTCCAGTCCATGGTCTATTGTGCTCTTTAATATTCACCGTTCCAATAAATATTACACATCATTCGGTTACTGTTTGGGTTGGATGGTAAAAGACCGCTCTGACATGAGCAAGAATTATTTGGATATTGCAAGTGTCCAAATCCGCCCCCCCCACCCCCCACACCTTGTGCAGGCTCCTCCCCAGCTCATCCTGTCAATATCATTGGAGCTGAAATGAACAAAACATGAAATCGACATCATTTGTAATTTAACGATTCCGTTTCTCTCGCTCTCTCTCTCCGTCCCCTCCGGTGTTCAATCATTTTATGCCCTCTCTGTTTTAGTATTCATGGGCGAGGCAGCGGCAAAGCCGCTGAGTTAAAATCGTAGAGCAGGGTCGCGAGAAGCTCGATAATAAATACACGGAGGAATTGGCTCTCGCTCGTGACGTGGTTCCTTTTATATCCCTCTCCCTGCAGTCAGCTGATTGGAAAAGGACTGAGAGCGAGTAGAAGACATCATGGCACCGATCGGGCTAAAAGCGGTGGTTGGAGAAAGTAAGAACGTTTCGCACTTTCGCTTTAGATTAGAAATGTTAAATGGAAGGAAACAGTGCGTGCTGTAACCGCAAAGGGAGTGTATTTGCTGCCGGTTGTATTGTTCGCTCGTGTGACCCGTGTAGACAAGTCGTGCCCAATGCAGATGCACGAAGGGATGAGATTATGGGATGGGTTTTGATACTGTTATATGGTTGATTCTAGCGAACAGCAGGCAATCTAAACCAAGCCTGTAAACGATGCTGCTCGGGTTGTGATGATATTCTGGCTTCTCTCCGCTCCACTGAAGCATTTTCTCGTCATTCATTGTAAAGCAGTGGGTGGTGCACAATGTGTCTTTGACAATAGGCTGGGTACGTCATGTGTAATCCTCTCCAAGTATGTTTGCCCCCTTGAGGGGCTGCTGTCCGTGTGTGTGTGTGTGTGGAATTTGCGAATGGGGCTGAGGTCCGAGCGTGTCTTTTTCTGCAGTGCAGTGTGAATCACAGGAGATGTGTGTGTGAGAGAGGCAGTGTGTGCTCTTGGCACCGTGTACTCTCCGCTGTCAGCTCCTTGTGATATCAACGCCCACCTCCTAGAATAAAATGTCTGCGCATTGGGAGCAGTTTGAAAAAGTAAATCGTCGAGCTGGACCGAAATAGAGGCAAAGGTAAACTGTCACAGCGCACAGAAAGATCCCAGCCCTGCCCTGTGAGCTGACCGTTCTTCTCGAGACAACACCCAGATGATTTACACACTTTTTTCTCTCTCTCTCTCTAAATGACCTGTCGATATGAAGCCACATTCGGCAGTGCAGCAGATTGTAACAGGGCAGACAGAGAGGCTGTTCGCTCTATCTATCCTCCCACCTATCGATTCTTTGATTTCTGTCTCACCAGCTCTCTCTCTCTCTCTCTTGCCCTCCTGTCCGGACCTACTGTTTCGTTCTCCAGAAGCGAGCCTGGCCCCTGAAATGATGTGGGCGCGGGATTATGGTTTTTCCCTTGTGAAAGGGAATCCGATGAGCCGCGGGAATCGTGGTGTTTAGTCTGGAGTTTTGAATGAGATACCTGGGCATTTTCGGGTGCTTCGTGTGTGTCCGCAGGCTGGGGGGTGGGATTTATATTACCCCTCGAGGTTTGAGTGGTGCTGCAAATAGTATTGCACGTTTGTTAAATTTGAACTTTCATTTGGAACTATAAAAGGTTCATTTGCAACCAGGAAACTGTAATTCCTCAAATGCACCTATCTGCACATATGGCTCTTAACACTATTACAAAAAGATTAAACACTTTGCTACCGGTGTATTGGGTCAACATCTGACTCCTCCTCTGAGCTGTACTCTGATTATTGCATTTCATTCATATCCCAGCGAGGGTGACAGCGGTTCTCGTTCCACAATGATTCTCAGCGTTTTAAGCTGTATTTAAGCTCCAGCGTATATCATTTTTTTACAAAATGGTGATTATCTAATTTGTTTAGCTGTGTCTGAGCAAAACACTTATTAAATGCACAGCGTGACAGGAAAACTGGACTTTGTCTTTGATATAGAAGTTGCTTGGGATAGTCTGCAAGCAACTTCATTAAAACGATTCCAACGAAGCTCCCAGTTAAATTCCAGGCTTTAGGTACTTGGGGTGGCCAGAAAAAAATTCTGGCTTTTTGCATAATTTGTCTCGCGTTTCTATTTTCAGTCTTTACAGAGTAAGAATCAGTGAAAACCCAAATATACTTTTTATCGCCACGACAGTGCGAGCTGTGAAATTTTATAATTCCACGAGAAAAAGTCTAGGAGCTGGCAGGTCGTCTTTAGAACAACATGAAAGTTTGATTTTAAATCAGAATTTAAACACTTGATATTGACTGAGTGCCATGCTCAATAATTGAAGTGTAAGAATTATTGGCGATTTTGCCTCTTTTTTTGGCAGCTTTCATTTGTGGAACTTTAATCATTACAGATGTGACGATTCATAATGTGTCACTCATTCAGAAATTACATTTTCCACACTGACTGATTATCAAGTATTTCACTCTAACTTGAGAGTCTCGAGGTTTTGGATTCAATGTCCATTCTAAGACTTGAAAGGATCATATACTTCATTGCAGTCCTGAATGATTGCTGCATTGTCAGACCTGAGTTCAACCATCCATTTACCTGTTCAGGTAGCCGCTAAAGGTTGCATGGCACTATCTAAAGTGCTCTGGCCAACCTACTCTTATTGCTTAACCATCCTACTAAAATAGATGAACTGGTGATTCATTTAGTTGCTTTTGGTGGGATGTGTGCAATTTGACAGCATTGCCCTACATAGTGGCACTTGGAAAGTAATTTGTGTGCACTGCTAAGAGGCATGTTAAGGGGCATGCCATTGTTTCATTTGGCAAACATGCCACAGCTATAAATCAAGAGCCTTAGCAAAACTGGAGTCAATGGGAATCAGGGGGAAACATCTCTGCTGGTTGGAGTCATACCTAGCACAAAGGAAGATGGTTGTGGTTGTTGGAGGTCAGTCATCTCAGCTCCAGGAGTTCCTCAGGATAGTGTCCCAGACCCAACCATCTTCAGCTGCTTCATCAATGACTTTCTCTCCATCATAAGGTCAGAAGTGGGGATGCTCACTGATGATTGCACAATGATCAGCACTATTTGCAACTCCTGAGATACTGAAGCAGTCCATGTCCAAATGCAGCAAGACCTGGACAATATCCAGGCTTGGGCTGACAAATGGCAAGTAACATTAGTTCCACACAGGTGCCAGGCAATGACCTTCTCTAACAAGAGAGAATCTAACCATTGACCCTTGACATTCAATGTCATCACTATCGCTGAATCCCCTCTATCAACATCCTGGGGGTTACCATTGACCAGAACTGAACAGGACTAGCCATATAAATACTGTGGCTACAAGAGCAGGTTGGAAGCTCAGAATCCTGCATCGAGTAACTCACCTTCTGACTCCCCAAAGCCTGTCCACATCTACAAGGCACATTTCAGGAGTATGATGGAATACTCTCCACTTGCCTGGATGAGTGCAGCTCCAATAGCACTCAAGAAGCCTGACACCATCCAGGACAAAGCAGCCCACTTGCTTTGCACCACATCCACAAACATTCATTCCCTCCACCACTGACACACAGCACCTTCCAAACCCAAGACCACTACCATCTAGAAGGACAAGGAGAGCAAACGCATGGGAACACCATCACCTGGAAGTTCCCCTCCAAGATACTCACCATCCTGACTTGGAAATATATCGCCATTCCTTTACTGTCGCTGGGTCAAAATCCTGCAACTCCCTCCCTAACAGCACTGTGGGTGTACCTACATCACATGGACTGCAGCGGTTCAAGAAGGCAGCTCACCAACACCTTCTCAAGGGCAATTAGGGATGAGCAATAAATGCTGGACACTCATGTCCCATAAATGAATTTAAAAAAAGCTGGAGGAATTGTGAATTCTATAGCTAGTTACACTGTTTGAGAACCCTGATGTGGGATCTGATGGAAAGAGAAGAAAAGCTGTAAAATTAAGCTTTCTTTTTTTAAGTGAAGGCAATGGCTCATGAGTTTACATTTATGTGGGCCTCCCATATAGCCTTATTGTCAATGGCACTATTGTTTCTAGAGGGATAGAATTAAAAAGGAAGTTATGCTAAACCTGTTTCCAACCTTGGTTAGATCATATGTAGAATGCTAAATAATATAGAGGAACTACAGAGGGTGCAGAGAAGATTTACAAGGATGATACCAGAAATGTGTGGGTATACATATCAGGAAAGGATTGACAGGCTGGGTCTTATTGCTCTTGAGAAAATAAAGCTGAGGGGTGATCAAATAGAGCTCTTTAAAATTGCTTGAGTGGATACAGAAAGAATGTTTGTCGTGCGGTGAACAACATAACTAGTGGCCATCAATATAAGATAGTTGCTAAGAAATCTAGTGGAAAATTCAGAAGAAACTGCTTCTTTACCCAAAGAGGGGTAAGAATGTAAACTTGCCATCACAAGGCGTGGTTACAAACATACGAATTAGGAACAGGAGTAGGCCACTCGGCCCCTCAAGCCTGCTCTGCCATTCAATAAGTTCATGGCTGATGAAGCCAATATTATAGATGCATTTAAAGGGAAACTAGACAAACATATGAGAGAATGAGAGGGAATAGATGGTTATGATGGTAGATTTAAATGAAAGATGGGAGGAGGCTTGAGCGAAGCAGAAACACTAGCATGGACTGTTTGGGCTAAAAGGTCTGTTTCAGTGCTATAAAAATAATCAACAAGTACTCTCCTTTGCTCTTTGTTTTATAAAGAGTCTGAAATAGAATCCAAGCTTCTTAGAAAAGGTTTGCATTAGAAAAGGTTTGCATAAGAACAGAGAGTAGAATTTGATCAGATAATTTTGCCCATGTTATCCTGAATATCTGTCAGGCATCAGTTGATGGAAAGTGCAGTCAGTAGTGGTGTGCAGTAGCCCATATGTTCTCTCTGTAAAGAAACCAAGAGCTGAGGAGTCATGTAGTGCCAACTGTGGATGTATGTTGGGACTGAGTTGATACTGCAACTTTTAGCTGATGCTATTCTGTGATTTCTTCAAGTATTTGAATTATTGGAAATGACATTTCCCATTATCACTAGGTTCAGTATGTGCTAGCTTACATGCCAGTTGTTTTAATGAATCTCCGAGGATCCTACCAACTCAGTTGACAGTATGAGGGTTTTCCGAGGCTAGCTGTTAACTCATTCAGTGTGGATCTACTTTAAAGGATGTATTTTCCTGTAACATAATCTATAAAGAGATATTCCATAGATCTCAATATTTATAGTGAGTGTATTTCCAACTGGGAATTTTCAAAAAAATTATTTGTAGTGGCAATGTTGGTATCTTGCACAACACTGTGGAGGGTTAGGGCAGGGTTTATTCTCAATTTTCTATCCTTAGTCACCCCGCAGGACTTAATTTTGTAAACTGAGGGGCTATATATCTTGGCTGCGAGGGAGAGAAAAATCAGTGGCATCGGTATCGGGCATTGGGCAACTCCTGGGTTACTGATGGCAAGGACCAGATTGTCTGCTTGTCTGGATGATCAGAAAGTGATAAAGAATGTGCGATGTCTCCATGAAATGTGAAGAAAATAGTATAAATTGGGAATTCAAACTGGGATTGTTTTATAAAATATGTGTGCTTATTGAAAGTTGCAGCATTCTTATTTCTTCTATTCCCTGTTGTAAATTCCCTATACCAAACACCACTCGCAGGCTACTGTTGATGATGCTCTTACCGTTAGCCAGTAGGAGGTGTATGAGTTGATCTTTCCTTGCAGTGAAAAAGCACCTGGCCCCTCTAACACCATCAATGGAAATTGGGAAGCATTTATTTGGGGGGGTGGTGGTAAATATCCTGGAGCCAGTCTGATACAGCATGAAGTAGTTTCAACACAGAACATCTCTGTTTCAAGGGAGTAATTCAAAAAAATAGAACCAGTGGAACAACAAAATATCATTGACAGAAAGCTAAATCAGGTGAACCTGCTACAAAGTAAGGATAAAAATATGATGAAGGAATGGAGAGATAGGGATCGGAGACTGAAACATAATTAGCAACATTGATTCAAAGCCCCACATCACACATTGAACTGTATTTTCCTTTTATGTGAAAAGATAAAGAAACACTGTTTTACTAAAATCTCACAATAAACTAGTGACAGTTTAACAAAATAATTTTTCACTGATTTTTATGTGGGAATCACAGTGCATGTATCGCAAATTGCATTGTTTCAATGCTTAACATAATATAACACTAGCTGTTTCTGGTTTTCGAGGACACTGGCGCTGTGGGGAGAAAGAAGCAAGCTGTAGAATGCTGCAAGAGAAATATTACAGTTACTGAATACTTTTTTTATATCAAATTGTGTAACAATTAAAAAGTAATGAATTAATTTTTTAAACCACTTTACCTGTCAAAAGGTTAAATCCTAATTAGTTTTGCTAACCCTTGAGGATTGTCCTTGAGTCTCCAGGAATCATTTACCTGGACATTCCCAGGAGAACAATCATAGGCACATTAATTTAAAAAAAAATTCTTTGAACACTTTTGTTTATTGGAGAAATAGAGGCTGTTTGATGGGACAGGGCAGCAGGAGGTGGGTAACCATCCCACATGTCTGTCCTTGGTTTGCTGCATTGTTCCAGTGAAGCTCAACGCAAACTGGAAGAACAGCACCTCATCTTCCGACTAGGCACTTTACAGCCTTCTGAACTGAATATTGAGTAAAACAACTTTAGATCATGAACTCTCTCCTCCATCCCCACCCCCTTTTCAATTTTGACCCCCCCCCCTTTTTTTCCAATAATTTATATAGATTTTTCTTTTCCCACCTATTTCCATTATTTTTAAATGTATTGCCATCCATTGTTTTATCTCTATCTTTTAGCCTTTTTTGATTCCTTCACCCCACCCCATCCCCACTAGGGCTATCTGTACCTTGCTTGTCCTGCTTTCTACCCTTAATTAGCACATTCCTTAGATATCACCACCTTCAACATCTCTTTGTCCTTTTCTCTGTGACATCTTTTGGTTATCTCCACCTATCACTGGCCCCCTATCCAGCTCTACTTGTCCCATCCCCTCTTAATCCAGCTTATATTTCAACTCTCTTCTATTTTTACTTAGTTCTGTTGGAGAGTCATTCGGACTCGAAACGTAAACTGTACTCTTCTCCACCGATGCTGCCAGACCTGCTGAGGCTTTCCAGGTATTTTTGTTTTTGTTTTGGATTTCCAGCATCCGTAGTTTTTTGCTTTTATCTATGTTCAATCAGAGCTGTCATCCCTAACTCTAACACTCGTCAATATGTCAAGTGAGCTAGCTCTCTAGAGGCAAGTAGCAGGATCTTTAAAATCCCACCATGTTGGAATGAAGAATTAAACTCACGCCTTGTCTTTGGCCAAAGCGCAATGTCATACACCAAAGAGACATTGAAGGTAGGTTCACAACTTGAATATAAAGGCAAAACAAATTCAAAGTTAAAGCTTGGTTGTAATCACAGTAGGCAAAAAAAAAGACTGCCTGCGAATTGAGATACAATAGCAAATCTGCAGGCTTGAACAGGAGTTTGTGTTGTCGATCTTTATATTAGCTCATTCAGATATCACCTCATCTGAATTACGTCTCATTGTTTCCTACATTACAACAATATGTACTCTTCAAAAGTATTTCATTGGCTGTAAAGTGCTTTGAGATGTTCAGTGGTCATGACAAATGCTATATAACTGCAAATCTTTTTTTCTCCTTTTTTTCTCTTTTTTTCTCCTTTTTTTCTCCTTTTTTTCTCTTTTTTTTCTCTTTTTTCTCTTTCTTTTGTTCTTTTTTCCCCAGTTTCTCCTCAACCTGGAGCTGCATCCATCCTATTCTTCAGCCAAGCAACCACGTTTGTACTCACACAATGGTGTCACTGGGCTGTTGAGCTGCATTTTACTGGAGAATTAGGTCTACATAAAACTGTTTAATCTCCTCATCTGTAATACTGAAGTGTCTGTAGGTGTGTTAACAGTTAAGACATCACAACAGGGAAAATACAGTATGGTATAAAATAATTTTTACATAGATATATAAACTATGCATGACAACCTCAACCCCTTGTAGGAAGATGAAGAGAAGCCACACATATTTAATAAACACCACTTTAATAATACCTCTTCCCTGTTTAGATTGACAGGAATTAAAGGTTCCCAGTTATATTGTCAATTTTCAGGTACATTTTAAATATATAAATATATCTGTCAGTGGCTTTGCTGCAATAACCCCATGGTTGAGAACTGCTTATGCATTTGTTATGACAACTGAAAAACGTAGGCTGGGTTACACACATTGATGACTTTGGGTTACTGTATGCTTGGATGCCACCGTTTATTTTTAACTTTGAGAAAGGCCAGCAAAACTTGCGAAACTCTTATTTGTGCCACAGTGAAATATACTGGAATCAAACTGTTGCTTCATTTGGATTTGGAACTCTGCTTGTTTCATCCCCAATGGTAAATGTTGTTTCTCCTACAAATGTTGAGAAAGAGATTGATGATCAACCTGACATGAAGGTACACCTCATTTACTTTCTATGTGTGAAGTTATTCTATTAGATATAGTTTAACAATGTTTGATAATGTATGAGTCTGAAATTCCTTTCTGCAGTCTTAGCATGGAGTGTTGTTGTAATAGAAGCATTTCAAACACCTGTGTTATGCTCCTCTTGTGTAATAAGCACAATCTCAGTAGTAAATCTCAGAAACTATCTGTTCTTCAGAAGGGATATAGTTGTATTAACACATATGCAGTACAGATCCATGTGCTACCTCTGTGCACAAATGGCTGCTGCAAAAGAGGTGACCTTGTTCCCAAGGATGAAAACATTGGCCCAGAAATTGCTGGAGTATGCATCTCACAGTGAGCGCTGTGAACTGGAATTTTTCCCTTACTCTTCAGGTTGTATTATAGTTGCACCACAAATTGCTGGAAATGTGAATTGTTAATGGCAAGGCCATCAGGGTATCTGGAAACTCCTCCATGTCACACCTAGTCTAATCTCCTTTGCCAATGAAATTCAAGGAAAGGGAAAGAAACTGAGCAATCAAGTGAGAAGGAAGTACAACAAACTAGAGTGAAATTATTTGCAGAAAGAGGAAGGAGAGGAAATGAAATATTGGATTAAGAGAGAGGAAAAAAAAGAAGCAAAGAAAAATATTATAAATGTAATGTTTACAAAACCTCTTGGAACAAAGTGAGACTCAACAGTTTGAACCCTTGCCTTTCTGGGCCTCCAAGGTTGAGTGGCTTGTCAGGGCCATGAATCATGTTATTAACAGATGATGACATTCCTACTTCTGGGAATAAATAGCTGTGTGAGATTCATTCATATTTACGGCACAATTCCAGCAATTTCTTGACAGTCATGAGGAGGTGGATGGCAAGCTTCCGATTTTCTGAGGGTAACAGTGGAATGGCACATATCTCCCAACATTTAGTGACAAATGAAGAAATGGAGGACTTGCATTTATATAGCAACTTTTGGCACCCCAGGTTATTCCCAAGCAATTGACAGCCAGTTAAGTACTTTTTGGTGCATAAGCCAGAATTTTGCCGGCATGCCGCTGGGACCTGACGTCAGGAGCAAATGTGTGTCCTGAGCTGGCAGCCAGCATGACCCCAAAGGTGATTTTACTTGAGGCGGCCAATCAAGAGGCCACTGCCAGGACCACCATCCAGTTAAGGATTTACCTCCAAGCTGCTGGCCCAATCAGAATGCCGGCAACTTTGCAGCCTTTGTACTACCATCGATAGGAGTGACCACTGTTGAGGCTGCAGGGAGAAGGAGAGGCACCCTTGCAGGTAAGCAGCAACATTTATTTCTTTGCCGGAGCCTAGCAGGTGGGTCCTGGCAATCAGAGGAGTAACCCCTCCAGCATCAGCATTGGTGCGATGGGGACGGAGTGTGCCATGGAGTGGCCAGAAAGGAAGGCACACTTTTGGAAGCTGCTAGAAGGCTGCCTCAGTAAAATGGCCGTCAGTTGGCTTCTTAATTGGTTTAATTGGCCATCTGTCTCTGGTCGGCAGGCAGCTGAGCTGCTGCCATTCCTACTTCTGGGAATATCCCTTGGAGGCAGAAAAAACATCGGGCATCCCTCCCAATGCCTTGTCTTACCAGCTTTCCAGTCTCCCAGCCGGTTTCCAAAGCTTGGCCATTGTCACTGTTTTAATGTAGGAAATCACCAATTGCAATACATAATGTATCTCTTCCTTGCCACAAATAATGTTACGCACTAATTATGCCAGAGTAAGGTGAACTCATCATCATTTTTCTAGTAATTTGTGCGATATTATTGCATGAAATAGCTTGAGATATGCAGGAGAGATTTTTGTCCTCAGTGAGAAAAAGATTTACCTTTGCTGCTACATTATCTTGTCGTTGAACTGCAGCATAGTGACAAATTCAACAGTGAATGTTTGTCTGAACTGGCTGGGCGAAAAACAAACATTGGGAATACCTGAAAAAGACTGAGGTGGATCTGTTGGTTGACAAACTTAAGTTATGTAGATCAGTCCATCAGCAGCAGGAGGTGGCTTGAGAACATGGTTCAGAAAATTATTATTTCTATTCTTAAAGTAGAAGGAGGCCAAGACTCTGGCAAATAGCCGATTAAAATAAAGTAGTATGCAAAGATCAGAACAGGCTGTGTTAATTCCTCAGCATTTTGGCTGAAGGAAAGACATTAACTCAGGGCAAACTAATTTGGCTGGGGAAGAGGTGCCAGGAGGAAGCATTAA